>NC_090444.1:1421850176-1422450176 GCF_031143425.1 Pleurodeles waltl
CAGGTGGTGTCAAGAGCAGCGGCGTTTCATAATGTCACCCTGCATGCAGAGCCTATTGAGGATGACTTTTTATTCAACACACTATCCTCCACACATAGCCAATACCAAAGTCTCCCTATGCTACCTGGCATGCTAAAACACTCCAAGCAGGTGTTTCAGGAGCCTGTGAAGGGCAGGGCTATAACTCCAAGGGTGGAGAAAAAATACAAGCCACCGCCAACAGACCCTGTATACATAACGCAGCAATTAACACCAGACTCTGTGGTAGTAGGGGCAGCTCGCAAGAGAGCGAACTCACACACCTCGGGAGACGCACCACCTCCAGACAAGGAGAGTCGCAAGTTCAACGCTGCGGGAAAAAGGGTTGCAGCACAAGCGGCCAACCAATGGCGCATTGCCAACTCGCAGGCATTGCTGGCGAGATATGATAGGGCTCATTGGGACGAAATGCAACATTTCATTGAACACTTACCCAAAGAGTTCCAAAAAAGAGCACAACGGGTGGTGGAGGAAGGACAGAGCATTTCGAACAATCAAATACGCTCTGCAATGGATGCAGCGGATACAGCTGCTAGGACTGTAAATACAGCAGTGACCATAAGGAGACACGCATGGCTGCGTACATCAGGATTCAAGCCGGAAATACAACAAGCCGTGCTGAATATGCCATTTAACGGACAGCAGTTGTTTGGGCTGGAGGTGGACACTGCTATCAAAAAACTTAAAAAGGACACTGATACGGCCAAAGCCATGGGCGCACTCTACTCCCCACAGAGCAGAGGCACATTTTGTAAAACACAGTTTCGAGGGGGATTTCGAGGACAAAGCACAGAACCCTCAACCTCACAAACAAGGCCCACTTATCAGAGCCAATATCATCGGGGAAGTTTTCGGGGACAATATAGAGGGGGCCAATTCCCAAAGAGTAGAGGGAAGTTCCAAAGTCCCAAAACTCCTCAAAACAAGCAGAGAGTTCGACGTCACAAATCCCCAACATATAACACCTGTGGAGGGGAGACTAACCAAGTTCTACAAACATTGGGAAGAAATAACAGACACTTTGGTCCTAGCCATTATCCAGCATGGTTATTGCATAGAATTTCTCAAATTCCCTCCAAATGTCCCACCGAAAACACACAATATGTCAAAACAACACATGGATCTTCTAGAACTAGAAATCCAAGCGTTGTTACAAAAAGATGCAATAGAACTAGTACCAATTCATCAGAGAGGAACAGGAGTTTACTCGCTGTACTTTCTCATACCCAAAAAGGACAAAACTCTAAGACCTATATTAGATCTCAGAGCATTAAATACCTACATCAAATAAGATCACTTTCACATGGTGACATTACAGGATGTAATCCCATTGCTCAAACAACAAGACTACATGACAACACTAGACCTAAAGGATGCATACTTCCATATACCAATACATCCTTCACACAGAAAGTACTTAAGGTTTGTATTCCAAGGGGTACATTACCAATTCAAAGTGTTGCCATTCAGGATAACAACTGCGCCAAGAGTTTTTACAAAATGCCTGGCAGTAGTGGCTGCACATATCAGGAGGCAGCAAATACATGTGTTCCCGTACCTAGACGATTGGTTAATCAAAACCAACACGCAAGAACGGTGTTCACAACACACAAAGTATATCATAGAAACCCTCCACAAACTAGGTTTCTCACTCAACTACACAAAGTCACACCTTCAGCCGTGTCAAACACAGCAATACTTAGGAGCAACAATCAATACAACAAAAGGGATTGCCACTCCAAGTCCACAAAGGGTACAGGCATTTCACAATGTAATACAGGCCATGTATCCAAAACAGAAGATACAAGTCAAGATGGTGATGAAACTACTAGGCATGAAGTCCTCATGCATAGCCATTGTCCCCTAGCATCACAATTGTCACAGTTACAGGGTCAACTTCTAGATCTAGTGTTGATAGACCGCCAAACATACACTTGCTTCTATGGTGGAACAATATAAATTTAAACCAAGGGCGGCCTTTCCAAGACCCAGTGCCTCAATACGTAATAACCACAGATGCCTCCATGATAGGGTGGGGAGCACACCTCAATCAAAACAGCATCCAAGGACAATGGGATACTCAGCAGAGACAGTTTCACATAAATCACTTAAAACTACTGGCAGTATTTCTAGCGTTGAAGGCATTTCAACCCATAATAAGGCACAAACACATTCTTGTCAAAACAGACAACATGACAACAATGTATTATCTAAACAAACAGGGAGGAACACACTCGACACAGTTGTGTCTCCTGGCACAGAGAATATGGCATTGGGCGATTCACAACCACATTCGCCTAATAGCACAGTTTATTCCAGGGATTCAGAATCAGTTAGCAGACAATCTCTCTCGGGATCACCAACAGATCCACGAATGGGAGATTCACCCCCAAATACTAAACATTTACTTCCAAAGATGGGGAACACCACAAATAGACCTATTTGCAACAAAAGAAAACGCAAAATGCCAAAACTTCGCATCCAGGTACCCACAAGATTAATCATGCGTTATGGATGAGCTGGTCAGGGATATTTACATACGCTTTTCCCCCTCTCCCACTCCTTCCGTATCTAGTAACAAAATTGAGTCAAAACAAACTCAAACTCATACTAATAGCACCAACCTAGGCAAGACAACCTTGGTACACAACACTACTAGACCTCTCAGTAGTGCCTCATATCAGGCTTCCAAACAGACCAGATCTGTTAACTCAATACAAACAACAGATCAGGCATCCAAATCCAGCATCACTGAATCTAGCAATTTGGATCCTGAAGTCTTAGAATTCGGACATCTAGACTATACACAGGAATATATGGAGGTCATAAAACAAGCAAGGAAACCAACCACAAGTCATTTCTATGCAAATAAGTGGAAAAGATTTGTTTATTATTGCCATAATAATCAAATTCAACCATTACACGCATCTGCTAAACACATCGTAAGCTACTTACTGCATTTACAAAAGTCAAAGCTAGCTTTTTCATCCATTAAAATACATCTTACCGCAATTTCTGCTTATCTGCAAATTACGCACTCAACTTCATTATTTATGATCCCAGTCATAAAAGCATTTATGGAGGGCCTAAAGAGAATTATTCCACCAAGAACGCCACCAGTTCCTTCGTGGAACCTTAACATTGTCTTAACACGACTCATGGGTCCACCTTTTGAACCCATGCACTCATGTGAGATACAATATTTAACATGGAAAGTAGCGTTTCTCATTGCCATCACATCTCTAAGAAGAGTAAGTGAAATACAGGCATTTACCATACAAGAACCTTTTATTCAGATACACAAGCATAAAGTAGTTTTACGAACTAACCCAAAGTTCTTACCAAAAGTCATATCACCGTTTCACTTAAATCAAACAGTAGAACTACCAGTGTTCTTTCCAGAACCAGATTCTGTAGCTAAAAGAGCACTACATACATTAGACATCAAGAGAGCTTTAATGTACTACATTGATAGAACAAAACAAATAAGAAAAACAGAACAACTGTTCGTTGCTTTTCAAAAACCTCGTACGGGGAATCCAATATCCAAACAAGGCATTGCCAGATGGATAGTTAAATGTATTCAAACCTGTTATCTCAAAGCAAAAAGAGAACTGCCTATAACACCAAAGGCACATTCAACTAGGAAGAAAGGGGCTACTATGGCCTTTCTAGGAAACATTCCAATGACTGAAATATGTAAGGCAGCCACATGGTCTACGCCTCATACATTCACCAAACATTACTGTGTGGATGTGTTAACAACACAACAAGCCACAGTAGGACAAGCAGTACTACGAACTTTATTTCAAACAACTTCAACTCCTACAGGCTGAGCCACCGCTTTTGGGGAGATAACTGCTTAATAGTCTATGCAAAGCATGTGTATCTGCAGCTACACATGCCATCGAACAGAAAATGTCACTTACCCCGTGTACATCTGTTCGTGGCATGAGACGCTGCAGATTCACATGCGCCCACCCGCCTCCCCGGGAGCCTGTAGTTTTGAAGTTGATCTTGAACATTTGTAAATTTATAAATATATCACTTTAAACCACATTATGTACATACATATTTACTCCATTGCATGGGCACTATTACTATAATACACAACTCTTACCTCACCCTCTGCGGGGAAAACAATCTAATATGGAGTCGACGCCCATGCGCAATGGAGCCGAAAGGGGAGGAGTCCCTCGATCTCGTGACTCGAAAAGACTTCTTAGAAGAAAAACAACTTGTAACACTCCGAGCCCAACACTAGATGGCGGGATGTGCAAAGCATGTGAATCTGCAGCGTCTCATGCCACGAACAGATGTACACTGGGTAAGTGACATTTTCCATATATATCAAATGTTTGTTTTTTGTTTTTGTAAGTTCCAAACAGGACTATTTTAAGCATATGCATTGTACTGTTACTCCGGCATCTGTGAATGTGGCCCTTAGTACCCAGTAGCTATAAAATTACCTTACTCAGGATAATTGTGGTAGTTCAGAAACAGTTAAGGAAATCTTTTTGTGGCATGGCATAGAACATTTTATTGTCATTTGCGGACAAAATTCAGTTTAACAAATAATTCAGTGTAAACCACACATTATTTATTGCTTTGTAAGTACACCCTAGCAAACTACCCTAATGCCCATTGCAATCAGTAAACTCAATCCCACGAAAATATTAATGTATATAGTTCCATCTTGATTGTCTATAATGTTTAACAAGGCTATGTACCGTGATGGCATTATATTGAGGTGTGTTAATTCACATGGAGATGTCACACTCACCCCAATGTCCCATTAATTCATGACATCCCACACAGAATGACAGAAGTCCCCTCTGTCCCTCTGGTACTCAAACAGGTGGACGAGGGCTCCCTGTCCTTTCACCTACTGCTATATATAGAGTGCAGATAATTAAACTGGATAAGCCTGTACTATACCGAAATCACGATTTCACTTGTAGACATTTGAGAGAAAATGCGCAAAATGGCATATTGAGCTCGGGTTGGTTTTCTCTTGTAACCAAAAGACAAATCTCACTGGACTGGCCTGAAAATTGTCATAGGACACACCTAATTTCGAAATAATTCTCCACCTGCTCATTGTGTTCTCTGTTCTAAAGCATCATAGAGGACTCAGATCTTCCAAAATAAATTACAGTAAGGTCCTCAGAAGATTGGATTTGACAATTATTAAATGCTTGTAAAACTGATAGGAAGATATCAATTTTAAAGGATTGCCTTGTGGTATATGTTTTTAGTATTTAATTATGCCTGTTTGAAGACAATTTGTTTTTGCCTGTCAGTGTAAACAGTAATTAAACTTGTTTCCTAGTGCAACGTGTAGTTCAAGACTGTCCTTTTTCTCATTCTGCTTTTGATGGGGTCCGTAGGCTGTGGTTCTGTGCTTAACGAGAAGGGTGAGGTGGAAATGGACGCTATTGTTATGGATGGAAAAGATCTAGCCTCAGGGGCTGTGTCAGCGGTCCGATGCATTGCTAACCCGATTAAGCTTGCCAGACTCGTCATGGAAAAGGTACGTGTCATGTACATTTACCTAGGAAACAGTGTTTCCTTTAGACCCTGTCAGAGGAATTGGCATATGCTTCTTTGATAATAATGTTCTTATGATGTTTAAAGAATTGTGAGGAGTCCGGAGCAAAAAGCGATAAAATAATAAGACCCTCCATACTTTTCAAGAGGATATCTGTATCCAGTATAACTGTACGCAGCAATCATGTCTAATACTCATTAAACAGATAGGTGAAAAACAAACTAAATAAAATGAGCCCTTGAAGGCATAAGTAAAGAAGATAAATCATGCAAGCAAACATAGAAGTTATAAAATATAATCAGAAGAACTTCTGGAGTGTTGAATGGGGATCAGACAAGAGACTACTTTAGCATTTCGCTAAGACTGGGAAGAAATTATATAAGAATGTGTAAATGTATTATTGCTCGTAGATGTAAACAGGTTTTGAAGCATCTGGATGTCCAGTTGTATCTTGGGCACTGTAAAGTAAGGCCCTCATAATGGACTGTGTACACTGTGTGCTTCTAATGGATGTAACCTGCTAATCGCCTTTTCACAGCCTGAGATTTCAAACGGTGTTTAAAAAATCTTGAATAATTACATAGCAAACGCCTTTATGAGACCAATAAAGACTAGGCAGAAGGGAAGGAACAAATGCATTTTGAGAGCGCTTAAAAACCCACCAAAAGGGAATTCCAAAGTCCAAGTTAGTGAAAATTAGTAAATCTCATCGGTGTCTGTAGTGATATTTGTTTGTTGACCACTGATGTTGTGTTGCACCACTTTGCACCTGGCTTAGCTGCCAACTGTCACTTTAGTGGTCACGGGCTATAGACTCCATTTTGTATTCAGCCTAGACTCCGTTTTGTGTTCAGCTTATCTTCACCGCCACGTTAAAGTATTTTTCCTTACAAACATGTTATGCAACATGTTTTCCATGTCTGCGTATTTTCCTCCTCACCGAAGAGCTAGGACATATTATCACCTGGGACTGGTACATAACATGTAGGAGGTAAGCAGTCATGAATGTACCAGACTGATGTTTATAGTACAAGCAGAGAACGGTTTGACTTTGGGAGGTATGCCTTGGGATTGTGGCCAATTCTCAAAGCGTTTCTTTCAAAGCTTACCTAAACTCGCCAGCATTTTTTAATATTTCCTTCTGATGGGAGGGTTTTTTCCAGAAAGCCCTTTCGCCTGTTCTTTAAGATATACAAAGATGGCCCTGCTCAGTAGCGGTGAATTCCGAGACCTCGGTCAGGATTGCACATCAAATGCCTGACATTTGTCCCGTGAGGGTGGAGATCTCTTTCTCGAAGTTGAACGAGGTCATCTTCTTGCTGGCATTAGAAAGATGAAGAATCTGAGTATGATAGTAGTCAGTCAAGCACTGGTCTCGGCCAGGCTCAGATATAAATGGATGCATTTTCTGCGTTCCTCCTGTAGCAGGAAGCCATTGATTGCACAGAGTTGCAACCACTGCCTGCCGACCAGAAGATAACCACAATAAAACAAAACAGTATTGGCAAGGGATGATGGAAAACAACTTGATTGCCTTCTCAGACAGGTGGCCGGTTAGGAAAGAGGTGCTCACAGTGTGGGAATTGGCAAGAAGAGATTTCCTCATGACCATGCAAAGTCTGCTTTCCAGAATCAGTAAGGTCTCTTTTACCATACAAGTTTCCCTTTCATAGCAGTCAAACCTTAGGACAGCAGACAGGCTCTTTTTTTATTTACACTAATAGATTTGGGTCATTTAATTTGCATTTAATGTAAACAAAAAAATTAGACTGTGTGAGCCTCTGCGATTGGAATGTGATTCCATTTTATTTTTTAGAAGATCTGCACCACAAACTATTCTTTCAGCAAATGCGTAAATAGCTGATCTGTATTTAGAAATAGGATAGCACAGAGTTCAAAGGCTGTTTTAGGAACGTTAAAGCACAATTATGAAAGCAATGCAGTTTCTTTCACAGTAGTCCGATGCAGGTGGTGTCATTTGCCAGACACCTTCATAAAATAAGGTAATCATTACCTGTTTGAATGTTCTTTTAATCTTGCAGATTTAGTGCACTGAAACTAAGATGAGTATAATGTCGATTTTGCTCACAAACTTTCTAAACGTCAGAGTTTCCAAAGTTTTGTAAACTGAAGAAGCCGGTGTCTGCGGTCAAAGGTCCTTGTAATCAATTATTTTTGCCAAAGAATATTAATTGGGAACTCTTTTTGTGAGAGAATTATGGCACTTCTTTGTTTTCGCTACGAATTTTCAGCAAAAGATGTGTCCATTTTTTTTCTTATGATTGAAAGTCTGTAGGCTTTGCACAGTGTGCACAGTTTTGGAAAAAAAACAACGTTGTTACACAAAACCACTTTTATGAGGACCACATCTCAAAAACGTTGGATAAGAACAAATAGCTCAGTGGATTGAATACCGGCCTTCACGAGAGATCTTTCTGAACCAGTAGGTCTGTTTAGGTCGACAATATAATTTACAGCTTGCACTAGTTTAAATGGTCAATGTTGTTAACATTTAATTAGCATCTTGAATCTAATAGCCCAATTACTAGAGACAGAAAATGTTTATACTACTCAAGCTACAGAAAATGCTTATACTTCTCAAGCTATTTTGATATTGTATGCTCCACAGCTTTTCCAAAAAGTTTCTGGTAACACGATTTAGGTTTTTGATATGGGATCCCTGAGTTAAAAAAACAAAAAAGATTTATGTTCTCTAGTGCAGTAGACTTTGGGTTTAGATATTTATAAACACACACACTTCTTGTCTTACTGCTGTGCATCTGACAGACCTGGTATGTTTTCATGCACTGATGACTTGTATCATGAGTTCCATGGCCTGTTACGTACAAAATTTATGTTGCTGTTTTCAAGTCTGCTGGACTGGAGAGTGTCCCCCGTCACGTCACTCCCTTTTAATTTGGGTTATTATTGACCCCATCGTTAGGCTGCTACACAGCTATTGGTTGTGGCAGTTCATTGATAGTCATGAGAACTTTTTACCTGCACAGTAGGTTATAAGGGATTGGCCTGCTTTCTTTTCATGATACTGCCCTTATAGTTACTCAGGACTGGGTCTATTTTATTCATTGGTATAGTGAGAGGTAATTGTAAGAGAACTACCTGTGTATATGTAGGGTAGGACAGTCTAGTGTCGGAGTCTGAGTCTTTTCCAAATGTATGTAGGCCTAAGATTGTAGGGTGCTTCAGAAGCATAGCCATAACAAGAAATTAAGCTGCTGCCACCTCCCTCACCTGCATCAGTATTTGTAAGCCAGGTGTTTTGTGTCTGTGCATTGCAAAATGACTGTCTTGTGAGGGCCATTTGCTCTGATTGCCCAAGACCGACTCTACCCCCAACAAAGAACCAACCCCAACAGCTGCATCTTGATAAAATGCAGTAAAAGACATCTTAGTATCCAGTAATGCTTGCAGAACCATTGGACTTTCTGAAACTCAAATATGGCACATAGGTTATAAACCCTTCCATTGTTTTTACGGCATGATCAAACCTAAAAAGAAAATAAGTCATGTTCTATATTAATACTGCCTGACTATTCATTTATGTATCTGTTTTGTATATGAATGTTTGCCCCACACAAACCTTCATGAGTAAGCCTTGACTTTTCAGTCTTGCTACGCCCAGAAAGCCAAAGCCAAGTAGAAGAACCTTGAAGCTCTGGTCTGTTAATAAGCCCGGCTTCAGCAGTTGATACAAACTTCTTATAGTTCTGTGCAAACTTCTTATGTTTCTCCCTGTGCCACATATGGCAAATAGTTTGATGATACTGTGTAAAACAAAACACAGCTGTAGGTGGTCATGCCCAGGATCTAGACAGGTCACTCATTGAGGCTCCCGAGGGACCTATCTTCACCTGCCTGCATCGTCGAACCATCTGGCTTTCTAGATGCAGGAACCAAACCCAAAAGATGATTAATACTCTTTGCGGCTTCCACCCCTCAGGGCAGTAGAACTGTAGACTCTTTAATAAATTCCCATGAAGCTTCACAGGCATTCAAATAAAGGAACATAATACTCAGTGAGTAGGGGCTCCTCACCAGCCTTCAACTTTTCAAAATTAAATTGCCAGATTAAATCAAAGGTGACCTTTTGTGCTGAGCCCTTTTCTTGATATTTGGGGTACTTCGCTCTTACACCTTTATAACTTTTTATCTGTATAAGGTATCCACGCCAAATATGTGTCTTTTGTCCCCAACATCCTATGGATTCAAAAATGACCCATGGTTTGTGGATTCTCCAGGAGGACTCAGAGAAAAACGCCAAAATATCAATACATTTTGTTTTTTGCTGGGGGGAAAAGTACATCAGAAGAAAGTGTACGCTTTTTTTGAAAAAAATCTATCAACAAAACGTTTGCTGCGCTTTCTGGAACAAGCAGTGTTGCATAAAAAAATACAAATTTTTGCACTTTTCTAAGAAGTTTTCTAATTTTTGTGGCTTTGCAGTTTGTGGTAGAAGCAGGTACAAAACCCATGGATGGTCCCAGAAAGCTATACATTTGTGAAAAGTAGACTAAATTGTGAATTCAGCAAGGGGCCACCTGTGCAGATTCCTCAAAGTTTTTCCCTAAATAAACTAACTGTTGAAATAAAAAAAATGAAAATGAGTAGGCAAAAATTGCCAATATTTTCATCTGTAACTTTTGACATGATGGCCAATTTACAAAAGCAATATACTGTTAAATTCAATAGACTCTTCTGGTAGTGGGGGGCATAAATGGGTTTGTGGGTTCTCCAAAAACACAAAATACCCAGAGCCAATGACTGGGCTACAACTTACAATGATTTTTTATTTTGTTCTAGCCATATAGCAATAGCCACCCACTTAAGTAGTCCTTTAAAACCTTTCCCAGGTCTGCCATTTCAGCCTGTAAACAGTTTTAAACTGTCAATCCGGCCAAGTCTAAAACTCACTTTTTATTACATTTGTCACCTTCTAATGTAGTTCCCGAACAGTCCACAGGACAAGTTACATTGTAATAAAGAAAAAGCTGGACATTTAATTTTAAGTTTTACAATTCCGGGTAGTGAAAAAATCACAAATTCATTTTTCACTACTGTGAGGCCTACCTCTCCCATGGGATAGCATTCGGTTACTTTATTACATTTAATAAGTGCTAAATTTTGATTGGGGACGGAGTCTGACAAATTGTAAGGTAAAATCTTCTTTAATGGAAAAGTTGGATTTTAAGTCACAGATTTGACTATTTTCTTACTATCTGGTGTCTGCAGCGGATTCCTGGGTCACATGACTAGGTGTGAGTAGCAGTTGGTTTTTGTATCTTCCTCCGGGACAGCCACACTATAGAGGAATTAGGTGTGCCAGGATAGGTGATCTCAGGAATGTTTGGGGAAATGAGGTGTTGGAGCTGCAACAGCCCCCCTTGCAGGTCAGCAGGGTGTGCCTTGCCCTCACTTAAAGAACTTCACACTAATCTATTGTGCCTGTAGTCAGGCTTGAGCCAGGGCATCCTGGAGTAAAATTCCAAAGAACATAAAAGGGGAGCATCTAGAAACTTCTCCTAATTCAAAGGAAGCACCAGGTATAAAAATAAGACTCTCTGACTCACTCTTTAGTTCTCTTTCTGGACCCGTGGAAGGATTCTCAGAAGTCTGCCTACTGCATAACCTGCTGCAGAAGCCTGCTTTGCTGGACCAAGAAAGCCCCAGAGGTCTGTCGTATAGCTGTGCCCAGCACTTCTCACTGAATGCAGGACTGCCAGAGTGACTCCACGGGCTAGTTGGCTGGCCTCCTGATCAGAGCATCAGGGACGAAAAAGTCTCCAACCATATTGAATACACAGCTGGTTGCAGCATGAGTGATTCCTGAACCTCGAGGTGGTACTTCTCCAGTCCTGGAGCATTGGAAGTGGTGCTAAAGGTGCCCAGATAACCCAAATCCAAAATATGGGAAAACTTATTTTGAATCAAAAAGTAGTCTGAGAACCGAAAGGAGACTGGGACCAACCTGCTCATCTGTCTGGCCAAGGTGCACCGCTGGTCATCCTAACTCAGTAGTAGGTCCTGCTGTGTTCTTCTCTGCAGCAGGAACTCCTCTTTGGCGGCTCCTTGCAGAAGGGGTATCTGGCCTTGTGGAAGCCTCAATGGCTACAGCCTGTAGCTCCGTCCTGCTGGAGGACTTTGACTGCTAAAAAAGGGACTAAGGGCCTCATTACGTGTGTGGCGGTCTGAGGACCGCCACGCTCGTGTTGATGGTCGGACACTCCAGGCGATCCGACTGCCCAATTACAAGTTTGGCAGGTGGACCTGCCTACAGACCGCTGTCCCCATCATAGATCCTGATGGGGTGACGGCAGTCGGGCTTGTAACCAGCAGTGGTGCCGCTGAACTCCGCGCTGCCTGGCTGATTACAATCCCACTTTCCACCAACCTTTCCATGGCAGGGACCCCGCCATGAAAAGGCTGGCGGAAAGTCCGTGCTGGGGGGCCCCTGAACTGCCATGGCCTTGGCATGGGCAGTGCAGGGGCTTCCAATGCCCAGCACCCTCAGAATGCGCACTGTCTGCTTTGCAGATAGTGCGCATTCCGAGGGTGCTGGTCAGCCCGCTCTGTGCTACGGTATAGGACTCTGCTCCCTTTGTCGTACAACTGTTTTTGCTGGTCAGCCCGGTGGGAACATTGCAGTAGGGCGCCACTGATATGACGGTGGCATCCTCCGCGCGGCATTGGCGGTCAAACCCTAATCGGGCACTATGTCTGAATAAAACATTCTTCACCAAAACCTCAGCCAGGGGCTCCCCCACAATGGTGCCTTCTCCTCGGACAGTGGGAGCTACCTTGCCATGCTGAACTTTACTATCTCGGACATTTATCTACAAAATTTCTTTTAAGTTTGAAGGCAGGTAGAGGCCAGGCCCAATCCACTTCTTGTATCTGAACTGGGCTTTGTCATGGTTGTCAATAACATTTGACTTTTGCCCAGGTCTCGAGTGTCTACATGTCCACGGTTGGCGCTTTGATCTTTTAAGCACTAGTTTTCACCATAAACTTTAAAAATGCTTAAATTTGATTATACTAGTTGTTTTTTTTCATTTCAGTGTGAAATAATGTATTAAAATGTACTCTATTTTTCTAAATTGGTGTGGAATTTTATTGTGATTGTTTTATTTCACTTTTAGTGTTTGGTTGCTGCATACATGCTTTAGACGTGCCTTTGAGTTAAGCCTGACTGCTTTTGTGCCAAGCTACCAGATGGTTAAGCTCAGGTTAATGTAGTGACTTTAGTGGTTCATCCTGACTGGGCAATGTTGTGTCTGTTACTTGAAAAGGGCTCACCAACTTCTCTGCTAATAACCCAAATTCTACCAATGGGCCTAGCTCCTGCATACAAAATACAACATTGACAGATCACATTGTTCCACTCCAAGCTGGTCTTTTTTTCGCAATATGAGTAGCTGTGACTTTTGAGCGTGGACTTGGCTGGGACCCTTTCAAGCCTACAGTAAGAAATTGGGTTATTAATTGACCTAAAGTAGTAAATAGCAGTTCTTTTCAGGTTGAACCACTAAAGCCACTAAATAAACCAGAGCTGAACACCATGATTGCCATGTCACAGAGCAGAGATGCAATGTATAAAGTATTCATACAGTACTAAAAATTAATAAAGTAGAGCTCATAATAACAAAACAAAATCCAAAAAGCAATTTGAAAATATAGAGTAAATGTTAATAGGCTAAATGCCTCCTAACAGGCAAACATCCAGTAAGTGGGACTGGGGATCCGACATTTTAAAGTAGAAATAGCACCAAGAAGCACATAGTGGCAATAATAAGCACTGGTCTCTATAGAATGGGACCTTTGCAAATTTAATGCTCAATGCTATAGAGCATGGGTTGGATACACCAACCAGGTTTATCCAAGGTAAATATTTTACCTTCTAACTTAGTCCTTTGAGTGCCAGTCAACCACAGGCGTACACTTCTAATGTCCATAAGTTCTCAGGGGTGGTACTTAGACTTCACTGGGTGGCAGGCAGAATCCCAAAAGAGGGTACAGTCCATTTGGGACTGGTCAGCTGAGCAGTTGCAGGAAAGAACTCTTGTAGCTGGTTGTATTCCTGTAGCTTGAAGAGGAGATCAACCTCATAACCCTTGCATTTGACTTCTTTGTCCTTGGTACAAAAGAGAGAGCAGGTCCAGTCCATTAGAGCTCTCTCCAGTCTGACTGCAGTGTCAGTCTTATTCTATTCTTTTGCAGATCCAGGAGTGTTCTGATAAGTGTACTGTGGGTGCCACTTTTATGTGTGGCACCAACCTGTTTGTGGGGGGTGACTCCTGGTCCCTCCCTAACCACCAGCATAAAAATCCCCAGGGGCATCCCTACCCACTTTAGCAGCACTTCTGTGTGCCCTACGGCAAAAATCACACAGTGCTCCTCTCTACCCAAACACAACATACCTGAACCTTTCTTCCCCTGTGCCCATCTTGGACGTGTGGCCAAGTAAATGAGCAATGCCCCCTTGGTGGTAACTCACAAGTGGTTCTGGCGACAGCTCCTTTCTCACTGGAATTGGTGCTTGTGTGACTAGAGGGACAAAGGAGTGAGCTGGCCTATGTGTTAGCTATATCTGTCTGTGACAGGGTAGGTCTTGTTTAAGTTAAGTAAGTTCCTGAGCACAACCCTCCCCCCCCCCCCCCCCCCCCCCCCCAACATGGTCATCCTACCATAGGAACAGAACATCTCCTCATACCCAAGGCCTTTGTCTCAACTGTGGGGGCAGGTTCATATCTCATCAAAAGGGCAGTTCAACCCCTGGGTAAAAATTGTACCTCATGCAAATGGGCTTTCAGAGGATTTTGGCAGGAAAAAGGTAACTTTCTAAATATAGATATTTCAAAAAGTCCAACATGAACTTTGTAGTAGCTTCTTAGCTGGAGTTACAATATTAACCTTAATATTGCTATCTCAATTCTTTGCTATTGAACAGCCAAACTCTCTACTGCAAAAATAACTTTTATGGCCTTTTAACTGTAAGGACATGTTTAACATTGAATCTTTACATGTCCTACTTTTAAATACCATGCACTCTGCCCAAGGCCTACGTAAGGGTGACTTATTAATATTTCAAATGAAGGTTCAGGCCTGTCGCAGGAGGGTATATTGACAGGTCACATTTTCAGTTTAACCCCCAGCAAAGCCTGGCTACTAGTGGCAGCCCTGCAGTCGTGATTATACTA
Organism: Pleurodeles waltl; assembly: GCF_031143425.1. Taxonomy (NCBI): domain Eukaryota; kingdom Metazoa; phylum Chordata; class Amphibia; order Caudata; family Salamandridae; genus Pleurodeles; species Pleurodeles waltl. Next base: position 1,421,864,982 of record NC_090444.1, read on the forward strand.
GCACAACAGGTGATGCAATCCACTTATGACATTTAACTTGCAGGCCCTGGGTACACTTTTGTACTTGATACTAGAAAATTGAAGGCAAGTTAAATATGCCAGTCAGGGTATGCCAATTTCATCATGTTGAAAGGATGAGCACAAGCACTTTACTGCTGGTTAGTGTGGGTAAAGTGCACAGAGTTCTAAAGCCAGCAAAGACTGTCAAGGCAAAAATCTGGGGTGGCACCACGCATGTGTAGGGTATTTGCAGGTGGCCCCTATTTTGTGAGTGGCTAGGCTTGAAGCGGCAGGAGGATTACTGGAGTCACTGTGGGTATAAAACAAGAACTGCAGCGTGGACGTGCGCAGCGTGCACACCCAAGGCGTGCCTAAGACAGGCCCACCTGCATTCGTCTGCATCCTTTTCACGGCCAGGGCAGTTTGGTGACTTACGATGGCATAATATGATCTTAGTCTGCCTCTGACTCGAAAGGTATGGAGATGGTGGTTACTAGGGTGGGATGCTGTCCATTTATACTGAATTTAGAGGCACCTAGTCCTTGCCTCAACTGCAGGGCCATTTCCCCTTCTCTGGGCCCATTTGGGATAAAGATGCAGGATGTGCCTGAGCTATTGAGAAATCTTAAAGAGTTCTTAATAAATGTTCGCTCCTTACCTAAACATGCATTGATGTTTTTGATTTGTTAAAAAATGAGAGCATTGATCTGCTCTTCTTGATAGAAACATGGGTGAATAAAACCTCCCATCCAGATTTACATCTTGGCCTCTCTCAGGCATACTTTTGTGTACATGTTGATCGGTCTTGAAAGAGGGGGGAGTTGCCTTTATCTTTTAAAAATATAATTAAATGCATTTGTTTTCATTTAACGAAGTTGGAGAGAGCAGAAGGGCTTGGCTTCAAGATTATGATAAATGGCCAATACTCCTTTTCTGGGGCTTTCGTGTATCGTCCCCCTGGCTATCTAGGTACTTTTGTGTCCTCCCTTGACAAAGTGTTGTTGTCTAAATGTATTTCCCATTGCAATTTCACCTTTTTAAGTGATTTCAGTTTAGATTTAGACACATTTGAGGATCCATGGGTCAAACATTTTTGGGATTCTGTGACTTTTATAAATTTATCTTGTGTAGCTCAGGGACCTACACGTAATGCCGGCCACGCTATTGATGTGATTTTCTTGAATATTGCTCTTAATTGGGAGGTTCCATTGCTGGTGCCCTGGTCATATCCCAATTTTAATTCCTTTTTTCATGGAATTATAAACTTTCTAGAGAGTTGCGCCCTGAGATGTTTGGTAGAAAGGAGAGGGCTTGGGGTAGGGTCTCTGTGTTGTCCATTGAGAAGGAATTGGCAAAATCAAAATCCATATTATCTGGCTCTATGGAGGAAATAGAGGAGGCCACGAAGAGTTGGGCTTGAGAAAGCAGCTGATGTGGTATGCCTGAGAAGAATGATAAGGAAATCAGCTATGAACTTGCCTTGGTATTGTTAGATTTGTCGGCCATGTTTGATACGGTCAACCATGATATTCTAATGCTCAGCTTAAAGCAAATTGGGGTAACTGGCACAGCTGCAGAGTGGTTAAGGTTTTTTTTTGGTTGGTCGCGGACAGGTGGTATGGATGAAACCATTTGCGTCTGAGAAAAAGTTATCTCATACGCAGATGATACTCGGCTTCTGTTTACGTTTGATTGGGATTCTGCTGAGGCGAAAGAGACTTTCTCTGGGTGTATGATGGTAGTGCTGAACTGGCTGAAAACTAATAAACTCCATTGTAATCCACATAAGACTGAGATGTTATTTGGTTGAGATCCATCTGTGGGATGGAAGGGAGCATTGCCAATGAAGGCACCACCTCCTCCCCCAACCCCCCCACCCCCACCACATCCTCCGCCAGAAACCTGGGGGTCATTTTTGATGATGAGTATTCTTTTGGGGCCCAGGTCCCAGCAGTGGTAAGAGTGTGCTGGTGGGCCATGCAGATGTTGAAGAAATGTCTGCATGATCTCCCTCATGAAGCTCTGGTGACAGTTGTAAGGGCACTAATCTTATCTAGACTGGACTATTCTAATGCTCTTTGTCTGGGCTTGCCTGATTATTTGATTAACTGATTATTGGTTCTTCAAAATACAGCGGTCCGCCTATATTATAAAACTCTGAAGGATGCTAAGATGTCTTTGCTGCAAAGTAAATTGCACTAGCTTCCTATGCGGCAGTGTACTCTGTTTAAGGCTTTGACTCTGGCTCACCAGAGCCATTACAAGCAGCGACCTAGGTACTTGAATGAGAGGTTGCTAGTATACTGTCCAGCTTGGTGTCTGCACTCTGGTACTGCAAGCCTACTTAGAGCCTCATGCTTTGAAAAAAACAGTGTTGTGAAGGTTCCTCTTTTTTGTTTTTGGCAGCTAAAGCTTTGAACCAATTACCTATGCACCTAAGGCTGATCTGCCTTCTTGCTAGTTTCAGAAAATAATTGAAAACCTTTTTGTTTAGGCAGGCTTGTTCAGGCTAGGGTAGCTCTGTGTTTCTATCGATCAATCAGGAATTTTTAAAGCGCACTACTCACCCGTGAGGGTCTCAAGGCATTGAGGAGGGGGGGAGAGGTGCTGCTACTGCTCGAACAACCAGGTCTTGAGGAGTTTCCTGAAGGTAAGGAGGTCTTTGGTCTGGCTCAGGTGGGTGGGAAGAGTGTTCCACGTTTTGGCAGCGAGGTGCGAGAATGATCTACCGCCTGTTGGGGTGTAGAAGGAGAGCCATCTGTTGAGGTATTCTGGTCCGGGGGTTGTGCAGAGCTTTGTGAGCATGGGTGAGGAGTTTGAATGTGATTCTCTTGTTGACTGGGAGCCAGTGCAGGTTTCTCAGATGGTCTGTGATGTGGCAGTGATGGGGGATGTCCAGGATGAGGTGTGCGGAGGGGTTCTGGATACGTTGCAGCCTCTTCTGGAGTTTGGCTGTGGTTCCTGCATAGAGGGCATTGCCATAGTCCGGTTTGCTGTTTATGAGGGCTTGGGTGACTGTTCTTCTGGTTTTGGTGGGTATCCATTTGTAGATCTTTCAGAGCATGCAGAGGGTGTTGAAGGAGGAGGAGATGGCATTGACTTGCTCAACGCCATCTCCTTGTCTTACCTTTCTCTTTGTCTTACCTGGAGCACCGGGACATTCTTCGAGTAGCTGTGCACTTTATAAGCTCACATCAATTATTCATTTCCAGCACCTACCAAACTGGTATTTTTCTGAAAACTGGGCATCCAGGGGATTCCTGAGTCATGTGTGTTGCTGATCTCACAAGATTTTTCAGGTTTTTTCTTTTTTCTTTTTTTACCCAGATGCCCTAGCAAGGCTCAAGCTTTGGTTAAAAACACTAATTCCCCTCTCATTTCTGTGAGGGAAAGCCCCACAATGTCCAGGGACCCATACATTTCCTACCTTCTCCAATAAAAGCGGTACCCTGTTTGTGGGTCTGCGCCTAGTGCCTGCACCAGAAACAAATCAATCCAAGGACACTGGGAGTCTTTCCAGTAGAGAATGGGGTTCCCCCTGTAGCCTTTGATACATTCATTTGATCTTATTATGTAATGGTCTGGCTATGGCAGACAGATGTAATATTGAGCCTACCTGTTTATTGTAATTAATGACTGCCTCTTAGGGCAACGTGATGACTTGTTTTCATCTGGAAATTAGTACAGATCTATGGTGCCCCAGTCATAGCATTTGTGCTGAAGTGTTGGAAGGAAAGTTTCAAATGGATGGTGTGGAATTGCATGCTGACTCAGAAGACATTCCTGTGGTCGAAAACCTGCCTACTAATGCTTTGAAACTTGTTTACTTTGCTTAATGGGACTCGAATGGCATATCTGAAGTGGGAGAGAGATGGGACTGTAACCATACAAAGTCCTTATCAGGAAACCAAGTAACACAATTCTCAATTCTTTAAATATCCCTTGCTGAAACATGTTCTTGGGGTTCACAGGACAAATCTCCCTTCCCGAGTTCAGGCCTCTGGAGGCAGAGTGGTGGTGACTTGAATAGAGACTAAAGTAATATCACAAGTGTATTTCATATTGGTTCTGAATGGTTTGGACAGATTTGCTTGGTGGGAGAGATGCTTGGATCTGTTGGATGAAGACAACTAATGTGAAGTCAGATTGAACAATCCTCCCCCAGACCTCGGAGGAAGTTGGCCACCTTGAGTGAATTGTATCTGATCAAATGTATATCCTTTCACAATGGTTTACTTCTTACCGTAACTCCTTTGGAGGGTGAGGGTGAGCAAATGGTCATCTACCAGTAACCTGAAACGCCAGACACACATGGGGAACATCTTCCATGTTGTCTGCAGGTATGAATGTATTCAAAGCTGCTTATTCTATATCACATGTACGCTATCTGATCTACTTGTTTTGCAGGTTAGCACGTCATCTAAACTTGCAGTTTTAGGTTACATTGAGTAAGAAGGCTATGCCCAAGAGGTGCGCTTTCTTATGTGACTCGAGTTTCTCTTTGCAACAAAAAGTAATATAGCAATTTATTGATAATTGGCCACTGCCCTTCACCACAGGAGTGGGTGTGGATAATAGGAAGGTGCTCATTTCTCGAACAATCGATCAATAGAGTCCAAAGGCCTCCAAGGAAGCATGCTAAGATCTGGGGTTAGCGGTGGGATTATTTTACATTTTCTGTTGTGCTGTGTGGAAGCAAAATCTTCTCCTAATACTACTCTCCAGTCTTTATGTATCATGACATAACTTCATGAATGCAATGGTGTGCCGTTTACCTTATATTATCTCCTATTTGAGCCACTGTTTTTGATACTGAATGCATTCACATGTTTTATACAAAAATAAAAGTATTAAGTTACTCCTTCCGGCACAAAATGACAAATTGCAAATGAACTAAAGGTTTTGGGATGCTCCAATGTATTAGAAAGATGTTCACTTATAAAAAAAGGTTCAAATGGAGCAGCGTTTCACTGTGGTGTTTCCTCAGATGTCAAATTTTACAGTAGAAAGAAATCTATTCCGTAACAGGAGACAATCCACTAAAACTGGCTGATTGTGGCAGATTCATTATGTAACCATTTGAAAACAGATTTTAAAAAATAAATAAAAAAAAAAGTCAAGCAGCCATATCAGCCCCAGGTCAAATCCTTGGTATAACCTTTAAATAAAATGTGTCAGCCTTTGGCATAGCAGCAAGAAATAACAACAAGGACAGATTGAATAATGAGGCTGAGTTCTACTAAAATACAAGAAAGGTGTGCCATACAACCCAGTAGGCGTAAAAGGTTGAATACATGGCAGACCAATGGCTGCGAGTATACACCTTGTTGGTTCCTAATAATAAGGCAAGATTTTGACAGCTCGTAAGTTCCTTAAATAACTCATGCAACCAAGGGAATGGTGTCTCCAAAGCACAGTGGGTTTGACCATGTGCAAGGTTTCTATGATGAAAAAACAAAACTAGAAATAGTTAATTCTTTACGAGAATGGGCACATCAAATGAAATATTGACTGACACCATGATCATCAACATTAATGTATAGAGGGTATGAAAATCAGTCAGGCCACCTATCTGACTCCCTTTCAAAGTAGTCCTAGAGTTTTGAACGGACTTCTTCATGACAAGATCTCGACTAGCTACAAAAACCTTGAATGCCAACCCTCCAACGCAGACAGCATCAACCAGCTCGCATTCACAACACGGACCCTGAACACCTTCTAACCCACAGGGAACTCCTCGCCACACAAGACACTATCTCCATCATGAACTCTGTACACTCTGCAGCACCCATCGACCCTTGCCCCCACCACATCTTCAACCTCAGAAGCAAGACAGTCAGCGAAAAGCTCAGGGAGGTTCTTAATACCTACAACACTGCTTCCTCCTTCTCAGAGGTCAGGAAACACGCTGAAGTGAGGCCTCTCCTGGAAAAAAAAAATGTCTGCCGAACTGAAGAACTACTGGCTCATCTCTCTGCTCCCCTATCCAGCAAATGTCCTTGAGAAAGCGATCAACCAGCAACTAACCCAACACCTAGAGAACCACAACCTCCTGAACCCCTCCCAATCTGGATTTCAAACTTACCACAGCACCAAGACTTCCCTGATTTCAGCCACAGATGACATCAGAGCTTTCCTGGACCATGTGGAAACAGCAGCTCTCATCCTCCTGTACCTGTCCGCCACGTTTGACTTAGTTTCCCACCACATTCTGAGCAACAGACGCCACCATATCGGGATTCAAGGGAACACCCTCAAATTGATCGCTTCGTACCTCACCAGCAGAACCAAGAGGATCAGTCTCCCACCGTTCATCTCAGAGCCCAAGAAGATCACATGTGGAGTCCCCCAAAGATCGTCCCTCTACCTGACCCTCTTCAACTCCTACGTGACCCTGCTGGCTGTAACATCAGATCACACGGTTTCAATATCATCTCCTATGCCAATGACACACAGCTCATCCTCTCACTGTCCAAAGATCCCTCCACCTTAAAAGCTCACTGCCACAGATGTGTGATGAACATAGTGGATTGGATGAAGAACAGCTGTCTCAAACTCAGCACAGAGAAAATGGAAGCCCTCATCTTTCGTAACAACACCTCAGCATTGACTGACACATGGTGACCCGGAGAGCTCTGCACCCACCCGACAGAACACGCCCGCAACTTCAGCATCATCCTGGATAGCAAGCTATCCATGAAGAAACAAGTCAACGCAGTCTCCTCTGCCTGCTTCCACACTCTTCGCATGCTCTGCAAGATTTTCAGGTGGCTCCCAGCAGACACCAGAAGGACCGCCACGCAGGCCGTCATCACCAGCAAACTGGACTATGGAAATATGCTATATGTAGGAATCACAGCATGCTTCCTGAAGAGACTCCAGACAATACAGGACTCAGAGGCAAGACTTGTACTCGACCTCCCCAGAAGGACCCACATCACCCCCATCTCAAAAAACTACACTGGCTCCTGATTCAGAAGAGATGCGAGTTCAAGATGCTGACCCACACCTACAAGGCCTTGCATAATGAAGGACCAGCATACATCAACAAATGCCTGACCTTCCACCAACTGACCCAACATCTACGATCAGCTTTCCTCTCCCTCGCAGACACCCACTTATTAAGAGAACTGAAGGATTGGACCCAGAAAGAACTAGTATTGGCAAAGCCAATAGGTTTTGCCTATGCAACATCTATTGGTTTTGTCTGTTTTTTTAAGACACATTGCAATAGCTGTGCTGGCTGCTTTAGAAAATGTCTTAAAGAAAAAAGTTCTATGACGCAGTCAACACTGGAGGCATTAAAGCATTTTTTTGTACTTTAAGCTATGTACACATACCTGTATCTATCAGAAGTTTTACTTAAAGCAATTGTCTCTCTCTTTATTCCGAAACTCTGTTATACATTAATAAAAAAAGGGTGATAAAGTCACAGAACCATTTTTCACAAAGCAGGACCTTATTCAGGGATGTGTCCTGCCCCACTTATTGTTCAGCATTTCAACAGCTGATCTTGGCAGGGCACTGATAAGAGCGAATTAATTTCCACCTGTGCTTGGCTTATATAAGATTCAGATTATTAATTATGCTGATGATTTTGTCATTCTAGACCAGACATAAATTGTCATGCAACGAGCCCTGGATGTTCTGATTAAATACAGTCTAGCTAATGAGCTAACAGTTAACTTGGGCAAAAACTAAAATGTTAGTGTTAGGGAATACCAAGTCTGGACAGCTTTGAACTCTGGGCCTTTTAAAGATAAGTTACACTACACCCTATAACTATCTGGGGGTCTGGCTATCTGAAACTGGCAAACTTAATAACCACTTAAATTATATCAGATAAAAAGGAAGTACTTTTGTATTTGTTTTATGTGGACTCATTTCATGTTTGTACAGTCCTTCGGCAGAAGCAATCATAAGAGTTATGAAAGCTAAGCTGATACCACCTGTCTCCAATGGACACCATACTTTCCCATCAAAGTTTTCACAAGTTCTGGACAAACTGCAGTATATAGCATTCAGAGTGATATTACATTTAACACAGTACACTCAGTGTGCTCAGACCGGCCAGGAGTTCAAACTGCTCGAGAAGTACTTAGAATGTAACTAATTATTTATTAAATATCATCATTTAGCTATAAATGCAAACAGTGACACATGTAACATGGTTATTCAAGAGTTCAACAACACATGGGACAACCTATGGCCAATATCCTTAGCCACCACCATTAAGGACTTTGGGCCTGATTTAGATATTGGCGGACGAGTTACTCCATCACAAATGTGACGGAAATCCTGTCCGCTGAAATCTAATTGCATACGATACAATGTAAAGATTTCAGTGGACAGCAAATATGGCACCATTGTGACGGAGTAACTCATCCACCAATCTCTAAATCAGGCCCATAATGTTTATTAAGGATAACCTTTTAAGATATTTATTTTTTTCAGTCCTAAAAGCTACTTTTTAAAAAGCTAGTACTACTGATGTTATCAAGGGAAGCAGATTTAGAAAAAACATTTGGAAAACATCTGAAATCATATAAATTAAAACAAATGCAACTTTATTTAAAAAAGGCATTAAGCAGGTCTTGTATAAACTATATTCTGCATGCGAGACTTATGGTCATGCCTAGTAACAATTGCAGGGCATCTTAGAGGACCGTATCCATTGGTGATATGCACTGCAAGTTTTCTGCAACTACTGGGGGAAAAAAAGTATTATTCACTTACTTTGCTGCTGCCCTGAATACTTACTAGCACGTCACACCTTGCTCAAACCAATGTTTTAAAAAAAACACGATCTCAAGCTGCAGAGAAGCTTTAAAACATCAGTAATTTAGTTGCACTTGTCCGGCTGCTTAATTTAAAAACATAGTACAAAATGAAATCCTGGAACATTCTAGCTGATCTAAACAAATCGGTCAAGTTGACCTTTTCTGATGTGTTTATTTTAAAGTCTGATTTTATGAATGACCTCTTAGTCAGTTTGCTAGAATTTTGTAAATTGAATATTCTTGTGTACTTTTTTTTATTTATTTTTTAACTGAAAGCAATTTTGTATTTTTCATTTTATCTATTTCGCGTATACTTTATTTATTGTAATGGTTTTAATTAATTGAATCAATAAACATTAATGAATTCACCCCGAGTCCATATACAGTCACCACCTGCCACACTATTTTATGCATAATTCAGCAGTGGAGTTCTTAGAGAATCAACACTGCATTCCCACTCCCTGTTACAAGGTGGCTTGCATCAGGTATGATGTGTAGGTGGTACTGTCAAGTGCAGGGATTGTGACAGTGAAATGAGGCTGCAACTAATTACCAGTGGCGGATTGCGAACTAAAAGGAGTCCTTGAAAATAATTTCTTACGAGTCTGATCGTCTTCAGGAGGATTTGGGGGTGGGGAAGAAAATGATGTTTGTGTCTCCGAGAAAATCCCTCGCTGTTGACTGCTATGCTGATTAGTTGATGACCCCCCCGTCTTTTCTCCTTTAACCCCTAGGGTGCCCCGGACCACCTTGCCGGGCTATGGGCCCCCGGGGGGGTGCTAGCGCTTCCCCAGATGGCCACGCACCCCCCTTTCCTGGGCAGAGATGGAAGGGGAATCGCTTCCCCTTCCACCCCGCCCCCCTGTGACACCCCTGTGGCGTCTGATGACGTCAGCGCGCTTTTGCACGCTGACCTCATCAGAGGCCTTCCCCCTCTGCGCGCACTGATCGAAGAAGAAATGCCAGAACATTTCTCCTCCGATCACGTGGAGGGGGCAGAGAGGCATAATTTAATTAGGCAGATCTGCCCTCAGGGAGGCAGAAACCTCTAGACACCAGGGATATATATATATATATATATATATATATATATATATTTGTATTTACTTTATGTTTTTATGTATGGGGAGTGACCCCTTAGACAAGGGTCGCTCCCCTGGGGGGGGCAAATTGTATTTAGGCCATTTCTGCCCCTCTTGGGGGCAGATCAGCCTATTTTTTCTTACGCCAAGCTGCCCCCAAAGGGGGCAGAAACCTCTAGACACCATGGATTGGTGTGTGTATGTGTGTGTTTTGTTTGGAGGGGGCAGCCCCTTGGGCAAGGGTCTCTCCCCATGGGGGCACATTACTGTTGGCCATAACTGCCCCCCCACGGGAGATTTTTTTTTCAAAATAGGAGGTTGGGGGTATGGCCATACCCCCACCCCCAAATAAATGGGGCTAAAGTTGTTCTGCCCACCAGTGGGCAGATTAGGCAGTTACCCCCGATCCACACCTCGGGGGGACAGAAAGTCTACTAGATGCCAGAGAATAAAAAAAATAAAAGAAAATAGTGGGGTGGTGGCTACCAACCAGTATGGGCCTGGTTATGCCCCCACCCGAACTGAAGGGGCGAACAGTCTTTCAGCTCTCCCCCGCACACTAAAACATCTTATCCCATGGCAAGCAAGAGGAAATTTGATTATTTTTGTTTTTTGTTTTACATTTGGGCCATGAGAGCTTGGTAACTCTCACAATCGTCCCACTTGGAATGGTGAGGGCTGCACTTTTTTTTTTTTTTTTACTTTGGGATGCTGCCATGTAGAAAAATCCATAAGACCTAGAAACATCAGAAAACTAAACATCTAGTTGATTCCAGGGTGGTGTGCTTCACATGCACCCTGCACCATTTCCTTACCCACAATGCCCTGCAAACCTGCTACTTTGCCCACATTATTGTGATGGAACCTTCCGGAATCTGCAGTAATCCACAAAATTCCTACCACCCAGCATTGTCTCATCTATACCGATAAAATTTCTGCTGCACTTGTCAGCCTAAAAATGTTTTTTTCCAAAATGCCCTTTTGGACCCACTTTGGTTCCCCTTCAATTTTGAAGTGTTTTTGGCTCTTCCCTGTCACAATCACTTGGCCCACCTACACAAGTGAGGTATCATTTTTACCGGGAGACTGAGGGGAACGTTGGGAGGTAGGAAGTTTGTCCCGGTGCAGTGATCCCACACAGAAATGTGGGAAAAATTAGATTTTTTTAGCTAAATTTGCAGTTTGCTGAGGATTCTGGGTAAGAAAATATTGGGGGATCCACGCAAGTCACACCTCCCTTGACTCCCTCGGGTGTCTAGTTTTCAGAAATATCTAGGTTTGGTAAGTTTCCCTAGATGGCTGCTGAGCCCAGGACCAAAAACGCAGGTGCCCCCGCAAAAACAGGTAGTTTTCTATTTGATAATTTTGATGTGTCCAGATAGTGTTTTGGGGCATTTCCTGTTGCGAGCACAAGGCCTACCCACACAAGTGAGGTAACATTTTTATCGGGAGACTTGGGGGAACGCTGGGTGGAAGGAAATTTGTGGCTCCTCTCAGATTCCACAACTTTCTGTCACAGAAATGTGAGGACAAAGTATTTTTAGAGCCACATTTTGAGGATTACAAAGGATTCTGGGTAACAGAACCTGGTGAGAGCCCGACAAGTCACCCCATCTTGGATTCCCCTAGGTCTCTAGTTTTAAAAAATGCACAGGTTTGGTAGATTTTCCCTAGGTGGCGGCTGAGCTAGAGGCCAAAATCCACAGGTAGGCACTTTGCAAAAAACACCTCTATTTTCTTTGAGAAAATGTAATGTGTCCACTTTATGTTTTGGGGCATTTCCTGTTGCGGGCACTAGGCCTACTCACACAAGTGAGGTACCATTTTTATCAGGAGACTTGGGGTAACATAGAATAGCAAAACAAGTGTTATTGCCCCTTGTCTTTCTCTAATTTTTTTCCTTACAAATATAAGACGGTGTGTAAAAAAAAAAAAGACGTCTATTTGAGAAATGCCCTGTAATTTACATGCTAGTATGGGCAACCCAGAATTCAGAGATGTGCAAATAACTACTGCTCCTCAACACCTTATCTTGTGACCATTTTGGAAATACAGAGGGTTTCTTGATACCTTTTTTTCACTTTTTATATTTCAGCAAATGAATTGCTATATACCCGGTATAGAATGAAAACCCACTGCAAGGTGCAGCTCATTTATTGGCTCTGGGTACCTAGGATTCTTGATGAACCTACAAGCCCTATATATCCCCACAACCAGAAGAGTCCAGCACACGTAACCGTATATTGCTTTAAAAAATCTGACATCGCAGATTACAAAGTTACAGAGTAAAACGTAGAGAAAAATGGCAGTTTTTTTCACCTCAATTTCAATATTTTTTATTTCAGTTGTTATTTTCTGTAGGAAACCCTTGTAGGATCTACACAAATTACCCATTGCTGAATTCAGACTGTTGCCTACTTTTCAGAAATGTTTAGGTTTCTAGGATCCAGCATTAGTTTCACACCCATTTCTGTCACTGACTGGAAGGAGGCTGAAAGCACACAAAAAACGTAAAAATGGGGTATGTCCCAGTAAAATACCAAAATTGTGTTGAAAAATTGGGTTTTCTGATTCAAGTCTGCCTGTTCCTGAAAGCTGGGAAGCTGGTGATTTTAGCACTGCAAACCCTTTGTTGATGCCAATTTCAGGGGAAAAAACACAAGCCTTCTTCTGCAGCCCTTTTTTCCAATTTTGTTTTAATAAACACAATTTTCACTGTATTTTAGCTAATTTCTTGGTCTCCTTCAGGGGAACCCACAAAGTCTGGGTACCTCTAGAATCCCTAGGATGTTGGAAAAAAAGGACGCAAATTTGGCGTGGGTAACTTATGTGGACATAAAGTTATGAGGGCCTAAGCGTGTCCTGTCCCAAATAGCAAAAAAAAAGGCCTGGCACCTGAGGGGGAAAAGGCCTGGCAGCGAAGTGGTTAAAACCAGACCAGCCTACAAGAGGCAATACCTTTTGCCCCTGTGGCAAATTCATCTTCTGTGGCCTGGTAGTGAGTGAAGGTAGCCAGGGTGTGAGGGAGACATTGTAGTTGGAGGTATACATCAGCGAGACTGGTGGGGACTTGAGGCAGAGATCAGGCCTGTTTATTCTCGACAGTCAAGTTCACCTGTAATTATGAATTGAAAGCTAATTGAAATAACATTTTCTGTTTACACAATCAATCAATCAAGGCATTTATAGAGCACGCTACACACCCGTGAGGGTCTCAAGGCGCTAGTGGGGGGTGGGGGGGGGGTTACTGCTGCTCAAAGAGCCAGGTCTTGAGGTGCCTTCTGAAGGCGAGGTGGTCCTGGGTAGTTCTTAGGTAAACGGGGAGGGAGTTCCATGTCTTGGCTGCCAGGTAGGAGAAGGGTTTACCTCCAGTGGTGGTTCTGCGGATACGAGGGACAGTGGCGAGAGCGAGGCTGGCTGAGCGAAGCTGACGGTTGGGTGTGTAGAACGAGAGGCGTCTGTTGAGGTAATCGGGGCCCTTTTTGTGGAGGGTTTTGTGTGCGTGGGTGAGGAGCCTGAAGGTGATCCTTTTGTTGACTGGGAGCCAGTGCAGGTGTTTCAGGTGGGCGGATATGTGGCTGTGGCGTGGTATGTCGAGGATGAGGCGTGCTGAGGCGTTCTGTATGCGCTGAAGATGATTCTGTAGCTTTGCGGTGGTACCTGCGTATAGGGTGTTTCCGTAGTCCAGGCGGCTTGTGACGAGGACGTGGGTAACAGTTTTTCTGGTTTTGGCGGGGATCCAGGGGAAGATTTTTCGGATCATGCGAAGGGTGTGGAAGCAAGAAGACGAGACGGCGTTGACCTGCTTGGTCATGGTGAGGAGGGGTCCAGGATGAAACCGAGGTTGCGTGCGTGGTCTGAAGGGGTTGGTGTGGTGCCCAAGGCCGTGGGCCACCAAGAGTTGTTCCAGGCGGACGGGGAGTGTCCGAGGATGAGGACCTCCGTTTTGTCTGAGTTCAGCTTCAGGCGGCTGAGCTTCATCCATTCTGCGACGTCTTTCATTCCATCCTGCAGGTTGGCTTTGGCGGTGGCTGGGTCTTTGGTGAGGGAGAGTATCAGCTGGGTGTCGTCGGCGTAGGAGATGATGTTGATGTGTTTGTGAGCGATGTTGGCGAGGGGGCTCATGTAGATATTGAAGAGGGTAGGGCTGAGCGAAGAGCCTTGTGGAACGCCGCAGATAATCTCGGTGGGTTCTGAGCGGAAGGGCGGGAGGTAGACTCTTTGGGTACGGTCAGAGAGGAACGAGATGATCCAGTCCAGGGCCTGACCTTGGATTCCAGTGGAGCGGAGGCGGGTTATTAGGATGCGGTGGCACACAGTGTCGAAGGCCGCCAAGAGGTCCAGGAGGATGAGGGCGATTGTTTCTCCGTTTTCCATCAGGGTTCTGATGTCGTCGGTGACTGCGATGAGGACGGTTTCCGTGCTGTGGTTGGCACGGAAACCTGATTGGGAGGGGTCGAGCAGGTTGTTGTCTTCAAGGAAGTTGGTCAGTTGCTTGTTGACCGTCTTCTCGATGACCTTGGCCGGGAAGGGGAGAAGAGAGATGAGGCGGAAGTTCTTCAGGTTGTTGGGGTCAGCCGTGGGTTTTTTCAGGAGAGCGTTGACTTCCGCGTGTTTCCAGCTCTCGGGAAAGGTGGCAGATGCGAACGAGCTGTTGATGATGCTCTGGAGATAGGAGGCGATGATGGTGTCGGCTTTGTTGAAGATGTGATGGGGGCATGGGTCTGAGGGGGAGCCGGAGTGGATGGTGTTCATGGTGATTCTGGTCTCCTCGGAGCTGATGGGGGTCCAGGCGTTGAGGGTAGTGGCTGGGGCTGTTGGTTCAGTGGTGGGCGGCGGGGCCTGGGGTCCAAAGCTGTTGTGTAGGTCGGTGATCTTTCGATGGAAGAAAGTAGCGAGGGAGTTGCAGAGTTCTTGTGTGGGCGTGATGGTGTTGGAGCTGGCGTTGGGGTTGGAGAGCTCTTTGACGATGTTGAAGAGTTCTTTGCTGATGTGGGTGTTGTTGTCAAGTCTCTCTTTGAAAGATGCCCTTTTGGTGGAGCGGATCAGCTGGTGGTGTTTACGGGTGGCGATCTTGAGGGCTGACATGTTTTCTGCGGTGTGTTCTTTGCGCCAGGTTTTTTCGAGGGTTCGGCAGGATTTCTTGGATTCTTTGAGGGCGTCCGTGAACCACGGGAGTTTCCTGATGTTGGTCTCTTTTGGGTGGCTTCTGAGAGGGGCGAGGTTGTCGGCACAGTTGGTGATCCACTGTGTGAGGCTGAGGGCTGCGTTGTTGGCGTCGGTGGTGATGGCTGGTTGGTTATGGTTTAGAGTTGAGAGTAGCTGCTCTGTGGAGATTTTGTTCCAGGGTCTGCAGGGGATTTGTTGTGTGCGAAGGTGGTGGGTCTCACGTTTGAAGGTGAAGTGGACACATCTGTGGTCGGTCCAGTGTAGCTCAGAGGAGTGGCTGAAGGATATGTGGTTGCTGGCGGAAAAGATGGGGTCGAGCTTATTGCCAGCGGTGTGGGTGGGGGTGTTCACCAGTTGCTTGAGTCCGAGGTTGTCGAGCAGGGTGGCGGTGTTGGTGGTGTTGTTCTTCTCCAGGTGGAAGTTCAGGTCCCTGAGGAGGATGTAGTCTGGAGAGGCTAGGGCGTACGGGGTGATGAAGTCAGTGATTGATTCGCTGAATAGGGCGCGTGGGCCAGGGGGCCTGTAGACAAGAGTACCTCTGAGGGTGATTCTGGGGTTGGTGTGATCTAGAAGTGCATGTGTTCGGCGGCGAGGGGGGTGTCTTCGGTGGAGGTCGTGATGTTGATGGAGTTCTTGTGGATGATGGCGATTCCTTCCCCGATTTGGTTGGCGCGGTCCTTCCGGGCGATCTTGTAGCCGTCGGGAATTGCTACGGCGATGTCGGGAGCTGAGGAGGCATTCATCCAGGTTTCTGTGATGAAGGTGACGTCTGGTGCTGTTATGTCCAGGAGGTCCCATAGTTCAATGGCGTGCTTGTGGACGGAGCGTGTGTTGAGGAGGATGCACTTGAGGTGGTTGTTGGTGCAAGTGCCAGAAGGATGTCCGCATGCTCGGTGGAATGTGGACTTGCAGGCTTGACAGGTGAAGGGTCCGTGAGTGCGTTTAGGGCTGGCTTGGTGGCAGGTGGCTGTGAGTCCGGGGTTGAGGGCGTTGAGGGAGGCGGCGTCGCATCTAATACGGGTGTTTTGAGTGCGGCGGGGGCCAGGGGTTCTGGCGCTGGGCGCGGTCCAGGCGCAGACGGGCTTGCCTTTGGCGCGCCTTCGGCACGCCTGCGGCGCGGCCGCACAGCGTCCGCCATAAGAGGGAAGGGGGGAGGAGGGGTCAGCTGGGACGCGGGAGGGAGGACAAGGAATGGGAGCGGGGGGGCGGGTCCGCATGGGGGCAGCGGTGGGAAGGCGGGACAAACTTATAACAAACATTGCTGGAGGACAACAGTGCATTTCAGATTTGGAGCAATGTTGATACTCAAAGTATCAGTATACATTATTCTTCTGGGCTCAGTATTCGGGGGGGTGGGGGACTCCCTTTTATTACCGTCTTTATAGTATTAATTTTTGTATTCATTTCTACACTTTGTTGTTCTGGGTGGACGTTCAGTAGGTCTACTAAAACAGGAAAAAATGACTTTAAAAATCCCCAAAACAACTTGGAAGTCCATGACTAAATCAGTTATTTTTTATTTTTTAAAATAATTTAATGGATTCCTGTATGTCCTTTCCCAGCAATCTGTTCTCTGCATATAACGCAAAAGTGATCACTTATCTAACGTCACGGTCTGCATTCTTGTCTACAAATAACGTAACCTGGCTCGATTTGACTGAATGCCATTGTGAAACGGCCCTTGGATTGAAAACGTTCATCCTTAGTCAGGCCTGTAGGCTGCATCTCTCGGTCCTATCTGCGAAGTCTAGCACGGTGCTATGCATCATGCGGCTAGTGCATCACCATTAAATCGGGTGGCGTGCAGTTTGTATCAAATATGTGGCAAAATCACAGATCTCTCGGTGGCAGGTGAGCTTACTTGTGAATTCGCGTTGTGCTGTCTGTTAAAAAAAAATCCTTCGATCAACCGTGTCCATTATATGCACTCAAGACAGCAGTCTGGCAGTGGCCGCGTTAATCTGTTTACATAAGAGCGCTCGATAGTCCAGTTTTCTGCAGACAAACCACTTATGTGACCTACCACACTACTACAGTACGCCGAGAAAACCGGAGTCGCGGAGGAGGCAGTTTATGCTGTTTCGTTGTCATCATCTTGGGCTATGAACCGACAGATGGCACGGCCTGACTAAGCTTGGGCAATTGCTGGAGAAGGCTGTGCCAGTAAAAAGCAGAGAGCGCCGTTCTATATGCGCCGAACTGGTTTAGTTACGACGGCATCTTATCACCTGAAAACTTAAAATCAGTGTCCCTCCTCATCACCGGCCTTCGCAGCTGCCAGCGTCATACGTAGTGTAGCAAAACCTGTATTCATTGCGCTGAGAAAATTGCACTTCTAGATCTATTTTTAGCACACGTCTATATACAGGGAGTGCAGAATTATTAGGCAAGTTGTATTTTTGAGGATTAATTTTATTATTGAACAACAACCCAAAAAACTCATTAATATCAAAGCTGAATATTTTTGGAAGTAGTTTTTAGTTTTTTTTAGTTTTAGCTATGTTAGGGGGATATCTGTGTGTGCAGGTGACTATTACTGTGCATAATTATTAGGCAACTTAACAAAAAAAAATATATACCCATTTCAATTATTTATTATTACCAGTGAAACCAATATAACATCTCAACATTCACAAATATACATTTCTGACATTCAAAAACAAAACAAAAACAAATCAGTGACCAATATAGCCACCTTTCTTTGCAAGGACACTCAAAAGCCTGCCATCCATGGATTCTGTCAGTGTTTTGATCTGTTCACCATCAACATTGTGTGCAGCAGCAACCACAGCCTCCCAGACACTGTTCAGAGAGGTGTACTGTTTTCCCTCCTTGTAAATCTCACATTTGATGATGGACCACAGGTTCTCAATGGGGTTCAGATCAGGTGAACAAGGAGGCCATGTCATTAGATTTCCTTCTTTTATACCCTTTCTTGCCAGCCACGCTGTGGAGTACTTGGACGCGTGTGATGGAGCATTGTCCTGCATGAAAATCATGTTTTTCTTGAAGGATGCAGACTTCTTCCTGTACCACTGCTTGAAGAAGGTGTCTTCCAGGAACTGGCAGTAGGACTGGGAGTTGAGCTTGACTCCATCCTCAACCCGAAAAGGCCCCACAAGCTCATCTTTGATTATACCAGCCCAAACCAGTACTCCACCTCCACCTTGCTGGCGTCTGGGTCGGACTGGAGCTCTCTGCCCTTTACCAATCCAGCCACGGGCCCATCCATCTGGCCCATCAAGACTCACTCTCATTTCATCAGTCCATAAAACCTTAGAAAAATCAGTCTTGAGATATTTCTTGGCCCAGTCTTGACGTTTCAGCTTGTGTGTCTTGTTCAGTGGTGGTCGTCTTTCAGCCTTTCTTACCTTGGCCATGTCTCTGAGTATTGCACACCTTGTGCTTTTGGGCACTCCAGTGATGTTGCAGCTCTGAAATATGGCCAAACTGGTGGCAAGTGGCATCGTGGCAGCTGCACGCTTGACTTTTCTCAGTTCATGGGCAGTTATTTTGCGCCTTGGTTTTTCCACACGCTTCTTGCGACCCTGTTGACTATTTTGAATGAAACGCTTGATTGTTCGATGATCACGCTTTAGAAGCTTTGCAATTTTAAGAGTGCTGCATCCCTCTGCAAGATATCTCACTATTTTTGACTTTTCTGAGCCTGTCAAGTCCTTCTTTTGACCCATTTTGCCAAAGGAAAGGAAGTTGCCTAATAATTATGCACACCTGATATAGGGTGTTGATGTCATTAGACCACACCCCTTCTCATTACAGAGATGCACATCACCTAATATGCTTAATTGGTAGTAGGCTTTCGAGCCTATACAGCTTGGAGTAAGACAACATGCATAAAGAGGATGATGTGGTCAAAATACTCATTTGCCTAATAATTCTGCACTCCCTGTAATGCCAGCTTGTTTAGAAAGCGTGTTTACTGATTACTTTAAAACATTAAATCTATTACATTGTAAAATTGTTATTAAAAAAAATTCTGCTGCGCACCCACTGTGTGCGCACATGAACATATATTTCATTTCTGTGTATTGAGATTAATAGCTCTGAATTCTTTGGGAGGTCACTACTCCCTCAAACTGCCACTGAACTAATTAATGCATGTTCTTAAAACACGGAGACAAGGAAGAAGGGTGTTCCAAATTTGCCCTGTATACAAATGCTAAATTTAGAATTAAGTTAAACTAATGGTCTTCGCTGGCATCGTCGGAAACGTAATCCGATGCCATGTTCCAAATCCCCACTAGAGGACTCACTGTTCCACGGCAATCAGTTTGATAGCTAAAAGCTTAGAGGTGACTTTGTAAACACATTTTCTTTTGAAGCAGTTTTCCATTAATTTTCCGCATTTCGTTATTATTTTTTTATTATTTTCCAGTGTTGGGTGTTATGTGCTGCCCTGTTTGGGGGGAGGTATTGGGAAAAGTTGGCTTATTCATCACTAGAATAACCTATTACGATTTAGAATAGGCCGGTTGTCCACCTCAATACATCTATCTTTTTATTTTAGTGAGTACATTGCTGTAGCGCGTTAGCTATGCTCGTCTTTCTTTAGTCTTCTGAAGACATTGTCCGAATTAGGTTCAAACTGGATCGTCTGTGAAAGGTTTATTTTTTTATTTTTTATTCCCAATCGATGCAAGCGAGTCTCTAGTGTCCGTGTTAATTCAGGACACAATTCGGAGCTACACGGTGTCCATCCACTATTTTCATAGAGTGGACGCCGTGCCCCCTGCAAGAAGTGGGCCCCACTGAAATATGCTGAATTTGTCCCGGTTTAATTTTTAGACACTGGGCCACATTCAGCAGCGCCTGCACGCTGCCTACTTTTGTTCCCAACAACATCCTGCAGGCGTCTTTCCTATTTCAGTCTCCAGCTGGGCTCAAAACAAAAGCCGAATTTAGGCGGCGTTAGGCCGCCTCTTGTTTCACTATCCTGTCTAGGAGCTATATGAGCCTCACACCAAGAAGCAAATACAAGGGAGGGGAAACAAAGGCACACAGCTTGCTACTCTTTCACAAGCATTTGAGAAAGACCTCCTTTTTACTTTGTTAAATCCCCTTATACAAGAGAAATATATGCAAGCTCTGTAAGAATGTCAGACCTGTTGGTCTGTCCTAGTATTTACACAAATAACAATTTAACGGTGCCGGAGCGCTTTGCATCACACTTACATAATATATATACATCGACAATAATCGTATAAATGTCTAAATCAATGTACAGATGTGTCACTTAAGACAGTGTTAATGCGTCCCTTTATGACTAATTTATACACTCTGGGACTCGTTTTAGGCCGATGAATCTTTTGACCCTGATTGAAGACACCTCAGGATGAGATAGCTAATCAACATGACAATCAATATATCAATTATGTCATCAATATTTACTATCACAAGACAATTCACTTTAGTCAAAGACATTTATAAAACTAAAAAACCCACCATGACCTTTTAGTCATGAATAACCACACCAGTTTAGTAAGATTTTGTGATTTTTATTCCCTATTTATTACAATTCTAATAGCAAGTTTATTCATTTCAATAGCAAAAAGCTCATCAACATTGTCATAATTTGGCAACTCGAATAAGACTTCATCAAAGCAAGAATCACAATTATTAGAACATAACATGGCGTTAACATAGGTTAACCTTAGCAGAGAATCATTAGTACACCCTTCAACAAAGCATAGATTCAGTCATTTGTCTATTTGCGTCATTTAGTGAACCCCTCAACTAACCTCGAATTAGCATTGGCATGTTGGGCTTCATGCAAAACAATTTAGTAACATCAATTTAGAAAAACCTCTATCTATGGTCTCTGTCAAATGTAGCAGTTGGTACCTAGAAAGGAAAAGCAAACAGACAATCACAATTTCATTGTCATATAGTTACCCTCCGTATTGGGTCAGCATTCACATTTAGTCTTCGTCCTCAGGACATCAGTCGATTCACCATCCGCCAGGAACTCAGCAAGTCGGGCAAAAGGGTAAAAGGTACTTCCCTCATAAGGAGGTAAAGTATAAACATGCAGTATAGGGCAAGAATGGTTTAAGAACCAATCTAGCAAGTCACCAAACAGAGTGACAAAGTTTCTGGATCATGTCAGTAGTATTTCCCTAACTAATCTGAGTGGCTCCCCGTGCCATAGGTTTTTATCCCCTTTTTCGTTGTACAGTCCCCTAAATTTAATTGGTCAAAGTCGGTACCCCACTATCTCCCTCCACTAAGGATTCAATTAGCTCATCAAATTTGTCACCCCATAACAGTTCTCACATAGTTTATTGGTCCTTATGATTGACGTCTTCAGCGGGTAGAATGTCCGGTATGATTTCATCCTCTCGTGGTCCTTTGCACATCTTCAGTCAGTAGCTCCATTGTCTGTACCGGTTCAGGCGACCTTGTACCAGGTAATAATCTACACTGTTGCATTCAGCTAAAATGTTTCTATAAGCAAGTCGAATTTCATGAGAACGGATCTACTACGGTTACATTCATCTTCTAGCTTTGGAAAAACAAGAGTTTATGTCCTTCAGCAAGTCAGCACACTGCATGTTAGAAAAACACATTTAATATGAGAGCCAAGCAGCTAGGCCTCGACTTCATGCTAACTAAGGCCTTAACGATTTATTAGCAGAATTTTAGCATATACCCTTTTAATATTAGTGTGAAACCATATTTTATTAATACATTTTATCATTATTGGTTGATTTCATTAGTCTCCGTATACATTGGCGGCCACTCCCCGTGGGCACATTTCAAGCACGCGTTATTGCAAAATACATTAATACATTTTCTATGGAGCATTATTATGCATTAGTTCATAAACATTTCATGTTAATATTTGATTATATAAGCTACGCTCTCTCAACAGTGAGGGTTAAAAGGTGTAGGAGTCCTTCATAGCTCGCTGTGCTACATTAGAAGGATTACAATTTATGAAATGTGAGTAACAGAAGGATCTCTGTGTTAAAAGCAGTAACCCACTTACCTAGCTACATAAAAACAAAATCTGCCATCTGCATGTTAGACGATGTGCTTTGCAGGAGACACAAAACACTATATGCTACTCTCATTCAGAACTGGGATTAGAGAAAAAACGGATCTCTCCAGCCAATGACTTACCCCCCAAAGTTATCTTAGCATTATTATTGTTCCCTGGGATTTACTGGGCACTTAAAGATCTCTGCAGCTGGTTTCCTAACCCTATAAGATATTTTAAAATGCAAACCTAGCAAACAAGACGATTTACTGCCATGTTTTTCCTTGCTTCAAATTTTTGTGGCAGAGTTTTAGAAAAATAAATGGATAAACTGAGGCCCACATTTTGCATCAGGGCTGCTCCATTTTTTTTGCCTCATCCCCGGTACAAAATCACTTTTTTAAAGATCTTAATGCGCTTAGATGTACTCATGATAAACCTTCGAAACATATGTATGAAGTGTTAAGTTCTGATGTCACTTCTAGTGATGTCACTTCATTTGAGGTCATGGGTTGTCATGCCACTTCCTGTGAGGTCACTTCCTGTGATTCTGCGCCATAACGTTGCACTGTAATATCAGGCAGCATGATGTCACTTGCATAATGCCTAACATAGTTTGTTCCCCCCACTTCTTTTTTAGGATTTGTGCTTTATATTCATTAGGTTCTGAGAGGTGCTCAAACTTGTTGCAGCGACTTCACACAGTATGTATAAAAACATATGCCTCAGAAGAACCAAGCAGGTGTAGTTGGGCATATTAGGTTGAATGTTGGACTTGTCCAGAGTGATACAAGTGAGAATGTGAAAGGTGGTTGCTTTGTTCAGTTTGGAGTGTGCCAGTACTTGTGTGCAAGGCTGACTTGATCAGTTTGGTGATAGTCGGATATCGTATGCATGGTAACTTAACCTTTGTGACTACGAGCAAGCCAGAGCTAATTTACATGGTTGCCTTGTCTGATTTGGAGCAAGTGTAGTCTAGTGGCCTTTGAGTTTTATTTATGTCCAGTTCATGTGGGACAGAAAATAGAATACTAAATCTGACACCTACATTTCTGCACTTTCCATAGTGTTAGCGGTAATAAAGATAGAATATAGTAAGTCTGCTTCCTGTTGTCCAAATATTGCACTTGCCCAAATATTAGTGGAATACTGGCGGTAGATTACTAAATATATGTGATCCCCATGTGTGTGTTTATATGTTTTTATATATATATATAATATATGTTCGATGGCATGTGTAGCTGCAGATACACATGCTGTGCATACGTCTGCCATCTAGTGTTGGGCTCGGAGTGTTTTTCCTCGAAGAAGTGTTTTCGAGTCACAGGATCGAGTGGTGACTCCTCTTCGGCTCCATTGCGCATGGGCATCGACTCCATGTTAGATTGTTTTCTTTCCGCCATCGGGTTCAGGCGTGTTTCCTTTCGCTCCGATAGTTTGATTCGGAAAACTTTGAAAACGCTTCTTTTTTCGACGGTATTGTATGGATTGCGTAACATCTTCTATCGACACTTCGGTACCGTCGGAACATACATCTCTACTCGCCCTTCGGGCCTCGTCGGGCCGACCGCATGGAAGCCTCATGGATCGGACTCCATTCCGATTCTGTCCTCGGTGCCACGCTAAATTCCCTTATACGGACCAACAACTCGTCTGTAATCTCTGCCTTTCCCCCGACCATCGGGAAGAAAATTGCGAGGCCTGCGGATTCTTCCGGTCGTAAAAGATGCTCTGAGACAGAAGAGCACAGAGACTCGAGATGGCATCAAAGAGCACCTAACATCTCGACGTCGAGGAGGAAGAAATCATGCAGACCGCAGTCTCCGTTCAAGGGTCCGACTCTGACCAGGATTCCGAGGAGGACAGACCAATCACGGCAGGACAGCACGTGAGTACGCCTGCCCCTGTGTCATCCAAGCCCAAACATAAGGCCTTGGGAACGCCACTGCCGGAAGGCCATGGCTCGACCCAAAGAAAAATGCTCTGTGACCAACCCACCAGCTCGGCACGGAAAAGGCCACCTCTCCAAAGCCATCGGACTCGAGCCAAAGCTCTGTCTCTGAACCGAGCAAACACCGCTCTTTCGAGTTGAAATCTCGAAAATCATTTTCAGAGCCGAGACCATCCGAAACCCCAACTTTTTCGATACCGATAAATGCCAGCTTCGGAGCCAAAAAGCATATTTATACTGTGGAGCATGGACTTTCACAAGCACGTAAAGAAAGCCACAAAGCTACTGAGGATGACTCCCAATTAGAGGCAATGGATGAAAGGCAAGCCAGGATTCAGATCCATGAAGAGACTGGCAGAAGTTTAACCGCACCTCCTCCAAAACCAAAGAGGAAATTAGCATTTCAGGAGGAATTGGACACTACACAGCCTCCAGCCAAAGTGGCAAGAACAAAGGAGAGACTTCCACCTCCTCAATTTTCTCCTCCTCAGTCTCCTCCTCACGCTCCACATTTACATATCTCTCTGCCTACCAGTCCTACACCTATGCATTCACCAACACACTCATTTAATTTGCAGCAGGACAATGTGGATCCATGGGATCTTTATGATCCAGACCCCATTCCAGACAATAACCCAGATTGCTATCCCTCTGAGACTTCACCACTAGGATAGTACAGGCTACACTCAAGTCATAGCTAGGGTGGCATCATATTACAATGTCACCATGCATACTGAGCCATTAGAGGATGATTTCCTATTTAATCCACTCTCCTCCACAAATGCAACCTATCATTCGCTTCGTATGCTTCCCGGCATGCTAAAACATGCTGACCAGGTATTTAAAGAGCCATTAAAGCAAGGATAATTACTCCTAAAGTGGAGAAAAAATATAAGCCACCTCCTTCCGATCCAGTCTATATTACCCAACAGCTACCTCCAGACTCAGTAGTTGTAAGCGCTGCCAGGAAGAGAGCAAGTTTGCAGTCATCAGGTGATGCACCCCCACCAGACAATGAGAGTAGGAAGTTTGATGCTCCGGGGAAAAGGGTGGCATCTCAGGCAGCCAAACAGTGGAGAATAGCCAACTCTCAGGCATTGTTGGCTAGATATGACAGGGCCCACTGGGACGAGATGAAATACATAATCCAACATCTCCCCAAGGAACAGCAAAAAAGGGCACACCAGATAGTAGAGGAACGGCAAGCAATCACTAATAATCATATGAGGTCAGCCCTAGATTCTGCAGATACAGCATCCAGAACCATCAACACTGCTGTAATCATAAGGAGATATGCATGGCTTAGGTCTTCAGGATTCAAACCTGACATCCAACAGGCAGTGCTCAATATGCCATTCAACCAAAAACAACTTTTCGGCCCAGAGGTTGACACTGCAATTGAAAAGATGAAAAAGGATTCAGACACCGCAAAAGCCATGGGTGCACTGCATACCACACAATACAGGGGATCCTTTCGTGAACCCCAATTTAGAGGTGAATTTAGAGCCCAAACTGCCAAGGCATTCACCTCACAGCCAAAGTCGGCCTATCAACCTCAATACCAACGAGGTGGTTTCAAAAGCACTTATAGAGGCCAGTACCCCAGAGGCAGGGGAAAATAGAAAACATCAAAACAAGCCTCACAACAAACTAAGCAGTGACTTGTGCCACTCCTTCCCAATTAACACCTCTCCTGTGGGGGTAAGACTGCAAAAGTTCCACAACAATTGGCTAAACATTACAACAGACACCTGGGTATTATCAATTATCCGAATAGAATTCACACAAACTCCACCAAACATTCCACCAAAACTACACAAGCTGTCCACAGACCATATCACTCTGTTGCAGGAAGAAGTCAAACCTCTATTACTCAACCAAGCAATAGAAGCTGTGCCACAAAATCAAATAAGGATGGGAGTTTACTCACTGTATTTCCTCATTCCCAAAAAGGACGGAACATTAAGGCCAATTTTAGATCTCAGAACTCTCAATCTTTAAATCCTGTCAAAACACTTTCACATGGTAACACTACAGGATGTTATCCCACTACTTCAGCAACACCATTTCATTCCAACATTAGACCTCAAAGATGCTTTTTTTTACATACCCGTCCATCCTGCCCACAGAAAATATCTCAGGTTTGTCATTCAAGGAAAGCATTATCATTTCAAAGTGTTACCCTTCGGAATAACAACAGCTCCCAAGGTATTCACAGGTTATTCACAAAATGCCTGGCGGTAGTTGCAGCCTACCTAAGAAGACAACACATTCATGTCTTTCCATATCTAGACGATTGGCTAATAAAATCAAACAGTCATACACAGTGTCAAAACCATGCGCATTATGTAATACAAACCCTGCACACCCTAGGGTTCTCCATAAACTACCAAATGTCACAACTACAGCCTGCGCAGATTCAACAGTATTTAGGGGCAATACTAAATACTCAAAAAGCGCTTGCAAGCCCAAATCCGCAAAGAATACAAGCATTCCACAATATATTGGCACAAATATAGACAGGGCAACAGTACACTGTCAAATTTGTGATGAAAGTTGTCTTATCCAGGTGACTGGCTGACACCTGTTCTTATAAGTCAATAAGGACGCTCAATGAAGGACCACACGCCAATTATGAATACAATTTAGCTTTACTAGAGTTTCAGGTAAACTTTGGCATTTAGCACATTAAC
The DNA here is from genome assembly GCF_031143425.1 of Pleurodeles waltl. Lineage (NCBI taxonomy): Eukaryota > Metazoa > Chordata > Amphibia > Caudata > Salamandridae > Pleurodeles > Pleurodeles waltl. The sequence goes on from NC_090444.1 coordinate 1,421,891,657, forward strand.
AATAATGGAATAAGAATAGCAATGAAAAGCATCTATTTATATATAAGTACACTACAAATAGAATCTATGCATATATATATATAAGCAAAGAGTTCATTGACAGATATAAGTTTTGATTAACTGTATACCAAAATGCATCACACTACTATGTTCAGGAAGCAAAATATAAATGAGTTGAATACTTCAGATAAGCATCGATTTTCTGCACACCAAAATGCATGTTTCAATTACTGCAGCATGCTCACACTACGATGTTCAGGAAGCAAAATATAAACGAGCTGAATACTTCAGATAAGCTTTGATTTACTGCACACCAAAATGCATGTTTCAATTACTGAAGCAGGCTCACACTACGATGTTCAGGAAGCAAAATATAAATGAGCTGAATACTTCAGATAAGCTTTGATTTACTGCACACCAAAATGCATGTTTCAATTACTGAAGCATGCTCACACTACGATGTTCAGGAAGCAAAATATAAACGAGCTGAATACTTCAGATAAGCTTTGATTTACTGCACACCAAAATGCATGTTTCAGTTACTGCAGCAGGCTCACACTACGATGTTCAGGAAGCAAAATATAAACGAGCTGAATACTTCAGATAAGCTTTGATTTACTGCACACCAAAATGCATGTTTCAGTTACTGCAGCAGGCTCACACTACGATGTTTAGAAAGCAAAATATAAACGAGCTGAATACTTCAGGTTATAAACACAGTGCAAGCATAAATAATCAATCATAATAATAGAGCAGAGAAACAAAGGCCTTTCATCCCTGTGTGGAACTTAACTTAGTCCACGAAATGCTGGGAAGCCCTCTACCGCCTGCTTGGACCTCTCTCCCTCAAGCATCACGGTCAGCAAAACAGGGAGGCAGCGCTGGGCCATGGCAGCTTTCACAACTCCATCTGCGAGCTTCTAGTCCCTCACCCACACTTCAGTGCTTAAGTAACTTGAAGCTTGGATTCTATCTCTTTCTGGCATTTTCTAGCTATGTTATCCGCTCATGGGTGCTCTGCCCTTCCCCAGCCTTTGTTTTCATTCCATCTTCTCCCTGTACTCTTGTTCCCAAGGTTGAGACGCAGTCTTCTACACAAACAAGCTTGAAAATAATATCATGCACTTTTCCACGTTGTTCGGAGGTTTTAAGCAGGCATCACGCTCATCTACACTGCTCAAGCTAATTAACCCTTCGCGTCACAATGTCTTCCGCACCTTTCCCTATAATGATCACTCCACCCCTTAGATGAGCGTGATGCATGCGAAACGGATATCATTTACTTTGACATTCCGCTAGCTAGGTTGCTACTAATACTGGTCAGCGTTATTTTAAGCGCCTGCATCTTAGTATAAAGCTGTTTTGTGCATACATATAGTCTACATAGTATAGTCATTAGCGTAACACAAACAATCAATTACCAAATTAGCTGTTGTAACACTATATTTAGCGTCTTCATAGCTCCTAGTGCCCAGCCTAAGAAGATGTCATACCAATGATGCTCAGTTATTTGCTGGATGCATGAAGCAGTGTGTATAAGCTGTTTAGTGTTTATGGTCATTAGTATGGCTGTATCCTTGGTGTATTTAGCTGCCATATCAAATTTAGCAAAGGTAACTTGTGTGTAGTGCCTGATTGCCTCTAATCTGGGTAGCTTAACAACAAGCGAGATGTTCCACTCTAACTGCGCACGCATTTGCGTCTGTAATGTGGTTATGGTGAACTTAGTCGGTCGGTACAAGATGTGATTGCTTATGTCAATAATGCTGGTAATATTGCGCATACACATTACTTGCTCTCCGGTGGTTTGTATAAATCCGTTAATAAGTAAGGGATGATTAATGACATAACATATGCTCTCTGTCCCTATCTGATATAAGTCTGTGCCATTCAATAGGATAAGGGTAACCATTCACATTCTACTGTGAAGATGTGTGAAGACATGGATCTAGCACCCGTCCAGTGTGGGTACATACCCACCCCTTAGACCAATCTGTACATCTAGTGGGATCTACAGTGTGATTTGTTAAATCAATCCACTTTTTGTCAGTGTGAGATATCCACCATTCTTTTACTTATCACTACGGGGAACAATATAAAGGGGCACCATATGTTAGGGGAAGATCACTTCTTGCTATATCAAAAAGAGCATAACACATTCCTTCCTCACAGTGAAACTGTATGGGCTTTATCCATATTTCTTCAGGCAAATGCAATTGTTGTCTCCAATATTCACCCTGAAGCTGTCCCCATTCTGCTTTAAAGTCTGCATACTGTTGATTAACAATGCTTTGCCATAGTATGCACTGGATGTCCTTGGACACTGCTTGTGTGTTTTAAAAGGTTTTTTTTTTTCCCCGAATTGTTCATAAGTGAAATTATGCCATTGCCAATTGCGATACAACCCACGCAGGACTTTCCATACTTCTTGTGAGTGTGTGGGCCCCTATTGAGAAATTACTTTTATGGCCTCTTTTGTACTATATCCTGTAGAAGATACCTTATTCCCAATGGCTTCAACATCAAAAGAATTCAGGGCCCCTACCCCGATTCCGGTGGCCCCAGCTATCAAGGACCCTAGATCTCTTCTAATGCTTAACTTTGGCAAGGGCCATAACTGTGATGTCCATGGTGCACATAATGGATCATACTTTGAGACATTCCCCTTTAATATTTATCTATAACACAATACGATTAATTATGCTTGCATGCAGAGATTGCTTACATCCTATTCTATATCGAACTATAGAAACGTTGCTTAGGTTGCTAACCATGCGTCTTTCGCTTACATAAAACATGAAAGCTGGTGGTTTGGAGTATCGAACTCCTTTGGTTTCATTGTTCATTGTAACGACCACCATGTGTCCTGGTATCACAATATTTACATATCATGTTTAGCATATAACTCAAAGCCTGTACAGTTGCTGGCGTCCCCTGCACCTCGTTCAGTCCGTTGGCATGTCGGATTTGCTGCCCAGTTACCTTCCAGGTCACAGCTTTGGCAGCCATCCACTTGCCTCCAGGTACCTCCACGTTGCAAAGTGAAACATTTCCCTGGTCATCAGATACGTTAGCGGCTTGAGGTGCACAAGTGACATGAAGGTCCGTAACGACATTCTCTGCTATCTTCGGTCGGACCCATACACTTTTTCCGGTTATAATCATGAACCATGTCATTGATGCAGATGTCATCATTTACAACCGTGGGGTAAGTCTCGCTGCAGGTACAAATACATGTACATTAGAGTTCTTTAAAAGTGCAATATAAGTACTCCCTACCCCTTGACTCAATATCTCTCCTGCCTCTGGCTTTTTCCCTGGATAGTTCACCCATACTTTTCTTCCTGTGCTTCCAAATTCTCCCTCACCTCTCTGGGTATTATCGGGGGCAGATCTTTCTTCAATGCGTGGGGTGTACGCTTGTTCACAAATCAATTGTGCAAGTCTGTCATGTGCTGATAACTTTTTTAGCTGTTCTTTCAACAATCCGTTATATCTCTCAATCATGCCTACAGCTTGTGGATAATAACTAAGGTGCAAAATCCACCGAATTCCCTGTTCCTGCGCCCAGCCCGGCACTGTTTCCCCTGAAAAGTGTGTGACCCTATCTGTTTGGATCTCAACAGGTGCCCCATAATGTTTTATCAGGTAGTTTAGCCCTCGCAAAGTGGACTTTTGGTCTACAGACTTACAGGGCTTACCCAACATAAGGCCAGAATAGGTGTCCACCATATTCAATACGTAGCTTTTTCCTCCTTCTTTTGGTAGCGGCCCGATATAGTCCAATTGCCACACCTTAGTAGCTGCAGTTCCTTTTCTGATATGGCCGCTAGGCTTCTTTTGCAAGGGCATTTGTCTAATCTGGTTGCATGTGGGGTACTACTTTACTGCTTTTTGCACTTGTTCTTTAGTGACTTGAATTTGTCGTTGCTGTGCCCATGCATAAGTGCCATTCTCTCCTAGATGTCCGGATGTTGCATGGGCCCTGTTTGCTAAAGCAGCTTCAGCTTCCTCCTTGATGACCACCGTTCGCGTTTTGGCCATTTGATCTGCGGTGTTGTTGAATAGAGATGCAAGTGAGGTATGCGATGGGCAATGGGCATCCACATGTCCCACATAGATTTGACATTTTTGCCCTTTCTCCCACATCTCTTCCCATAGCTGCTCGCCTCCCCAAATGGGGGTGCCTTTAATTTTCCATCCATCCTTGCGCCAAGTCGGGGCCCAGCTTACTAGTCCTTGGTAAGTGGCCCGACTGTCAGTGTACACAAATGTTTTCTCTCTGATGGGGGCTTGTTCGATCACTGCTGCTACCCCCTGCAGTTCTGCAAGCTGGCTTGATTCATTATCCCCTCCTCGCAGCAACATCGTTTCTGTAGCAGGCTGGAATGCGACTGTTTGCCATTGTCTTTTTCCTTGATAGTACCGGGCAGTACCATGTGTGAACCATGCATTGTGCTGTTCTATGGGGAGTTGTTCAAAAGGTGGGGCTGTCTTAAGTGGTGAGGATTCCATTTCAGAGGATTCCATTTCAGAGGGCTCTGGCGCAGGGGCCATTGCCTGCAAGTCCACTGCCCCAGCTTATCTTCTTGTAACTTCGACACTCTTGCTGGTCCCGCTTTTGCCTTCTGCTGCAGATACAATTTCCACTTCACATTGGCAAACTCCTGTGCTCTGCCTACTTTATTGGCAACCCCTCCTTCTCTTGTCCAAACTAGTAAGGGGACCCATGTTTTTAAGGTGACCGACCGATCATCAGTTATCCATTCTATTTCCACTAAGGCCCAATCTTGTGGCACCCTCTTTTTTCCCTGCCTCTGCCATAGGCTCCACATCACTACATCATCTACATCATCCTGTACTATAATTTCCAGCTCACATGGGTCTCCTTCTGTGATGGGACCTAACGTAAAAGGATTCTGTAATGCATCTTTTGCTCCAGTGTCCCACAATCTCACCAACCATTTAACCAAAGGCTCTGCAGGCATCTGCCTAAACATACGGGTTCACTCCAACAACTCACTCTGTGTATAATCTCTTACCAAACGAGAATTCTGTATTTGCCCACCATTCACTCCCTTTTCACCTTCAATTTCACCTACACGTCCTTCTCCACTTTCAACTCCACCTAGTTCTGTTACACGTACTTCCACCTCATCCTCCCAAGTATGTGGATTCCAATTTTCTTTGCGTACCAATGCCCTCACTTGCACAGTTGAGGGTATTTTAGGCTTCTGCCTACTCTTCTGTTTGCGTACCAGTGCCCTCACTTGCACAGTTGAGGGCATTTTAGGCTTCTGCCTACTCTTCTGTTTTGCTACTCGTACTGCTAATGCGGTGCACCTTGCCTCCATTTGATCACCCCGAGTCACTGCATTTTCTATGGTCTCTTTCATAAGTAACTGCCTTTCCTGCAAGGCTGCAACCTCATCCCGCAGTTTTCTTATCTCTGCATCTTGTGTTAATGTTTTCCTGTATACCGTACGGAGCACAGACAGGAAAAGCCATCCCACTTGTCCTGCTGCTTTCAGCTCCAGCTTCGCCCCTCTTAGCTTCATGCTCTCAACCGTATCTTCCACTAAGAGAGGAGTCACTTTCTCATCTAATGCCTCCCATAACACCGGCGCTGCCCACCGATTCAGGAGTCCTGCTACACCAGAGAACGGGTCAGTTGCTAACCACCCGGGAATGGATCTGGCTTCTGCCCCATGCTGGCTTCCACTCTCTGCCTCACTTTTCTTACGTCCCCAAAGAGGCATTATTGACTTATACCCCACTCCTGGTACCAAAATGTCTTATCCAGGTGATTGGCTGACACCTGTTCTGTATAAGTCAATAAGGACGCTCAATGAAAGACCACACGCCAATTATGAATACAGTTTAGCTTTACTAGAATTTCAGGTAAATGTAGGCATTTAGCACATTAACAATAATGGAATAAGAATAGCAATGAAAAGCATCTATTTATATATAAGTACACTACAAAGAGCATCTATGCATATATATAAGCAAAGAGTTCATTGACAGATATAAGTTTTGATTAACTGTATACCAAAATGCATCACACTACGATGTTCAGGAAGCAAAATATAAATGAGGTGAATACTTCAGATAAGCTTCGATTTACTGCACACCAAAATGCATGTTTCAGTTACTGCAGCAGGCTCACACTACAGTGTTTAGAAAGCAAAATATAAACGAGCTGAATACTCCAGGTTATAAACACAGTGCAAGCATAAATAATCAATCATAATAATAGAGCAGAGAAACAGAGGCCTTTCATCCCTGTGTGGATCTTAACTTAGTCCACGAAATGCTGGGAAGCCCTCTACCGCCTGCTTGGACCTCTCTCCCCCTCAAGCATCACGGTCAGCAAAACAGGGAGGCAGCGCTGGGCCATGGCAGCTGTCACAACTCCATCTGCGAGCTTCTAGTCCCTCACCCACACTTCAGTGCTTAAGTAACTGGAAGCTTGGATTCCATCTCTTTCTGGCATTTTCTAGCTATGTTATCAGCACATAGCTGCTCTGCCCTTCCCCAACCTTTGTTTTCATTCCATCTTCTCCCTGTACTCTCGTTCTCAAGGTTGAGACGGAGTCTTCTACACAAACAAGCTTGAAAATAATATCATGAACTTTTTGACATTGTTCGGAGGTTTCAAGCAGGCATCACGCTCCTCTACATTGCTCAAGCTAATTAACCCTTCACGTCACAATGTCTTCCGCACCTTGCCCTATACTGATCAAAAGTATTGGGCATGATGGCATCCTGTATTGCGATTGTTCCACATGCAAGACTAAACATGCGGCCCTTGCAACTATGCTTTGCACAACAATGGTCACAAGCACAGTGTCAACTTCAGGATCTAGAGTTGATAGACCACCAAACACACACATCCCTTCAGTGGTGGAATTCCACAAACCTAAACAAAGGGCGGCCATTTAAAAACCCTGTGCCTCAGACCATACTTACAACACATACATCAATGATTGGCTGGGGAGCTCACCTCAACAGTCACAACATTTAAGGACAATGGGATGCCCAACACAAACAGCTATATATAAATCACTTAGAGATGTTAGCTGTCGTCCTAGAACTCAAAGCTTTTCAGCCTCTCCTTATTCACAAAAATGTCTTGATCAAAACAGACAACATGACCACCATGTATTATCTAAACAAACAAGGAGGGACATATTCGCCCCAACTCTCCCTCCTAACTCAAAAAATGTGGAAATGGGCAATACACAACCAAATTCACCTGGTAGCACAGTACATTCCAGGGATACACAACCAATTAGCAGATGTTCTCAGCAGAAATCATTAAGAAACACACGAATGGGAGATTCACCCTTAAGTACTTCAAAAATACTTTCCTCAATGGGGAACACCAGACATAGATCTGTTTGCTACCAGCGAAAACGCAAAATGCTAAAACTTCGCATTGAGATACCCATATCCCCTATCCAAGGGCAATGCTCTATGGATCAATTGGTCAGGGATATTTGCTGATGCTTTTCCCCCTCTCCCACTCATTCCATTTCTAGTCAACAAACTGCGTCAAAATACGCTCAGTCCGATACTCCTAGCGCCAACGTGGGCACGTCAGCCGTGGTACACAAAACTATTAGACCTGTCAGTAGTACCACACTCCAAACTCCCAAACAGACCAGATTTGTTGACACAAAACAAAGGGCAGATCAGGCATCCAAATCCCAACACACTCAATCTAGCGATTTGGCTCCTGAGGTAATAGAATTTGGATATCTACAACTACCAACAGAATATATGGAAGTAATTAGGCAAGCAAGAAAACCCACTACCAGACAGTGCTATGCCAACAAATGGAAAAGATTTGTATATTACTGTCAATGTAAACAGATTGCCCCTCCTTCAGCATCAATACAAGATATTGTATGCTATTTGCTTCATTTACAAAAATCAAATTTAGCTTTTTCTTCCATAAAAATACATCTCCCTGCAATTTCTGCATATTTGCAAAATATACAGCACAGCTCTTTATTTAGAGTTCCTGTTATCAAAGCCTTCATGGAAGGTTTAACACGCATCATCCCACCTAGAACACCTCCAGTGCCTTCGTGGAATCTAAACATAGTGCTTACGCCACTTATGGGCCCACCATTTGAACCTATGCACTCATGTCAAATGGAATTCTTAACATGGAAAGTTGCCTTCCTAGTCGCAATTACATCATTGCGAAGAGTTAGTGAAATTCAAGCTTTCACAATTGAAGAATCGTTCAAACAAGTACATAAACATAAAGTCGTACTACGAACTAACCCTACATTTCTTCCTAAAGTAGTATCACCCTTTCATATCAATCAAACAGTGGAACTACAAGTCTTCTTCCCACAGCCAGATTCTGTGGCAGAGAGGGCCCTGCATACATTGGATATTAAAAGAGCTCTAATGTACTACATAGATAGAACAAAACCAATCAGGAAAACTAAACAGCTATTTGTAGCTTTTCAAAAACCTCTTACTGGTAACCCCATTTCAAAACAAGGTTTAGCAAGATGGATAGTAAATTGCATCTAAACATGTTACCTTAAAGCAAAAAGACAACTCTTAGTTGCACCTAAAGCACATTCCACAAGGAAAAAAGGGGCTACAATGGCCTACTTAAGAAAAAAGCCAATGGTTGAAATATGTAAAGCAGCTACTTGGTCAACACCACATATATTTACTAAACATTATTGTGTAGATGTTTTAGCAGCACAGCAAGCCACAGTAGGTCAAGCTGTACTAAGAACATTATTTCAAACAACTTCAACTCCTACAGGCTAACCACCGCTTTTATGGGAGGAAAAACTGCTTTCTAGTCTAGGCACAGTATGTGTATCTGCAGCTACACATGCCATCGAACGGAAAATGTCACTTACCCAGTTTACATCTGTTCGTGGCATGTTCCACTGCAGATTCACATGCACCCTCCCACCTCCCCTGTAGCCGTTTAAGTTAAACAAACACTTGTACATATGTGTGTGTGTATGTATATGTGTGTATATATATATATATATATATATATATATATATATATATATATATATATATATATATATAAAAAAAATTCCATTTGCATGGACATCTCTTTTCTACTCTATCACTCCTACCTTACCCTCTGCGGGAAACAATCTAACATGGAGTCGATGACCATGCGCAGTGGAGCCGAAGAGGAGGAGTCACTCGATCCCATGACTCGAAAACACTTCTTCGAAGAAAAACAACTTGTAACACTCCGAGCCCAACACTAGATGGCAGACGTATGCACAGCATGTGAATCTGCTGTGCAACATGCCAGGAACAGATGTACACTGGGTAAGTGACATTTTCCATATATATATATATAATAATATGCACTTTCATACATTTTATTGGGTTGGATTTAAAATAATATATATGAGACCACCAAAATAGATATACATTCCCTGATTTATGTTGAACTGAAGTTAGAATAGTATATCTGACACCCATAGCACAAATATGTGCATAGTACATAATTTGTCTGGTTGTTGGTAAAGTATACTTGGTATAGGAATAGTATATCTTACCCTACCAAGTTTTGTTTCCACAGTGTTGGTGGAATTTAAGTTACTGTAGTAGACCTGACCCCCACTTCTTACCCCCCAAAACATGTGCATTTTCCCCAGTGGTACTAGAATTGGAGTTAGAAAAATGACTTGACCCCCTTCAAATTAGGCACATACCCAATTCTAATATAATTCTTACCCTTTATTTTTGTCTTAGTGGAATAGTATGGCAAATGAATAGTCATTGTTTTGAGGTTAGTGAGTTGTGATTAATTTTTTACAGATATTTTGTATATGAATTTAAATGTTGTAATGTGTATGTTGTCTCAAAATTAATAAAGAAGACGAAAACATTTTAGCTGCTACTTTAAAACTGTACTGTTTTATAATATTTTTAAAAATAAATCAGATATCTTTACTTGGAGGTGGGCAAGCCAACAAACTAATAAGGAGAGCCGAGCCAAAGGTCTGTCGTGGCTCTAAGAATCCATGCACGCGCAGAGCTGAGAAACAAATAGGCATGTAAATCATACAATATATATCTTGTTAAATTTGTGATGTATCTTCAAATTTCTAAAAAGTGTATTTCTTTAACATGTAGAAGCATGTCTTCTTAGCATATCAAAATATATCACTGAATTGTCAGCTATTTTTTAAGTACTGTTTTTTAAACGTAAATTTCAAAACATTACTGCCTTTCTCTGCCCTTATGACAATGCAGCTAGTGAACTAAGAGGCAAGACAGTTGTCAAGTGCACCCTATAAGTAACTAAATTCTTATTCTTATCGATAGAGCATCATTAAAGTCTATTAAATAAAATGCAAAAGGTTTTGGTACAATGCATTTCCTGAACTCACATATTTGAAGGTGCTTTCATATATGATATTGAAGAAAAAGAAGCTCAGTGAAATAAAATGTTTTCCTAGAATCAAACAAATTGGTCAAGCAGAGAAGCCAGGATCTCAGATTTTCTGGTTTCACACTGCACAGCTAAACCACTAGATATGTATTTCTTTCTTTCAACCATTTTATATCAAAGTTAATTCCTCTGATATTAATTAAGGGTGCTTGAAGTTAGACCGTGACTTGCAGGTGAAAATCACATGAAAGCTAGGATCCTTTTGGTCTTGAGGGTCCAAGAAGACCTCAGCTGAGCAAGACCCAAGCATCTGACTCAAGCTTTCTGTGGCTTGACAACCTCTATGTTTACTATATAATTTATTTAAAATGTATTGCTGAGTCCCACTCCCATTTCCCTTGTAGAGCCTTTTTTGATGTTTGGGGCACTTTGTGGTTAAGCCTTCACAACTTTTTTCCCCCGGGCCAAATTTATATCCTTGTTTCACCACATTTCAGGGATTCTAAAGATATTCAAGGTTTGTGGGTTCCTTGTGTGTGGAGGGAGAACAGAGAAAATTGCAAAAATACAGTAAAACTGTAGGGTTTGCTTTTGGAAAAATGGAGAAAAAGTGCTGTGCAAGAAGTGTTTTTTTTATTTTATTTTCAGGAGCAAGTTGCAGGCATTTTGAAGCCTGCAGAGCAGATAATTTCCCCCTGAATGATCAATTGCACACATCTTGAAACAACTGTCATTTCAGGGGGGATTCAGCTGTGTATCCTATGGTTATCTGAGGCTCGAGTTATGCCATAATTGGTCTGGCCAACAGTGGTTTGGATCACTAGCCCTTTACTCCGTGCCCTTTGCCTCCTACTAGAAAGTGGAGAATTTGTGGAACACATACCAGATGAAAGCACCATGACAAGATGCCTTCTCAAGTAGAGGCAGCTGCTCATTTCTCTCCCTCCAAGAGGCACAATTCCTGAATGTCAAAGGAAACCCAGCAATGGACAGGACACCCCAGATGGCACTTTGACTCCACAAGAGGGTGTTACAGAGATAATCTGAAGTACTTTGCACCCTTTGTGGTTACTTGACACTAAATGTTTTATTGTTTTTTCTTAAGCACATCTGGTAGTGTAATGTCCATGACTGACGTGTTTGTTGACATCAAACACCTATAGTGGCTTGTGAACAACTACAAGGCAAACAATAGAATTAGGCCAAGAAAAGCACATCAATTTTTAGGCTGATTAAAATAGTTACTTTAAGACCCCCACATCTTGTGCTGTTTTGCCAGGCATCTTCTTGCAAGTTACATCGCTTCTGGAACCCAAGGTCAGCGGGCCCTAGCCCTATCCATATCTCCTATGGTGGGGCTTTGTTGGATCGCTAATGGAGAACAGAACTATATCCTGGTTGGTGAGAAGGAAAAACAATCCTATCAAGGAAGGTGCACTTCAGCAACCCTTCAAGTCCAGGTCTTTCTAAGGATGGACTCAGCCTTATGCCTGTATTCTTGGATTATCAGACAGCTGTAGACCACATGAAAGAGATCCCCTGTATCAGGGCAGCATCTCTTGCTGTTCCTTCTAATTTTTAACAACCATTTTGGACTTTAACACTTTGTGTGTAGGTACTTAAATCGGCTGAAATGTAGTTGCGTGTGCTCCCCTACCTCATGAGGAACCATCTTTGCCTTCCACCACCCCTTCTCCTCCTCTACAGTGCATTAGTTGAGCTCCTACCAGGATCATAAATCTGCCAAAGGTCTGAGGTGTTAATCGCTAGAGAATGGTAGCTGCAAGATCCCTCACTTACCTAGTAGGTAATTCATTTTTTCACTTTCAAAAGGGCAATATTCTGGCAGGTTTTTCTGATCTGGATAGTATTGCTCCAGGGCACGCCTCAGCTGAAGGTGTTTGTAGAATTGTGATTTCTGCAACTAGAAGGTCACTGAGGTTCCTTTACTCAAATATCACACATCTCCTAGTTTCATAATCCCAGTAAGGTCCCAGACTTGGACACATTTGGACACTGCAGACTTGATGAATGTGCTCGTCAAGCGTCTTGTCATAAGGGTGTCTTGCATGTCAGTTTTCCCTTTCATCTGGTCCAGCAAACAGCTTTACACCAGCAACTGTGACTCGAGTAGCAAAGGGGAGAAGTTGTACATGAAATCTATAAGGGAAGATCCTACAAATAAGTCTATTTCCTGGCAGATGCAAGGATCCTTGTCATTTATGGCAGGGATGTGAACTGTCCAATAATAGAGGTCCATAGAGGGAAACTCAGGGCTCCTTATACACCCATAGAAAGGTGTGCTAGAGGGATCATCATGTATCCTAGAACCCTTCAGGAGTGACGTAATTATAATTATGAAGGTTATAGAGAAGTCTTGAAAGAGCGTTTTAAAAAATGCAACTCGGCTGTAGTATAATGGATTATTCTGTATTTCATTAGTATAGCTTTAAATAGAGTTATTAGCACAAGTGAAATGCACCCGTATTCTATATATAAATATGAGGTAATGGAATGTGGGAGTTGCAGTTGGTGTGGGACCACAGAGCTGTGAACAGCTTTGTGTTGAGTTTTACTTATTCAATAAACAGTGTTGGATACCAGATTTGTTTGTGGCAGTTTATTACATCAATTTGATGACGAGCGGGAGCTTGGTTGACAAGCGGTGTACAGTGTATGTGGAACTCAGGAAGTCGTGTCGCATCTCCACACTTACATTTGATGTTTATCAGGACTTGGAGGAAACAACAAAATTCAACGTAACCGTGAGTTGGATATCGCTGAAATATAAGGTACACATTTCTGTGGCAAAATATGCTTCCATTTAGCTCACCCAGCACAAGCCAGCAACGGCTGTGATCCCTACAGACAACAGTGGCACGAGCATTATTCAGAAGTCGCAACAGCACACGCGCTGCTTCTTGTCACGGAGCGCTGACGTGTAGTGATATGATACGGAGTGTACTGAACAAAAGCTGGAATGTGCACCCAGGTGCACAAACTTTCACGTAAGGGCACGCCTATATATGTGGCCATTTTGAAAGCTCTGAAATTCTCTCTGCACATACTATGTGAAGCAAATGGTGTCGCGGATGCTGGCAAAAGTGTTTCTGTTGCTGGCAATAACCATTTATACTAAGCGTTTTCCACACCATTACCTTTTTGCATGAACATGGATGTATGCAAGTGCTAACGCGTCCCTCTATGATAATTTATTACACACCAGGACTCGTTTTAGACCAATTAATCTTTTGACCCAGTTGAGAGACACCTTAGGACGACATAGCTAATCAATATGCCAATCAATTTGTCAATAATGTCATTAATATTTATCACAACAATACATTTCACTTTAGTCAAAGACATTAATCGATTCAAGACACCACCATGACCTGACACTCATGAATAACGACACCAGTTTAATAGACTTTTATGAGTTTTATTCCCTATTAGTTACAATTCTAAAAGCAGATGTGTTAATCTCAAAACCAAAAAAGCACAGTAACATAGTCACAATATGACAACCCTAATAAGATTTTACTAAGGCAAAAATTGCGAACATCAGAACATAACACGGCGTGTACATAAATCAACTTTAGCAGAGTATCATCAACGCGTCAGTTCAACAAAGCATAGTTTCAGTCATTTGTCTATTTGCGTCAGTTTTAGTGAACCCCTGTCCTAACCACTGATAAGCATTAGCATGTTGGGCTTCATGCAAAACAATTTAGAACACCAACTTGGAAAACATCTAGCTACGGTCTATGTCAAAAGTAAGCAGTTGGTACCTAGAAAGGAAAAGCAAACAGACAAATCACAATTGTATTGTCATAGTTACCCTCCAAGGTTTAGGTCAGCACTCAGGTTCAGTCTTCGTCTTCAGGACATCAGTCTAATCGCCATAAATCAGAATTCAGCTCCAGGGCAAAAGGGTACACTTCCATCGTAAGGAGGTAAAGTGCAAAATGGGCAATCTAAGGAAGAGGATGGCTCTAAGTAAAATCAGCAAAGTCACCAAACAGAGTGACAAAGTTTCTGGATAAAATCAATAGCATTCCCTACCTAATTCGAAAGGTTTTTATCCCTTTTTCGTAGTACATTCCCCTAAAATTTCATTGGCTTACGGTTATACCCCACTATCTTCACCCTATTAGAAAATAGATAGTCATTAATCTTTCACCCCATATTATTTTACAGACATTTTATTGGTCCATGTAATTGACGTCTTCAGAGGTAGCACGTCCGGTATGATTTCATCCTTCTGTAATTCTTTGCACATCTTTTCGTCAGTAGCTCCATTGTCTTCACCAGTTTAAACAACCTTGTATATTATACTGTTGCATTTTGACTAACATTTTCTACAAGCAATATGAATTTCGTGAGAACGGATCTGCTATGGTAACATTCAGCTTCTAGTTTGAAGAAAACAAGAGGTCATGTCCTTTTGCGAGTCAGCACACTGCAAGTTAGGAAAAATACATTTAACATGAGAGCCAGGCAGCTAAGCTTCGGCTCATGCTAACTTAAGGCCTACAAGGATTTTAGCTCAATTTCAATAACGTAATCATTAATAATTAGTATAAAACTTATTCAATTATAATAATTCATAACATTAGTCATTCTTATTAGTCCACGTATACATTGGCGGACACTCCCCGTGGTCACATTTCAAGTGCACGTTTAAGCCAAAAATGTATTAATACAATTTCTATGCGGCATTATCACACATTAATCCATAAACATTTCATGTTAATATAGATTATATAAGCTACGCTCTCTCACAGGTTAAGGACAGTGAAAATAAAAGGCAGGTAAATTTTAATTATACTTTGTTTTGGTGCCAGTGTTAACATGTCTTCCAATAAAGACACAACACCAGCAGGCTATCAGTGCCTGCAAGCAGTACAACCTTTATGTCTAAGCTCACCCAAAGAGTTTCTGGCTAGCCTGGGGAGCCAGCCATCCAATGGATTGAATAAAAGCAATACGTTTTGAATTATATTGGTAATTTGCAAGATATTAGTGGACCTTTAACGCCTGAGAGAAAGAAAATGTATGAAAAAAGTGTAATCTTAGATTTGGATAACCACTTCACTCCTAGTGTGTGCATAGCAGTAACTAGACATACATTTTTTTCAGATCAAACAAGAAAGTCATGAAAGTACTGAAGACTATGTTTCAGCATTAAAAAGATTGGTGATCATATGTAGATTCGAAAATCTGCACGATGAACTAATGCATGACCAAATTGTACTAAAAACAAATTCATACAGGAGAAGTTATGCATTGGGGTGTTGCCAACCTTAAAGACATCATACCGATTGTCACAGGATAAGAAATGTATTGATTCTGTTGGTAAAATTTCTGGTAGCAAGCAAAGAAGTGAACAGACCAGTGGGCGATACAATGAGCAGAAAAAAGATAAAAGAAAAGGAGAAAGTTTGGAGCAAGGAAAGTGCATTAACATTGTGTGTTTTAGCTATAGCTGTACGTCACACTTAGCTAGATTTGAAAATTGTCCTGCAACACCTGCCAAGTGGTTAGGATGTGTAATTTTGGGGCACTATGCAAGTGTGAACAAAACATTATGCAAGGGTGGAAAAAAAATACTAAAAAAAAAATAGCATGTGTGAGAGAGTGATGAGGAAGATTCATCAGAAACTGATGAAGAGGATACAGATGTGAAGAACATAGGATGGAAAAAAAGTTGCATTGAACATCACAGCCAAACCATTGTGTTGGGTCTCATTTGGAGGGATTTGTTTGCAAGTTGCTTCAGATTTGAGGTTTTCCTATTCAATCATTGCTGAGAGTGTTTGGTAGAAGTTCTTTATAAATAAAATAGGTATCCATTTGGAACCTCCTGATGTTTCACCTGAAAGTTACACATGTGAAAGGATCGATATCCTTGGTTTTAGGCAGTTAGTTTTTAGGTTTAAGGGCAGACCAGCCTGTGCAAGCTTTACATAACCAAAGATGGACCCTCAATGTTAGGGTTGAAAGACCAATGGAACATAAGCATCATTTTAGAACCGGTTCTAGAACCGTGCAATGGAGAGAACACTAACAAATGGGTTTTATAGGAGTTTCCCACAGTATTTAACAGTAGTATTGGGAAAATTAAAGGGTTTACCTGTCAAATACATCTTAAGGAGGGAGACATACCTAGGTTCACAAAGCATGCAACATTCCTTTCATGGTAAGGGTTGAAGTGAAAAATGAGTTAGAAAAATTGTTGAAACTTAATGTAATTGAGCAGGTGAAGGCATTCACATGGGTTTCTCAATTGGTTGTGCCCAGGAGGGCCAATGGCAAGGCGCGTCTTTGCGTGGACTTGACATAGCTGAATAATAACATTTTGGTAGATCGATTTACCTTACCCAGAATTGATGAAATGATGTAGTTAACTAGAAAAGCGAAGTGGTTTTTCATTGTTGGCTTTATCTGCAGCGTACGATCAAGTGGTACTGCGTCCCAGAAGCAGGCATCTTAAAACGTTTTGCACACCGTTCGGCTGTTACCAATTCAGAGATATGCTTTTTGGACTGGCATCAGCTGCAGCTGTGTTTCAGAGATTGAAGTCACAGTTATTAGGGCATATACCAGAAGTTACATTTTTCCAAAACAACATCTTTGTAATGGGAAAAAGTAAAAGACATCATGACATGACTTTTTTTAATTTTTTTAACACTTTTTTATTTTATTGGCATTTTGTCATTTACATTAGTTATACCACTCATTGTCCAACCTTCACAGATGTGCTTGGGATACATGTATATACATGACACTTTTTTATGCATAGGTACATCATATTGTCCTAAACATCCTGTTTAATGATGTTACACCTCAGTAGGTATCTTGCGTGTCCACTGTATACTGGGTATATTTTGTTATTTTTGTTTCAGGTCTTTTTGTTTCAGGTTGGTTTATGGGTTTATATGGTCCGGGTAGGGTTGGGGTGCAACTACCCTCCGGGAGGATGAAGTGTGCTGTGGTCTAGGCTAAATGAGTCTTGCCCGGTATATGAAACTAAACATATTTAAAAGTTAATAACTGAAAACTAAGGAAACTGACCCATGGAAGAGGTGCTATTGTGCATCACAAGTAGCCATATCTAGGTATCTTATGTCAACTACATAGTATGGATTGTAAGAACTGTGTAGGGTCGGTGAGGGGGGGTGCCAGTGTGTGGGGGACAGACCGGGGGATGCTCTTATGGATTCCCGGCGTCCAGCTCAGCTATGTCCCTAGGAAGTATACTAACTCCCCGACTTTCTCACATCTTGGTCCTGTCGTCATTCTCTGAGGTGTCTCTGGAGCCTGAATTCTCTTCTGAACCCAAGGTTTCCCACTCATCTATTACTTCAGACCACTGAGGGGCTATCGGCCTGCGCCGGATCCCTTTACTCTCCTCCCATCCCAGGGCCCTCTCTTCTGCTCTTGCCCAGCATATTACTTCTCTTTGCCATGTGGTGAGATTTGGGTCTACTCTGCTTGCAAGTCAGAGCTATCCTGCGTTTCGCCATGATCGAGGCCAGGTCCACAACCCTGCTACTAACCTTCCTGGCATGGGGGCTACTGTACAATCCCAACAGCCAGGTCGCCATGGTGTTTTCAAGGCTTCTATGCAGTACCAGGTTAAGTTTGTGTATGACCCCATCACAAAATACCTGGAGAGACGGACATCCCCAGGTCATATGGCTTATGTATGCGTCTTGGAGTCTGCACTGGGGACAGTTCTGCGCGTCCCCACCATATATAAGCCTAACCTGACGTGGGGTAAGATACGTCCTATGCGTATAGTTATATTGGATATATTTCAGTCGTGTATTTCTGGATACTGTGGGAGCATGAGCTAACACCTTTTTCCACTCTGTGTCAGTGAGGGGCCTGTTCAGGTCAGTCTCCCACTTAGTCCGAAGGTTAACTAATGGATTCTTTACAAAGTGAGAACCATCTCCGATGGACAGCATAGTCTGAAGGACCACATGAGTAGTAGATTCCATTGGCGTCACTCCCCAGAGGTTCCTAACAGCCCTCTCCACAGCTTTGTATGTCAAAATGTGCCCCTGGGGTAAGGCAGTCTGCTCCGCCAGGTCACCAAACGGGATCAACATTCCCAGGCAGGGCATCTCGCCCACCATGTGTATCCCTGCCGCCAACCAATGGTGTAGCTGTCTCTCTGTGAAGCAGGTGGAGGGATCCCCATGAGGGATTCCCACCAAGGGAATCGCTGGCCCATATGGAGCCCTGGTCTTTGTTCTCTTGAGTGTCCTCCGCCAACCAGGGCTGATGCCAGTAGCACCCCCGGCCAGGGGCACCGAAGGCTAGGTGTGAGTATTGAGGCCAGAAGTCTATTTTGATCTGGGTCTCCTACGGCTGGAGTGATCTCGGCGATGTCCACCCCACTTAGCCAGCGAGTAGGCCACTGCAGCTGTGCTGCCAAAAAGTAGACCTCAAAATTAGGTACCCCAAGCCCTCCTGCCTCTGGTGTCAGACGAAAAGTGTCCAGGGCCACCCGCTGACGTCTGCCATCCAACAGCAGTTCCCAAACCAGTACATCTAGCGACCTGAACTAAGTTGCCGGAAGTGAAATGGGCAGGTTAACAGAATAGTAGAGTAGCCTAGGGTGCATTACCATCTTGGTGAGGGAAATGCGCGCCATAATGGGTAAGCGGAGGGAGCGCCAGAAGGTGACGGCTGACCGCAGTGCTAGGAGCGCCTTCCCCACATTGCCCTCCTGAGATCTTGAAGGTTATGGTACACCTGTATACCCAGGTAGCGGAATGAGTTGGGGGCCCAGGTAACATCCTCCGAGCAAGAAACTGGGCAGGCTGTGCTGCAGCACATCAGGAATACACTTGTTTTCCTACGGGTCAGGCGGAGGCCTGAGCAAACGCCGAAGTCGTCTAGCAGTCAAACGCCAAGGGTAGCGTTCTCCTCCCATCTCTGAGGTATATGAGAAGGTCGTCTGCATATAAGGAGACAATATCATCATGACGAGACTCTTAGGAAAGTGCTAACAATCCTTAAAAAGGATTGTCGGCAGAGAGTACTAAGTGCAACTTTGCAGATAGGCAAATTACATATTTAAGTCACAAGATCATCGAACAAGAATAAAACCAAAGAAAAAGCTAGTTGAGGCTCTAATGAATGCACCATCCCCAAAATCCAAGGATGAACTCAGACCATTCTTAGAGCTAGCTGCCTGGTAAGCAATATTTGTTAAAAGCTTTCACGGACACCCCATGACATGAGACTGTTAAGAAACAAAACTAAGTTTGTATGGAATGATGAATGTCAGAAATCATTTGAAGAAATCAAACAAGTCATTAGCAATTCTCCCACTTTTTAAGTTTTTGACCTCCCTGGAGACACATTTGTAACTACGAATGCCAATAGTACAAGTCTAGTCAGTGTATTAACTCAGAAGTCTGAATAGGGTAAGAAGTTGTGGTGGCGTTCACGTCTCGTTCTTTGTTACCCATGGAGTAAAAATACTCTGTGATTGAAAGAGAGAAATTAGCATGCAGATGGGCACTAGAACACTTTCGAAAGTTCATTTGGTGAAGAAAGTTCACACTACGATCTGACCATAAACCTCTAACAAAATTGTTAACAATGGAGGGATTATCGAGAGCATCACCAAGAATTGCTAGACTATCCATGAGACTGCAGGATTTTGTGTACAAAGTACAGTATGTACCAGTGATGAAGAATGTGACAGCTGATTTTCTGAGTAGAATGCCACTACCGCTCAGGGAAATCGATTAAGATCCTTGGAGTGAATATTGTGTAGCAAGCATATCTACTGGTAAAGAGAATGACATTTTACAAAAAGAGGAGTGGTTGGATGCATACAGTAAAGATGAAGTGTTAAAGGATGTGAAGGAAACAATTGTGAATTGTTGTGGTGATTCACGTATAGATGAGTATATTGGTGAGTTGAAAGCTTTTTGGGAGGTACGTGACAAATTAAGTGTGGATTAAGTGTTTATTTGTAGAGGTGAAAAAATTATTCTTCCTATAAGTATTTGAGAAAAAATCATTTCTGTTGGCCATGAAGGGCATCTAGGAATTTTGCGCAACAAATGCAATATAAAAATGATACATTGATCGCCCAAGATTGATATAGAAATTGAGAGAATTGTAAGAGTATGTGTGGACTGTGAGAATGCAGACAAATCTCAGAATACTTTAAATCCTACCATGTCCTCTTTAGGATGTCCTGAGCTGCCTTGGGATGAAGTAGCAGTGAATATCATGGGACCTGTGCAATGGAATAATGGTTTGAGCAAGTACATTGTTTCTTATGGATATGTTTTCTAGATGGATAGAATTGGAAGTAGTCAGTAAGTTGGACATGACTACAACGATCAAATTTCTTAAGGTGCTTTTAAGAGAAGGCTTTCCTACATCTATTTTGACTGGCAATGGAGTGCAATTTAAATCAGAAGAAATGAAAACTTTCATTAGATTAGCAGGTATAGAACAGACATTTACATTATATCATCCATGGGGAAATGCGGTAGCCGAAAGGGTGAACAGAGCTGTGAAAGGTATAATACAGTTAGTTAGCAAAGGAAAAAAAATTGGGAGTATGAGTTGAAGAGGATGATATGGATATGTAGGATGACGCCACATGGAACAGTAGTGAAAGTACGTTTCGACTCATGAGGCCATGTACCTCACTCCAGAATGAATCCTGGGTGGATGAAAAGGAGTAAGAAAGTGGAATGGGATGGTGAGACAGTAAGAAAGTGTATTGTATCCTCACAAGAAAAGAACAAACATTATTTTGATACCAAGCATGGTGTGAGAGAAGTACATTTAAAAAAAAGTCAATGGGTCAGAGTGAAAGCAGCTATGAAAGTAGGGAGAAAGTAAATTCAGCAATCCCAAAAAGGTGGTGAGAGTCAGGAGGAATACTGTGGAACTTGATGATGGTAATATTTGTCATGTGAGTCGTCTTGCCCTGGTAAATTTTGAAAAGAGGAATGAGATTCACAACAAAGAAATTGGGTCCAAGAATGGGCAGAGCAGATACTGTTTGTTGGAGTTGTTGCAAGGAAGTGAACAGGAAGGAAGCAGAAGAATTGTGACTGAAGAGAGTCCTTCTGGAATGGTTGAAAGAAGTGGAATGAGTCAGGGGGTAAGTGGTGAAGAAAAATCTGGAGAATTTTGCATGCAAGTATGTTTTATTTCACAAGTCTTTCTTTATTAGAGAAGAGGAATCGTAGTTTTTTTGTTTAAGGGAAAGGGATGTGTAGTATAATGGGTGGGTTATTTTGTATTTCATTAGTATGGTTTCAAATACAATTATTAGCACATGTGGAATGCACCAGTATTCTTTATATAAATAAGAGGCCATGGAACGTGGGAGTTGCAGTTGGCGTGATACCGCAGAGGTGTGTACATATTTGTGAATAAATCTACTTGTACAATAAATAGCGTTGGATACCAGATTTGTCAGTGCCATTTAACTACGCCAGCCCATGATAGTGTGGAAGGAAAAAAAAGTAGTTTTCATGGCACATTAAGGATACACATTTTATGCGTGTAGAGGTATTGTGTTTACTGACGTAGGACATATCACATCCTGAGCACCCTGCAGTCGTAGGATATGAGCTTCGAGAGCGGTCTAGCATACATTGATGAATCCTCCCTGAAATTACAGCCTTTTTAAAATGTGTGGGCTTGATCATTCAGGGGAAAATTATCTGCTCTGCAGCCTTAAAAATGGCTGCACTTGGCTCTTTGAGCATACAGCATTGTCTTGCGGAAGTTAAAAAGCACACTTACTGCATTTCATCAAATAAATCCAGAATACATGCTTATTTAGGCACACTGAGGTAGTGTATTTCAGATTGTAGTCCGTCACCAGACTTCTCCTGAAACTGAAAGTAGACCCAATGTTTATACTGAAGGTTAGGTGCAAAGTTACTAAGTGTGAGGGCACCCTTGTACTAGCAAAGGTGCCCCCACATAGTTCATGACTATTTCATCTGACTATGTGATCGTGGGGACACCATTACATGTGTGCATTACAGATAGGTCAATACCTATATGTAGCTTCACAATGGTAACTCCGAATATGGCCATGTAACATGTCTAAGATCATGGAATTGTCCTCCAATTCCAAATCTGGTATTGGGGAGCCAATTCCATGCATCCTGGGGGCTCCACTATGGACCCCCAGTACTGCCAAACCAGCTCTCTGAGGCTTGCACTGCAGCTACAGCTGCTGCCACCTCACAGACAGGGTTCTGCCCTCCTGGGGTCTGGGCAGCTCAGTCCCAGGAAGGCAGAACAAAGCATTTCCTCTGAGAGCAGGGTGTTACACCCTCTCCCTTTGGAAATAGGTGTTACAGGCTGGGGAGGGGTAGCCTCCCCCCCAGCCTCTGGAAATGCTTTGGAGGGCACAGATAGTGCCCTCCTTGCATAAGCCAATCTACACCGGTTTAGGGAACCCCAGTCCCTTCTATGGTGCGAAACTGGACAAAGGAAAGGGGAGTGACCACTCCCCTGTCCATCACCACCCTGGGGAGGTGCCCAGAGCTCCTCCAGTGTTTCTCAGACCTCTGCCATCTTGTTTTCAGAGGTGTGAGGACACTTTGGAGGCCTATGAGTGGCCAGTGCCAACAGGTGACGTCAGAGACCCCTCCTGATAGGTGCATACCTGGGTAGGTAGCCAATCCTCCTCTCAGGGCTATTTAGGGTCTCTCCTGTGGGCTTCTCTTCAGATTACGACTTGCAAGAATCCACCAGGACTCTTCTGCACTTCTCTCTTTGACTTCTGCCAAGGATCGACTGCTGACTGCTCCAGGACACCTGCAAAACTGCAACAAAGTATCCAAGAGACTACCAGCAACATTGTAGCGTCTACTCCTGCCAGCTTTCTCGACTATTTCCTGGTGGTGCATGCTCTGGGGGCTGCCTGCCTTCACCCTGCACTGGAAGCCACGTAGAAATCTCCCGTGGGTCGACGGAATCTTCCCCCTGCTCCAGCAGGCACCAAACTACAGCCTTACTGGTACTCTGGGTCCCCTCTCATCCTGACAAGCATAATCCTGTGCACCGTGTGATCTGCAGCTACAAGGGCTTCTGTGCACGTTTCCAAGAAATCCTGCATGCACAGCCGAGCCTAGGTCCCCAGTACTCTGTCCTGCGATACTCAGCTCCCTAGATTGACCTCCGGTGTCGTGGGACCTCTCTTTGCAGTGTTGAGACGACCGCCGTGTTCAGTCTTCTTGAACCCGTGTTCAAGGACTCCAGCGGGTGCTTCCTTCCTTTCAGCGGGCTCTCTACGTTGCTGAGGACCCCTCTGTCTCCTCCCTGGGCCCGGGCAGCACCCTTTTTCTTCAACCGCAACTCTTTCAGGTAGCACGGCTTGTTTGCGGTATTCTGCCAAGGAAACATCTCTGCATCCACCAGCACGCCTGAACCTCCTACATCCTTTCGTGCAAAACCAGCATCTTCTTCCAACCGGAGGCATTCTTTTTGCACTTTAATCCGGGGTTGAGTGGGATCCTCTCCCCCTGGACCTTTAGCGACTCTTGGACTTGGTCCCCTTCCTTTACAGGTCTTCAGATCCAGGAATCCGTCTTCAGTGCTTTGCAGTCTGTTGTGGTCATTACAAAATCCTTTATCACGACTTTAGTGTGTTTTGGGAGAAATAGTAGTACTTTACTCCTGCTTTCCTGGGTCCTGGGGTGGGGACTCCTTTACACCCTTAGTGTTTTCTCACACTCCCAGCGACCCTCTACACACTACACTTGCCTATGGGTGCATTCATGGTTCGCATTCGATTTGGTATATGGTTTGTGTTGCCCCTAGGCCTGTTGCATTCTATTGTGTTTTAGTGTTTGCACTACTTTCTGATGTTTTACTTACCTGATTTGGTTATTTGTGTATATTTTGTGTATGTTACTTACCTCCTAAAGGAGTATATCCTCTGAGATATTTTTTGGCACATTGTCACTAAAATAAAGTAACTTTATTTTTAGTAACTATGAGTATTGTCTTTCTTATGATATAGTGCCTACATGATATAAGTGGTATTGCATGAGCCCTGCATGTCTCCTAGTTCAACCTTGGCTGCTCTGCTATAGCTACCTCTATCATCCTAAGCTGCTAGAACACTACTACACTACACTAATAAGGGATATCTGGACCTGGTATAAGGTGTAATTACCATTGGTACCCACTTCAAACCAAGCCAGCACCTACAGTTATGAGCCGCCAGGCAGGAGATGTCAATCTCCGACCCGGCGGCCCACAAAGTACAGCCGGCGGCATAATGAACTGGCCTATCACCATGGTTTCCGTGGCGTTAGCACTGCCACAAAAACCATGGTGGTAGGCCCTATCGGTGACGGAATTCTTTCCCTGCCACCGTTGGGCAGCTCCCCCACCCTGACACCCTCCTCACCCCCTCTGTCCAAACACCCCCACTCTGATACACGCATTCACCCCCCCACCCTCCATAAACACACTCACACACAGATCACTCCCCCTCTCCCTCCCCACCCCCACAACAGTCACAGCCCACACACACCCTCCCCGTCTACACACCCACATACACCCACATGCACCACGCATATACCCATTCACGTACACTAGCATACACGCATTTACTCAAACACTGGCATAAACGCATATACATTCGTCCAGATATACTCACACACATTCTTACACACTAACACTAACACTGACACGTAGACACGCATTCACTTTACCATTCTTGCACACATTCACACACACACGCACTCACACACACACAACACCCCCCCCCCACCGTCCCACCCCCCTCCCCTGTCGGACGTATGACTTACCTTGGGCGAGGAGGTTCGTCCAGCACGGAACGGGAAGGGGCACTGCTACCGCCAGCAGCCCCCCACCAGCAGAACACCACCAGTCTGTATTGCAACTCAGAATATGGCTGGTGGCGTTCTACTTGCGGGGTGGTGCTGGGATAAGCAGCGCCAGGTCACCACCGTCCGCCAGTATGAACACTGCCGGATTTCTGCCCTTATTTCTGAAGGAAGTCAGGCAGTGCTTATAATCTGGCGGACGGATGGTCGCCGCTACAGTGGTATGGTGGGGGCAGTCATTGCAGCGGTAGGCGGTTTTTACTGCTAATGTTAAAATGAGGGCCTTAGAAGTCAGTAGGCTCCATGGACCACTTCTGATGCCCATCAATGCAGCAACATCTATTTCCAGCTTCAGGGAACGCTATTTATAGTGACAGGGTATGAGAGGGAAACAGCTTTTACAACACTGCCTTTACCACGCCAGGGTAATTTTGGGGTTCATTTGAGTGCAGTGGTAAGGGTAATTTTGGGTTTTAGGGGTGGAAAGGGTAGTTTTAGAGTTTAGGGGTGGGTAGAGGTAAAGGATGGTAAGGGTAATTTTGTGGATTTGAGATGTATAGTTTTAGGGTTTGGGGTGGTAAGTGTGATTGTGAGGTTTGTGGGTAGTGGTAAAGGTTGGTAAGTGGAATTTTAGTGTTTATGGGTGGGTAGTGGTAAAGGGTCGAAAAGGTAATGGGATTTAGGGGTGAACAGGGTAATTTTAGGGTTTGGGGTGGGTAGTGGTAAATGGAGGTAAGAGT
The DNA here is from genome assembly GCF_031143425.1 of Pleurodeles waltl. Classification (NCBI taxonomy): domain Eukaryota; kingdom Metazoa; phylum Chordata; class Amphibia; order Caudata; family Salamandridae; genus Pleurodeles; species Pleurodeles waltl. The sequence goes on from NC_090444.1 coordinate 1,421,917,678, forward strand.
AAATTTAAAGTTATGGGGTGGATAGTGGTAAGGGTGAATTTAGGGTTTACGGATGAGTAGCGGTAAAGGGTGATAAAGTAATTTTAGGGTTAATGGGTGGTAAGGGAAACATCATTTTGGTTGATGTGATGAAAAATAAAACTACACAAACATTAGAAATCCTACAATTATAGTTACAGCTTACACTTATAATGTATGAACCACCATCACATTATTATAACTACCACACCTCCATACATGCTGTTTTCAGCTCACCAACCACACAATTAAAACTCGCTCCTTCTCCATGCACTGCTTATACCCTTTTATATCCCATCATGTATACCATTCAAAATCATAGTATTTATAACACCACTTATGACCTCCCAAATCACATAGTTTGTGAGAACCTAGTGCATGGTAGAGTAGTGAGTTTAAAAAAAAAAATTGCTGGAAACATTTATTAACGTAAAAAGAAGAAAAAACTGTTATTTTTAAGACTTCTCAAATATTTGCAACAACAAAGAGCTTGTGTTAATATTAACCGTACTTTTTACATGTAACATTAAAATATAATTGCATATTATATAATAATGAAAGATAATTTTTTAGAAAAAATGTATTGGTATTTCTCAGTTATTGAAAAACATCATACAATTGATCACATTGGTAGTGGGTGAAAAACAATCAATCACATGTAGCAGCATAATAGGGTACAGGTTCTTATAATGATTTGTTACTGTGTCTGCATAGACGTACAGAGCAAATCTAATGTGTACTAGAACATGCACAGAATATACCAGCATACGAGTATAACAAATTACACTACAGCACAAGCGTCGTCCATCATGTGATCAAATATCCGGTAGTCCCCCTTCCAAGGCGCAGGACTTTCCAATAGATTTCTGCAATTAGTATTGCTAACTAATCAGGATGCAATTTCAAAAGGTATGCTCAGAATGGATGCCAATAGTCTTGAGGGCGTGCCGTTGGTGGCTGCGGCTCTGCATACACCCCCACCCATTCTTCGCAGAGCATCATGTCTTTCAGCCAGTCATTGAACTTCGGGGCAAGCCTCCCCCCCCACCTCATCGACACCCTACGTCTATCAAATACTAGAGCAAGAGCAATGAGTCTCTGGTACTTTCTTGGGACTTCACACATGTACCCCAGTAGCGCCATCATGGGGGTGAGACGAAATTTGTGTTCAGACATGTCATGTAGAGCAGCAAGGATATGAGTCCAGAACGCTGCAACCTCAGGACATGTCCACACCAAGTGTATAAAAGTCCCTTCTGGCGCCCCACAACAGGTACTTTTGGTGTCAGCATCTGGGTAGAATCGTGCTGTGCCCGTAGGGGAGAGGTACACTCTGTGAAAGTGTTTGAAATGAATTAAGCGGAATTTGCCTTTAGAGAAGACCTCCTTAGTCTGTTGGCAACAAAGCTACCACTGTGTGTTCGTAATATCCTGCCCCAGATCACCCTCTCATTCCTGGCAAAGCTGATGATGGCTAGCACCCAGTGCTTCATAGCCGCCTTATACAGTGTAGTGACAAGCTTAGAATGTTTTGGATTAGTAAGGAGACTAGTCGGGGGTAAACGTTCAGGAGATTTGCTGGGGAACATATTAAAGAGCCATTTGGCATCAGGAGCAAGTTAATCTTAGGAAATAATATCTGGCACATCCCCTACATATTCCTGATAGGTCTTAAATGTATTAGCTTTGAATAAATCTTCTAGGTTAAGTGCATGCCTCTTCTGCAGTGAGCGTAAAGCCCCCGAGGTATCACCCAGGTTAAGCTCACCATAGAACATGATAGGTGTATGATTGAAGTAAGGCATAATGACGCCGCACAGGGCAGCCAGTCTGTACCAGGCCCAGACAGTGCATCACATGGTCTGAATCTCTTTAGTTGGTCTAGGAAGATATGTAAAAGGGATAGATGGTAGAGGGAAAGGGTCCATCAAGCCCTTTGAGATAATCATGTGGGCAGCATGTCCGCTGTTATGGAACCAGTGATGGATATACTGTATCTGTGCTGCTAAGTAGTAGACCTAAAAAATTAGTGGCCGAAAAACCGCCCTTATGCTACAGGAGTTACAGAGTTTGCCAACAAATGTGAGGTTGTTTACCAGCCCACGCTAGTCGGATCATGAGAGAGCGTAGGTGAGTAAAAAAGGTATTGTTCACGGGGGCTGGAATGTTCTGAGATAGGTAAAGTAATTTTGAGAGGATGACCATCTCCATTAAAGCCACTCTGCCTCCCAGCAAGAGTGGAAAGGCTATCCACCTGTCAATACGTGCCTGTAGTGCTTCCAGGTAAACACCTTAGTTCTCTCTTATCAATGTGGGTCTGATACCGCATGCCCAAGTAGTGCACTGTGTCAGTCTGCCACTGTAGTTGAAAGGGAGTATTGGGTTTAGTCGTGACAGCTGTAAAAGGAAACATAATGGACTTGGTCCAGTTTATCTGCAGGCCAGACCAGCAGCCAAACTGGAGTATGTCCTGAATAATGGGGTTTAGATTGGCATTCAGATGTTTAATCACCACCAACACGTCATCAGCATACATAGAAAAAGTATATCTAAGACCCTTGTTTACCCCTCACTTATGATGGTGTTCACGCAGAGCACAGGCCATGGGCTCAATAGTGGGAGCAAAAGGTAGGGGCGACATTGGACAGTCCTGTCATGTCCCACTACCAATTGCGAAGAGCTCGGGCAAGCCCCCATTTAAACTTAGTCTCACGGCGGATTTGAATAAAGCAGCTTCACCCAATTTACAAAGGATTTGCCGAGCCCCATTCTATTGTGTCAAATGCCTTGGTCGCATCTACAAATGTTGCGATTACTGGTATTGTGAAATCTAGCTGATGTGTGAGGGTGAACAGAGATCGAAGGTTATCCGCCGTGGAATGGCCTGGTATAAAACCCGACTGAGCTGAGCGTATTAAATTGGGCATCAGAGGTAGCATTATATTAGCCAGTAAATTGGAGTATCTTACTATCGACATTTATTAAAGAGAGGGTGCGATAAGAATCTCAGTTTTGTAGCATCTGGCTTAAGGAGTGTAATTATAATGGATTCCCGCATTGTCTATAGGTGTACGTACTCCTGGAGTGCTTCTAAATAGACTTCATGCAACATCGGTGCCAGCTATTCAGTGTAGGTCTTATAGAATTCTCCTGGGAGGTCTTATCTGCCAGGTGCTTTTTCCTGATCCATCCATTTTACTGAGAGCCTTTCAAATAACTTTTCACCCTCTCTGATGGGCCCTGTGTGGATGAAGAGTATAGCTTTAGATAAAAAGCGACAAATTCCCTCATTATATTGTCAGGGGTCTGGTAAGCTTGCCCGTCTGGTAGATGAATGGTATGAATATAATTAGCAGATCGCCGGGGTTTAAGAAGTGCAGCAAGAGTGCGCCCTGATCTGTCTCCCTCCCCGTTTCGTCTAGCCTGCGCATATTTGATAAGAAACTTCACCTCTGTGTCACCCTCGTCTCTAAATTCTGTCAGAAGAGTTTTCATTGAGTCTAAGAGATCTCGCTCTGAGATTTTTTCATATCTGAGCTCTAGGGTATCCCAGAGGGTCTCCCTCTTATACATTAGAGGATGCAATACACTTGCCACAAATAATAACCTTGAGGGCCTCCCAGACTGTTGCCATTTTAGTGACAGAGACAGCATTTAAAGAAAAATAGGACCGAATCGCAGAGTGAATTTCTTCCTTAAACGATGTGTGGAGCAGCATCTTAGACTGAGCCTCCAAAGCGGTTTATGCACCCATGGATGTGGCAGGTTGAGCAATAAGAGCACTGAGGAGTGCTCTGATAAAGTTCTAGGTAGATGTCATAAATCGCGGGTCCACCCCATTACCTCGTGGGAGCCTACCCAGAAGTCAAGGAACGAAGAAGTGTCATGTACTGTCGAGAGAAACACATATTTCAGGCCCTCACTGTGTAATTTGTGCCAAAGATCTAGCATAGCAAATTGCGTCATGAGGTCTAAGAACACAGTACAATCTTTCGTCCGGTGCCTCTTGCAATGGCTGGTGCAGTCCAGGTTTACATCTCATAACCAAGTTGTGGTCTCTCCCCTAAATGATGAGACCCGGATCTACCATTATACATTGCTGAAGGACATTGTAGGAAAGTACCATCTTGCCTGGCATGTTACCCCCATCTTTACTTGTATGTATGTTTGTTTTTGCCTGCGTCACTGGGATCCTGCTAGCCAGGACCCCAGTGCTCATAAAGTGTGCCCTGTATGTGTTCCCTGTGTGGTGCCTAACTGTATCACTGAGGCTCTGCTAACCAGAACCTCAGTGTTTATGCTCTCTCTGCTTTTAAAATTGTCACTGCAGGCTAGTGACTAATTTTACCAATTCTCATTGGCACACTGGAACACCCTTATAATTCCCTAGTATATGGTACCTCGGTACCCAGGTTATTGGGGTTCCATGAGATCCCTATGGGCTGCAGCATTTCTTTTGCCACCCATAGGGAGCTCAGACAATTCTTACACAGGACTGCCACTGCAGCCTGAGTGAAATAACATCCACGTTATTTCACAGCCATTTTACACTGCACTTAAGTAACTCATAAGTCACCTATATGTTTAACCCTCACTTAGTGAAGGTTAAGTGCAAAGTTACTTAGTGTGAGGGCACCCTGGCACTAGCCAAGGTGCCCCCACATTGTTCAGGGCAAATTCCCCAGACTTTGTGAGTGCGGGGACACCATTACACCCGTGAACTACATATAGGTCAATCCCTATGTGTAGCGTCACAATGGTAACTCCCGAACATGGCCATGTAACATGTCTAGGATCATGGAATTCTCACCTCAGTACCATTCTGGTATTGGGGGGACAATTCCATGCATCCCCGGGGCTCCAGCATGGACCCCGGGTACTGCCAAACTAGCGCTCTGGGGTTTACTCTGCAGCTACTGCCAACCCTCAGACAGGTTTCTGCCCCTCTGGGGCCTGGGCAGCCCAGTCCCAGGAAGGCAGAACAAAGGATTTCCTCTGAGAGAGAGTGTTACACCCTCTCCCTTTGGAAATAGGTGTTAAGGGCCTGAGAGGAGTAGCCTCTCCTGGCCTCTGGAAATGCTTTGAAGGGCACAGATGGTGCCCTCCTTGCATAAACCAGTCTACACCGGTTCAGGGATCCCCCAGCCCCTGCTCTGGTGCGAAACTGGACAAAGGAAAGGGGAGTGACCACTCCCCTTTCCATCACCACCCCCAGGGGTGTGGTGCCCAGAGCTCTCCAGTGTGTCCCAGACCTCTGCCATCTTGAATGCAGAGGTGTGAGGGCACAATGGAGACCTCAAAGAGGCCAGTGCCAGCAGGTGACAGCAGAGACCCCTCCTGATAGGCTCTTACCTGGTTAGGTAGCCAATCCTCCTCTGAGGGTCTCTCCTATGGATTTCTCTTCAGCTAATGAATGCAAGAGCTCACCAGGGTTCCTCTGCACTTCTCTCTTCGACTTCTGCCAAGGATCGACCGCTGACTGCTCCAGGACGCCTGCAAATCTGCAACAAAGTAGCAAGAAGTCTACCAGCAACATTGTAGCGCCTCATCCTGCCGGCTTTCTCGACTGTTTCCTGGTGGTGCATGCTCTGAGGGCTGTCTGCCTTCACCCTGCACTGGAAGCCAATAACAAATCTCCTGTGGGTCAACGGCACCACACGTCTGCATCACCGGTCCTCTGGGTCCCCTCTCATCTTGATGAGCGTGGTCCCTGGAACACAGGAGCTGGATCCAAGTGTCCCTGACAGTCCAGTGGCCCTTCTGTCCAAATTTGGTGGAGGTAAGTCCTTACCTCCCCACACCAGACCGTAATCCTGTGTGCTGCGTGAACTGCAGCTGCTAGGGCTTCTGTGCACTTTTGCAAGACTTCCTTTGTGCACAGCACAGCCCAGGTCCCCAGCACTCTGTCCTGCATTGCCCAACTTACTGAGTTGGACTCCCACTTCGTGGGACCCTCTTTTGTTGTGCTGAGACGACCACTCTGCTTAGATCTTCTGAACGCCTGTTCAGGTGCTTCTGTGGGTGCTGCCTGCTTCTGCGTGGGCTCTCTCTGTTGCTGAGCGCCCCCTCTGTCTCCTCCTCCAAGGGGCGCCCTCCTGGTCCTTCCTGGGCCCTGGCAGCACCCAAAACCTTCAACTGCGACTCTTGCCGCTATCAAGGCTTGTTTGCAGTCTTTCTGCGTGGAAACAACTCTGCATCCTCCAGCACGCCGTGGGACATCATCTCACCAAAGGAGAAGTTCCTGGCACCTTCTGTTGTTGCAGAATCTTTGGCTTCTTCCACCCGGAGGCAGCCCTTTTGTACCTTCATCCGGGGTTTAGTAGGCTCCTGCCCCCCCAGACACTTGTTTGACTCTTGGACTTGGTCCCCTTCCTTTACAGGTCCTCAGCTCCAGGAATCCATCTTCAGTGCTTTGCAGTCAGTTGCTGTCTTTGCAGAATCCCCTATCTCGGCTTTACTGTCTTTCTGGGGTAGTAGGGTAACTTTACTCCTACTTTTCAGGGTCTTGGGGTTGGGTATCTTGGACACCCGTAGTGTTTTCTTACACTCCCAGCGACCCACACTACACTAGGCCTGGGGTCCATTCGTGGTTCGCATTCCACTTTTGGAGTATATGGTTTGTGTTGCCCCTAGGCCTATTGTCTCCTATTGCATTCTGTTGTGTCATACAGTGTTTGCACTACTTTTCTAACTGTTTACTTACCTGATTTTGGTTTGTGTGTATATTTTGTGCATATTACTTACCTCCTAAGGGAATGTATCCTCTGAGATACTTTTGGCATATTATCACTAAAATAAAGTACCTTTATTTTTAGTAACTATGAGTATTGTGTTTTCTTATGATTTAGTGCTATATGATATAAGTGGAATAATAGGAGCTTTGCATGTCTCCTAGTTCAGCCTAAGCTGCTCTGCTATAGCTACCTCTATCAGCCTAACCTGCTAGAATACTTCTAATCTACTAATAAGGGATAACTGGACCTGGCACAAGGTGTAAGTACTACAAGGTACCCACTATAAGCCAGGCCAGCCTCCTACATTGGTGGTGCAGCGGTGGGATAAGTAATTGTAACTGCTTTACCACTTTGTCGTTGGTGCTTTTCATAAGAACAACATATACCAAATACTTCAGAATATACACAGTAACCTAAACAGTTTAACTTTCCTTCTCTAGAACTTTCTAAGAAGGCTCTGAAAAGTTTCTGAAAACTTTCAAAAGTTTTCAAGAAGTTTGAAAATGTTTTTCTCTGTTCTTTTAAAAGTTCCAAAAACATTTTTCTTTCTCTGTCCTAAACCTTTTCTATCATGTCTGCAGTGGAGCTTACTCCCACAGTTGTCCAGGCAACATATGGGAATCTTAAACTTTAAAAGTTTGAGGGGTCTATGCATAGAAAGAGGTTTAGCAAGTGGTAAGAATCCTACAAAAGATCTTCTCCTGAGCCTTCTCCTAGAAAGTGACCAGACCCAGTCGGGCCCATCCCAGGATCATGAGTTAGGGGAGGGGGTTACCCAGCCAGATTCAGAGGAGTTCCCGGAGGATGCTGGGGAGGGTTCTTCCAAGGACCTGTCAGCTAACAGGCCATCTGGTGACACTGGTAGTGGGAGGGGGTCACACATTAGTAGGGCACCTTTCACTCCTAAAGGCCAGGTTACTAGAGTCCAGTCAGTTAGGGGCAGGTCTAACTCTGCCAATTCCCACATTTCTTCTGTATCTCACAATTCCCAAGCCTCCTACCCTGAGGATAACTTAATGGAAAGGGAACTCAGAAAGCTGAGGTTGGAAGAGGCCAGACTTAAGCTTAAACAGCAGCAGCTGGCCTTAGACTGGGAATCTCTGGATGTGGAAAGGGAAAGGCAGAGGTTGGGGTTAGTTCCCCATGGTGGCAGCAGCAGTGTTTTTGATAGTAATCCTATTAGAGAGCAAGATTCCAGAAACCTGCATAAGATTGGTTACATGGCAGTAAGGTGACTGACTATGAAAGCCTGTATAATCTAATCCTGAGAGAGCATATTTTGAACAATTGTGTGTCTGATTTGTTGCACCAGTACTTGGTAGACTCAGATCTGACCTCTCCCCAAGAATTGGGAAAGAAGGCAGACAAATGGGTCAGAACAAGAGTGAACAGAAAAGTTCATACAGGGGGTGACAAGAATGGCAAGAAGAAGGATGGTAAGTCTTCTGACAAGGGTGGGAACAAAGATAAAAAAACATTTGGAGTTTTCATCAGGCCCACAAAAATCCACTTGGGGTGGTGGGTCCAAATCCTCTTCTCACAATCAGAAAAGGCCATGGTGTTATTTATGTAAAGTAAAAGGCCATTGGGCAAGTGATGCTACTTGTCCAAAGAAAAACACCAATGCTCCCACTACCACAACCCCAACTGCAAATTTGGGGTCATCCACATTTGGACCATATGTATTGAGCAGGGTCACCTGCGTGAGACTCAGAAGGCCCTGAATTATTAAGTATCTGACTTCCTGGTTCAGCAGTACATAGATAAGTCGGAACTGCACCTGCTTGTGAATGAGGATCGCTACCTCCCTATCGTAGGACGAGTATGAGGCAAAGTGTTGGTAGGGACCCCATGACTCCGGAAGTTTTGATCCACTCCAACCCGCCCCCTCCCAGTGGCAAGTGAGTTTCCTGCACTGATATAATATCTACATTGTGACGAGCGATGTAGGCCAGTACCTTGCGACATTTACATGGGTTATTAAGTGCCCAGACATTCCAAGTGATGAACTTCAGTAATAGTTCCTCATGTGTAGGTATGATGCTCATCTAAAATCCTAAATGTCAAGAGTAAGGAACTGTATGTCTGTGTGCTTAGCCAGCTGCTACCCCCATTCACCAACATCATAAGAATGGAAACCTTGCCTCCACTCCCTCCCACACTAAGATCCAATCTCCCTGTGAAACCCGCATTAACTGGAAATAGGAAAACATAAACTATGAAAATACCAGGTAATTCAACAATCAGCATTGCCGTAGGCCAGAGGCGCCCAGAGACTATTAGCATTTAGGTGACCGGCAAATCAATTCACACCGTTCATCACGTAAGTGGCGACCCATAGTACGTCAACCATTTAGTGCCCCTAACGGGCATTTGCAGTTTATCATAAGAAGGATGGGCTGTCATATGAGTCTGGGCCATGAGCCAGGAAAGTGACGTGATAAATGTTGTCTTTCAGCAGGTGCTCATCATAGGGCTCCCACCGCTCTAATATTCCTTGATAAAACCGAGGACCAGCTACTGTCTACACGCGCTGGTGGGGATGTGGAGCTTGTCTGTAGAGAGTGCTTCTGTAGAAAGGTAGGCACTGCTGAAGAATCCGGGAAGATCTTTGTTTTGCCCTTCCAGATAAATCTTAGCCATCCGGGCTAAAGCATAACATTTGTCAAGCCCTGCTCCTGTAGCTTCTTTTTTACAGGCTGTAATTCTGTATGGGATTTATTCAGTAATCCTTCCCTCATATTAATAGTTTGTTAGTTTCAATGATGGCTAGGTATTATTGTGTATATAGGTGGTTCTTAAGTTTATTAACTTTAAAATGCAACACTGTTATTCGGCATTGTATAGTTATGTTTTTTTTCTTTGTATTAAGTTTTGTTGATGTGCTGAATTGTATTTTCTCTAGATATTTCGTATTTTAATGTTTTTTGTTTGAAGACCAAAACCCATGTAATATTCCCCTTTCATGCCAGCTCGCGACACTGGCACGCAATAACTCTGTCAGTTCGCGTTGCTGTCTCGTGATGCGGGATGTCAGGAGGCGTCTTATTTCGAATGTGGACGTTAAACAATCCTGGACGAGAAAAAGTTGGTCGTTACTGGAGCCCTCTGACATCGTTGTTAAGTAAGGGTGGTTTTTACCTTCAATAAATCCCAAGTTTGAAAATGATCACTCTCTGAGTCGCTCGATTACTACAAAATACATTTTAGTCGCTGTTAACTCTTGCTCCAGATTTCTGTGGGTATGGCCACCACGATTGGCTGACACTCAAAATGTTATTTAAAATTTGTATGTTTTATCTGGACATACGCAGTTACGGCTTTCCATTCGGACCAGAGCCCTCCCTTTGCGTCCAGGGCTTTCAGGGACACCATGGTAGCAATGGGGGTCAAGCTACATTTCTCATCTCCATATTATCCAGAGGGAAGCGCTGTGGTGGAGCAGAAGAACCGAGACTTAAAGCTATTCTTAACAGCTAGAGTATTGGGTTTAGGTCATAGTTGGCTTAACCACCTGTATGGAGTCCAGAGAGCACCTATTAATCTGCCCAGAAGGTCTTTGGAAGGGCACACCTCATATGAGATTCTGTTCTGTATACCTATGTATGTTCCAGATCTTGATGGTCCTGACGCAGTGGCGGCGAACACACCTTTTCACCTAAATGAACATATCACTGCCTTGCAGGGATTACAGTTGTTCCATGATGACAACTCATCTGCATGTGCCGCCACTTTGGGAATGAGGGAAACGCCAACAACACCTGCTGTCTGGAATCCAAACATTGGTTATCTAGTGCATGAAAAGATTGCTGTGAAACAGGAATTTGTCCCTGCATATCGAGCAATGGTTCCAGTCCTTGGAAAACACAGTACCAGAACTGTCTTTCTACCACCACTGCCTGGTTCCAAAGAAAGCTGCTTTCTTTCAGCTGACAATGTCATGTTACAACATGTGGCCAGTCCTACACTGTAGCACATGAGGAATCTTGAACAATTCCCGCACCCCTCTCACTGCCAGTCAGGCTGTGCCTCTTCAAAATTTGACCATCAATGATGAAACTTCCCCGAGATTGAGTAGGGTGTAAAATGAGGTTTCATTAGTACCAGTCACTACTTCCAAAACAAGAGATATCCAAAGTTCTGAGCTATTATACTCAAATTCAACACAAACGGATGGACTTCTTTACTGCAAACCACCAAGGAACACATCTGCCAGTTCACCTTCTCCTACATCGGCTCCAGTGTTTGCACAAACTGCTTCTAGTTATTTTGCAGACTTCAACAATTGTTTTTCTGATTCTTCTTCAACTGTGCCTGCATCAAGTGCACATAAGCTATTTCATTGGCTCAGGAATTACCTATGGGCTCTGTTAACTGTGCTTTCCTTCTTCCTTTGCATTGGGTTTGTCCTTGTTTTCTTCTTGCTGATGCATGGTCAGCATCTTCCTGAACGCTTAGCTGCTGAACTGATGGCTGAGGTTTTAATGCCTCACCTGTCTTCACAAAAGGTGTTCAAAGACTTGTCACTAGTGAACAATCCAGCTGTACCAAATCCTGATGGGATTGTTTGGGATAAAGTATCATTTTATATATTTGGACCAACAGAAATGATTCAAATTCCATATGTATTCAAAGTTTCTAGGAATTATATAATAACACATGGGGTGGCTTCTGATGACTAGGATGTGAAAACAGTTGATTCTCTGCTTTTTGAGCTTGAATACTATACTGTGTTTGAAAGTGAAGATGTTTATCAAACAACAGTAAATTATGGGGAAATGTTCTGCTACCATCATTACGGACATCACTTTATACATAAAGACAGCACCCTGAGAACTGTTTATAATTATACACAATGGGGACATTGTCCAGCTCTGACAGTGGGGAGTTCTAAAACATATGTAGAAACGTTTACTTATTTTTTGGGCATAATTTCACAAATGCTGAGTTTTTAGTTTTAATTGCCCACTTAGAAATTGTAAAATGTCCAGTTAACTAACACAAAATTAATTTATTCTGACTCCTTTGTTTCCCAGTTGGCTATTGGAGGCTATGAATATTGGTTGAAGTTGATTGACTTAAAGAGTGTGTGGAGAACTAGAAATTGGCAAATACAGGGAAGGGAAGGTTTGTTAAGAGCATGCCTGATTCCGTTGCAAATATATTTCTATATGAAACTGTACCGCAAACAAGTTGGTTAGGCTTAGCAACAATTAAGGAATTGAAAACGCCCAGAATCCAATCACCAGCTAAATTGAATAAATGGGGAACGTTTTAAAATGTTATTGAAGAACAGATTGATGGGTGGGTCTGAAATGGATTTAAATCAACACTTTCAGGTCCACACAGGTGGTTACTGTGGCCAGTGGGCAGAAATGGTTGACATGCATATTTTGTGCATGCTACAGGGGGTTTTAGAGAGAGCAAATCTGACCCTCGTTACATATCATCACACCACTTTGATATTGCCACCACATATATTGTGGGCAAACTATATCAACAATGGCTGAAATCTTCCACATAAACAGCCGTCAGAGAACACCTTAGTCTCCTGTCAGCCAACATAGTAGAACAAGGTTAAGACTGTTTTGCATCTGGCTGGGTCCAGACTGGGGTGGCATGGTGAGCAAAAGAACGATGAATTAAACCCACATCTGTGACTGGGGGTGAGTGTTTGTATTGTTCAGCACTCCGCCCATCCTTCTTTTGTGTTGCTAAAGTTGCCCTGAGTGGGAAGGTTATGCCCAGACGTGGGTCCTGTGCTCACTGTGCCACTGGATTCAAGCTAGCCTGCCTGATGAAGACTGATACCCTGAAACCGGTCCCTGGATGCTTGTTTTCAGTCCAGCAAGGACCAGGCCTGGCAGGTGGGCTGGACTGATTTGCATATGGCTGGGTTCAAACTGGGGTGGCATGGTGAGCAAAAGAGAAATGGATTAAATCCAGATCTGTGACTGTGTATGAGTGTTTGAAATATTGCAGCACTCCATCCACCATCCTTTTGTGTTGCTAAGGTTCTTAGAACAACATATATGTTAATATAAAACCTCACACTGCCCACAACACCTAAAGGATACATTCCAGTTAGTTTGCCATCCTGTGATGCACGTTGTTGCAGGTTCTGCCGAAACATTTTTTTTCCTCTTCATGTACGTGGGAGACTTCCCACCACTCTTAACAGATTTCTTCTGAACCTCCATGCAGGTTTGGGGTTGGGCTTCCTTCCCGGGAAGAGAAGGGCAGATTAGGGTTAACACTGCTACTTGCTCTGATGTAGAAACTCCGTAGTGCAAGTAGAAATGCCAGGCACACTAGTATGACATGATGGGAGTTTTCTTGTGTTTCACTCTTTTGGTTACCGCTGTCATACCGTTGTTTCATTATCCTTGTAATCGCAATTTCATGCCCTTATACATAGAAAGCAGTTGCTTCAATAAAACGTATTGAACCAAAACCCTGCTTCTGTTTTGTCCTTGCATGTATGAGACTTGTATAACTGAGAGAAAGGGATGATATCTGCTCCACCACAACTTCTCTCAGGAGTCTGAGTGTCATGAGATAGGCTTCCACAAATCACTTCTTCCCTCTGGCACTTGTGAGGTGCGGCTAGCGAGGCGGAAGGGGGTAGGCCAACAGTAGGTGGTGCTACTGCCCAAAATTAAGCAGTCTTGTTACCAAAGCAAGAGTCTGTGACACGTTAGCATACACGGTTCTAGTAGAACATCCCTGGCCAGCTGGAATCAAAAAGTCTCAGAAGGACTGTATGCACCAGTAGACTTTATCAGCATAAACTCCAAGACTCTGGCATTACCCTATTTTCTATGGTAGACATTTGTCGGTGCAGTTTAGCAAATAAAACCTCGATTTTCACTATCCTCTTGCCACTCCTAGAACTATTCCCTTCCGCTTCACCCAAGCTGTGTTTCTGATCTCAGCTGCCCTTGTGTGTATTCAATCTGATAGAGACTTTTTTAGCTGCAGATTCCTTACCTTTGAATTTTGTGAGGCATCAGTCTGAATCTGGAAACTTTGCATGAGTAGTACCCTCCTGTGTGCAGTCAGGTAGCTTAGTTTGGTTCCTGAAGTGACATCACAGTCACTTCAGGCATGCGTTTTCAGTTCTTTTCTTTCCGCACCAGATAGTGTTCATCCAGAGAAGAGCTACCCCTGTGGCTCTTTTTGACAGCCTTTTTTTGATGTCTTGTGGAATATTTTTTTGAAAGTGTGTTGAGAGATGTCATCTAGAAAGGTAGAGTTTACGCCATGTGGTGCCTGTCACTGCGTCATGTTGGTAATGGACCCGCACCTAGTGTCCTTATGGTGTCTCAAGCATGATTTGAAGTCATGCTTGGACTGCTGGGCCATGGCGCCGAAGGGAACGTACCCTAAAGCTGCTTGTGGCCCCGGTAGTCGATGCCATTGAACGCTTCTTCTAGGAGATCTCGGTCCCGATCGAGAAGAAGGTCAGGAGACTGCTCCAGTACCCCTAAGCCCCTTTTTTCCCACTTGAACTCCTCCGTACATTTGGGGAAGAGGCACAAGAAATGAAAGAAGTCAAAGAGGTCTTTGATTTCTCCTCATCCGTCGGCCAACTCAACAAGTTCGGAACATTGGCGTTCCAGGCATAGTTCCGCTGAGCTGTTGCCAGGTTCAGCTCCACGCCTCGCCCCATTTTCAGGAGCCAGAGCTACAGCCCCCCAAGCCAAGGACTTTTACGCATCCTGCAAGTCCAACACTACCAACCAGTCTCCTTGGTCTACAGCAGACAAAACCTGAGCTAGAGTGAGCATCTTGAATTTCTCCTTTCTGAGGAAGAGATTGACGGTTCAGAGATCATGTGCTGTGTAATTGAGCAGACTGACCCCTCCGGACAGCCTTTGGGCTCCATGGGGTCGGAGGAGGGCCTATCAAGTTCCACGCTGGCGTCATTGGCATCTGCTGCAATGGGGCCTTGCGGATCCGATCATGGTTCCAGACTGGTGCTGTTCATTCCAACACAACCTTCTCAGGCTCTGGTCCCGGCGCTGATGCTCCCGGTGCCTTCTGCACCCACCAGCAGCGCCAACCCCATTCTCATCCCTGAAGACTAGGAATCGGAAATGCGTCACTCTATGCCGGTTCTGGCGCTCGCAGGACCCATTGGTCCTTGGTCACTGCTGGAGTGTTTTCTGGAGCGGCCAGGCATGGGAGAAGAGTGGGGGGGGTCACTGGCTCATTTTGGATAGCATTTGAAGACCTCATTTTCACTGGAGTGGTATGAGGAGCTAGGAGATGCCAATGGACTGGACACTCCAGATACTGGCTTTCTGTCTCCACCCATCAAGGCTATGGAGGAGGGAGCATCTTTTGCAATGGTGGTGAAGAGGGCAGTTGAGGTCCTTGACCTCGAACTTCCCTCGGTGGCAGTCAAGACTAACTGCTTGGCTGAAGTGCTTCAGCCTGTGGCTTCTTCATTCGAACCCCCTATTACCCTTTAATGAAGCGCTGACAGATTTCCTACTGGGTACTTGGTCCAAGCCCAGCACAGGGGCTCCTGTGAACAGGACAATTGCCCGCCTCCATTGCCCTACCCTAGGTGATCCTAGTTCCCTTTGCCAACACTGTACCCCTAAGAGCATGATAGTCCAAGCCTCAACTTCCCATGGCGCGTTCCCTGCCTCTCCCCTGGACATGGAATCCAACAGGCTGGATACTTTAGGCAAGAAATTGTTTTCTTCCACCAGCCTAACATTGTGGTTGGTAAACACTGCATGCCTTTTGGGCCGTAATTCCTATACCTTGTGAGATACGGTTGTGCCAGTGCTGCCACATGTTCCAGAGGAGGCCCGGGACTTCCTCTCCCAAGCAGTGAAAGACTGGTGAGACAAGTTTACTATTAGGTGTGGTTTGGACATGACTAACTCACTGGGCAGAGTAGTTTCATTGATAGTGGCCTTGATGCGCCACACCTGGCAGAGAACATCAGGCTTTTTGGGGGGATGACCAGGCCAACCTCATGGACATGCCTTTCAATGGGACTTCTCTCTTCAGAGAGAAGGCAGACTCTGTGCTGGATCGCTTCAAGGACTCATGGACTATGGCCAAGACCTTAGGCCTCTCAGTGCCACCTCACCCCCTGTCTGCCTTTCACCCCTTTTGTGGCTAAGAAAGGGGCATGCGACCGTACCAGTCCTATGCCAGCCACCGTCCTGTGCATGCTCCCCAATCAGTGCAAGGACATAAGACGTGGTGCATTCTGGCCCTGTGGGTCTGGTAGCCAGAAGTCATCCTCCCCCCACACCCCTTCACCCAGAGGCTGCATCCTGTAAGTCCTCTGAGTTTGGTTCTGCAAGAAAATCGGTGCCCAGTTGGAGGGAGACACCAACATCATCTCCTCCACTGGCAGTCCATTACATCGGACAAGATCCTTCGGAGGGGCTACTCCCTCCCTCTCCAATCTTTCCCTCCCCCTCCAATCTTTCCCTCCCCCTATACCGCTGCCCAACAATGGCTGGCGGAGGATCATCTGTCTTTGCTCCAAGAGGAAGTTACAGCTTTCTTGGCCGAGGAAGGTATAGATAAAGTTCTTATATCAGAAGTAGGTAGTGGTTGTTGCTCCCGCTACTTTCTGATTCCCAAGAAGAACAAGGGTCTTCGCCCTGTTCTAGATCTCTGAACCGTCAATCTCTTCCTCAGAAAGGAGAAATTCAACATGCTCACTGTGGCTCAGGTCTTCTCTGCCCTAGACCAAGGAGACTGGTTGGTAGCATTGGACTTGCAGGATGTTTATTTTCACATCCCTGTCCTTCCTGCCCACATACGTTATTAGCAGTTCAAGGTACACCAAAAGCCTTTTCAGTTCTCTGTGCTCCCCTTTAGCCTTACCCGTGCCCCTTGGGTGTTGACCAAGGGGATGGCGGTGGTAGCTCATCTGAGGAGAATAGGGGTGTCAGTCTACCCATATCTCGATGACTGGCCGTTGAAGGCAGGATCACCACAGGCTTTTGTCTCCCACTTTTAGACTATGGTGGACCTCCTGCATTTGCTGGGGTTCACTATAAATGTACAGAAGTCACACCTGACTCCTTCTCAGATGCTCCCTTTCATTAGAGATTTTCTGGACACAGTGCAGTTTTGGGCTTATCCTCTTGATCAGCAAGTCCAGGATATTTAGGCTATGATACCAATGTTTCAGTCTCTGTCCTGGATTTAGGTGAGAACGACTCTGAGGCTGCTGGGCCTCATGGGCTCCTGCATCCTGCTGGTAAAATCATTCCAGGTGGCATATGTGGGCTCTACAGTGGGACCTTAAATTCCAGTGGGCACAGCATGAGGGGAATCTCTCTGAGATTGTCTAGATCTCAGAGGGAACTGCAACAAAATCTGCAGTGGTGGCTGACGAACCGTGATTGGGTCACAGTCAGACTCCTCCCCTCCCCCATCCAGGTCTGACAGTGGTAATGTCTGCGTCACTCCTGGGATGGGGCGACCATCTGAGAGAGGTGGCGATCAGAGGAATCTGGTCTCTGGCAGGATCCAGACTCCACAAAGTTGGAGCAGGTGTGGAATCCGAACTCCACATAAACTTGCTGGAGCTCCATTCGATCTGGCTAGCATTGAAACATTTGTTCCTCGAGGCAAAGTTGGAGCAGGTGTTCATGGACAACACTACCACCATGTGGTACTGCAACAAACTGGGCGGAGTGAGGTCATGGATCCTTTGTCAAGAGGCCATGTGTCTCTAGACTTTGCTGGTACAGCAAGGCATAACCATGGTGGTTCAACACCTGGCAGGATCTCTGAATTTCAGGGCAGATGAACTCAGCCTTCGATGCCTAGCAGATCACGAGTGGCATCTCCGTTCTGAGGTGGCAGAAGGACTCTTTCAGCAGGGGGGAGAGCCTTGGTTGGATCTATTCGCCTCCAACGAGAATGTGCAATGTTAACAGTTTTGCGGTTTGGAGTTTCCAAGGCAGCAATTGCTCTGACAAGCTTTTTGTCTCGGGTGGAGTTCAGGCCTCCTGGACGCGATTCCTTCCATACAACTTCTGCCCAGAGTTCTCAAGAAGATCAGGAATGACTGGGACCAAGTAGCACCAAATTGGGCACAGAGCGTCTAGTATCCTGAGGTTCTGGAAATGAGCATCAATCCTCCCATCAGGCTGCCCCTTTGGAAGGATCTTCTGTTGCAGCAGCAGTGGAGGTTCCTCCACCCGAACCTGTCAACTTTCGGCCTCCTTGCGTGGAGATTGACAGTCACAGTTGATAGCTTCCTCCTGAAGGCTGCTATCTTATCTTGGCGTCCCTCCACCAAAACAGAATACACCTGCCGTTGTCAAAAATGTGTAACATATTGTACAGAAAAGTCTATAGACCCTCTTTCTGCCTCTCCTTCAGATATTTTTCTCAGTATTCTTGCACACAAGGGCTCTGTTCTGGGTACTCTTAAGGGTCATCTCTCTGCTCTGTCTGCTTTCCTGCGGCTGCCTGACCAACCCAAAGTGCTTGTACATATGTTTCCCTCTTCACCCTTCATCATGCCTCAGTGGGACCTACACATGGTTCTCAATTACCTCATGTGTGCTTGCTTCGAGCCGCTACCCAATTGTCCCTCCGGCTGATTACCATCAAGACAGCCTTCCTAGTGGCAATAACATCTGCCGGGAGTGTGAGTAAGCTGCAGGTTTTATCATCCAAGCCTTCCTATCTTACTGTGTTCCCTGACAAAGTGGTGTCTTACCTCCCGAAGGTGGTGACCCCATGTCATTTGGACAGTCTATCACTCTGCCCAGCTATTACGCTTCTCCGCATCCATCTAAAGAAGAGGAGCAACTCCACTGTCTGGACCCAAAAAGAGCATTGTTGTTCTGCCTTGACCGCACAAAAGAGTTCTAGGCGGACAACCAACTGTTTGTGGGGTATGTAGGAGCTGAAAATAAAAAGGTCAGGCAGTACACAGGTGAACCATTTCACGCGGGGTCATTCTCATTAAGATCTGCTATGCCCTGGCTAAAATGTAGCCTCCTGAGGGCTAAAGTGCCCATCCCACCAAAGGAAAAGCTGCAACCCCGGGGTTGGCTCATGGAGTACCAGTCCTGGACATCTGCCAGGCAGCAACGTGGGCGTCCCTGCACACGTTTGCCAAACTACTACCTGGACAGTCAGGTCCACCAGGATGGGCATTTCGCCCATTCGGTCCTGCGGGAGGTCTTAATATAGAAAATGTGTCCGCAGCCCACTGCCAGGCTTGGGCACCTATTCATACGCATACGTCACCACTTCAGCTAGAAGTCTCTATCAGATGAACAAGCTACTTACCTTTGTTAATGCATTATCTGGTAGAGACAGTACCTAGCTGCAGATTCCTTACAGACCCACCCATGCCTCTCTGCTCTGCAGACAGATTTCTAGGGCTAGGGTTGTTCCCCTTTGAGGGCCCTAGTTTGGAGACACATTTGTCAGTTCACTTCATGGCTCTGCACTCCTGGCGTGGAAAGTCATGAAAAATAACTTACGTCCGCGCACCTGGATGGCACTTATATAGGTGACCGAGAGGTCACTTCCGACACTGCACAGAATCAAATGAAGCCACCCAACTGAACGCAGGGGTACCGCTCACGCAAAGTTTCTGGATCCAGTCCAGAAATTCAAAGGTAAGCAATCTGCAGCTAGATATTGTCTGTACCAGATAATGCGTTACCGCAGGTAAGTAACATGTTCATTACAGTGTTCTTATTGTAAACATACCTGCATGTCTTGGTATCCCCACTTGATGACCCAGTATCTTTACCTTCCTTATTGGGTCCAAAAATTAACTAAACTCTGAAACCCTCACTGCAAACTGGCTTAACCTTCTTCAGTCACCAACTGAATCATGTGTGCCCATCTCTTGGAATAACTGTCTTAACTGCTCACTACCTTATGTTTGTTGTTCCCATCCAGAAAGGAAAATATGCAAATCCTCGACTATCTTGAGCTACTGTAAATAATTCCACAATTTTGGAATTTCTTAAAAAGAAGACTCCTATTGAGGGAGTTGTTTTGAATGTATTCTACAGCCCACACAAACTCTTCCAAGCAGCCCAGAGGTTTACAAACCCATAGTGCACTAAAGCTATAATTCCTCATTCCAAAAATCACTAATATGATCTTTAATTTCTTTAAAATAGTTGCTGTGGTGGAATGTTAGCAGAGCCTTTTATTGATTTGCTTGATCCTCCTTTTCCCAGACAGATCATTTGCTGCTGACAGATCGTGGTGCTTCTCTTTTTGCCAAAGCCCAAGGAGTCCCTGAAGTTTTAGAAGAATCGCTAATCACAGAGAGATCCAGAAAGAGATGGGAACATAACCTGAAGACTGGATCTGACCCTGTGGAAAGCCAATTGTGAGTATTGTTTAGTAAAACTATAACCATGTCGACCCATGACATACCAAATATGTATAATTTTAGTTTCACATGGCTTTGATACTAGCACATCTTCTATCAGATATGGCGGAATGGATTTTACTGAGGTTTCACCGCTTGATCTTTTGAGCTTCTTCGATGAGCACCATCACTGTGTTGTGGAACATAAAGGATAAATATTGATTTTATGGCTTTATTTGAGAAAGTGACCCCTTGATAGAGACAAAGCATTGTCTTGTCTTCTCATTTATATAGTTTTCCCATCCCCATATGAGGCCTGAAAAAGTAGTTTGTCTTAATTCATAGATCCAAAGGTGCACAGGACTCAATCTTTAATTGGAGCTCCACTTCCCCAATGTTACCTGTAACAGATTCTGCCGCTGTACCCCATCCCTCTTCCTCCTAGCCTGCTTCCATGTACACCCCTCCAGCCATGCGACTATGCTTCATTGTCCAATGAACCATGCTGTGTACATGCCCATAGTTTTACCCCTATATATCTCACTTATTTAATGTTATAATAGTTTCATTTGGCTCCCATTTACAACCTATGGAAGATAGGAAGGAAGATAAACGTCAGACATAGTTGTTAATTTACAAAGTGTTTACATGCTGGTATCTGCAGACCACATCCTCACAATTTACCTGCCCTTCCCTGTTCCCTTAAATTCCACTCCTCAATGTGGCCTGAAACTTCTTTTTTCACACTCAAATTAGTCCTTTAGTGGGGCCTAGCGCACTCTGTAGGGTTCTTTTATGGTCTTAATTGTTGGCAGTGTTTCTCCTCCATCTCCTCCTGCACTCAAACTGGGTATCATATGCTGCAGCTGTCCAGCTTTAGGCAAAGTATTGTACCATCTGCATGTTTTGTAGCAGCTGACCTGGTTTATCTCAGTGTCTCTTGCATAGTTAATGGTGGTCTGGTGCATACCTGTTCTCTGTGCTGCAATCAGGAAAAGGTTCCTCTGGAAGCATCGAGATTGAGGGTATGGGTGCGCTGATCCGGAAATGGATGTTGGACTTCATCTCAAAGAGGAGGCAATTGGTGCGAGTAACCACAGGGAAGATGAAGGAACCTGGTTGAAAGAGCATCTGCCTATGATGTAGTTGTAACTTGCTCGAGCCACCCCCTGTTGTCCCAGCTGTTAAGGCTGGCTTCCGCACTCTGCAGACAGCTGTTGAAAAGAGGAATGCCACTTAGTCAGCCAGTGATGAGCCCCTTCTCATGAAGAAGCACCAATTAGATACCTCCCTATTTGTTTGAAGTCCACTTTGAAGCACATAAAGAATTCAGACAACTGGGAAAACTTCTCCAATGTTCAAGCCCCACCTAGTACTTTTCAGATTTCCGTTTGACAACATAAATCATTGTATCGAGGCATATAGGATTCCTCTTCTGCCAGCACCCCCTATCTCTACTTTGCTGTGCCAGTCCTTTTACTCCAGGAGCAGAACTTGGTACTGACCTCTCCAACACTGCATGGTATCCAGAGTTTTTTCCTGAATGCTAACATGACATATTTGGAGGCAGTAGAGACCACTCCTGTGGTTGCTTTGCCCAGATCTTGTTGCAGCTTCCACCTCAGTTGATGCAGCTCCCAAATACACTTATGCCACTTATGAGACCTCAGAACCAACTTACTGCACAATTCCCTCTTTTTAGTTGGCACTGCCAATTTCAGTTCAGATACCAGGTGTGACTTCAGTCCCTTAGCTTTACCTACTGGTTCTTCCTAGATTAAAAATGCCTCTCTGGATCCACTCCTTCCAACTAGATGCTATATAGCGGTAATGACCATTGTGTTACCAGTGCTGTCTAGAATGAGGGCATTTATTCCTTTGTAACAAAAGTACTAGCTTCAGCAATGCATGCCCAGTTGCACTGACAGACTCAGGAAGAAGATATTTGGAAGAAGTGTTTCTCTGAGACTGTCATCTCAAATTCATTAAAAACCGAGTACTGGATTCCTAGGATTGTGCGGTCTTTGAGTTTGGGGAAATGGCCTGCTCAGACTGTGGTGGTGATAGCAGTTTTCAGCCTTCCCTGTTGAAGATTATTCACATCTAGAAAGGTTTCTAATTCCTAAGTCTAATTGGCAAGTCACCAACTTTTACCCGCCCCTGTCTTTTCAGATTCACTCAAAGGTTCATGTCTACTGAATCTGTTATATTACATTGCATTTTTGTTTTTTGCTGTACCCTTCTACCCTACATTCAATTTTTATTATGTGGCATTTTACTCATTAATATTTCTTTTTTGACTAACTTGGCTTGGTCCTATTTAGGTTTTTTATTCTTTCACTGTGTTGTTTTTGTTAGCTGCTGCACATGTACCATGTGTAATTTCTTCGTAGGGATGTCTTGCTCCTAGTGTCAAAGTACCATTGATGAGCCTAGCATTCCACACTAAAAAAAAGTTCACTATTTGGGCTTTACTTGATTTGGGTCTTGCGGCAGGCCCAATCATAACTCACATCCTCCATATCACATAGCTCACCAACCTCATTTGCTATATTGAATTCTTCATTAGAGAGAAGGAGCTCTTCAGGAATGGTAAACCTTGCCCCTGGTAACAGGTCAAGCCCTCTTGCACTGTCCTAACTGTAATGTTAAGCAAAAGGCAGGATGTATCAAACAATAAGCTGGAAGCTGAGGTTGTGGAGAAACTAGAAATGTAGAGCTTTTCATACCTTATTCACATTACCAGAAAAGAGCCGAGGCATCTCTTTCTATTAATTCTTCAACCTTCAGGACTTGCAAGTAGCTAAAGACAATCTGAATAACATGATGTGTCTCCTACCTCAACATGTAATAATCCTTAATTCACCTCTGGAAGGATGATAGATTATTACCGCTAGTGGTGACCAATACTAAACCGTTGTATCAATGGTTACAACAGACCTTGCTTACTTTTTTAGGTGATGCTTATAATTTAGAAGAGTTACAGCTGCAGGTTCTTTCTTATCTTCACACACAGACTATATGCAAAATTTTTGACTGTATGGAAAATATTCTACTAGAAAGCCATGTAACATAGCACATAATTAACAGGCCAGGGTGGTCTCACTCAATACAGTTAACTTATAATTGGTAATAGTCTTCACTGCATGATGTTAACCTAAGGACTTGATGCAGCATCAGAACAGTTCCATTGCAACAGAGGTTGCACTTAAATGAAAGAGAAACGCCATGTATAAACTACAACAAAAGGTTAAAAAAAAATCAGAGTTACAAAACTTGGAATATTTGAGAGTAACACCTTATGCAGACAGTGTTTCTGACATTTGCCTGTGCTATGTTTGAAATCCAATGTTAGCCATACAATTCTGTATACTATGCACTGTTCTGCGCACATGGTTTTAATGTTTGAAAAATGTTGTACAGTTTCATCAACCATTTTTATACAATTAAAAACACTGTTATGGGGCAGCATTTCTTGAGAGAAAAAATAGTTGCTGGTTTTAGAACAAGTTGACGTTTCCTATTTAAGGTAAGCACAATAGGCTACAAACACCACAGTAGTGTCTTGGGTGTTCGAAACAGCCGGAGTACTACTCACAGAATCTCCACTTTTTCTTCCATTGAACCCAATGTCTCTGTTTTTTGCATCAGTAGAACTATTCACCAGATCGTAGAAAAGGTGTTCAGTTGCCGTTTAAAGTAATGCATTGTAGGTATCTCGAGATAATTACTTGTTAGGTATTTAAGTTTCATTTTTCAATCTCCTGTTTGTCTGTTTTCCCCCTTTTAGGTCTCAGCTAGACAGCGCATGTGTTGTCTCAAAGAGACATGTTGTATTCAGTATGTGGGATTCAGCCCGCTCACGGGCTTCCTATTTGCTGGCTCCAATGCCACTGTCATTCCTTCTCCCGATTTGTCCATGGCATGCATGCATCATGCCTCACCTTGTGTTTAGCCCTCCCCGAGAGCATGGACTAATTACTACTATCCATCCACTGCTCCCATTTCAGGAATGGTTTTAGGAGCTACTTTTTTCTATGTGTGTGAGCATTTCACAGACGCGCTCAGGTATTCACTTGCGCCAAGCTCCGTTTCTGTAAACAGACTGTAAATCTTGTTCTTATCGCATCACATTTGCTGTGATGTCAGACGTTGTTTTCTGAGGGAGCCTGTTTACGTTTCTTCCTTTCACTTCAAAGTAAGTGTGTTTTTTTTTTTTTTTTTACTGTCCCGGTGTTGCTTGCTCATCTACTCCCACTTCACTGCTTAACCCTTCCCCTCACCCCACCTCATCGCTGCTTGCCCCCTCTGTCCATCATTGCTTGCCCCCACTCGCTCGCCCCATTGCTGCTTGTTTTGTATATTTTTTTTCTTCTGGCATTTCACTCCATTTACACATGGCCTTTCAGAAAGCCTTATGTCCCATTCCTCTTGGATGAAGTCCAAAGCTTCAAATAAAACATGGGCTGTCCCTCATGTTAGAGGACACCGTCTCCTTTCCATTAAATCTTTCTTGAAGGCTAATTTTGAGTTTTTGTCGCTGTGGTTTAAAACTGGGTGGCTGCTGTTGTGAAGATTCTAAAACAGTGCGGTCTTGTTCAGCATCCTGTCTCCTGATCTATGCTTTGTGAGAGGACACGGTATCCCCTGAGATGCCTGAATCTTTATTAAGGGTTGAGTAACCATTAATATTACTTCTCAGATTGGTTTCACCATCAAGTGGCTGTTTTGGGACATTAGTTGTGTAAATTGTGATTGAAGTATGCTGAATGGAGCTTGCTAACACATAAAGAAATAATTTGATATACCTATCTGTCAAGAGCATGTAGTAGTTGATTGAGATAAATAGCTGTAGGTGAGTGCTTACTAATTTGCTACACATGTAAGGTGTTCACAGGGCACGTCTTTTGGTGCACCTTATGATATGCCATGTTTTATTGAAGTGATGGCCAAGTATTGTCTTAAAGGACCTCCCAGTCCTGGCATTTTCAAAAATATGGTTATCTTAGTTGATGTAGCATTTGTGGTATACCAAATTCAAATTACCTCCTTATCCAATTCTTGCATTTCTCTCTTTCAGTATTTTGTTCAGGTATGAACCAAAGACACATTTGGAGTGTATTGTGCCCCAAAACCCATTGTGCAAACCCTGAGGTAATTTATGTAACACTAAGTGACCGTCCTAGGCAATAGGGACTTTTCTGTTCAGATTTTCACTTCAACAGTAATTTCTATGCATTTTGTACTATATATAACCATCCTCACTTAGTCCAATTTCTGCTTTTCTGAACTCCGTTCATTCTTGTATATGTTTTCATAACAAAGCAACATCAGATTTTGCATTATTTCTGATATTGCAAGATGTTTTATTTTTAATGAAGGCATCCAATGAGTGAAATGTTTTAGACATGGCATAAAGCCAGATTAGGCAATGGTTATGTCACATGTGTGTGACCCACTTAGTATATCCTGTCAGTGACATGTGAAAAGCTGTGACAGTTAGAGGGGCTGTGAGTAGGAATATACTTGATGAAGTATCAGCTTGTTAACTGGACTTTAAACGCACAACAAGCAAGACAACTGAATGTGTATGAATCTTCTCTTCATAAAGTTCTCAGCTTAGATGCATTAACCTAGAAAGAAATTCATATAAAACTGAAGACTAGCTGATGTTTAATTAAGTTTACATGAAGCAATTCATAGAATGGATTTTTTTTTTAAAGCTTTTCAGACTACTCATCATTTTTGAGGATTTATGATGTGCCATTGAGTCACATGTTTGACCACCCCAAAATCTATCCACTGTTGAAGAAGGTCATCTGATCTGGCAGAATCTGAATGGGAAGGTCCACCGGCTTTTCAGAAGTCTAGCTACTGTAAATCCTAATTATGTACTGTGAGGAATCTAGGCCTGAGAGTCTCAGGACTGACCGGGATACTCTGGTCTTTCGTTGCTGATGTCCTGGGGCCCTCATCCTGCAGAACCCTTTATAATGAACCAAGCACCCCTTTTTAGCACTTGACTCAGAAGGTACCGAAGGCTTACTCAGGGGAGATGCTGTGGGCTTATAAAAATGAAAATATTTTATTACACACACACCACAGTTCACAAATTAATAAGTGTATACCTTACAAAAGGTTAAAATACCTATGAACACCCTTTAATTGGCCTCACAGCCAACAAAGGGTGCAGGCTAAACAATGTCCCATAGATAAGCTAATCCCCTAAGTGTATCCTATACATCTTCCATGGGATGCAGCTCTGCAGTCTGTGCTTGAGCAAGCCTTGAACCCTAAAACCACAATACCCCCTTAGATGCTTAACAAAATATAGGGAGTGCAGTTAATAAAAGCGAGGATGTGTCCCCACAAAACTGAAAAGCCGAACTATAAGGTCAAAATCCAGCGCAAACAATATTCAAGCAGTTCATGATGATACCATCTTCCAATAACATTTAACAATATATGCAGTGATTCACAGTTAATACTATTTCTTGTTCTATGAGTCTTTCTTCTATCTTTACACCTGCTACAACACAGCCTCAGGACTTAGTAATAACTCCGATGTCATACAGCTAAATATTGTAGCTCAGACAGTGCTTGCTGTAGCTGAAAATCTTGCCCGGTCACTACTCTGTGTACCTTAGAGACTTAGGGTAACCTTTTAAATTGTGATTGGGTGGGGTAGAAATATGTGAGGGGCCTAGCAGTCACCAGACTCAGTACCTCATATTAGTCGTGCCCCCACCCTCCCTGGGGCCCCACAGAACCAAATATGCAAATTTCCTTGAGAGCGCCAGAGGCTTTGTGGGCATTCCTTAGCTCTGGGACCATCTCGTTCATGCAGCCACTGGCCGTGA
Organism: Pleurodeles waltl; assembly: GCF_031143425.1. NCBI lineage: Eukaryota > Metazoa > Chordata > Amphibia > Caudata > Salamandridae > Pleurodeles > Pleurodeles waltl. Next base: position 1,421,944,635 of record NC_090444.1, read on the forward strand.
AGCAGTCTTTGTTTTTTTTTAAATAAAATGCGCTCTCAGGCACTGTGTTTGTATTTGATGATCTAGGTGCTGTTCCCCCTTCTGTGGGGCACAGTGCCAGATGACACAATTGAAAAGAAGTGGGGTGGGTGGAGGCAGTGTGGGGGGAGTGCACAGGGGTGCCACTGGTGGTTTAATAATTTTTTTTTTTTTAAAGGAAAACTTACCTGGTGCTGCAAGCCACCTCAGGCCCTTCTTCCTAGTCCCAGCAGCTTCAGAGACTCCCTCTGCAGTCCCCATGCTGCTCTCATGCTGTTACCAAGCACGAGAGCAGCGTGCGGATTGGCCTGAGCGTGCTGGTTTACCACTCGCTCAGTCACTGGGAGTCTATGCTATTTCTACAGCCCGGCTGTCAAATACAGCTGGGTTGAAGAAACCTAAGTGCTCATGTCTGTTTGGCCAGCCTAAGATCGCTGGCCTAACAGACATTCACACTTAAGTGCACTCCACTCCTCTTTCTTCCCCCCCCTCCCATTGCCCTTCCCCCTCTCTCCCTGCACACGCTGGCTCAGAGGGAGCTGCTGAAAAAAATAAAACTATAATTAAATGTTGTTTTCTTTTTCAGCTGCTGGCTCTGAGCCAGTGGGGCGAAGCTCCCCAGCTTTTGCAGAGAAGCCGTGGCTGGTGGCGCACTTGAGATTGTAACAAATCAAAGTTTGCGCTGGTGCCTAAACGTGCACAACCAAGTTGGCTTCCCATCATGCTGACCTTGTTTCTTATGCACAGGAGCCAGAAGGTTTTGTTCTCTGCTGCAAGCGTGCTTTTCTATTCCAAGGTTCCTGGTTCCCCAGCCCAGGCAAGGAGAGCAGGAGGCAATACTGTGTTTCTTGGACTCCGACCCTCTCCAGAAGCTGTTGATAAAGAAGAATGCGGTGCTTTATGGTACCCCAGATGCTGGACTTGTCCGTGTAGCAGTGAGAGGGAGGTGCTGTGGTTCTCATTGAATCCTGGGGCACTAATTCACCCAAGAATAATTAACAAGCACAGGGGGCTGGCGCCACACACATACACGTTCTTCTTCACCAAATTCCTGAGCCCAATGGCACTGAGGACGTGCTGGGTAGTTTGAGCAAAATGAAAGGAGACAGTTGCTGCTTTCTCTGGTCCTTTTGGGCTGATTTGTATGGGATAAACTGTTTTATGCCTCGTGGTGCTCACTAACCTCAAAGTGAAGTTGTTTTTAGCCTCCTGGTCTCTAAAATTGTGTGATCTCCATGGTGCTAATTTCTCCACTTCTCTTGTTCCGATGTTGGAGAGAAGGCCTGCTGTTCTGTCCTTGTCCACCCACAAAGGGTTCATTAAACTTGGGGGTCCTTCAAAATCTAGTGCTTCACTCTTGTGCAGGAATTTGTAGGTAAGGTTGTAAAGCTCCAGAAAATGGGTTCTTTTTTCCCCATTCCTAAGGTTACATATCTCCACTCTTCCCTGTCCCTCCTGTACAACATCTTGGGACTTTTCAAAATAGCGACTACAAGTGGTTACATGTAATAGCTCTCTGAGAACTCTTAAGCCCTGCCCTAAAGTGCCAAAGGCAAGCTTATTCCTTTCCATCAAACTTTAAAGGGTCCTCCTGGAGAGTTTGGAGACAAAGGTCTGACCTCTCCCCCATTTTTTTCTTGGAGGAGTCTGCCCTGTCAGGCAGTGTGAAGTGTAATTAACTTAAGGATATCCAGCTCCTGCTTTCTTCTTGTATGAACAGGTCCAATCTCTTTTAGGCAAGCCTATTGTTTGGGGAAGGTTTTGATCTACCTGCTGGCCAGAAGAGTAATTAATTTCGCCCGGCTGGGTAGTTCAGAGCCTGAATGTAATTAAGGGTTGACTCCAAAAAATATGTCTAAACTCAAAGCACACAAAGGAATGGAAATGTGGCCAAAATACTTTTAGATTTCCACCCAGGACCCTTGATTGCCTATACTAAGTGATGCTAATAACCTCTCAAGGCCCAACTAGTGCAAAGTTGTATTTTGGTGTTTTTTTCCTACAGTGTAAATACAGTTCACTAACTCCGGCCTTTCACTTGGGCCTTCCATCTCTCACCACACTTCACTGCCCTCTATTTCCCACCATTATCCACCCGTGATCATTTTCCCACCATTATCACGGGCATACTCGCCTCTCTACTCGTTTTTTTCCTTTCCTCTATTTGCCCAACGATCACTGGCCTTTCAGTCACTCACATTTCCATCTCGTCCTTGTACTTGCACCATTATTCATGTCCCCTTTTGATATCCCCAAGACACCTTTACAGTCTATCATTTTTGACATCTCATTTGCTACATTCATGCCTCTTACCTCTCTTAGGACTTACAAGGGTCCATGGCTCTCATGTCACATGGGGCTGTACTCTGATTACTACCGGTGCAAACCCCTGGGGACACTGTCCCTGTCACCTACGGGTCTTTCCGACAACTTGGATTTACAGTTTACACCATCGCATACAGGTACTTATATTCTTAGATTACCCCTCTACTCTCTTATCACGTACCTCATTGCGACCAACGTTTACATTTTCATTCTTTCTCCTTTTCACAATTCCAGCCTTCCATGTCTCATACGTACTCCTGGACATTACCTGCCCATTTCTACAGCGCTTTTAGGTAGGCGCTCTTTCCCTTTTCTCTACACTTACCTTTCTACCTACTGTCTGACCACCGGTCTCTTCCTTTACGGCCCATTACTGTATTCACTTCTGGGCATGACTATGCTTATCTGGGGTCTTACATTTGCTCTATATTTTGCGGACCACCTTGGTTTCCATGTGCTACTTTCCACTCATTTTCGATATCGTGACACAATTTTGACTATGGGTCTTTTCACCTCTTTCACGTGTGTGTTTTTGCCATTTCTTTTTACACTCATACACCCCTGTATCGGTCTTTTAATTACCTCTGTTCCAGTATAATTGTACATCTCATAAAAGTGATTACTATATGTATTTTCAGCCTTGATAAAGTCACAGGTGTGACGAAACACGTGTCGGCTGTATCCATTTGGATGTTTACTGGCTGTACCTTTTTTGATGTAACTATGAAATGATGACAACAATCCATTAAATGATCTACTGGAACTCAACGAGGAATTCGGCATTTCTTATTACTGGTTTTACGATATGCTATGTGTACATGTACTATAGATGATGCAATACGCTATATGAGTGCGGTGGTTATCTTTGTTCATTTCCTTTATATTGGTGACAAACAGACTTACCTATGCAGACCTTGCTGGAATACCCTTAACTATCCTGTGGCGGAGGTGACCTTTTACGGCACTTGTTGTTTGGGTACCAGCAATTTGTCAGACAGAGGCGTTTACTGGATTTTTCTTTCTCTGCCTTGTGCCCTGCAAAGCATATGAGTCTATGACAAGTTGAGGTTTTCCTCAACCCCTTAATTGGAATTTTCGACCGCCTCTTTATGCACTATGTGGGAACGTGATAGAGTCGGAGGCCACAAGCCTATTGATTCGCAAGGCAGTATTGGAAAAAGCAAGACCCCTCACTCTAAAACTTTCGGGCTTTTTGCTCAGTGACATGGGAATGTCTTCGCCCCCTGTGTGACCCTATGAGGTCACCCTGTGCAAATCTACTTGGCGGCCCTCCTAATTGTAGTAAGGATTTAGTGCATCAGCTTTCTCTCTAGGCTTCTCCGTAGCATGATTCTACCTCGTTTTGCGTGTCACAGCTTCCTCCTGTTCTGTTTGCTGGAATGTTGAGATGACTTTTTTTCCATATAAGGGAAAAAAAGATGACGTGCAAATTTAAGGATTATGTTTAAGTCTTTATTGCACCACTCTGTTGCTCCTGTGTTTTCTCATCTCTTCTTGAATTGCTATTTTTATACGTGTGGTCTGTTTGTGCTGTATTAAACATGTGTACCCCTGCACAGACCTTCAGTTTTACTCTCCCTCAGGCTTTCCTTTCTGTCCATGGGGAAACTCCCATAAAATGGCCACAATAGAAGGAATATTTTTTAATTACATCTCACTGTTGCAGGTGATACACTTAGGAATTTTCTTCATTAAGGAAGAAAAAGATTTTATTGCACACGTTAGGCCCAGAAGGGTTGAAAATATATGGGCAGAAAGTTAGAACTAGAGAGGTGACAATTACTTCAAACCAGCAGTATGTGTGGCGTTCTATAGGGTCTTTTTTTAATGTACACAACATATCTGTGAGACAATCAATAACTGTCACAGCTTTAAAGTTGGCCATTGTTTGCAAATCTAATGCTTTGCATGTAGAACTCATCCGTGATCAAGTTATTATGCACACCAACGATTCCAGTCTCCTAGAGAAATTATAAGACATAGGTGATTCTTCGTTTAAAGAAGTTGTGGCCATCATGAAGAAGGTGGAATTGTCCAAAAGCTATGCTAAGGCTGTCCCTAGAAATAGTACATACATTCCAACACAGGATGGTTGCAATTCAGTTGAGTGCAAGGTTACGTCCAAACCTGAGAGTGGATGGAAGAGCATTCTGTCCAAGACTAAACAAAGCAGTTCCAAAGTGGAATTTTTTGTCATTTTGTCAAAGTGTGTAGGAGAAAGCAGTAGTCTATGAAGTATAATATTGAAGAGTCAGAGTATCAATCTTTGGGAGCTGAGAAAGGCTGTACCTCAAATAGTGCTTTGAGCATTAACAACCCAGTTTTGAATATTTGCAATGAAAAAAACGAACCCATTTGTAAAGTGACCATGGGGGGAGGAGGTGTTAAGATACAGATTATGGTGTGTTCAGGTTTGCCTTACCCAATTGTGAATAAATATGTTTGGGATAGCAAATTCTATCATAAAGTAGGTAATAAGCTATTGTCACAGGATGTGCACCCTGTAAGTTATAATGAGAAGGAATAACCTATGTTAGGGTACATAGATTTTTACATTCAAATTCATACATTCAAATGTAGGCAGGCCTGGTGCAAGTTGTATGTTGCTGAATATGGACCATTTGTTTTGGGTTGGATGTATCAGAATGCGTTGGATAAAATATTATATCCCAGCAGTGGGAACCAGACATGTTTGTGGACTGTAAAGAAACAAGGATGGGGTACAAATGGACAAAAAGAGTTTCCCATATGTTTTCAGATGAAGATGGGAATCTTAAGGGGTTCCCCACACAATTGTATTGAAAGAGGGCGCAAACATTATGTGTTACAAGGTCAGGAACATACCTTTTCGTGTTAAAGAAGACGTTTAGTCTGAATTAAATGAGTTGTCAGGAAACAGGATTATAGGGGCTGCGGAATACACAGAATGGCTGGCCCTTTTGGTTGTGTTTAGGTGTTAATTTTTGCACCCTCAATAGGAATATTGTCAATGGCAAATTAACAAACTGCTTGCACAAACTAGAGGGTGTGAAGGTTTTCCACTATAGATTTAATCTCAGTTTACCATCACGTGATAATGCATCGGTTTAGTACAGGTTCTACTCGTATAGTTGATTTAGATTTGTTAGGATGCCATTTGAGCTAGCCTCTGCAGCTGGGGTGGTTCAAAGGTTGATGTATAATTTATTCAAGGATGTTACAGGAGGCAATTTTTCAAGATGACATACTTGTTATGGACAAGGACAAAAAAATCATGATAATAAGTTGAGGATGGTTTTAAATATTTTGAAGGAAAAGGGGCATGACTGAAAAATTGAGGAAATGCAAATTTGCAGTGAAATCAGTGACGTACATCAGCCACAAGATCAGGGGAGTAGTGATATAGCCCAGAAAAGGGAATTTTAAGCTCTAGTAAGCTTGCCCCATTTTTGCAATTATGTAATGTTGAGTGTCCTAGGGGTCCATGGGTGTTTCTGGCTATTTATACCATGGAACCTATTTTGGATCTCTATGGTACCCCTAACATATATAACAGTGCTAATTGACTTACTTTTCTAAATGTCCGGAGATGGAAGTTTTAACCAAAGCAGGTTCCAAGGTGATGTTGCTTTCCTGGAGAAAGGTTTCCTTAGAGGAGGAATTCCTAAGGTGTTTTTGAGTGATAATGGTCCTCAATTTTTGTTGAATTGCATGAAGGGCTTTTCGGTCATGAATAGAGTGAGAACCAGACATACCTTGTTATGTCAGCAATTCAACAGTAGAACACTTCAACAGTGTTTTTATTGGAAATGTACAAATTGCCATAAGTGCTGGGCTAAGTTGGAAAGTGGAGCTCAGCAAATTAGTGTGGGCATATCGAATTATTCCTGCTCTTATAGGTTACAGTTCTTCAAAGTGCTTAGAGGAAGGAAACCGTTTACCAAGGACAATTCTCCTTGATTGCCAGGAGATAGGAAAAAAGAGTGGTCCTATAAAGTAGCAAGGAAAAACATTGAGAAAGTGCAATGTGTCTACAAGGAACACTGTGAAAATAAACATGGTGTGATAAGTGTTGTCTTGGAGTAGGGGGATTGTATTCATGTTAAAAAAAATATTGTCAGAACTAAGAAAGGTATGACCAAATACAGTGAAAATCTTTGAGTGGTCAACCTTTTCTCTAATGCTTCGAAGTTGATTGATAATAAGAAATGGCACTTTAGCAAATTAGCTAAGTGGAGTAAAGTTATTTTATGGAATGAAAAGAGTAGTGCCATAAGTTCCCCAGTTAATTCTTGGTGATGGGATGATTCTGAATGTTTGGATAAAATAACAGTGAGTAGTAAGAGAGAAAGTTGTGAGGATGCGAACGTCGGGTGTGTCAGATCTGTATGTTGTTGTGGATGGTGCCAATTAACCTGTTTTGAATAAAGTTAGAGAAGTTCTGCCCATGCCTCGGTTAGCAATGCCCTACCTCTGAGAGTTACTAGGAGTTGTAGAGCAGCGGTACAACCAGGGAGATTCAAGGACTTTGTTATGGTTTAATTAGTTAATTTTGAGTATAATAGTTGCTGAAGTGTCATGTTGCAAACAAAGTCTGTATTTTATTCAGTAGGCTTTTTTATTATGTGTATGTACATTTTAGTCATGTTGTACGAAGAGAGGAAAAGCTTGGCGTTGTTCTCATGCAGACTACTGTATGCTTATTTTGTGTATGTAAAATGGGTACGGCAAAGCAATATACAAATAACACACTTACGATGTACTTGAGCATTATGTTGTAACAAAACAATTTAAAAAGTGAAATGTTTCAATAGCGGTGTAAGCAATATACGTTTTTATTTGACAGTTAACATTCTTCGAATTAGCCCTCTAAAACCGTAAAAAGTGTGTGTACTCGCGAGTTTACGCTCTCCGTCAATGCAATTAAGAGCTGTTTTAAACAGAATTCATAGTACAATACATCTCGAAAACCAGATACTATTGATATTCTACAAAACTTACTTTAGAATGCTTTTAGAACTATTTGAACTTTTGGTAGGTTTTTGTTGAAATACAGCAAATGGAAATGCACATCACATAACGACACCTAAAAAGTATGATTGCAGTAACATAAAAGTAACCTAATTTGCATAAATCGGGTTGAAGATAGCTAGCGATGAGGATTCACTCTATCATGGGTGTACATATGAGAACTGGTTGACGACTTGAGTAGTGTGGTCTCCCGATCACAGCTAGGCTGATCTCGTAACTATGCATCGTGCTTATGGTAGTAGAGCTTTACAATGGGGGGAGAGTTATGAAACTAATGTATGCTTTATTTTTCAATGGAGAATTAAATAAGACAGTAAGATGCTCGTTGATCAATGTTGATTTGTTTTCTTGCTCTGTATTTTAAAATCAAGCTTTTGTTTCAGTTGCAATACCCGTACGTCCATAAATATTATATATGTGACCGTTTTTAACCACTAAATGATTATTTTTGTTTTGGCAGTGGGCACGGGACAGTCGGTGCTGTTGCCATTGACAGTGCAGGAAATGTTGCTTGTGCAACATCAACTGGAGGACTGACAAATAAAATGGTTGGAAGGGTTGGCGACACTCCATGCATAGGTAGGAGCCATCATATAGGAAACATAATCATCAAGGAGTGAACCTACTGTCCATCTTGTAACAAACAACAGTAATGAAATGATCACCTGCCAAGCCTCTCAACAGTTATTTTTGACAAAGGAAGAACGTGAAAGATTTAAGGGAATAAATGAATGATTTGCATTTGTAGAGCATGATTTTAACGAATAGTGTCTTATCAAACTATTATTTGGCACTGTGAATTAAATTCACTCCTTGATCCATGTACAAAGTGTAACCCTTTGACATATAATCTATGCAGTCTCAAAAAGTGGTCAAACATTTTCGATTAGTGAAACTATGCAAACGTTGTTTATCGTCAGCCACCAGCAGAAAGATTACTTGGCCATCTTAGTATTTCCTTTATTCACATAGCGCTCAAACAGACAACTCGCTACTCCACCCCAGGGAAGCCTCTCCCACTAGCCCTCCTAGCTAATCAAAGGGCAGAGCACCTCACAGTCCTAAGCTTACAGATAAATCAGGATACACTAGGCTCCTGAGGCTGATAATCAAGCCCAAGCAGACATATTTCTGCTCTGGCCCCAAGAAGGCCTGCCAGTCAGTCAAAGAGCAGAAGCCTCTTCCTGCCAAAAAGACAATTAAATTATGAACCACTCGCTCATTAAATGGTGACCGCTCTTTCGTTCTTGCTCACCAGCCGTTTAGAGTTATACCTAGTAGGCACTGGCCTCACAGAGCATAGACCTTCATAATGGGTGAGGGGTGGAGGTACAAGGACTTTACGTTTTTGGATCTGCTTGGACCAGAACCAGTACTCCTTGTGTAAACGTTCTACAGTAATTACATAACAATCCATGCACCCCTCCCCATACCATACTCAGACCCAACCCTTACCTGTAAGCACATACACATGAACAACAGACCCAAAGAACCTTGCCCACATCCTACTCACTAGTCCATACAGACATCTAGCAATACAAACCTTCTAATTCTTCCTCATCATTGCTCACTCTGCAATTCTACATGCATATGGCATGCTCAACATCATGCAACACAACCTATATGCAGTCTTCATCTATGAGACAAGGCTTGCATCCTTTTCCACACAACTCTGAATGTCCTCATTCCTGCAGAATACAATATCCGAAGCGAAGAACATACTCAAGGCAGGAGGAGGGCTTGCCAACATCAACAACCCTTCTTGGTTCTGAAGTGTAAGCTTCTCACCTGACACTTTACATTCTCAGCAAGCCAAACAGCCACCTTCAGTCTAATCTACTAACCACCGATGAGCCCAACAAGAGCTTCTCTTGAAGAATCTTGAACCCCTTCGAGTCTGCCTCCACACTAACCTACTAACTTTAAAGAGAAAGCGCTCATCTTCATTATGACAGCTGCACCCTCAATCCAGTCCAAGGTTCCGTATTCCTGAGTTCGACTGGTCACTCTGCCATCTCTTTCCTTATCGTCCATCCCACATCAATGCACTGATGTCGGGCAAGGTGAGAAAAAAAAAATTGCAACTCCAAGGGCCTCCCATGGACGCCTTTCAGGGAGAATTCATCAATCTTTCAAACTCTCAGCAGCCCAAACCAGATGAAAAAAAACCTTTTAGATGTATACAAGACTGCTCTGAAAAAAGCACGTGGAACACAATTCACATTTGAAACATGAGCCTCTAAGCCCAATCCCCACTATCATAGTGCACTCAAGTGCTCCATGCACAGGCAAGCAGATAAATGGAGACGCATCAGTGGCATTGATGACCTCAGCCAGATTGGTACTATCAAAAAGGTTGCTTCCATGCTAGACTTGTAAATTAGTTTGAGTTATATTGTGCGTCTTACTCCACTGTATATGTGTGATAAAAAATTTTTATTGGATAATATTTCATCAAGTAATTATGCATCTTATTTCTCTCAATTATCAGTTGATTGGTACAAGTACAGCAAGTTTTGTATTTTACTGGTATATAAGAAATGTTCTCTGTATACATTAAAAAAAATTATGAATTGTGACCATGCAAACATTGTGACCTCCAGACAGAGTGCAGAGTGAAGCAATGACAAACAAGCAGCGCCACTCCGCGTTTTCTTTTTTTATAAAAGTGTGGGTGCTAGGGATAAAGTCCCACAGTGTTTTAACAAAAGGTCAAGAAATCAGATAGAATCAGTAGATGATTACCTCCATTTAAAAAGATTGATGTCTTGCTGGTAATTCGTTCTGATCAACTTTTCTTGACTGCAGAGATGTCAACGCATTTCGACCTCATAAGCTTTTGAAGTTTCTTTAGGACAGGGGCTGATGGTGTTCCTAATAAAAAGGAGGGAAGGGGGATTCGCAAAATGTATTTATGATTATGTTTGCAAAGTCAGGAACGACTGCTATATAGTTGATTATGTGGAACAATCGCTTACTTACTGAGAACCTTTACCTTTTAAGGGTGGGATTATGGTATTGAGTTGGAATCATTCTGAGGTGATTGGCTAGAATAGAGCAAATTAAAAAGTGCATTTGGGTTGGACAGAACCGTTTGTGAGGAGGACAATATTGATAGGTCATGAGAGGTACCTGTGGCAATGTTCAATGGGTTCCTTGGGGGACATACCATGAGCCAGTCCCTGTGCGAAAATGTAAAGCCTAAAAATACACACTTAGAGGTGTGGAGGCTGAAAACATGCCTACACGTGTTGTGTTTATTACCCAATTCATATTTGGATGTACCTCCAGGAATTTGGTCTTTTTTTTTTTTTCAAATGAAAAGGAAAGAAGTACTATTTTTCTGTGGTTTGATCAAACGAGCAGACAAAGGTGGAGCCATAGTGGTTATCATTAAAGAGGATTGCATTGCAAAAGGGATGAAGCAAGTCCTTGACAGGAACTGCTATTGAAGACTAGAAAAATAGCCAACCCAGGACTAGCTGAACTCCATCAGCCTCATTCGTAAATATTCCCACATGGAAGGATAGATTTGCCCAAGAGAACTAGACTTTTTATTAAACAGATCATCAAGGGTACTGGTATTATGCCTTCTCTCGAAGACACAAAAAGAACCTCCACCACCCTCCAACAGTTTCCAGGTGCAAAGCGTCCAGCTTTATAAAGGCCCAGACCAATTTTTATACTCATCCAACTTGAAGCACTCTGCTTAGCACTCAGATCGCTCATTCCCACAGCCAAAGCAGAATTCTACAAAGTCACCGTCAACAAAGTGGCTGTCAGAAGCTAATCACTCTTCGAGGCTCTCAAGCACTGTGTCAGCCCACTCTGAGACACTGCTCCAGCTTTCAGACAATTGCAGTGTCATCAACTACTATTTCTCCACGATGATTACAAACCAGAACTGCATCAACAACACAAAGCGTCCACTCTGCCTCAATGCCCACCATTATTCCCCCAGTGGATACCCTTCAACCTCTTCTCACATGCTGAACTCGTCAACTTTCTCATCTCCCTCAAGGCCACCTTGTACAAAGATGTCATTCTACTGTTATCCATTGTTAAATGCCTTCACTTCCCTCTGCAACATCCTCAGTTTCTCCCTTTTCTAAGACACCATCCCAGATAATCTCAAAACAGGACAGATTCTGTATCTGCTGAAAAAGCCTACTTGGCATCTAGAGGATCTCTCGATTTACAACCCTGTCACCCAGCTACCTTTCATCACAAAAAGGAAAGAAGCATCAAAGTAATTATGACGTGCAACCTCCTGTCGGGCTACCTGTGAGCATCAGACTGTTCTGCATTAAAGTAGCCTCCCATTCTTCGAAAAATTGATGACTCATCAATGTCACAAATAGCTACTGCCTGTGTATCCTTCTTGAAATATCTACACCTTTCAAGCCAGTCAACCAGCTTTCATTGATCAACGCCAGCATTGGTATCTCTGGCAAAGTCCTACAATTGTTCACCTCATGTCTCTCTAACCATGATCAGCTTCTCTAGTTAGTGCATTCAGGATCCAAGAAACTTCCTGTCTCCTTGAATTCCACTAGTGATCCATCTTAATTATGGATCCTTGTGGATCAGTACTCTCCAGCAAAAACATCAAGATGCATTAATATCTTAAAGCGATACAAGAGTACCTCAAAATCTCCATGACTTCTGACATTAAGGGAACTCAGAGTCTGCCTCAAATCAATCCAGATTTCGCTATCTAGTGCTTAATCTAAAACTTAATCCAACAAAGACAGAATTCCTCCTGATGGCCGACAATATTGAGTGTGCACAGATTACAATATTAGGTATCCAGAGATTCAAGCCTGGCTAGCCGCTGATTTAAAACTTTGGGTGAACCTAGGTGGTTTCACCCCTCCTTCAGCTGACAACCAGTGAAAATCATTTGATTCACCCTCAACACAGACCTCTCTTTCAAAGAGTGTGCCACCAAGAAAACGGAGACCGTATATTATCCGCTTGTCCACATGAAAAATGTAAAACCCTACCCACCAAAATGTATTTCAAAATGATAATGCTGGCATTAGTTCTTTCTCAATTTGACGGGGGCCACGAAGGACGTTAAGTTTCTCATGAGTTGTTACTGGGAGACAAGATTTTGCAGGTAGAGAAGGCCTTAATCCCACCATGTTTTGTGCATAATAGATTAAAGTTCCCTTGCTAGATTTGAAGCACCTGTACAAATGAGATTGTGTAGTCAGTGGCCAGGATAAAGGATACATTGCAGTAAGAACGTATGTAAAATTAAACCATATGTGGAAATTGCTGTAAATGTGGAAAACATGCATTTACTGTCTGGCAGTGTTGAGCGGGTGAAGTGGTCAGAATAGGAAAGGCTTTTCAGGAAAGAGGATAGCAGGCATTGGAGAACGAGGCAGGACTTTGGAAACAGTGAGCAGGTATGGTGTTACAAGGGAAACTCTGGAGATAGGGGTTGCTCAGAAATGACAGTGTGGAGAGGGGTGGGGCAGAGGATAATTTAGGAGGATTGAATGTATCTGTAAGAAATCTGATTATTACATTTCAGAATTAAGAGTACAGTGTCATGATATGGGCTGTGAATGGCATTCCACAAAGCAGAAACATCCTGACTCTTAAAAGGTACACTGCTGTTTGTAGAATGGTCGTAGCATGTGGGGCTATGTATATGCACATGGTTTCTGAACTCCTGCCATCTAGTGTTGGGCTCAGACATTAAAACTTGTTTTTCCTCAAAGAATCTTTTGAGTCATAGGTTGCTGTGGGACTCTTCCCTTAGTGCACCCGGGCATGGACTCCTCACATAGGTTGTGTTTTTTTTTCTTCGGCCATCTGATTTTGACGTGTTCAGGAACTGCTATGCAATCAATGCTTTCTTCGTGACCTTCATGACCCTGACTGTTCTTTTCCTTGAGACTCGAGAATATTCACTCCAGGTGGTTCTTCCATGGGGTATATTAGTAATGTTTGAGCGACGTGACTGCTTCGACACACAAGCACAAGAAATCAGGCACTGAATAATCTGCCACAATATACATCTCTTGTCAGAACACCATCTGAGGGTCGACAAATACTTTGCAGACCTGTTAAGCAGACTGCATCAACAAGCACAGCCTGACTCTGGACCAGCATCACTTCCAAGGTATACTTGTGTACGTCTGGTAGCGAACGTGAACAAAGTACACCTCATGATGGAGATCATGAGGATAGTGGGGAGGGAGATGAGTCTCGCCTGCCCCCGCCCCCACTCGCACGAAACCTAGATACCTCCCCTGAAACTGGGTTTGGCTCACCTATTGGACCACTAGCAAAAGAGAGTGCATCGTTCGCAGTAGGGGTCCGATGGGCAGCTGAGAACCTGAATTTGTAGGTCCCCCCAGTCCAAACCCAAAAAAATTTCCCTATGGAAATTTTACAGTCTGGGCCAATCACGTCTCAGCCATTGCTCCCCTTTAATGAGACCATCACTGATACATTGGTCGACACTTGGCCAATCCCTGTAAGTGCCCACCAGTGAATAGGCAGGTGACTAGGTGCCACAGACTAGCTCCAGGTGACCCAGATTTTCTCACTAAAATCCTTATTACAGAGAGCCTTGTGATTCAAGCTTCAACCAGTACGGTGAACCTCAGTTCATTCCCCACAACTATTAAGTACAACAATTCCAATAAGATTGAGTAATTTGGCAAACACATGTTCTCATCTGCTAGCCTGGCCTTACGCTCAGTAATTGATATTTTATTGTTTTTTCTGGGACATAGCTAGCAAGATCTTGCTGGTGGTCCCGGAAGAGTTTAGGGCCTCTTTGGCTCAGGCAATTTATGATGGACAAGTTGAAGCCATATATGTGATTCGTGCTGGCCTAGATTCTACAGATTGCTTGCAAAGGTGGTTGCATCAGGGTTGTCCTCCGTGCAGATGTTTTCCACTTAATTTTCTCAAGAGGTACAAGCCTCTCTCATGGATATGCCCTTTCATGGCTCATACTATTTTGGTGAAAAGACTGATTTGGCTGTGGGGTGTTGCTCCTCTGCCAAGCAGTTATTGCATCAGTTGAGAAAATTAAAAGGCTATTCCAAGGGGCTAGCATATAGGCAGTCAGTGTCCTTCACCACTACAGCAGTTTACCTCAGTCCTTTTGAGGCCAAGGACGTGGATCTAGAAGCCATGTCAGCAAGGGTCACCAGTCCTCCCAGTCACATTTCCCTGCAGCAGTAGCCACAAAGTGTGCTTTGGCTTGTCCTTAGTGGCAGATACTCATCCTCTGGGGGACAGGATTCAGCACTTCCTCCCAGTGTGGCAATCCATTACGTACAAAAGATTGGTTTTACAAATCATTCAGCATGCCCTACCCTTTCTTTTTGCCCCACCAATTCTTACTCCGACATTGGAGAAACTTTCAATGGAGCAACTGTCCATTCTGTTAGAATTGTGAGTGTTACTTTCCAAGCGTGTTATCAAGAGGGTTCCGGACTTGGAAGAGGAAAAGGTTGTTACTCTCGCTGTTTCCTTGAGTCTATGAAGGGTGGGGTCTCTGACCTATTTTGGACCTTAGACCTCTGAATGCCTTTCTGCATAAGGACAAATTCAAAATGTTCACGCCAACGCAGACCCTGTCTGCTTTAAACTCTCTGTGATGTCCTTTGCCCTGTAGCACACATAGGGCCATATGTACAAACACTTTTTCCCATAGACACAGAATGGGGAAAAACCTTTGCTACATCTGGCCCATAGTCTTATACCCTTCCTGCAGTCCCAGAGACATTGACAGTGGTTCAGGGAAGGCCAGATGCATTTTCAGTTTTCTGTGCTCGCCTTTGGCCTCACCAGCGCCCCTTGAGTATTCACAAAATTGATGGTGGTGATCACAGCCCACCATTGGCTTTTAGGAAAGCTAGTTTTCCAATACATTGATAATTGGCTGAAGATGGCGGGCTTGATACTGTCAGTCATAGACCACCTCCAGATGGTGAACCTCCTGACATTGTTAGGGGTTCGTGATCAATGAGCAGAAGTCACAGAAGCTTTAATTCTTTGGAGCTATTCTGGATACACTGCAGCGCAGGGCTTTCTGTCTGTTGCAACGAGTCCAGGACATTTGGACTATGATCCTGATGTTTCAGCCTTGGTCCCAGGTCTTGTTATGAGCAGCCCTGAGGCTACTTGGCATTTTAGCTGCCTCCATCTCCCTTATTTATTACCCCATCCTTTAAAAGCCAAGCTGGAGATTTTATTTTGTTCTTTATGTCTTTGTCCCAGGAAAGCTTTAAGTGAACTCAAAGGTTTTCCCTTGGCCCATTCAGCCTTTCTGCATTTGCTGGGCCACCATCTTTGTGCAAATCACCTGTTAAGATGAAGTTTATAAAAGGTTTGACACACATTTTCTCCCAAACCGTTTGTGATGCCACAGTGGGACTTAAATTTATTTTTGACATGCGTGCGCCCTTTGAGTCAATCTATATCTTCGTGCTGCGTTTCCTCACTTTAAAGTCTATTTTCTTCAATGCAAATACTTCAGCTTGTCACAAGAGTAACTTTCTGGCATTGTCAGTCCAACTGCCCTACACTTCCTTATTCCAGACAAATTGGTGATGAGGACTTGGGCAGCCTGCCGCTATGCACTTCCACACACACATCATTATCCTACCAATGTATTTCACCTCCACCACCTCTTGAAAATGAAGGAGAGGCTTCATTGGTTGGATCCTAAAAGGGCTTTAAGCTTTTGTATGGATCGTACCAAAGATCACCAGATGGACAATCAAATTTGGGTGGAGTTCTTCGGTGCGAAGAAGGGGAAGGCTGTGCAGAAGAGGACCCCTTCAAGATGGCTAGTTGTCTGCATGGAGATGTGCAATGCACTACTCAGGAAGCAACCACTGGAACCTTGATAGCCCATTTCACCAGGTTAAGGATTTACACCCCTGTGTTGAAACACAGAGGGCTTGTTTTTTTAAATCTGCCAGGCTATTATGCAGGCATTGGTGCATATGTTTATGAATCACTACTATCATGAGCACCAGGTCAGGTGGGATGGACATTTCCCTACTCCACAGAACCTTCACCTGGGACAATAATGCTTTGGTATGTATTCACATGTTAGGAATCTGCAGTTTGAAGTATCCATTAGAAGAACAAGTTACTTGCATTCAGTAACTGTTTTTGTACTGAATACTCAGTCTAATCTCAGATTCCGCCACGCCCTTCCACGACTTGTGGAGTTGTGGAGCTTTTTAACATCTACACAGGTCCCAAATTAGGAATCACACTGATAGCAACAATTGTTCACTCTTCACATCTGAGGCAGCGGAAAGGAAAAATAAGAAACCGATGTCAGAACACAGGGGTGGTATTTCCAGGGTGCTCTATCACTTCCAGGGTAGTATGGAGCCACACTGCACCAAATAGTGGTGTGTTGGGAGCATTGCTGAAGAAAGGTGTTAAGATCCAGCCTGGCTCCTTGGAAATGTTCTAATGTAAAGAATCTGCATTTAAAGTATCCACCAGAATCGGTGTTCCTCTTCAAAGAATCTACCTGGTCAACACCACACACACAAATGAAACATTACTATGTGGACATACTAGTGCACCAGAGTGTATTAAGGACATTGTTTCAAACATCTGCATTATCTGCCCGCTAGCTATTGCTGGGAGGAAGTTGCTTTAAAGACAAAGCAAAACACGTATCTACAGCCATGCATGATACAAACAGAAAATATTACTTACTCTCGAAGTATCTGTACGATATTGTGTTGTTGATTCACATGCACCTACCTTCCTCCCCAGCAGCTGGCAGTAATAGCATGTTTTCTTAATTTCACATTTTTTGCAAACTTACAGTGCACATTTCAGTACTCATACTCTATACTCCACTTTCGCCTGGTGAGCGGAAAACAATCTAAGGCAGAGTCCATCCCCACCCATGCCCATTGTGGACTAAGGGAGAAATTGCACAACATCCCTTGATTTAAAGCTTCTTCAAAGAAAAACTAGCTGTGATGTCTGAACCCAACACTAGATGGCCGGAGTATGCAAAGCATGTGATTCTACAGCACTTCACACTACGAACAGATGCTTAGAGGGTACACAACATTTTCCTTCTGTGAGAAATCCCTGACTTGGCCTTTCGTAGCTTCACTCGAGTAGCAAAATATTCCTCAGAGAAATGCTTGTGTTACACGTGCAAAGCAAGATCAACAGTACAACTATGGACTAAAGATTGTCATTACTATCCCCAAGTCACGCTGGAGGGTAAAAAAAGAAAACTTCAGTGAGTAGAAAGACACAAAAATAAAGAAAGTCGAATGTAGGGATCAGGAGTTGTAGCAAAAGAAATGTTACATTAAAAACCGTGGGGAAAGAGAAAAAACAACGCTGATGAAATTAAATAACTGCAATTTTGTACAGTGGTATGGCAACCTAAAAAGGTTTTCTGCTAATAAGATAACAAGATGGAGCAGACAAACCGATGCAGAAGCAGATTTCGAATGAACATTATGCAAAAAGCAGCATTTTAACAGACTCATGCAAGGATTGATGGTTAGTGGGGGAGAGTGCTGATAAAGAGGAGGATTCTGTGTTTTCTTGGTACTGTATGAGAAGGCATCATCTCCACCCCAGCCTTGTGGACTAGAGGAATGACTAACTGGCGAGCAAATGCTGAGCAAAGGATTCTTAAGGGGGTGAACCTCTTGAAGTGGATTGAAGAAAAGCATGGCCTGATTCATGACTGGCTTTGTGACCCTTGCTCTGAATTTTTTTTTTTTGTGAACAGGAAGATTGGTGGGGTGGGTGGACATGTGATGTCCAAAAGGAAGGCCAATAACCATTCTGCCAGCTGTGTTCCTAATGGTTTGGAGTTGGTTGATAATGTATTAAGTAGATATTCATGGAACCTTAGATAGGCTAATAAATGGAGGATGTAATCAGTCACTGTCATGGTTTAACTACATCCGGTGGTAAGAGGGACAAGAAAATCTGTAAGTTTTGAAATCAATTTACCAATACAAATTTTGAGGAAAATCTTATTTTTTTGGTAAATTAACTATAATATCTAATTTGTTGATTGGTTATGCTGGAGGAGAGGTTAATCCAAAAGACATGGGCCCTCATTACAACATTGGTGGGCGGCAACCGCTGCACTCCCACGGTGGCCATTACGAGATCCCCGCTGGGCCGGCAGGAGGAAACCTAATTTCCGCCTGCCCGCCCAGCGGGGATGTCAGCCGCAACACAGGGAGCCGACTCCAAATGGAGCCAGCGGTGTTGCGACGGGTGCATTTGCACCCGTCACGCTTTTCACCGTCTGCTATGCAGACAGTGAAAAGCTCCATGAGGCCGTGGCAGGGAGCCCCTGCACTGCCCATGCCACAGGCATGGGCAGTGCAGGGGCCCCCAGGGGCCACGCGACTCCCCTTTACGCCAGCTTTTTCATGGTGGTTCCTACCGCCATGAAAAGGCTGGCGGGAGGGGGACTCGTAATCCCCTGGGCAGCAGGATTACAACCGCCGGGACCAACGTGGCGGTAAACCGCCAGTCCTGGTGGTGCGACCGCGGTGCTTCCGCCGTGGTTGTAATTAGCAGGATTGCACCGCCAGCCTGTTGGCAGTGCAATCGTCCGAACAGCCCTGGCTGTCTTTTACCGCCAGGGTTGTAATGAGGGCCATGGTCCACTAACTGTCGTAGCAGAGAGATTTAGGTCTCTCTAAAATAAGGACTTTAATTTTCTCCCCAAAAGGTTTATGAGAATTGTTAATCTGTTGGGCAAAGGCCACAAAATAGTCTTGAAATGTATGTTGTACAAGAGAATGGGTCAAGTCTGATAATCATTTGTGTGTGTCATTGGCGAAGCAATAAAACCAGACTTTGAGTGAATTGATCACTTATGCCGAGGGAGCCTTCTGCTGGAGTCATGGCTTAACCGGGTTGGCCTGCACATCCCGCACAGCACACTGTGATTGTTAAAATCAAGAGAAAGCTGTACAGCACCAGAAGCTGGGATTGCTAATGCGATAACAGACTGATCAAAGTAGCTGACTCTTGCATTACCTGAGGTAAGACCCAATTGGAAATCATCTTCTAGCTCTTTCTGATATTTTTCAAGCACCCATGTACAAAAATGCTACTTACGAGCCCTTTTTTGTGGATTGTTCTGAGGGACAACACGCCATTTTGGAAGCCGAAAAGAATGGGATTATTGAGCTTTTGAATGTAAAATATAGTCAGTGCTTGTGAATTGATACCGACGTTCCTGATAGGAGGTCTGGAAATAAAAGGAAATGTCAACATTTGTACACTTTCTCAAATAGAATGAAAAGAAGGCTAAGAATTGTGGCTAATCTGAGGAAAGGAAGAAGATGGGGAAAATATTAGTAAAAATTAAGCAAGGGCGATTGTCAAGAAAAATTTGTTGGGCACACTGCGCTGAACTTAGTTCCATTATGCGGCGGGATGCTTGTGAATACTGGTCATATGTGTCTCCTCCAGCAGGCAGTTGTCAAAACTCAGCCAATTGTTGGATAATACCTATGCCTACAAATTTCTGATGAGCACAGATTTGATTGCTTGCTCAGTGGAGTGAGTTGCTGGCTGCCACTTGGTTGTTCTCAATTGCCTTATAGTTACATCACTGTATTTATTATTATTATTTTTTTTGGAGTGGGGCAATTTATCGTTTCACGTGCTTAGTGTTTATATTCTTACAGAGAAATGTAATAAATTGTGAATAATAAATATTTGCGTGTGCTTTCCCTTTGTACAGGAAGTGGAGGTTATGCAGATAATTTGGTGGGTGCCTGTTCAACAACAGGGCACGGCGAGACTATTATGAAGGTGACTCTTGCCAGACTCGTTTTGTACCATATGGAACAAGGTATAATGTAATACATTTCTGCTGAATTTAAAGACGCCCTTAAAGTGAATATATAACGTTGGGTTTTATTGCAGTATTTGTTCTTCGGTGTTCACCCTCTTTCTATTTCTATAGTGTAGCATTGATTTCTTCGAGTTATGCCCATGGCATTTGATAGGCACAACAGTGCGACTGCTTCCTCTATAGAAGAACATGATAATCTAACCATTTTTGCTTACTTAATCGATGGTTGTATGATTAGTCCAAGGCTCTTTTAGATGGAATGCTCTCCTGCATTTTCTGACTTCATTGGGGACTCATCCTAAAATCTGTTAAACATTCAGCCTTCCCTAACTAGCGTTATCCAAGAACATCCCAATACTATTTGCTGTCTGTATCTGTTTGTACCTTAAAGTTGCCTAGTACTTTAATAGATCCTCGTAAGAACGTAACACTGTTTGCTGTAGTATGTGGAACGTAAGTGTGTATGATAAGAAGGGATTGAATTAAAGTACTCGATTATAAATAATGAAACATCCGGTTGTGTCACATCAGATTTTCAATTATTTGGCATGTGTATGTACGTTTGATTTTCAGTGATGGAATACAGTGGTCAGATGGTTCATAGCTCAGTGGTGGCCCGTCCTTTAGGGCGGAGGGACCACGCCCCCCCATCTTTTGCCCCTCATAAAGAGTGTCTGTCAGGCTGAACAAAGGTCAGCCTGACGGACACTCTCCATGTTCAGCTCAGGTAGCCAGGAGCAGACATGCACAATTTGCACACACTCCTGGCTGCCTGAGCTGAACCTTGCTGGGCTGAGGAGGTCACAGCTCCTATGGGCGTAACCTCCTCGGCTCAGCAAAGGTGCCTCGAGGCCCTCCCCTGGGTGACGAGGAAAGCGTCACCAATTGACACTCTCCCCGGGCGCTTCAGGTTTAAGCCCTGAAGTGCCCAGGGTGAGTGTCAATCAGTGGCACTTCGTCGCAGAGTGGGGTCAGCAGTCTCACTGACTCCATCCCACTCTGTGACGAGGCTGGGACTGCTGCCTTCCCTCATTGGCTGAACCAATGAGGCTGAGGGAAGGCAGCAGTCCCAACCCTCCTGGCACCTGTAGGCTAAAGGTAAGTGTGTGTGTGTGTGTGTGTGTGTGTGTGTGTGTGTGTGATGTTTTAAACTGAATGTTTGGTGCGTGCATGCGTGCATGTTTGAGTGTTCTGAGTGTTGTTAATGGATGTGCGTGCGTGCATGAGTGTGTGCGATCTTTTAACATGAATGTTTGGTGCGTGCGTGCATGTTTGAATGGTATGAGTGTTGTTAATGGATGTGCGTGCGTGCATGTCTGTGTGTGAAAGAATGAGTGTGTGTGTGTGTGTGTGTGTGTGTGTGTGTATCTCGCCCACCCCCCTCCCTCCTAAAGCTGCCGGCCGCCACTGTCATTTGAAAAACAAAAGATCTGTGTTTACGATTCATACCTGTTGAAACCTTTGACTGACAGATGCTGTTAAAAAAATCTCCATTAGGTGCATTAACTCTCATTCGATAATATGGCATGCAGGATATGCACATTTTTGCATTAGGCGTCCGTTATAAGAACATGTGCTAGAGACTGCACATTGATATATGCACTCAGTAAATTAGCCCACTCAACTATCTCAAAAGGTTGGGAATATGTTATCTGCAGGTTACATACAAAGTCTCCTAATTTTCTGCTATATTTTATTTTCTCTGTTTTCTTCTTTTATCATTGTACTTTGTTTTGTTGCTTATCCTTCTTGGCCAACGCTTTACCTAGATTTTTGTAAACAGTAGCTAATATGGAGAGAGGTCTATAAGAAGTTATATTCTTATGGTCCTGCCTGGGAGTAGACACCAAGACTATCAAAGCCTTGCTAGCCATTGAGGCCACAGCAAATAGCACTGCCAATTGCAGGGCTAGCTGATCCACAAATCTGGTCTCACAATTCCTTTGGTAGGCCACCCAAGCCAGATGGCTCCCAAGCTGTCAGTTCCAGGATGCTTTATTGATTTCTTTGGCAGAAAATGGTTGCTCCATAGCTGACCGTTAATCAAGGGACCGCTGCTTCAGGGCAGCCCGATTGGAGAAGTCTGTTAGATCAGAATGAGCGCATTTGTCATTCCTTTGATAAACTATAGTTGTAAGGTACATATTAACTCCCTACCGAGAGAGGCAGACACTGCTCTGGCATTCCAGAATTATTGTTATGGGTTTGACATTAGTGTCTGATTTCATCAGTCAAACGAGTAGCGTGCTCTGCCTATCCCCCCTCAATGGGTGACCTCCCCACAATTCAAGTATAATCTAGGCAGCATAGTCTTTGCATTAGGGTTGCATGCTCCTCCCTAGCCTGCCAAAGAGAATTCCTCTTTGTAGGTTCCTGTATTATTTCTCACTTCAGACCAGTCACTGCATTCAGTTCATGCTCTGTAATTTTGCGGACACCGACCATTGCTATGATACAGTGACCTCTTATCGCACCCATACGGGCTTCACATCAACCAGGAAGGAGGAAGTCTTCCTGAAATGGTGCTATCTTGGAAGTGTCTGTCTATAGTATATACTAAAGTGCAAAATGCAGAGTCCTCCAAAGCACTACTTTATAGTCACCACAGGTATATTGGGGTACATTGTTTGCCCAAGCTTATCATCGTCAACAAAGGATTATGATCCAAAATCATTTTACCCAGATTCTCTGATGTGCATACAAGTTCCTGTGGATATACAGCAAGCATTTTGTAGCCTAGTTTTGTGTAGGTCATGGGCTGGTGAGTCAAAGTAATAATCAGTAATTGCAGAGTTCCTTCAGAGTGAGGAATCCAGTAGAGCCAGGCTGACCAGCCACTCATTCAAAGCTGCCATGCTAGTTGAGGAGGCAGCTGTCTAGTTATTAAGTCATAGAACTCTGGGGTTGCAAAGTATTAGCAGCATATACTGTGCCACAGCACCATCAGAATGTCATCCATTTCCTTTCTACCAAAAATCCTGCCTTATCTGTTAAGACAACTCCTGTCACAACAGGAACTCAAGGGCAAGCCCACATCATCACACTCATAGCATAAGAAGAGAGGCCAGTAAAATAAAACTTCCTTCGCCTATGCCATTGTAATCTCTCCCTTTTGCTACCCCTCATGGTGGGATTCTTGCAGGAACGCTACATGAACCCATTTGTGAATGAGGTGGGAATAAGTGTTGAATCTTTTGCTTACTGAGCTCATGCCTGGCAAGTTTCATGTGATAATCTTATATTTATTAAATAATCTCAAGTTGGTACTGTGTATGCTGATGTCCCCGTATCGACACAGTCACCCCGTGAAGCATGTTGGATTATGGCTATCTTCCCCTCACAACTCATCTCCCCCAGAAATAACAAGTCGTAATAAACAAGTAATGTTATACCATCTGAACCTGCGGTTATCAACCCTTAACATGTCCCTCCAGCACACTGTAACAAGTGCTGCAGGTACTTTCCACTCATGAAGCCTAAATAAGCAACTACTGTACAACCCCTCCTGTCCCTTAATAGCGGCATCGAGAAGATGGGGGTGTATTCAGTTGCGATATTACTACCTGCTATCCAGCTCATAATTACATCTCTGAGAAAATTCATGACATATCAAAGCAATATGCACGGGCAAGAGTAAGTAATACATTATACCTTACCAGCTCTTCTAAGCCCCAGTGCTGCAGACCTGACTGAGTGTATATATATCAAGACACTACATAAAAATCACAACAGGTAAGGAGTTCACAATGTCACTCTTCCTTCATCAGATCAGTCTTCTGCTGATATGGAGTGACCATAGAAACCCTTGCTCATTGCTCTGTCTCAGCCAATGTAAACCTATTTCCCCATTTGTCCAGCTAAGAGTCTTTAGTTGTTGTTGATCTTGCTATCTCACATAATGCGGCTTCTTTATAATATTCATCTGCTTCTGTTTGCTTTGGTGAAGGATCAGCAGTCCTAGCAGTTCTTCCTTTCTTGTGTTGCTGATGTGGATTTTTAGATCATAGTTGTTGCGGAGGTCTCATGTCCCTCGACCACCCATACCATTCAACCCAGTTTCGGACAGCCATGTGCTCAGTGAAAAAAAGGCATACTGACACACCATAATTTTTAGGCAAGAAAGAGAAATACATATTTCAGTCCCATCTCATGTAATTTGTTCTTCTCCTGTGAAAGGAGATCCAGTGATGATGTGCCGATAAAGAATAATCAGGAAATATTTTCACTTTACTATTGTCTACCTTGAATCAGCCCATCCTCCTGGCTTCTTGTAATATAAGACCCCTTTCCTGAAATAGCAATTTTACTACTGCTGGCCTAGCGACAACCCCGGTGTTGAGTGTCTTGGCAGAATATGAAGAGCCCGTTCAATTGAATAAAAGAGAGAAAACCTCTAGGGGAACACCAGTGACGGTGGACATTTATTTTTACCATTTCTTGACCTTCTGATAAATACTTCTGCTTGCAAATTTCTCACCTTTTGAATATTCCACAGGCATCATGCTGAATCTGGAAAATGCTTAACAGTATCCCTGTGTGCTGGTAGGTGGCATTGTGTCTCTTCCCACTGATGGTGCGATGTCACTTATAAGCACCATGCATTCATACAGGTATCTGATCTTTTCTTTCCATTCTACCATATACAGATCCAGAGCTAACCCTTGTCTTTTTGAGGCTGTTTTTGCCATATCTTTTACTTAATAATCTAGTGTGCTAGGGAAAATGTCACCCCCTAAAACTACAGGCTTCAAATCCTATAGGGAAAGTCTCAAGCAAATGTATGTGACAGATCCCCATCAGGTTTGTCTTTGGTGCCTAGAGTCAAAACATGACTCCAAGGCAAGCAATGAGTGCGCTTTGTTGAACCCCAAGGCCATCCGGCAACGCAAAGCCAAACTGTTGCCAAGCACCAGAAAAGGTTGAAGAGGGGACCCTACTCCCAAGGTCGTTCCTGTCACCGATCTTCATCACACTTGAAATCTCCGGGTAAGTTGAAGAAGAAACATAAAAAGTCCATGTGGGACTTAGACACTTCCCACTATCCTCAGCTTCCAGAGTTGTTAGAAATGGGGTCTCTAGTTGGCAGTTGTTTGCAGTCTGTCCAAATAGATACCCTCACTCTATTCAAGGTAAGGGAGTCACACAGCTAAGATAACCCCTGCTCACCCCTATGGTAGCTTGGCTCAAACAGTCAAGCTTATCTCAGAAGCATTGTGTAAAATAATTGTGTACACACACACACACAGTAACACAGTGAAAACACTACAAAAAGACTCCACACTAGTTTCCGAAAATAGCCACTATTTATCTGAATAAAACATAACCAAACCCACAAACATCCAACATACACAAGTAAAGAGATCATATTTTAAAAGTTGAAAGGAGTCTTAATCCATAGGAATCAATTGTATCTTTTTAACACATAGTACCTGGATTAAGCAAAGAGAGTGTAGTATCCAGAAATCTGAGGCATGAGCATTGGTCTTCCTATAAAGATGCCACTTTGGGGGGAATGTTCTGTCACACCAGAAGGGCAGGGTCCGGCTTCCACACCCAGCACAGTCTTTACTCCATGCTTGGAGATTATGGTGGTCATTCTGACCCTGGCGGTCTTTGACCGCCAGGGCGGAGGACCGCGGGAGCACCGCCGACAGGCCGGCGGTGCTCCAATGGGGATTACCGCCGCGGTCGGACCGGCACCACTGGCGGGGTCCCGCCAGTGTACCGCCGCCCCATTGAATCCTCCGCGGCGGCGCAGCTTGCTGCACCGCCGCGGGGATTCCGACCCCCCCCTACCGCCATCCAGATCCCGGCGGTCGGACCGCCGAGATCCGGATGGCGGTAGGGGGGGTCGCGGGGCCCCTGGGGGCCCCTGCAGTGCCCATGCCACTGGCATGGGCATTGCAGGGGCCCCCGTAAGAGGGCCCCTACATGTATTTCACTGTCTGCTGCGCAGACAGTGAAATACGCGACGGGTGCAACTGCACCCGTCGCACAGCTTCCACTCCGCCGGCTCGATTCCGAGCCGGCTTCATCGTGGAAGCCTCTTTCCCGCTGGGCTGGCTGGCGGTCTGAAGGCGACCGCCCGCCAGCCCAGCGGGAAAGTCAGAATTACCGCCGCGGTCTTTCGACCGCGGAACGGTAACCTGACGGCGGGACTTTGGCGGGCGGCCTCCGCCGCCCGCCAAGGTCAGAATGAGGGCCTAAGTGGCTGCAGTTGACTGCTTATGGTCTCTCTATCTCTAGGTTGTCCATGTCATCTTGGAAGCCAGGCATCCTTCAACAAAATCAGTATACTCCTGTCATTTGGAAAAATTTGTTAGCTGGTGAAGTGACCGACAAATTGACAAACATCGCACCACACTGTCCAAAGTGGTGGTTATTTGTGTTATGTCTTTAGCCCAGCATGGCCTTGCTCTGGGTACGATTAAAGGGTACTTGGCAGCTCTTTCAGCTTTTTGCAGTAGCTGTACCAGCCTTCTTTGTTTCAGTCACCTGTTGCATTGCTTCCTTGAAAGCTCTAAAAGGGATTTTTCCAACTTCTCTGTTCATTATGCCCCAGTGGGACTTAAATTTGTTCCTTACTTTTCTGACGTGTTCCTCTTTTTAACCGCTGCAAAGCTGTCCACTATGGCTTCTGAGCCTCAAGACAGTCTTTCTTATCACCATAACATTTGCGTGGTGGGTGAATGAGCTAGAAGCCATGTCTGTCAACCCTCCATACATTATGCTTTACCCAGACTAACTGGTCCTGAGAACACGGGCCTCTTTTTTTTCTCAAAACTAGTGGCCCCATTTCATGTACGGCAAAACATCACTCTGCCAACTTTCTTCATTCCGCCTCACTGTAGGAAAGTACCATCTTGCCTATCATGTTACCCCCATTTTTACTGTATGTATGTTTGTTTTTGCCCGTGTCACTGGGATCCTGCTAGCCAGGACCCCAGTGCTCATAAAGTATGCCCTGTATGTGTTCCCTGTGCGGTGCCTAACTGTATCACTGAGGCTCTGCTAATCAGAACCTCAGTGTTTATGCTCTCTCTGCATTTAAAAATTGTCACTGCAGGCTAGTGACCAGTGACTAGTTTTACCAATTCTCATTGGCACACTGGAACACCCTTATAATTCCCTAGTATATGGTACCTATGTACCCAGGGTATTGGTGTTCCAGGAGATCCCTATGGGCTGCAGCATTTCTTTTGCCACCCATAGGGAGCTCAGACAATTCTTACACAGGACTGCCACTGCAGCCTGAGTGAAATAACGTCCACGTTATTTCATAGCCATTTTACACTGCACTTAAGTAGCTTATAAGTCACCCATGTGTCTAACCCTCACTTGGTGAAGGTTAGGTGCAAAGTTACTTAGTGTGTGGGTACCCTGGCACTAGCCAAGGTGCCCCCTCATTGTTCAGGGCAAATTCCCTGGACTTTGTGAGTACAGGGACACCATTACACGTGTGCACTACATATAGGTCAATACCTATATATGGCGTCACAATGGTAACTCCGAACATGGCCATGTAACATGTCTAGGATCATGGGATTGTCACCCCAATACCATTCTGTATACCATTGGGGTGACAATTCCATGCATCCCCGGGTCTCCAGCATAGAGCCCGGGTACTGCCAAAACTAACTTTCCGGTGTTTTCACAGCAGCTACTGCTGCTGCCAACCCTCAGACAGGTTTCTGCCCCCCTGGGGCCTGGGCAGCCCAGTCGCAGGAAGGCAGAACAATGGATTTCCTCTGAGAGAGGGTGTTACACCCTCTCCCTTTGGAAATAGGTGTGAAGGGCCTGGGAGGAGTAGCCTCTCCTGGCCTCTGGAAATGCTTTGAAGGGCGCAGATGGTGCCGCCCTTGCATAAGCCAGTCTACACCGGTTCAGGGATCCCCCCAGCCCTGCTCTGGCGCGAAACTGGACAAAGGAAAGGGGAGGGACCACTCCCCTGACGCCCAGAGCTCTTCCAGTGTGTCCCAGACCTCTGCCATGTTTGATGCGGAGGTGTGAGGGCAAAATGGACAGCTCTGAGTGGACAGTGGCAGCAGGTGACGTCAGAGACACCTCCTGATAGGTGCTTACCTTTCTCTGTAGCCAAACCTCCTCTGTGGGCTATTTAGGGTCTCTCCTGTGGGTATCTCACCAGATAACAAATACAAGAGCTCACCAGAGTTTCTCTGCACTTCCCTCTTCGACTTCTGCCAAGGATCGACCGCTGCCTGCTCCAGGACGCCTGCATAACCGCAACAATGTAGCAAGAAGACTGCCAGCAACATTGTAGCACCTCATCCTGCCGGCTTTCTCAACTGTTTATTGGTTGTGCAGGCTCTGAGGGCTGTCTGTCTTCACCCTGCACTGGAAGCCAAGACGAAATCTACTGTAGGTCGACAGAATCTTCCCCCTGCAAACGCAGGCACCAAACTTCTGCAGCCCCTGTCCTCTCGGTCCCCTCTCATCCTGACGAGCGTGGTCCCTGGAACACAGGAGCTGGGTCCAAATGTCTTCCACAGTCCAGTGGCCCTTCTGTCCAAATTTTGTGGAGGTAAGTCCTTGCCTCCCCACGCGAGACAGTAATCCTGCGTACTGCATGAGCTGCAGCTGCTCGGGCTTCTGTGCACTCTTGCAAGACTTCCTTCGTGCACAGCCTAGCCCAGGTCCCCAGCACCCCGTCCTGCATTGCCCAACTCGCTGAGTTGGACTCCGACTTCATGGGACTCACTTTTGTTGTGCTGAGTCGACTGCCATCCTCAGATCTTCTAAGCACCTGTTAAGGTGCTTCTGCGGGTGCTGCCTTCTTCTGCTTGGGCTCTCTGTGTTGCTGAGCGCCCCCTCTGTCTCCTCCTCCAAGGGGCAACGTCCTGGTCCTTCCTGGGCCCTGGCAGCACCCAAAATCCTCAGCCGCGACTCTTGCAGCTAGCAAGGCGTGTTTGTGGTCTTTCTGCGTGGAAAAAACTCTGCATCCCCCAGCATGCCGTGGGACATCTTCTGACTGAAGGAGAAGTTCCAGGCACCTTCCGTTGTTGCAGAATCTTAAGCTTCTTCCACCCGGAGGCAGCCCATTTGCACATTCATCTGGGGTTTAGTGGGCTCCTGCCCCCCTCCCCCTCGGACACTTGCGTGACTCTTGGACTTGGTCCCCTTCCTTTACAGGTCCTCAGGTCTAGGAATCCGTCATTAGTGCTTTGCAGTCAGTTGTTGTCCTTGCAGAATCCCCTATCTCGACTTTACTGTCTTTCTGGGGTAGTACGGTAACTTTACTCCTACTTTTCAGGGTCTTGGGGTGGGGTATCTTGGACACCCTTAGTGTTTTCTTACACTCCCAGCGACCCTCTACACGCTACACTAGGCCTGGGGTCCATTCATGGTTTGCATTCCACTTTTGGAGTATATGGTTTATGTTGCCCCTAGGCCTATTTCTCCCTATTGCATTCTATTGTGTTCTACAGTGTTTGCACTACTTTTCTAAGTGTTTACTTACCTGATTTGGTTTGTCTGTGTATATTTTGTGTATATTACTTACCTCCTAAGGGAGTATATCCTCTGAGATACTTTTGGCATATTGTCACTAAAATAAAGTGCCTTTATTTTTAGTAACTCTGAGTATTGTGTTTTCTTATGATATAGTGCTAAGTGATATAATTGGTATAGTAGGAGCTTTGCCTGTCTCCTAGTTCAGCCTAAGTTGCTCTGCTGTAGCTACCTCTATCAGCCTAAGCTGCTAGAACACCTCTAATCTACTAATAAGGGATAACTGGACCTGGCACAAGGTGTAAGTACCACAAGGTACCCACTATAAGCCAGGCCAGCCTCCTACACTCACCCCTCTGAGAAAGAGGAGAAACTCCATTGGTTGGATCCTGAAAGAGCGCTTAGCTTTTACATCTATCATATCGGAGGACATTGGGGGTGATTCTGACCGCGGCGGACGGCGGTCGCCGCCCGCCAAGCGGTTCCCGCCGAAAGACCGCAGCGGTCATTCTGGCTTTCCCACTGGGCTGGCGGGCGACCGCCGAAAGTCCGCCCGCCAGCCCAGCGGGAAACACCCTTCCCACGAGGAAGCCGGCTCAGAATGGAGCCGGCGGAGTGGGAAAGTGCGACGGGTGCAGTTGCACCCGTCGCGAATTTCAGTGTCTGCAAAGCAGACACTGAAATTCTTTGTGGGGCCCTGTTACGGGGGCCCCTGCAGTGCCCATGCCATTGGCATGGGCACTGCAGGGGCCCCCAGGGGCCCCACGACACCCCATACCGCCATCCTGTTCATGGCGGGTGAACCGCCAGGAACAGGATGGCGGTATGGGCTGTCAGAATCCCCATGGCGGCGCAGCAAGCTGCGCCGCCATGGCGGATTCCCATGGGCAGCGGAAAGTCGGCGGTACACCGCCGGCTTTCCGCTTCTGGCCGCGGCTGTACCGCCGCGGTCAGAATGCCCGGCGGAGCACCGCCAGCCTGTTGGCGGTGCTACCGCCAACCTCCGCCATGGCGGTAATTACCGCCAGGGTCAGAATGACCCCCATTGTGTGTACATTCAGCACTTTTTAGGATTAGCTGGAGCAAAGAATGGCACAGGAGTGAAGAAGTCCATCTCTCAGTGGTTTGTGCTTTGCATTAATATCTGGCATGCACTGGCCAAGAAGCAGCCTTCTGAAAGTTTGGGAGCTCATTCCACCAGAGCCAAAGCCGGTACCACTCTGTTGACATGCACAGCGCCCATTTTTGATATTTTCTAGTCTGCTACGTGGGTGTTGCTCTAGGCGCTAATCGGTACTGCCTGAACAGCCAGGTCCTTGGAGATTGTCTTTTTGCACACATGATGCTTCAAGAGTTTTTAGTTTGAGTCCGTTCACAGACCCGCTACCTGTGAGGTTATATTTGAGTATTTATTTAAAAGGCGAGGAATCTATGCTCAAAGTTTCTATCAGAAGAACAAGTTACTTACTTTCGGTAACGCTCATTCTGGTAGATTCTGTAACTGCAGATTAGTCCCTGACCTTCGTTACCCTCTCCATTATTTTAATGTGCTCTTTACCACCGAAGAAGGTCCCAGACTCAGAGACCTGCACACTGCTTGACACCAAAATGTGTTTGTGGACTGTGCATCTGGAGGCAAGGACTGCTTAGAAAGCAACTGATTTCAGGTTGCATGGTTTTAACTTATGTGCCATTTAGTGCATTCAGAGTTTGCTGGTAGTTGTCTTTAGCTTTTACTGTGGAAGCATGTTTGAAAACCATCATTTTGTCCAAAATACCTATACATAAGATAGTATGGAGTGATTGATGCTCAGTAAAAAGGGCACATTGCACAAGTCACTAATGGTGTAATTTATGGCACCTTTTTTAATATTGATGTAGTAGCTTGCAGTTATCTACCTAGTACCACCCATATTATTGTAGTTAATTTCTCCTCCCAACCACGTGTTTTATATCGTTTAAGTCACTGTTGTGTAGTGAAAAATAACTGCTAAACTACCAGTAAGAGCATAGTGGCATATTACAGCGGCTTCACAGAACCTTGTGTAACTTACAAGTTAATTTGAAATCTGGGCTGTCAAGCTATATTTTGGAGATTTTGTTGCACAAAATGCAGTGCTATAAAACCCATATTTCAGAGGGAACCATGACATATGGGAAATATTTCACGGTTGCCTGTGAAATACGTGATTCATCACCTAATGACAGCCCTCAAACCACTATGCAGAGCTTTGACATTGTCAGGACTTGCGCCATGGAAGCCCAAATTAGGCATAAAGGTTATTAAAATAATGCAGCAAAAAAGGTAATTGTGCAACACGTTCTTTGGCAGTATTCTTTTTTCTGTTTGTAATAAAAACAACTGTTAGAAATGGGATCCTTGGTTGACAGTCATGTTACCCCCTGTTCAAGCAAGGACCCTCACTCTAGTCAGGGTAAAAGAGAATCACCCTCAGCTAACCCCTGTTTACCCCCTTGGTAGCTTGGCAGAGCAGTAGGCTTAACTTCAGAGTGTTAGGTGTAAAGTATTTGTACCAACGCACACAGTAACTTAATGAAAACACTACAAAATGACACAACACAGGTCTAGTAAAATAGGAGATATTTATCTAAGCAAAACGAGATAAAAACGACAAAAATCCACAATACACAAGTCAAGTTATCAATTAAAAATCAAAAAGAGTCTTTAAGTAGTTTTAAACACACACTAACGTTGTCAGCGTGAAAAAGTACCTTGGGCGTGTCAAAAATAACCCCGTACGGGTGAGTGCGTGTCAGAAAGGGCTTGCGAGACGTTGATTCCACTCACGAGCTGGACCGTGCGTCGTTTCTCCTTTCTCCGGGTCAGGGTAAGTTTTTTCTTCTCTCCGCAGGAGAACAATGCGTTGATCCGGTCAGCACTCTCGCGTCCAGGCAGGCCTTGCGTTGGTTTTCCACGCACAGCGGTACTTGAGTCAGATATCCAGCCGAAAACCCCACAGCGCGGGTTGTGATGTCCCAGCCTCCGTTGGCGGAGGTGCGTGTCGTTTCTCCTGCTCTGTGCATCGATTCTTCGGTTGCGTTCCTTGCGAGTGTTGTTTCTCAGCTGCAGAGCAGGTGGTGTGCTGTTTTTTCAGCAGCAGATTGGAGTTGCGTCAATCTTTTCCCTGCACGGCACTCTGTGCGTGGATTTCCTTGTCTTTAGGCTGCCAGCTTCTCCTTTCAGGGTCCCAGGAACTGGATGGGCACCACAGGGCAGAGTAGGAGTCTCTCCAGAGACTCCAGGTGCTGGCAGGGAGAAGTCTTTGCTGTCCCCGAGACTTCAAACAACAGGAGGCAAGCTCTAAATCAAGCCCTTGGAGATTTCTTCTGAAGATGGAAGGCACACAAAGTCCAGCCTTTGCCCTCTTACTCTGGCAGAAGCAGCAACTGCAGGATAGCTCCACAAAGCAGTCACAGGCAGGGCAGCTCTTCTTCCTCAGCTCTTCTCCAGGCACGGTTCCTCTTGCTTCCAGCAGTGTTTCTCTAAAGTCTGTGGTTTTGGATGCCCTTCCTATACCCAGTTTCTCCTTTGAAGTAGGCCTACTTCAAAGTAAAGTCTCTTTTGAATGTGAAATCCTGCCTTGCCCAGGCCAGGCCCCAGACACTCACCAGGGGGTTGGAGACTGCATTGTGTGAGGGGCGTAAGAGACCACTCCTCCCCTCCCTCCTAGCACAGATGGCTCATCAAGAAATGCTAGCTTACACCCCTGCTCCCTTTGTGTCACTGTCTAGTGTGAGGTGCAACCAGCCCAGCTGTCAAACTGACCCAGACAGGGAATCCACAAACAGGCAGAGTCACAGAAATGGTATAAGCAAGAAAATGCTCACTTTCTAAAAGTGGCATTTTCAAACACACAATCTCAAAATCAACTTTTCTAAAAGATGTATTTTTAGATTGTGAGCTCAGAGAACACATGTCCATCCGCTCCCAAAGGGAATCTACACTTTAATCATATTTAAAGGTAGCCCCCATGTTAACCTATGAGAGGGACAGGCCTTGCAACAGTGAAAAACATTTAGCTAGATTTCACTGTCAGGGCATATAAAACACATTACTATATGTCCTACCTTTACCATACGCTGCACCCTGCCCTTGGGGCTACTTAGGGCCTACCTTAGAGGTGTCTGACATGTAAGAAAAGGGAAGGTTTAGGCTTGGCAAGTGGGTACACTTGCCAAGTCGAATTTACAGTTAAAACTGCACACACACACACTGCAATGGCAGGTCTGAGACATGATTACAGAGCTACTTATGTGGGTGGCACAACCAGTGCTGCAGGCCCACTAGTAGCATTTGATTTACAGGCCCTGGCACCTCTAGTGCACTTTACTAGGGACTTACTAGTAGACCAAATATGTCAATCATGGATAAGCCAAATACATACACATTTTGTAAAGAAGCACTTGCACTTTAGCACTGGTTAGCAGTGATAAAGTGCCCAGAGTAACAAAAACAGTAAAATCAGAGTCCAGCACACATCAACAACCTGGGGAACAGAGGCAAAAATTTAAGGGAATCCACACCAAGGATGAAAAGTCTAACAACAACATTTTAGTGAAATCAGCAAACTTTGCAAATTGTGTGGCAGATGCAGTAAATCCATCATTATGTGGTAAATGCTGCTGCCACAGACTCTCCTAAATCCACTGATCCTCTCTATTGTCCATTGTTTTATTTTATTATTTATTATATAAAGCTAAACAAAGAGTAAAGCATCCAATTCCATTTTCAAGTTATATGCTGCATGTAATCTAAAAAGAAATAACAGATATCATGTATAATATGGTCCTATATGGCCATCTCAGGGACATTTACAAACCACTGAGCCTTGGCAGTATTTTATCATATTGTACAGTTACCTATTATATACTCTCTCTTTATACATATGTCCAAATCCAGTTTCACTGCGTTAAAAAATAATTTAGCATTGACATAAATGATGTAATCAAATAAATACAGCAATTCCTTTTTTTGTGTTTAGGAATGTCCCCAGAAGATGCTGCAGATACAGCATTAAACTGCATGAAGACAAGAGTGGATGGCTTGGGAGGTGTCATCGTTGTTAACAATTCAGGAGACTGGACAGCAACATTTACCACCAATCAGATGTCCTGGGCAGCAGTGAAGGATGATGTGTTGCAATGTGGTGTTGATCATGGTGAAAACGAGACTGTTCCTGTTAGTGATGCACTTATCCCTTCTTAGTTCTTGGCTGGCAATCATCTCTGTGTAATTAAATGTGCTAGAGAATCCTACTGCACAGAAATGCCCGTATGCTGTATTTTTCAACAAGTGAAATTCGAAGTTTTTACAAATCATTCCTTAATATCTGGTTCGTTGGGAACAGACGTGTACATTTATTGTTCTAATCTTGATGCATTAGCATGTAGGTGCCGTCACTTAGGTTTAACTGCTGTTTAATTCAATGCAAGGATGACAAGTGAGATGTAACTGTTCAGTTTATGAATAATAAACATATTACATAGTGCACATCCTTTCAGATGTTGCTTTCTTGATTTTAAGTGGGATTTAACCCAGTTGTAGTAGACTTCTTCAGTAAACAACATAGATGTCTGTAGGTGGTTATGATTTTACTGGTTTCTCATTGTAATGTGGGAACAAATATCTTTGTCTAGCACAATTTTCCCATATTGTGCTCCCTGACATACCTCCAATCCTTCTAAACACTGAATAGCAGATGTTACTATCACACAGTGCAATAGCACTGTACATACTGACCTCGGAATGATAGAAGGCTTACTTTGGTCTTGCATGAATTTGTACTTGTGACTTGTAGGTTATAACAGACAGTTTTTTTTGTTTTGCTTA
The DNA here is from genome assembly GCF_031143425.1 of Pleurodeles waltl. NCBI lineage: Eukaryota > Metazoa > Chordata > Amphibia > Caudata > Salamandridae > Pleurodeles > Pleurodeles waltl. The sequence continues at coordinate 1,421,980,199 of NC_090444.1, forward strand.
GCGATCTTGCCATAGGCAGCTTTGTTTTTATTGTCCTTAAACTTAAAATGCTTCAGTTAGGGAAAATGTAGCTGACCACCCCACACAGTACAAGATTGGTGACTTGGCTACTTATGCTTTCTCTGTGAATGCACTATACTTGAGCAAGAAATGTATAGAGTGTTTACTTTAGTCAGTGCAACCATCCCTCAAGTCAAAGTTGTTTAGCCAAGTATCCACAAGACCTTTAAGGGTACCAGGATAATTGTTAGACCCAAGATAAAGTTTATTTTCTTTCATCTGTCATACTAATTGGTGTTGCGTCTTCTTTTTATTTGACCAATAACTGCAATACATCTCAGGTATAGGAGAGTGAGGTTATGGATGAGGCAAGGTGAGATTTGTGCAAGGTCTGTTTATGGCATTTCTTACTGCTTCAATTTGATTGTGCTGCAAGTGAAATCTGTTAATTTAGTTTATAATAAAAGGAAACACTCATCTAGAAAATGTTGTTCACAACTATTGGGGCGAGGCCTCTATCTTGATGTCATTTTGGACTGAGCTCCCACAAATTTAAACAACCTAGTGATTTAAAGTAAAAGCTGGTCTTTGTGGAAAAAGTATGGGCTTATCATCGGTAGCTTCGAAAAAGAAGACATGGTTCCATCAAATAAAATGCATGCGCAGTATTTAAGAGCACCAAAAATTAATACATTAGATGCAATTTCTTAGCCAATTTAGTGAAAAGTAATAAAATGATATAAATGATGCTACTAAATTTGGTTAAGTTTTAGAAGTTACGATTTAAAAAGAAAAAGTGCAAATAATTTATCATCAGTAGGTGGTGATATATTAGAACCTAATTAATCTCTTTGGCAGCTCAGGAATATAGCAAGGTCTTATTAAGGCTATTGACTGCTCAGGTACTGTGGTAGACCGACATGAGTCACTTTGTGTTCGCTTCTGTCAACAATTTTTTTTTAAACTTAAAAACGTGTTTGAAGGTCAAAATACTTCAGTGGGTCTGGGGGATGATGTAGCTTCATGAGGATGGGTACCTTCTTTTTGCAATCCTGCAGTAGCTTTGACATGGTCCTAAAATGCTCAAGTGTGGACAAACCTGGAAAAGGTGTATGTTATGGTTGCATCTTTCTCAGGTATACTTGGCACTTTGCCCTGGTTCCTCAGAGGTCAACAAAAACTTAAGTCCCAATATTACTGAAAGTTGAGTAACTGCTTCGTGGGTACTCTAGTTGTCTCAAAACTTTCATTAACTTGTCTTTCAAAAAAGGCAGCTGTTCTCTGTGGGAGACAGACTTGTTAAACACTCTTTTCAGGACCAAAGCCCTGTCCCTACAAGTGTTGCTGATTTACCCCAGGTGATCACAGCATACTCTGTTTTTAGTTTCTGTCCCTTCTTCCCAGCGCTTGGAAAAGAGTCCACAGAAACAGGTCCTTTTGGACCTAAAGGGTCTGGCTTTTCTTGCCATAAGAATAGCTCCTAAAAGAAAGAATCATTGGAGACCAGATAATTGTAACTCCATAGTCCACTACCAGGGATCCAGTACTTCACGCAGCAGTCTTTGGTTCTGTTTTACGGAGGATCCCCGCTTCAATGTGGTAGCAGCATAAATGTATAATGTAAACTCACTAGTGATTGGTGATTTTTAGCTACAGCTTACATTGGGAAATCCTTGTAAATTTCAACCTATATTTTCAACATTTCCTTTTAGGTCTAAATAATTGCACGAAGTAGTATTACTTAATTTTCCAAAATGACATCAGAAAGACTCAGCCAATTCAGATTTCCTGAGCTGAGGAGATTCTAAGAAAAGTTCTCTGCAGATATACCCAGAAGCTTCCACACAGAGAAAACTGGTATTAAAAAACGTTTATGGAACCAAGAAGTTAACAAGACTCCTAAAATTACACATGTGGCATTAGTACTAAAAACCCAAGTTCACCAAAGATTTATATTTCTACTATTAAGGAATGCAAGAATTACCCTTTTAACAGATTTCAGTTATTAAAGTGGGGCTTTTCATCCCTGCAAAATGTCCTGATATATGAATTGCTACAACCCCACACTGAATGCAATTCTGATGTCTCTGCTACCCTTTAAGACATGGACATTGTGAAAATTGACATGCCCGTGTCGCAAATATGGACATTGTGTAACATGGCTTTGCTGTTTTTTAATAATATATGATTATGAACTCTGAGGTGACTTGCAGTATCCTTATGATGCACGGCAGGGGATAATTTATTCCTTATAATACATGGTCACACCATCACCCATGGTAATTCATGTGGAAGAGATATGATGCTTGCAAATGTGAAGAATAAAAGTAGAATCTCAGGTGCAACACACTTGAAACAGTTAGATATTTGTTGAAGAAAGATACTAGAATCAGTTTAATTCAAGTCAGATAAAAGAAAGGCTGTGGCTTAAACTTTGTAGGTGCATGTAGAGCAATTCTGTTTTTCCTATGATGATCTGAAGCAGTGCAAAAAAATATTTTTTTGCCATAAATACCTAATTACTGCTTGATACTGTGTACAAAAAACAAAGCATCTTACTATGTCACTGTCTGTTCTAACTAACTTTTCTTTTGTTAAAGAATATTACTGGCTACTGGCTATCCCATGCTACAGGGTGATGGGAAATTGAATTTAGTGTTTTTTGTTTTTAAATCAAGTAGATGTTCTCTGGAGGTGAACTAAATTGGCCTGTTAGGAAATGTAAAGGAATATTTTTGTAAAAATGACTTGTGAGGCTCACCTAATCCCTGACATCTGAGGAAGACTCTGCACTATAAAGTGCATTACGTGTCTCCGCAGCATGGGTTGCTGGCTGTGCTTTACCAGTGCTAAGGACTTGATCCTCCATCAGGCACTGGGCCCCTGGACGTGGCTCACCTAATCTCGGACACCTGAAGAGGATTCAGGGTTTTAAAGCATTTAATGTGCCCACCCCCAGCGTGGTTTGCTGGCTGTGCTTGACCTTGGCTAAGGACTTCATCTTCCATCAGGCAATGGGCCCCTGGAGGCAGCTCACCTAATCTCGACACCTGAGTATGACTCATCCCTATAAAGTGCGTTACGCACCTCTGCAGCATGGGATGCGCCCAGGCTGTGCCAAGCCCGGGCCAAGAGCAGGTCCATCTGTGTCTGTCTGCAACCAGACGAGGCCGGGCAACCCTTCTGACTCTGAAGTCCAGGTCGCTCCCTTGTTGATAGAGGATCCTAGCGAGGATCTATTTTTCAATCTGCTTTGATACACACTTATGGGTAAGCGCATAGTGGTTGGTGGGCCGGCTGTCCCTCGTAAGCCCCCCAGCAAGGACACTATGTTGAAGCAGGTTATCGAGGTAGTGTCAATTTAAATTGATCTGGCTGAAACGAGGTTGTCCCTGGAACAGGTGGACAGCCTGGGAGAAGAGGGCGATTGTTCAGTCTAGTTAGCCCCTGTGATGATAAGGCCACCGTGGGGCATGGAGGGGCTTCATCAGCCCGTTGCGGTATAGCATCATTGTTTTGTGCAGCCCCTACTGAAGTTTAAAGGAGCCCTCCCCATCAGGATAATGCTCCATTCCTGGCTGAACCAGCACCCAAGCATAAAAAATAGGGGACACATGGGGGGAGAGAAGTCGCAGTTGGTGGCAGCAGAGTACTCAAGAGAGGCAGTGTCCCTTATCTCTGGGGCTATTAACCTTGAGGAAATTTTTAAACAGCTGAAGTCGATCAATGAAACTCAGTCTCTATTAGAGCTTTTTTGGATTCAGTTGAGTCACACATAGTCAATTCGTCAATCGCATTGTCTGACACCCAGGAAGGAGGCAACTCACCCTGACACTACAAATTTGTTTGGACCCCAGAAGCTGCTCTGAGGAGTGTGGGGGGCGGCCTAGGAGATGCTTCAGACTGCGAGACAGTCGGCCTCCTGTAGTGGCAAAGACAAGCAACAAAGGGTTTGTCGCGAACCCTAGACAAGAGACCATACACCTTGGCTCAGAGAAATCCCACTGCCAGATTGTCCCAAGGGAGCAGCAATTATTGGTAGCATCTTTCACAGTGAGGGACAGTAGTTGCTGTGGAATTGGCATTGGGACTTCCGTGAATCCAGCCCAAAACACGTCGGGCCTCTCCGTTAGGTTCCATCTTCCCCCACCTCCTTCCCTTTGTTGCCATTCTGGCAAATGTTCCTCCCTTGAGTCCAGGAGCAGAAGAATCCACATGGGAACTTAGTCAGAAGGCCAGACATTGATGTTTTTGGAAGGAGGATATGGAAGATTATTATGGCCAGACGAGTGGGGCGGGTAGGTTTTTGTGAGAAACTATTAGATGGAGATCGTATCGTTTTGAATTTTAGTCTGGCGGTCTTAGCCGGCCAATTGATCTCCTGTTGTTCAGCTGAGGGGGGCGGGGTGGGGTAGGTTGGAAATCAAAGTCCTCCCATTGGGATCCTTTTACCCTTTAGCCAGGGGGCAAATGCTAAGGGTTTCCAACAATATCCAGCACCACTAGAACTTACAAACAGGTATCAACCACTGGAGGACCTTGAATGTATTGATTGACAAAGTCTTATTTTAGTGGCCCTTCTCAGAATTGGGTTATTCCCTTAGTTGAGGTTCAGAATAAGCAATTAGCCCCCATGAAAATGTGTAGTTGGGCTATAGCTTGCTTGGGCAATAAGATAGAGGACCAGGCCTAGACAGGGAAAATGAATGATTTTGATATTGTGGCCCTACAGGAGACATGGGAAGTAGAGTCTCACTTTTGTCTACATTGTTACACTGTTTTTTCAGTATTAGCAGAGCTGCTCCGGTTTTGTAGAGCAAGGGGAGGTATGCTTCTTTTGATATCCCTTAGTTTAGGGCAGTGGTTCCCAACCAGTTGTCCACGGACCCCTGGGGGTCCGCAAAGCCTCCTCAGGGGGTCTGCTTCTGCTTAGAAAATGTAATAATTTTAACAGATTAGGTCCCCACTTTCAGTAATGATTTAGTGGGAGATCCCCAGATTCCATTCCTGATTGAGTGGGTGTCCCCGTGTTCATGTATTGATAAAGTGGGTGTCAACAGAAGTCAACATTTTGGGAACCACTGGTTTAGGGTATACCCAAGCTCAGATTTTATCTGATGCCAGACACCTGCAGTTTGTTAAATTAGATTTTGAGGGTCTCCCAAATATTTTGTTGATAAATGTTTATAATTCACCCATGTGGATATCGCCCACTGAGCATTTAGGCATTTTACGTCTGCCTAGAAGGGAAGTTTGTTATTTTATTATCCTCTTGGGTGACTTCAATTTACACCTTTGCCCTCTGAATTGTCATGGTATTGCACATCCTTTAGTTGGTGACTTAGAACAGGGCAACCATCTTAAAGCATACTGTTGAGGGCAGTTTCTTGGATGTGATTTTGGCAGATTTTAATTCGGTACATATTAGCGACGGTACGGAAGGGCTGATAGTATGAACTTTCAAAGACAAATGGGCCAACTTGACTGTCGACTTTATATTTGTTTCTGCCTTTCTTGTGCAGTTTGTTTATAGCTTTGAAGTGCAGTGGTCAGTATTTAGCGACCACAACTCATTGGCCCTTTTTATGGACTGTGGTACCCAAGCGGTTAGACCGTTGGTGAAAGTTCCCTAAAAATAAAGAGATTATTCCACACAATCAGGGACACAGATTAAAATGACACAGTGTCTCCCATGATTTCTTCCTAGACCTCCTCCATAACACGTGACCCAGATTTTGAAATGTGCTTGAATGATAAGGGGGATGATAGAGTGATTCTGGAGGCTTTTGTAACATCTGCAAATAGGTCAACAGCAGCCTCAGGGTCAAGGGGAGCTGGGGCCAATCTTAGACAAGAGATGCTTTAACTCTGATTACTCGAAAGCTCTCCATTGCTTGAAAGTGGCGCTCAGGGTTGTTCTCAGAGATAAGACATTAATTGCAAGTTGGGGGAAGGAATATGTTAGCTACCGAAGCTCATAAAAAAGAGATCAGGGAACAAACTAAAGAGGACCTGGTGAACCCTCTTAATTTAAACAACAGAGCAAGTTTCTGTTTTTCCCCTTTTTTTCAGGAGAGTCGAATAGGATCATAGACTGTACTATTCCAGTGGATGAGTGTGAGAAGCACTTCTCTGTAATTGATGGCAGTACAGTGGAGCACATGACCCCCTGTAGTGTTGACCTGGTTTGCGGAGGATGTGGTTACCTGGTTTACTGAGAAGGAGATCATGGCCACTATAGTAGCCATGTCTAACAACAAGGCTCTGGGGCTCGATAGGGTACCCGCTGATTTATTTGCCCATGGTATCCAGCTGTGGAATAAGGTTCCAATACTGTGGAGTATTCCCTCCCCCTACGTGGCATGTTCAGTCATTATCCTGGTGTTTAAATAAGAGGTAAGGTTGGACCCAAGATGTAATAGACCAATCTCGCACATTGACTCCGTCTGTCAAGGTTTTGGGTAGGGTAATTTTGGCCAGGCTAAAAGACCAGGCTAAAAGATTAATTGGATCAAAGGAAAGTGATCTACTGTTTTCAGTATGAGTTCAGGTGGGGTAGAGGTATCCAGGACCAATGCCTGAACCTGCACTTATTTGTGGGTAAATATACAGTGGCCAAAAGAGAGCAGTTACATCTGGTATTTATGGACTTGTCATTGGCATTTGACCAGGTCAGCCAGGCTATGGTCTATGTAAATTGTCATGGGTTTGAATATTAGCATCTTAAATTTTTTGCATGACCTTCATCAGGACGTTACGGCATTGGTCAGATATGAACATGAAGGGTGCCTAACAACACCAATAAAAACTCATAAAGGGGCGAGGCAGGGCTACAATCTGGCCCTTCTGCTGTTTACTTCATATATATACAGTTTGTGCCCTGTGCTATGCTCTGCCATCAAGGATGCTTGCCGGGTTGGGTCACAAATGATACCAGTTTTGGTGTATGCAGACAATACTGTTTTGCTAGCCAGAACCACGGTGGGGCTCAAAATCAAAAATGTTCTTGAATCCTTCATTGATTTTATGTCTTCTCTTGACATGGAGGTAAATTATTCCACGTCTCACATTATGGTAATTAGGAACTTAAGAAAAGCAAGATTTCTTTGGGCGGGGGAGGTCATGAGGTGACGAGGGTAGGAGGCTGGCCCTCTATGTAGCATGCAAAACTAGGCACACTGTGCAGGGGGGTCCATTCAACCACAGGTAGGTTTACAGAGGTAAAAATGAGACCACCTAATGCGCAAATTTTTATGGTAGCTTGGTCAAGCAGTTAGGCTAATCTTGGAGAAGTGGAAAGCATTTGTTGTACTCACAGTATCTATAAATGAGACCACACATTCCAAAGAATAACTCAAGACCAAGTTACAATAATACTTCAGATTTTTATAAGAATGTTAAGACCAAGATCATCAAAATCGGGTAAGTTCTTTTTAAGTTGAGAATTTTAGAATTTTTAATAAAAATAGTCTTTTTACGTGTAATTACGCACCATTGGAATCAATGGGGAAAATAGTTGAAAATGCATATAAAATCAGGCAGTGCGTTTACCAGTATCTCCTTTTGCAGGTATGTCGAGGTCGTCGGTTCGCACTCTGGACCAGCTGGAGAAGTTTGCGCTGCTCCCGGTTTTGGCGGGAGCAGCTGCAGTAAGTCTGGCCACTGCGGGAGGCTACTTGGAAGAGCACTGCACAGGTGGACCTAGAGGTAAGTCCAGTGGGTCCACTTGGATTGTCGAGGTCGAAAGGGGTAGGGGACCTTTGGGCACAGCTAGTTCTTCTTTGCAGGACATAGGGCGGCCGGGTGCAGAGTGAATCGGTGAGCCAGGGGCTGTGTGCAAGGGTGCCCTTGGAAGCAGGATGTAGTTTGCATTGAGGGTTGCTTGAAGGTCAGTAGGGGCACTCTGGTGGGCGGTCCTGGTGGTTTCTTTAAAGTCCCTCGACTTGGGCTTCCTCCTGCTCTTTCTTCAGTCTGGAATTGACTGTCCTTCTTGATGTCCGAAGTGAGGTGACAAGTACATAGGGCTATTGCATGGTTTGGCCACTGGAGGGTGCAGGGTCACCAAACTTGGCACACTTGCAGGGTTTGTCCTCACAGTCCGTCTGATGGATGTTGGTCTTGCTGCGGTGTACGGTTCCTTTGTCAGCAGCCGGTCAGTGAAGTGGCCTTCACAGGGTCTTTGGTGACAGGAGAGAGATGCCTTCACTCTGGAGGAAAATGTTTGTTGATTTTTGAAGAGTGAAGGTCCTCTGGGGGTTTGTAGAGTCCATCCAAAATCTAAGCAACCCTTCAGCTGCGATTATCAAGTCCTGGGTGCAGTAGGCAGGGTGTGGCACTTTTTCTTGGTACAGCAGGACTTCAGTTCTCGAGCCTGGCGTCTTCTTTGTTGCTAGTCTTGTTTTGTCCTTGGAATCTGATCTCTCGGTCTTTGGATGCCCACTAAATACCGTATTTAGTGGGCGTTTAGGGGAGTACCTGGTAGGGACCAATGGGTCATTTACCTTAGGGAGGCTACACCCACTAAGTGACCACTTCCTGTGGGTAGAGGTCACTTCCTTTTGCCTAATTGGCCGTTTTCCTTCCATGCAAGGGGGAGGAAAATGAAATTGAGGGGTCTCTCCGCATGCAACGTCTTAGGGTGGTGCAGGCTGGGGCTGACCACTCCTCCTGTCCTTTATGTGGTTTCCCGCTGTTGCTCCAGTCAGAAGTGGAGGTCTGCAATGGGTGCGGCCAACTGCTGCTATCAGCAGGCTTGAGATCGAGTTACAAAAGCAGTAAGCTCTTTGAAGAATGCTAGCAGGGCAGTGCACATTTCTGAGGGGGGGATGTTTGCACTTCCACCCAGGAAGGGCTTTGTTCTGACACAGAGAGAGAGCAGGATCTCTCACCCCAGGGTTCCAGAATCTTGTCTGGTGGTGGCAGGCTGGTTGTGACCGGCCAGCAACCATGCCACAGTAGTTAGATTTGGCAGGGGGCACCTTTAAGTTGACCCCTGCATATGTTTTGTAATATATCCAATACTGGTCCCAGTGTGGATTTATTATTCTGCATTTTTTATACCAAACAACCCAGGGTTCAGAGTAGCCATCATGTAGCTGTGAAACTAGTACTGACCACTGTCCAGCACATGTATTAAAATGCGTGCTTTGCTCGCTTACTTTGGCAGGGACACAGTAGGGGCATGTTGTTCATGCATCTAAATCCTCACTTACAGTTACGGCACCCTACCTTAGAGCTGGAGGGCCTGCCAGAGGGGAGACATACCTATAGTGCATGCAGTGTGTAGTGGACAGAGCACACAGGCTGTGTGCCATGTTGAGTTGGTGTTTTAGGATTGCATCAGAACACTCAGCCTGCAATGTCAGTATTGGGTACTTCTGCATGGCCCTAGAGGGTGGCACAATCTGTGCTGCTGCCCTGAGGGACCTACCCTTAGTACCCCATGACCTGGGTACTTGAGTACCATTTACTAGGGACTTCAGCGTCAGCTAAAGGTGTTGACAATGGATACCTTTGCAATTGTTAGGGAAAGAACACTGGCAGTGGAGACCTGGTTAGCGGGATCCTAGTGCACTCCAGTTCAAGTTACATCCATAAACCAAGCAAAACATTGGGGGGTGGGGGAGTTATGCATCAATGTGCCAGTTTCCCACAATGAGGGTCTCCATTTTTCTATATTTAGGGGTTATTTTTGATTGAGCAATGTTTGTGGGTCCCTCAAAGGAGGGTAAAGAGAGATTTGTTGGCCAGGGCAGTGACCTCGCTGTTTGACTTTGCATTAGGCTGGGTACTAGACTGGTCCAGGCAACAATGAAGGTCTGTGTCACCAAATGTTTGGCGATAGTGCGTTATGGTAGTGGATTATGGGGATATAAGGCATATGGTGAGATTCAGAGTGGAAAATGCCTACGCGAGAAGACTGCTCTGTCTCCTGCAGTCAGCTTCTACTTTTGTTGCCTATGTGGAATTGGGTTGGATTATGTTTCTGATAAAATGGCCTTTGGTTCAGTAGTAAGATGGTTTAGAGTCTGGTCAAATCCTTATTTGGAATTAAATCAGGCCATAATTAGAGATTGCCCTGCCCTGGACAAAAAGCCTTATTATTCCTTGGTTCTGTTACATGAAAGATTCCCAGGAGAAGCTGGGTTCTGCTTTTTTCAAAGAACCCGAACAAATCAAGGGAAAAGATGTACTGTGGATTAAGCGGCAATGAATGGAATCTGCTAATTTAGAGAGAGAGGGCAAGGAGGTACAAAAATCTGTGGGTAGGTCATACATACTCTTGTAGACAGATACAAGTATAGAGCCCTACCTTTGATGTTGTGAATTCCCCACATCCTCGTGTTTTTTTATTAACAAGGTTCAGATTAAACCTTTTTTCATTGGCTCATAGCTAAACCCCAGATCTATCATAATGGGGATAATCAGACCCCATGCTCTTGTGATAATTTCTCAATACAGGATACAATGCACTTTATTTTTTTCTGTGGTCATTATTGTAATTTGAGACGGCAGCACATACTACCTCTGTTAAGGGGGAGAGGTTGATTTACCTACAGATCTTGAATTCCCTATAATTTATCACAATGTGGCTTGTTTTCTGGCAGGTGTACTTAGGTATAGGAATAGACAATAGTATGGCCCAAGACATGGGGACTGATGTCTCTGCCTGCCATCGCTTCTGAAAAATAGATTGTTTTGTTTTGGATTGCTGGTATTTCAATAATTTAAATTTTTAATTTGTTCTTCATTTGGGTAACTAAACTCATTCTGGATTAACATAATTTTTCTAGGGCCCATTAGGGCCTATCTCTTTTGTATAATGTTTAAAGGTGTTTTTAATGTATATTTGTATGTTCAATGGCATGTGTAGCTGCAGATACACATGCTACACATTGCTTCCGCCATCTAGTGTTGGGCTCGGAATGTTACAAGTTGTTTTTCTTCAAAGAAGTATTTTCGGAGTCACGGGATCGAGTGGCTCCTCCTCTCGGTCATACTGCGCACGGGCATCATCGACTCCTTTGTTAGATTGTTTTCTTTCTGCTGTCTGGTTCGGACGTGTTTCCTGTCGCTCTGAGATTTTGAATCGGAAACTCTAGATAACTTTCTTTCACCATCAGGATTGTTTCAATTGCGTTTTCATCTCTAGTCGAGCCGATAGTACAGTCGAAAACCAATTTTCGCCCTTATGGGTGTGAGTGCCCATCTCTGGCCTGTTCAGGTCTACAGCATCAAAGCCTGATCGATCGGACTCCATTCCTATTCGGTCCTCGCTGCCAGGCAAAATTTCCATACACAGATCAACACCTGGTATGTAATCTGTGTCTCTCTCCCGATCACCGAGAAGAGGTTTGTGAAGCCTGTCGATCGTTCTGATCCAAGAAGACACTACGTGACTGGAGAGCCAGGAGACTAGAAATGGCATTGAAAAGTATGGAGTATATCTACACCAATGAGGAAGAACAGGCGCAGACAGTTTCTATTCAGGACACTGACTCCGAAGAATACTCTGAGGAAGATAGCCAACTCATCACTGCCGGTCACCACGTGAGTACGACTTCCCCTACGCCCACTCCTAAAAAGTCATTGAAGGCCTTGTTGCACCACTGCCAGACAGCCATTGTTCGACCCGCAAGAAAATACTTGGCGACCGACCTTCGGGTTCGGCGCCTTAAAAGGCCACACCTACTTAGATACTGGAGTCAAGCAAATCCACCAAAAGCTCAACTTCCGAACCGAGTCGGCGTCCACACTCTTCGGAGTTGAAACCGCGAGGTTCTGCCTTGGAGCCAAAACAGGCTGTATTTTAGGAGCCGAAAAAACTGCAAACTTCGGAGCCGAAAAAGTATTCTGACACAGAGGAACAAGGACTTTCGAGCCACCTAAAGCACAAGCCATATGATCAACAGTCCTCTAAATCATCAAAATCATCAGAATACATTTCTGAGGACACTGAAATTCAACCTATTCTCGAAATCATGGATGAAAGACAATAAAGGATCCATATCCATAAAGAGACTGGAAGGATCATTACTGCACCTCCTCCAAAGACTAAAAGAAAGTTGGCTTTTCAGGAACATCTCAATACTGCTCCACCACCGACAAAGATTTTTAAACAGAAGGAGAAGCCATTACTTCTGCATACCTCTCCCCCTCATTCACCACAACTTTCTTTTTCACCACTAGCCCACCACCTTTGCCTTCACCAACTCACTCACAGACCTATTCTCATGGTGATACAGTTGATCCTTGGTATCTGTATGATCCAGATCCCATACCAGCTAATGACCCAGACCTAAATCCTTCTAAACTTTCCCCCCAGAAGATACAAATGCATACACGCAGGTCGTCTCTAGGGCTGCTGCTAATCACAGGGTACTCATGCACAGTGAGCCTTTAGAAGAGGATTACCTTATCCTCCACGCGCTCACGTTACCAGTGCTTCCCAATGCTACCTAACATGATCAAGCATGCAGATTAAATATTTAAGGAGCCGGTTAAAGCTAGGGTTTAACACCACACATAGATAATAAATAGAAGCCTGCACCTACAGATCCTGCTTACATAACACATCAGGTACCTCCAGACTCAGTGGTTGTCAGTGCTGCCAGAAAAAGGGCCAATAGTCAATCGTCAAGGAATGCCCCTCCCCCTGACAAAGAATGCAGGAAATTTGATGCTGCTGGCAAGAGGGTAGCTACATAGGCAGCTAACCAGTGGCGCATTGCAAACTCACAAGCCTGCCAAGAGAGCACCAGAAAAGGGCTCAACAAATTGTTGAGGAAGGTCAGGCGATGCGTAAAAACCAGGTAAGTTATGCCCTTGATGCTGCAGATACAGCAGCTAGAAGTGTGAATACTGCTGTAACCATACGCAGGCACGCATGGTTACGTTCTTCTGGATTCAAGCCAGAAATACAGCAGGCATTACTGAATATTCCTTTTGATTTAAAAACAAAACAAAAAAAAACACTTGTTTGGTCCTGAGGTTGACACTACAAGAGGCTCCTTTCTTAAGCAGCAATTTAGAGGAGGATTCAAGCCCCACTCTATGGAGGCTTCTACCTCCCAGCCTAAACAAGGTCAGCAACAACAGTACCAGAGAGGGGGATTTAGAGGCTCCTATAGAGGCCAACACTTCAGAGGCAAATTCCAGGCCTCAAAAAAATGTCACTACCCAAACAAAACAGTGACTTCATAAGCATGCCACAACCCCACACATCTCCTGTGGGTGGTAGACTGCAGCAATTCCACTCCCAATAGCAAAATATCAACACAGACCAATGGGTACTCTCAATTATCCACATTGGTTATTGCCTAGAATTGATTTCTATCCCTCCATATATTCCTCCCCATTATCACAGGTTGTCCCCAGAACACAACGTTCTATTACAACAAGAAGTACAATCGCTACTACTAAAAGAGGCAATAGAATTAGTTCCAAAATCTCAAAACAGAACAGGGGTATACTCACTATACTTCCTCATTCCCAAAAAGGATGGCACTCAGACCCATTCTAGACCTCAGACCACTAAATCTATATATCCTGTCAGAACACTTTCACATGGTAACTCTGCAGAATGTCATTCCACTACTACAAAAACAAGATTACATGACTGCATTAGATCTCAAAGATGCGTATTTCCATATGCCCATCCATCCAGCTCACAGAAAATTCTTAAGGTTTGTGATAGCGGGAAAGCATTACCAATTCGAAATGTTGCCATTCGGCATAACAACAATTCTAAGGGTATTCAAAAAATGTCTAGCAGTAGTAGCAGCTTACCTAAGAAGACAACACATACATGTATTTCCTTACCTAGACGATTGGCTGATAAAATCAAGCAATTTTATACAATGTGAACAACACACTCAATACACAGTAGAAGCCCTACATACATTAGGGTTCACTCTCAATTACCAAAAATCCCATCTTCAGCCAGCACAGGTGCAACCTAACCTAGGTGCTATTCTCACTACACAAAAAGCCTTAACCTATCCAAATACACAAATGATACAAGCTTATCAAAATCTCATACCACAAATGTAGCCAAATCAACAATACACTGAAAGATTTATCATGAAACTATTGGGAATGATGGCATCCTGCATAGCAATAGTACCGCATGCAAGACTAAACATGAGAACACTACGACAGTGCCTCTCACAGCAATGGTCTCAAGCACAGGGTCAATTGCAAGATCTAGTGTTGTTAGACCGCCAAACGCACAAGTCCCTTCAATGGTGGAATCTCAGCAATTTAATGAAGGGGCGGTCATTTCAGGACCCTGTGCCTCAGACCACAACAACAATAGATGCATCAATGATAGGTTGGGGAGCTCATCTCAACAACCTTACCATACAAGGGGAATGGGATTCAAAACAACTAAATTATCACATAAACCATTTAGAATTATTAGCTGTATTCCTTGCCGTAAAAGCGTTTCAGCCACTTCTCAAGCACAAAACTGTCTTGATAAAAACAACCATGTATTATCTAAAGAAACAAGGCGGGACACATTCATCTCAACTGTCCCTTCTAGCCCAAACAATATGGAAATGGGCAATTCACAATCACTTTCATCTACTAGCGGAATACCTTCCAAGAATACACAATCAGCTAGCGTATCTCCTAAGAAGAACACACCAACAGATACATGAATGGGAGATTCACTCTCAGATACTTCAACAGTACTTTCGAAAGTGGGGGACACCAGCAATAGACCTATTCGCAACAAGCAAAAACACAAAATGCCAAAACTTCGCATCCAGACACCCACACCCTCTATCCAAAGACAATGCTCTATGGATCAACTGGTCAGGGATATTTGCTTACGCTTTTCCCCCTCTCCCACTACTTCCATTTCTGGTCAAACCTCTTTCACCATGATATTCATAGCCCCCACGTGGGCACAACAACATTGGTACACAACACTCCTATACCTACCAGTAGTACCTTACTACAAACTTCCAAACAGACCGGATTTACTAACACAAAACAAAGGACAAATCAGACATCCCAATCCAAGTGCTCTCAACTTAGCGATATGGCTCCTGAAGTCATAGAACTTGGATACTTGAAACTTCCATTAGAATGTATGGAAGTTCTCAAACAAGCATGCAAGCCTATAACTAGACAATGCTATGCTAACAAATGGAAACGATTTGTTTATTACTGTCAATCTAAAAATACTGACCCACTTACGGCATCAATACAAGATATTGTATGCTACCTACTTCATTTATCAAAGTCAAATTTAGCTTTCTCATCTATTAAAATTAATCTTACTGCCATATCAGCATATTTGTAGACTATACTCTTTAGAGTTCCAGGTATTAAACCCTTCATAGAAGGACTGAAATGTATTATTCCACCTAGAACACCACCAGTTCCTGCTTGTAATGTCAATATTGTACTTGCAAGACTAAAGGGTCCACCTTTTGAACCCATGCATTGCTGTGAGATTCAATTCCTAACTTGGAAAGTTGCTTTCCTAGTAGCGATTACTTCATTAAGAAGAGTTAGTGAAATACAAACATATACTCTCGAAGAACCTTTTTACCACGTAAACAAACATAAAGTTGTACTTAGAACTAATCCAAAATGTTTGCCCAAGGTTGTATCACCTTTCCACATAAACCAAACATTGGAATTGCCAGTCTTCTTCCCACAGCCAGATTCAACTGCAGAAAGAGCCCTCCACACTCTTGATCTTAAAAGAGCTCTAATGTATTATGGATAGAACAAAAGAGTTTAGAAAAACGAAACAGCTTTTTGTTGCTTTTCAACAACCACACAAAGGTAATCCTATCTCTAAAGAAGGATTGGCTAGATGGATTGTTAATTGTATTCCAACATGCTACATTAAGGCAAAACAACAACTTTTAATAACACCTAAAGCACATTCCACTAGGAAAAAAGGTGCTTCTATAGCATTCATAAGAAACATACCAATGGCAGACATATGCAAAACTGCTGCATGGTCTACACCACATACATTTACATAGCATTACTGTGTGGATGTACTTTCAAAGCAACAGGCCAATGTTGGCTAAGCTGTCCTAAAATATTATTTCAAACAACTCCAACACCTACAGGCTAGCCACCGCATTATTTTGGGGAGAACAACTGCTTTATAGTATCGAACGGAAAATGTCACCCAGTGTACATCTGTTTGTGTCATGTAGTGCTGCAGATTCAGATGCATCCTCCCTCCTCTCTATTCATTGCAGTTTCTTATTTGTACCTATGTATATACATTTACATTTGCATGGACATCTATTTTACTTATTACTTTTATAGTAAATTTACATTCTTACACTCTATCACTACTTCCTACACCCTTTTGCGGGAAAACAATCTACCAAAGGAGTCGATGCCCAGGCGCAGTATGACCGAGAGGAGGAGTCACTCGATCCCGTGACTCCGAAAATACTTCTTTGAAGAAAAACAACTTGTAACACTCCAAGCCCAACACTAGATGGCGGAAGCAATGCATAGCATGTGGATCTGCAGCACTACATGCCACGAACAGATGTACATTGTGTAAGTGACATTTTCCTTTCTAATTGATTATTAATCATGAAACTTGAGTGGTTTTATTGCCTTGCTACTTATTGTCTGTGTGTGCTTTATGGATTTGTATTAATCGGAAATAAAAATTAATCGGCTTGTGCGACTTGGAATGGCGATACTCATTTGTCCCAATAAACCTTCATCTCTAAAAGTACTAAATTGTAAACAAAAAATAGTAAATAATAGGGAATAATTGAAAACTAATCTACTGAATCAGGAAGCATATTAGAACCAGAAGGAAGTCTGTAAGTTTAGCAGAATGAAAGAGATCGAGAATTGTTTTCATGATTGAGACATCACCTTATATTGATTAGTTTTATTTTCTGGTGGTATAGACTCTTCACACTGGGACTGGTACCATCAGAGAAATGATGAAACTATTGAAAGCTCACACGTGACTTGTGTTATCCGCTTCTTTATCTGTAAAAAAACAAACCTTAGATTATTTTGTGCTGAAATGATCACAGTTACACCTGTGGCCACTGGAAACAAACTATGATGGTCATTATGACCTTGGCGGTCCTGCACCACCGTGTCTGTGGCTTTACTGTCTTTACTGCCAGGGTAGTGGGACCGCCTGGCCGAAGGTTTACCACCTTTGACACAACGGTCCACATTACACCGCCCACAGTATAATGACTATCCTTAAAGCCAGGGATTCCGTGGCGGTCAGGATACTGGCAACAGGAATACTAATTAATTTGCCACAGCAGGACTCCCCAACCCATTCTCCATGTAGGAGTCCAATCCTGACCCCATCAGAACCCCCACCCCCAAGCAGCGACCCCCCAATCTCCAAACTGACCCCCACCCACGCTTGCACACACCATACTTGCTTACTTACATACACACATACATCCATGCTCACTCATTCACACACATCATGCACACACGGCCATGAACCCCCCAGCATACACGCACACATACTCCCCTTGCATACACACATTCACACAAGATCACAGACACTTGCCCACACAAACACACCCATAACCATTCATGTACACAACACTCAACAACCTCCCCCGCACCCCTGTCGGATGATCACCTTACCTGGTGGTCACAGTGGTCATCTGGGAGAGAATGGGGTCCATGGCGCTTGCTCCGCCGCCGGCGCCCTGCCAACACAACACTGCCACACCATTTACAATGTTGTAATACGGCGGGTGGTGTTGTGGTGACGTGGCGATGGCGGCTGAGCAAGCTTCGCTAGACCGCCGACCGCCAGAATGGCTGTTGGCAGCTTCCCTGCCAAATAGTGGCAGAGAGCAGCAGCAGTAGCCATAATATGGCAGTCTTCAGACCGCCAACCCTGGCGGTCATATGGCGGTCGTGACTTCAGCAGTCTACGGAATAGACCACCAAAGTCATAATGAGTGCCTATATGTGGTAAGTCATGAGAAGCTAGAATAATGAAGCAATGCTGTTAAAAAAAATATACATTAGATGGATAGGTGATGGCAAATAGGAACGTTTGGAAAATACACAAATAGGATGCTACAAACAAGCATTGATACTGATCATTAGCTGTGCAGATGTAGTCACAACTATGTCAACAACAGTAGAAAAAAGAGGTACTACTTGTAAAATGCTATGTGATTTTTATAACGAAACTGCACCAGAGAAGATCAGTGTTTTAGGAATGTGATGTACATATAAGTGATGGAGACCATAGCTAGTTCTAGTATGTACCTTAAACCTGATGCACAGAAGAGTAGTTTGTGCATCTGCTTTAAGGTATTGCATGCACTATCATTACCCAAATGATTGCCTTTTTCAGGCAAACATTGTGGGAATATTTTCCAGATTTTTTTCTCCTGTCCTACATTGCCCTTCATGATAACATGCTTGTCTCTAAGTCTTATGTCATCTGTACTTGCTGATAAGTCTCTTGTGCTATTTGTTTATCCAAGCTGAGGATATGCCATTTGCATGTTCTTACATCTCATGGTAAAGAGGTGTTAAACTTGCCTTGTTCTGCTCAGTTAATGCCTAAGTGATAATCTGTCTCTACCATCAACATTTTCAAATAGTTCACGAAGCATCCTACCTAAAGTATCCACATCTACTAGCCCCAACGTAAATCCCCATAGCAATTTAAATGTAAATTATAGCATAGTCATGCTGTAGTGGTCCTGATAAAGCCATCTAGGGTGCATGTTGAATGTTGAGTATACAGACATGCAAATTTAAGCTCTCTATAAATAGGATATGTACTTGTAATCTAGAGTCAGACCACTTATTTTCTAACTCATAATTTCCTCTCTAGCCAACGTGGGCAATGTTTTCCTGCACTATAGCACTTCAGTTCGAACGGCATCACTACTTCAGGAGACCTAGAGAATAGACCTTTTTCAATGTGTATGGCCCTCAGTTTTGAATGCGTACTGCATCACAAATTAGATCTTTTTAGGTTTCAACAGACATTTCATTTTGGAGGACGCATTAGATGCGGATTATACTATAACTTTGAACTTGCGATAGATGGAGATGTTTTAACATTGCTATATCAGTTCTCCTTTTTATAATGTGCTTTTTACTACGAGGGTTTGGTCTCTGTAATAGGGTTAGCCTGTGATTCCTTTTGGTGGTACGCATGTTTCTTGTCAAAGGCAAGAGTTGTTTTGTTTTTGTAATTGCATTGAGAACTGTGGTTCATCAAGTATATCTTTGAAGATTTTCTTTGTAGAATGTTCCATATCCTTTTTGAAGTTTATTCTGTAAGATGTCTTCTGTCTTTAAATCTGTAACATATTTAGACGAACCTCTAAAACAAATCCTGCTCACTATTTTGTTTGTAAACAGATTTTTATTGAGTTTTTCAAGGAAGCACCAAACAGTTTGCATAACAAAGCAGCATATTTCAACACACCGGCACCCACCCATCGGCACAGCAATGAGCAGTGGATGAGCATGGAGCCGCGGTGTGTGTGTCTATCACCCCCCTCCACTCCCAATTATCATCAGTGCTCCACTGCAATAGGCTGTCTCTTAAAGAACAAACCCAAACAAACAAGCCAAATTCTCCTTCCACCCTTCCCTCCTGAACCCTTTGGTGTCCTATACTCCCTATCCGGCACTTCACTAGTGAGTGTGGAATGTGGTGGCATCCATGATAACCCTGAAGAGGCCTTTACTGGGTACCACTGACTGCTGCAAAAACCCTCTTTGGGTGCCCGTCTGCATGTTGAGGCTAGGAGGCCGCCAAGCTCATGGTCCCCACTGTGTCTAATTATTACCCCAGTGGAGCTGTAAGGCAATTTGTCTGACTCAATAGCGCCATCTTCCTCTTTCAGTACGTCAGCTAATGCCTCCCAAGCTCTAGCAAAGTCCATTGGTTTAATGTCCTGGTAGGCCTCCGTAAGTAATGCCCCCCACCTCCCAGCCACCCATCTAAGCACATCAGCTCTCCACCATTCTATCTTGGGACCAGCAAGAGTTTTCCATTGCATCATTATATGCTGTTTAGCAAGTATCAGGGACATTTTGATAAATCTGAATGTCTTCTTATACATAGCTGGGCGGGGGTAGATAACAACAGACACAGCTTGGGGGGAAGAGGTCTAGCGAGCGATCTGTGGGATCAGTCAGCAATTGTAACACTTTTGTCCAGTAGGAGCCACAGAGCATGTGTAGTAAACCTCCTTCCTCTAAATGGCACCTGGAGAATTCATGAGTAGTGAGCAGGAAGTAGGTGTTAAGCTTTTGAGGCGTGAGGTATGCTTGATGTAAGATGCAATAGTGTATAAGGTGGAAGCAAGCATTGCGGGATATTTTGAGGGCAACCTGCCACATTTGACCCATTTTCTATTAGTCAAGGGTATCCCCAAGTCTGCCTCCCACTTCTCTTTCAACAGAATGTGTGGCAAAAGCATGTCCCCCCGAAGTGCCCCATTAAGCCCCGACCCCCGCCTCCGAGTGTTGGCAGTGTCCCAATTAAACTGGAAGCTTTGGTGCATCTGGGTTCGTTGTCCCGCCTCCCCTAGAGTTTCCTCATTGCCCCATTTGAGGTACCATTGAGCAGGAAGTGCCCTGCCGGAAAGTCATACTCTGCTCTCAGATCATCAAAGGAGCATAGCTTCCCATTGATGTATAGTGCACCTACAGTATCTATGCCTGCTGCTATCCAATCCTGACACAGTTCAACATTTTGGATCTGCGTAAGCAGGGCCTGAAGTAGTCGCCTCAGGGAGTAAGTGGCGTTTGTCGATTTTTCTTTTTTTCGTGCCTGCAGCCAACAATGCTGTATCACAGCCAGGTCATGGCAGTCTGCAGTAGTTGCCCTCTTAGGGTCAAGCAAAAGGGTCTGAACCAAGGCCTGCTTAGCTGCTTCAGGTGGGCGAACCTCTTCTGCATCTCCCACTCCCCAAAAACCATCCAATGCAGCTGGGCCGCTAGGTAAAGGTCTCAAAGTCAGGGGCACCTATTCACCCTCTGTGGATGTGCACTGCAGTTTTGCTAGCGCCTCATGCTGCCAGCCCCTTCTCAGAGATCAGGTCCCCAGGTTACCCCAGATCAGGTTATGTCTAAGTCTTGAAAGACATCCCAGGGTACTACCATTAGGAGTGCATCCAAATAGTAAAGAAAGTAGGGGGTAAGGCTTTCATTTTTGTTAATGCTAGCCATCCAGCCACTGATACCAGAAGCAACTTCCAGAAGGCTGCAGTAGCTGCTCCAATGTTCTCTTTAAAGATTGTGGGGTTAGTCCGATATATGCAGACTCCCAAGTACTGTATTGTGCTAATCTCCCATGGCATTCCGCACATATCCAGCAATTTGCAGGGTATTGCCTTGGTTGGGAACGAGCTGGTTTTCTATGCATTGAAGCTGTCGAAGTCCACTGCCCTTTCAGGTTCTGTCAGTATGTCTTAATTCAAAATAACCACATTATCTGAACACAGGGAGATATAGTGAGTAACCCCTTGAGACAGAATACCAACATAGGGTATGCCAGTATGAGCCGTGCCTGCCAGTAGCTCCACCCTCAAAGGTGAAGAGCAGGGGCAGTGAGCACCCCTGTCTAGGTCCCCTCTCTACCTTGTATTGCTCCGAAATAGGATGCTCAGTGAGGACCCTTGCAGTGGGAGATGCATACAGTAATGTAGTCCACTCCACAAACCTTCACCCCAACCCCATTTTGGTCATCACAGCGATAGTCCCATTCCAAACTGTCAAAAGCCTTTTCAATGTAAACAAGTATGGAGCCAGCCGTTATACCCTCAAAAGAACTAGTCATCTCTGTGTATTTAGAGCCATATTGTGTCTGGGTATAAACCCAGATTGATAAGTGTGAATGAGGCCCGGCATGTGGGGCAGCAGCCTATGTTCAAGTATTCTGTAGGCAGCATTCAGCATTGATAGCGGACTAAACGGCGACACATTCATAGACGGTTTTCTGGGCTTAAGCAGGGGGGCTATTAGTGCGTCTCACTAGGAAGGGGGATAGGCATGGATGACAACTCTAAAGGCCTCTCATTCACTCATTGCTAATGTAGGAGGCTGGCCCTTTATGTGGAATGTGAATACTGTGCAAAGAGTCCAGGGGTTCTCCAGTGAGTGCAGTCCCAAGGTGCTCTGTTTAAGGTGTAGTGTGGTCGAGCAGCTTTAGGCTTACCACAAAGGAGTGCAAGACATCTACAAATACACACAATAGTCAATAAATAAGACACACAACTCAAAAAGGAGATCCACACCAATTTATAAACATAGCAAGCATCTTTATATATGTTTAGACTTTAGAGAAAAATCATTCAGGTGTGTATGTTTTTGAATAGGAATTCTTTTACCTTAAAAAAAAATGGACACTGCAATTTTTTTCTCCAAGGTTATTGAATGGGAAGAACAACAAATTCTGCAAAAAGCTAGTATCAGGACCGATCTCCTGGTGTTAAGGTGAATAGTGGGCAAGGTCCGAGGCTGCACCCACAGTACACCCTCAGGGGCACAAGGGCGGCTGGGTGCAGAGTGTAAAACAGTGTTGGGTGCCCAATATGTTCCTCTGGAGATCCGTCATTAGGGCTGCAGGCTCTGACCAGGGGGCCAGTCGGGCGGAACTAACAGCGGGGCTCAGGCCTCACGATGCTCGGGCACAGGTAGGCACCTTTTGGTCCTCTTCCCCACAACCCAGGGACGACGGGTGCAGAGGTGTCCTTAGGTGTGGGATATCTGACTGGAGCAGTAGAGGGGGGATGGTGCAGAGGCTACAGGTGTCATTGGGGAGTCCAGGAGTGGTGAAACCACAATGGACTCAGACTCTGGAGGACTGGGGAACCTTGTTGGCACTAGTGGTCCACTTCATTTCGGGTCAGAGACGGTAGGTACAGTGGTGATTTCAGCATCGGGTTTCGGTAGTTCAGAGGCTTCAGAGTCCCTTTTTTTGGAGTCTGCTGGACAACAGGTCTGCTATTTACAGAGGGCTTCAGTCTTTTTTGAAGGCAGGCAGTCCTCCTGGGTTTCTGGAGCCACAGATGAAGGACAAGTTGACCTTGGTGCAGATTTAGTGAAGAGATGAAGATAGGCCGGTGGGGTTGGTACCAGGTAAGCTGCTGCTTTTTTCCTCTTCTGCTGTTGCAGCTGTTCGGTGTCCTTGATCTTCTTAGGTTGTCAGTATCTGCTTCTCTGGTGCTAGAGGGGTCAGGGATGTGTAGGGTAGTAGCCAATGGTGTACTGACCTTTGGGGTCACTACACCCCCTGTATGACCACTTCAATCCAACACTGCATCAGTTTGGGTTCACCAACGCAAGATGTTTGATACCAAACATCCCCATCTTCAGTGAAGCTAAAATGTAGCTGGGGAACTCGTATAGACCAGTGTACAGCACATGATTTAAAATGGCTTCCCTGGTCACTTACTATGTGTGAGAATTGACATTGTCATAGCAGAGGCTTACCTGCTCATGCAGATTTGCCCTCCCATGTACTATAATGCAACCTGCCTTAGGGCTGTAAGGCCTGCTAGAGGGGTGACTTACATATATTACATGCAGTGGTAGGAGACATGTCCAACAGGCTGTGTGCCATGTTGTGTTTTCACTTTTGTGCAATAGCAGCATGTTATGTGCTTGGTGAGGGGTCCCTTAAAGTGACACAATTTGTGCTGCAGCCCTTAGGGACCCTCTTTTGTACCCCCAGGCCTTAGGTATCACGGGTACCATTTACTAGGGACTTATAGAGGGTGCTAAAAGATTTGCCAGTTGGGGAAACAACTGTGTAGTTTTGGGAAGAGATCTGGCACTGGGGACCTGTTAGCAGGAACATAGTGCACTTTCAGTCGAAATCACATCAGATACCATGCTAAAACTGGGAGGTAACCAAATCAAAAAAGGAACTTCGCTACAGCTTATGTCTTCAAACCCTCGTTGTTGGTGAAATAATGTTGGACCCCCATTCCTAATGGTCTCCCACAACACCAGGCCTTGCAGACTTTCTGCTTTCAAGTGCCAGCTTTGGTTACAGGTTCTCAAGCCTTTCCATTACAGCAAGAGGAGAAGGGGTAATGGTGAAAAGTTGTCATTGCCAAGCATTTTATATCCACTTCACACCCAACATTGTTGGGCGAGCATAGAAAGGTATCCAGTCTGACATGTAATGTGTAGGGCCAAATGGTAGGAGCAATCTTCTTCAGTAGGTTGATAATGTCTCCACCCATTTACAATCCCCCCCCAGTGGTGTTTCTAGTCTGATAACCTCACAGCCAAGCAAGCAAAAGGTGAGTCCCTTAACGGAGTGGTGGGAGCCACCCAGGTCGACATTGGCTAAGCAGTTAAAGTCTCAGCCAGTGAGGATCGCCTGTGGCATTAGAAGAGCCACTGTGCAGGACACGAAATCAGAGAATGTTGTCTGACCGGCATTAGGTGCAAATATGTTGATTATAGAAATAAACAAATCCTTTTACACTAGGTATTTTAATTCCCTGTAGTTTTCTGAAT
Organism: Pleurodeles waltl; assembly: GCF_031143425.1. Lineage (NCBI taxonomy): Eukaryota > Metazoa > Chordata > Amphibia > Caudata > Salamandridae > Pleurodeles > Pleurodeles waltl. Next base: position 1,422,004,703 of record NC_090444.1, read on the forward strand.
GTTCTGATTTGTGTGGCAATATCTTTCATGCGGTTTACACAGTTTTCAGCCTCTGTTAATCTTACATTGTGTTTAGCCAGTTTTTTTTTGTTAATTTTGTATTGAATATTATGATCTACAAGTTGTCAAAATCATACAATCTAAATATGCTAGTGCAATCTTTTCAGATAAAAATATGTATGTAGTTTATTTCAGCATATTTCATACTTTTGGAATTCCTCTGCAAATCTTTTGAATTTATTTCAAGTCAGTATATGTTACATAAGAATTTTCACTATTTTAAAAGGAAAAATATTGGTATTTACCCAGCTGTATCTACATGTTTTCACATTTTGATCTAGATTGTTGACACTGATTTTCAAATCCACAAGGTGTGCTTTGAGAGCGACGTTTAGTCTTCTGCTGGTGTTCGCCAACTTGTCATGTTGGAGGTATCCAATTCTGTCTTTTTAAATTTTGTGCTTGGCAAAAGTGACCAGGCTGGCCTTTTTAGACTTCTACTGTCTGGCAAAAGCTCATGTCCTCTCACACCACACATCCATGCAACACACACATATGAAAAGGGGATTTTGGGCAGTCTCTTTCAGCCATTAGTACTGTCGCTAACATTTCTTGAGCAATTGGCTAACAGGGCTGCCCATCAGAGTTAACATTAGAACACTTTCAAAGTAGTCCACCACACTGGCATAAATTTTGCCCTCGATCTCTGTAGGCTCTCATCTCCTATTCCACTGCCTCCTCGCCTGTTCCACAGTGCCTTGATTTGTCACTTTCTGATTTTTTAGCGGCCCATTATCTGCTAACTTTTTGTGCTCCTGTGCACTTTGTTTTATTTTTTTGTTGACCCTTCTGATATGGCCATAGGTCATGTTTAAATAAAAATGTTATATAAAAAAAAAAGAGCCAGAATGGCCACTTGACATCCGGACATGTGCATATCATCTTCACAGATAATTGTGCATTCCGGTAGTTAGGACATGTGGCCTAGAGCTGCAGGTTTTAGAACTTGGTACCAGCTATGAAGCCCCGCAGACAGTTCAACATCTTGTGATTCTGAGCAAATCATTTAGGGCCTGATTTAGAGTTTTGAGAGGGGGTTACTCGGTCACAAATGTGACGGATATCCCATCCGCGGTATTACATTCCCATTATAGCTTATGGAGATTGTTATATGGCGGATGGGATATTGTCGTGTTTGTGACGGAGTAACCTGTCCCCCCAAATTCTAAATCAGGCCCTTAATATTCTTGTGCTTAAAAAAAGAACCTGACATGGGTGCTAGTGCGAGCTACAGACAACTGCAAAAAAATTATAATAAAAATAAGGTGATGATGCCCCTTTCATGAATGACACTTGGATATTGTTTGTCTTTAGCACACCAAGATTGCATTGAAAATGGTTGGATGTAGGGAGTTGCACAATAAAGTTTTCAAAAAATGTTCATGTTTTTGCTTGAATTAAAAAAGGCATACGACTGTTCAATGTGGGGAGACTATGCATTTTTACAAGCGCTAAGAAGTAACCAATTAGTGAGCAGTATAGAATAGCTGATCATTAAAACATTTTTTAGTTAGACTTTACAAAATCGGACGAGATACAATGGAAATTACTGGAAATATACATTTGGATCTTGGCAGGCTAAGTAACCTGAGAATTTATATGTGTAAGGCCTGATTAATTGCGCGTATCAGTGCCAGAGTAATGGAGGCCTCTGGGATCCATTTTGGATGGTCTTCGCCAGGCCTAGACCAAGAGACTAAAGTGAGGTTGTTTTCCCACACAGTGGAAGTGTTTTGCTAGCATTCTTGATGCCATAGGGATGATACCTAGCCACTGAAGTGGGGAGAAAATCCTTTAGAAATTCAAATCGGCCTTTTGCTGAGAGTAGCTGCTCTCAACTCTTCCTGTGACACTATCATTTGGTCAGTGGTACTAATGAAGGGTGGCACAGCATTTTCTGTTTGTTCAATTAAAAAAGACCCATTCGTTGAGACCTGCTTTTTGTCTTTCACCTGGTCACTCTTCATTGTGGCCGATAACAGCCAGCTGCCCACACCTCACTGTGCTTCTGTTGTGGGTGCTCTAGTCTGGAGACTACGTTACTGTGTGGAGAACTACTCTATACAAAGGCTGTGTCAGAAAAGCAACCTGGAAAAAACACTTGAAAGGAGAATAACTCTGAAACGAGTTCTAAAAGTGCAGACAGTGTCTCAACATCTCCTATCTGCTTTGACTGTTTAATGGTGAGGCCCACTGGCCTATTTTTGTTCCAGTTCCAAATTCTGTATGTCTAAGGAAGATAATGATCTTCAGAGTACTTGAGGACTTTTGTGCTACCAGAGCTGGTGTCTGCCAGTCAGCTCCATAGACATGAGAGGACATCACTTAATCTTGCCTTTGCTGGAAAATGCTATTCATCTGACCTGAAGCTCTACGAATCCAGTTTGCCTTATGAGAGAGGAAAGGTGCCTACCAACCCTGTGCTGGTATGTCAGTTAGTGTGTTCCCTCCTCCTGTTGTGATTGGCTCCTTTGATTTACTGGGATGACAAGCTTATTGGGATGCACCTGCGCTCTGGGACTGGTACAGAGACCTTGGAAGATTATGAGCGGCATTGCCAGCAACCCCAAATTTAAGATGTTACTCTTTACTGAAGAAGGAAAAATATCCTAGAACACTCGTCTAGAGATACCCAGTACTGGCTGCACCAACAATGCTGAACATTAACAACTTTCCACTAAAGTGAGTATAATTGTACACTGTAATTATCACAATTCATCTGGGTAAATTGTATGCTGGTATACCAGTCAGTGTGCTCCTTTCCCCCTTTTGCGTGCCATTGAACCTGAGACACTTGTGGCATGGTCTGAGTCACTTTGCTGAGAGCAGCAGAACCTATTCAATATCTTGTTTGCTGAAGTTGGCCTTTGGATGGCCATGAGGAGATGTGCCCTCGTGGAATCAACCACAACTATTGAATGCCTGCTGCTGTGTTCCTAGAATGATCGGCCAACTGTTTAACTACCAGCTCAAGCCTCGCTGTAGACCAGAAAGGGTCTCTCTGAAGCTGTGGTAGGTGTGCCATCCCTGAAGCAGAAAAGGGGCTGCACGCTGCTTCAGTGAGGCAGCCACTTGACTGCTGAACTATCAATACATACATGAACTGTGAGCGACTGAGTGCACTGATATTTTATTAACGGGGGTAATCTGCACCTGATGCTATATCACAGTATCATAGTTATTCCTACAGGTGTGAATGACTTGGACTAGGAGGGTGGGATCTCAGGAAGACCTTCTATGCTGGGTCAAGTTGCAGCCAGCCCCAGTGCCCAGAACACTATGTTGCATCTAGCCACTAGTTTACATTTAGTTTTAATATGTATTAAAGTAATTGTTAACAGTAAAGCTCTAGGTTGGACTACCTGATATTGCCCTGTTGTGTGATTATTGAGTTCTGAACTCCAGCAACCTACACTACCTCCTTCGAAAGCCTATGACTGCTCACATTGCTATCACTGAGAGTCAAGGTTTCAGAGCCATAGTAGGACAGACCTTGGGACATTAGTGGCAAACAACATCATACCCCATGGTTGAGACCCAGTAGCCCCTGCTTGCCCATTTGCACCCCCGCCCCCCCACCCACACCTCCCGAACAGAGTATGTCAGTGTTCCATGTTAGGAAGCCACTGAAGGAGTGCTGTGGTGTCAGGCTTTCTTAGCCCCTTAGCATAGATTTTCCCTGGGTGCACCCCATGTGTATGACCAAGCTTGCTTTCCAATGTTTCACTAAGTCACCCACAGCTGTAGAGTTCTAAAGTACCATTGTCACTAATTCCAGGAGTTATTTGCATAGGTGGGTTAAGTCTAGCTAAGACCAGGATCGTGAATTTGGCGCTAAAGGGGGCCAAGGCTGATGAAGGAACAGAGCAGGGAATTTGATAGTGAGAAGCTAAGATTAGCTTGCCGGGAAGAAGAAGAAAGAAGGAGGGAAGCATGAGCCCTCGAAGGGAGAAAAAAGGAATGTGATGAGCATCAAAGTGAAAAGGAGAGAAACTTGGATAGACAGACAGGATAGCATATAAGCAAAAGAACCTCAATATGGCAGATAGCTATATCTAGGAAAAGCGACTATACTTTTAACTCTACCAGAACACCTGCCAAGGTTCCAAGAGAGCTTGTGCACATGTATGTGGAGGGAAAAGCTATTTTGGAATGGTTTGTGAGCTTGTAGATTGCATGTAGTGCTCAGTCTTTGAATGTTGCGTCGAAAGAAGCTACATCAATGTGCTGTTTGCCCATAAAAGATACAACAGTCATTGGAAAGATACTTGTGACTGAGCAACTTAATTATTATTAATTTAAGAACATTGTAATCAGACAGTTTGGGCTTTTGGCAACTCAGTACCGCCAGTGGTTTAAAGACAGAAAGAAAGCAGGTGATGTTCCATTTGAAACCTGGATTCGTGGTGTGCAGGGTGATTGGAATGAGTGAGTGAGAGGGATGAAGACCAAGAATTTTCATGCATTTAAACAGTTGATGGTGACAGAGATAGAAGGAGGAGTGCTTAACCCCACTTATGCAATACTTATCAGATCTGACAGAATGATCCAGTGCTAGCTGACAGGTGGTTATCTACCAGGGTTAAAAAAGGGCTGGAGTACCATGGCTCTAAGCTAAAGGGAAAGAGGAAATCTAAACAGGCTAGTTCCAAACCAGAGAGTAAGGGCCAGGAAGGAGCAGCAAAGGAAGGTTCTTCCAGGCCCACGGTTTGCACTTGTTGTAAGTATCACAAGGAGGGGCATTACTAGAGAGACTGTCAGGTAAAAGACTACATCACCATCAATAATGATAGTGAATGTGTTGACTATGTTTGGAGGGATGCAAGAGAGCCCTGCTACACTCCACCTAGCTGCAATAGACATTTGGAAAGGGAACCCATATGCCCTTAAAAACATACATCCTGATACTAAGGTATTTGATTTGAAAGCACCTTGCACTTTTGGAACTTTGGAAGGAAGGCCAGGAAAAGGTCCAGAAGGAAGTTATTGGAAGACACCATGATGGCCAGGTGGTTGGATTGCTATCAGAGAGATTGTGATTCCTGGTCTAAGAGTTAGCAAGATGCTAATGGTTCCTAGTGCACAAGAACTTCCTGTTGTTACTAGCTCATAAAGTGCCTTTAGAAAGACACTTGGCCATTAGAAAAACCCAGGGTAGTTTGGATACCCTGTTTGACTGTCCATGGATGTGCAGAGACACAGAGGCGTTTTGTAGAACCTGTCCCACTTCCCAATTGTGTGTTAAGTCAGGAAGTAGGACCACAGCACCATTAGTGCCCCTGCCAGTTGTAGATGTTCCATTTATGTGGGCAAGCGTGGATGTCGTTGGTCTTTTTGACCACCCCCAAATCTTAGACAAAAAGTACATCTTGGTTTTGGTGGCTCATTCAACTATGAATCCAGAGGTGGTACCTCTGCAATTGCGAAGGTGGTACATAGGGCTCATCTAGGTACCTTTTCTACAGTTGGATTTCTGAAGGCTGGATTCTGACCGAGGAACATCTTTTCACGAATATCAGACATTACCAACCACATCCACTACCATGTGATATGTTACAAGGCAGTTTTTTATAACATGTTGAAGCTTTACAAAGTACTGTTTTGCCATGTTGTACTTAACCACATAAATGCAAGTACTATATATGCATGTGTGTGCTTTCTAAATGTTTATTGGGTGAACTCCCAAAGCTCCCCTATATATATATTCACTGGCATATTTAGGTCTGGTGAAAATATCTTGATTTATGTTTAAAAAAAAAAAAACTCATAAATGCACTGAAAAAGCATGGGTTAAATGATGTTATGGTTAGATGGAAATGTAAGATAGATCCCCAAAGTGACAACAACATCAGTTCCATAATGAACGGCTTTGCCTGTCCAAAAAGATAATAGCAATTGTCTGGGCTAGCCGGAGCATAATCATGGAGAGTCCTCCGTCAATTCTGAAGGTGAGGGGACCCATATATCTGAGGCTCATAATGGCTAAGATATAGTTAGATGTATGCCACGTTCTGGCGGTGAATGTACTTGATTAAGGGGCACCATGTAGCTTCGCATTCAGCCTGTCGATCCCTAAGCACTGCAGTGAGCTTCTCCATAGCATATATGTGCCATAATTTGCCCCACCATAAATTAACAGTAGGCACATATGGTTGCTTCCACATTTGCGCTATGCATAGGCATGCTGCATGTAAGAGGTGTGACAGAAACCGGCCCAGGGAGGTTGTAGTGGGGAGAGCCCTCTCTAAGCCAGGATCACCTAAAATCCCCACCAGGGGATCACAGGGCAGTGTGGTATTAGTGATGTTGTGTGTATTATGGAGGACTTTGTCCCAGAAAGATTGTATCAATGGACAAGTTCACCAAGCGTGTAGAAATGTGCCCTGTTCACTGTATCCCTTCGGACTGGGGTTGGAGCTCTCAAACATTCTATGTAGCCGTACAGGAGTCAGATACCATCGTGTGACACGTTTGTAGGTGTTTTCTTTACGATGGCTGCATACTGACGAGCAAGACGCCCTCTGCCATTTTGCTTCCCATGTGTCCTGAGAAATTTCAACTCCTAATTTCCTTTTCCACTGTATCATATATGCTTGTTTCTTAGCAGGAGCGAGTGTGAGTATATTACGACAGAGCAGTGAAATGCCTTTACGCCAAACATTGGAGTTGAAAAGGGATTTGATGGCCTTTTCGTCTCGTTCCATGGCTATACAAGCTTTTGGTAGCCCTGCCCAATGTAAAGCTTGGCCTATGCGGTATACCATGTGGCGGGGAGACCAAATTTCTCCCTAAGGGAGTCGTTTGTTCTCAAGATACCATCATCATAGAAAGCTTGTAGTCTAGGGGCCTCATCCTTTCATAGCTAAAGGAGGCCTAATGAGCTCTGGGAGGGAAATCACAATTAGGTGCCAAGGGTGTGAGGGGAAGAGGTATGCGGGAAAGCCTCATTTTGTACACACTTTGTGCCAATATTGTAGAAGGAGGGATGTCAGCAGGAGGAGTGGAGGACCCGCTGGGTCCCTTGAGAATGGGAGCTACAGGAGGCCACCCAAGGGGACTGAGTAGGAATCCTGTTCAACCTGCATCCAAGGTTTGTCTGGTATATAGTTCCAATCCAGGGAGGGTCAAAGTTGTGTAGGTGGATACATTGGGAAACCCCAGGCCTCTGTCTGCTCTAGTGTGGTACATAGTTGCCCTGGCCCCAAGGAGGGCGTGGGGGGGATTTGTCCCCCAAGACAAAGTGGAGCATTTTGATGCTTATATATATCTGCATTGATTTGGTAATCAAAAGCGGAGGGGTTTGGAGAACATATAGAAGGTGCAGGTTGGAATTCATCTTAAGGCAGGTAAGTCTGCCCAACCAAGAGATTTCCAGCTTGCACCAACGGTAGAAGTCTTTGAATAGAGTGGTTAACAATGGGGGAATGTTGCCTTGATATAGGTCTGCATTACGTGATGTGAAATGGATGCTTAGGTATGTGATGTTAGGCCATTGGAACCCGGCTTGTTGAACAGTTAGTTCTATGCTATGGCGTGGATCAGGTATTCCCATACCCCAAGATTTTGTAAAGGTCAATTTGAAGCTGGATATTCTTGAAAAAGAATGGAGCTCCCTAGTCAGGGCCGGGATAGAGATATCGGGATGGGTGAGGAAGCAAACAATATCATCAGGGAAGAGAGTCAATTTGTGTTCTTTTCCACCTACTCTTATACACTGGATGGTTGTTTTGGATTTTTGCCATTAAAGGTTCCATGGAAAGTGTGAAAATTAAAGGGGAAAGAGGGCACCCCAGGCAGGTCACCCTTGTAAGGGAGACAGTGGGGGAGAGAGTCCCATTAATCTTCAGTTTTGCTATAGGCTTACGAAAGTTAGCTTGAATGTAGGTTAGCAACTTTGGGTCAGAAGTTTGGAGAGGTATCCCCAGTCCACCCTAGCAAACACTTATTGCTAAGCATAAGTTATCATTAGCCTGTTGATTATGGATAAATCCTGATTGTTGTGGAGCTATGATGGTTGGCAAAATGTGTTGGACCTCCTGCCTCCCCCTGCCTTTAGTCTACTGCCAGGCCCTGCGTCGAACTGCCTCCCAAATTCCTGAGGCACCCAATCCTCCACTATGTGTGGCATGGTGTTATCCACAAGAACTGGCCTGCGCCACATCACTTGTAGGCCGTATTTAGTAGGTGGATTGCCCCCTTGGGATGTTGCGTGCAGGGCCTGCCACCTACCCTACTCCATGCACAGCCAAAGACCATGAAGTGCACGGGGTTGGTCACACATTGGGAGTTGAGCATAGGAACTGGTGCATGCCAGGCACTGCAGTCGCTCCCAGTCCGAGCACAGCTTGGGGCTGGTCACCCACATCCTGCATCCAAATCACTGCTGTGCATGAACAAAAGCAGTGAAACTGAAACACAATGATCAAAATGGTTACAGTAATGTTATAGTTAGGTATGGTAATAATATCTTACCTTACGTTAAAAAAAACTCAGAAATTCACTGACAAAAAACAAAGGTTAAAGTGAAGTTACAGCTCGATAAGGTACTAATATGTTTAAAAAAAGAAACCTAGAAATTAACTGAAAGAAACAATTATTAAATTGACACTATAGTTTGGGTATGTCTTAATTTAAAATGTCATGCTTAAAAAGCCATTAAAACTCTGCAGCTCTAGTTTACTGAGATAAATATAACTTGTGCTCCACCGTGCACTGGTTATGGCCTCAGGACTTTCATGGCACAATTCATGGTTCAAGCAAAGAAACCTTCAGTCTATGGAGGAGCTGATGTAGTGGTGTAATCAGAAAGTGATGCCGACTAGGTTCCAGGAGGGTCAGATGGGTGCTACTTGTGGATCGACTTAAGCTTTACCACAAAGAGATTACACATTGAATGTTCACACAATGGGAAGAAGGTGCAGAAAGCAGTGAGGCTATTCCTGAATTACTGCTTAGTAACATGAAGGGTAGATCTGTGAAAGGGGTACAGCTTGCCCCTGAGATGATGCCTGAGCAGCAGAAAGAATGTAGGGTGGTACTAGGATGATTTTCCCATCTTTGCTTGCAGACTCCAGGTTGACCCCTGCTTGTGTTTATGAGATTGACACAGTCGCTAATATGCTTGTCAAAAACAATAATTATTCCGTCTGACTGTAACTAGGAGGGCTCTGTTGTGGGTGTTCAAGGCTGGAGATTGCCCTTTCGTGAGGAGCATCGCTCTACATTAAGGGTGTGTGGGAGAACAGCTAGGAAAAGAGACTAAAAAAGTGAGCCACCCCAAACTAGTTCTGAATGTGCATACAGGGGATCCACTTCCCCGGTATGCTTTGTACAAAAGTGGGATCTACTGACCCACTAATTGTCCTAGTTCCAAGTTCTCTATGCCCAAGGAAGGAAGTGCTCCACAAAATACTTAGAGGGCTGCTGTGCCTTTGTCAGCTTCCAAGAATTGATCGGCCATCACCTAAGTTTTGCTTTTGATGGAAGAGCCTGCTAATTTGATCTGTAGTGCCCAGAAGCCAGGCTGCCTGCTGAAAAAGTAAGGAAGCCTGCAATCCTACAGGAGGAATGACTGTCCAGGAGCCAGATGCAGCAAGATCCCAGTGCTGGTGGGCTTTGCCAGAGATCAGAGGAGAGGAATATGCAATGGTATGATTCCATCCTGAAAGGCTTGGCCCAACCGATTCGCCTTGCTGATAAGTGTGTCTTTTACTAAGACTTGTGCCCTGAAGTCATCCTGTATATGGTTGTGACAAACCCTGCCCACATCACTGCAACCACCAAAAATATTTGCTGGCCGGCTCCTAGAATTCTCTATTGAATACTATGACCAACTCCAACCTGCCATGACCTCGCTGCAGCCCAGAAGGGTCCTTGCTGTACCGTGGTTTGCACACCTTCCCAGAAGCCTGAGTGCCAGATCAAACTCGCCTCGTGATATATCTTATAAAAGGGGGTAATCTGCACCTGAGACTAAAGCACATTTTCACATTTACCCCTAGAGATAGCAACCACTGGGACTACGAGGGAATATAACCCAGGGGGCAATAACATAGTGGGTTAGGGCACAGCCTGTCCCAGTGCCTAGGCCAGTAAGTTGCATCAGTCTGATATTGTTCGTTTAGTATTTAGTTTTAATGTATGTTGAAGCATTTTTCTTATTGAAAGTAAAACACTGAGTTGGACAGTGAGATGTTGCGCTGCTGCGTGATTTTTAAGTTCTGATTTTGAGCACCCTACACCGCCTCCCTGTGATTCCTGTGCCTGCTCCCTGTCGCTACCACTGAAAGTCAATTGCTGAAGGGGTTGCAGTTGGCCCAGTTTGTTGAGTCATAGTAGGACGGACCCCTGGACATGAAGTGGCACATGACGTCACTCTTGACAGTCAAGGTTTATTCGCCCTACCTAAAGTGACTGGAGAACTGAATTTGCTTGTGTATGCTCAGAAAAACAATCGAGAAATGGTGCCCACGATTCGAATACTACAATCCATACTGGTGAATTCGTAGTTCATGTCAAATTGCTTTACTAGTCACAATAACGGAAATTATGAACATCAAGCAACCCAAAATGATTCGTAAAATATGCGATTTCGAATACTATGACCACTTAATGCAAAAAAGACGTGCGTGTACTTTCAGGTACTTGCAAACACCGAAACAAGAGCGAAGGTTAGTTCGACCGTGCCAAATATGCCCAAGCAGGTTTGCACGTACTTACTAATATTTTTGTAAACTGCAAAAGCTTTTAAATTAGCTAGTTTTCTGCGTTACCTTTTTCCAACTCCCCAAAATGTATCTTTTGACATCTGAACTGTTTCTCCTTAATGTGGCTAAAAAAACTTTTCGCTTCCCGTTGGGGGAAGTGTTTTAGTTTTTTAGAACATCCACGTCAACAGTGCTGTCCAAGTTTCCATTCAGTTCGACAAAAAACAGACATTGAGTTTATCAATCTCACAAACTGACAACGAATCCCGAACTCGCTGGTTTTGTTTACAATAGATGTCTCTACGCCGACCAAAAAACGGACGTTGTTTTGGAGGAGTTTAGAGTGAGTTATCACTGTTTCTTCTTGAATTTCTGCAGATCTCGACTCAGTTCTGAATAATTTGTACTGTATTCTATACTGTGTCTATACCACAAACATCAATAGAGAAACGTAGCATGCTAATTGTTGTGTATATGTATGTCCACCTTTCTCTGTTCTTACTTGATATAATTTCAGTTGCGAATGGGTGTTAGGATTCACACTCCAGCCCCCAGTCCTTCCCCACCATGCAGACTGTCACACCCACAAGACGCACGCTGTCCCTTAGCAAAGCACCAGCCACGTGTTCGCTGTGCACGGCCACAGCCTTGTGAGAGCACTTCTTCTGAGAGGTTCCTCCTTCCTGGCTGTTGTGAGGGAGCGCTATGGGCCCAGTCACCATTACTGCAACCCTAAGCGGCACAGGGCCAAAGAACCCGGTTCTGTCATGATAATTCCTCTCCGCAACCTGGTGTGGACGAATCTGTGTGAGAGACAGAGCGTAAAAGATGGAAGCTGACAGGACATTTAAACTCAAGCACTTACTTGTTGGAGGGATTGCGTGCCATAGTTTCCTGGATTTGTTTTCCTGCCTATATGATGACATTCTCCCTTGCTCCTAGTTCCATCATTTCTGATCTCAGACATGTTTCCAGCACCAAAGACTCACGGAGTGCTCGACTGTGCTGAAGATGTGATCGACCCGAAGTGACGCTTCTTTTAGCATTGGTGACTATCATATCGAGGTTATAGCACAGCTAACAGCTGGTAGCAACTGATCAGTAACTACGGGAAATAGGAGAAGGGGATCTGCCTTCTTCTTCCCTTACAAATCCATATAGTCTGATATGACTGTAGGCCCTCACTTCTCCCAGTGTCAGATGTGTGTAGAAATATTGTGAGTGTACTTGATGGGTGAGGCACCACAGACTTGTAAGCATAAGAGAGTATGTGGCCACATTTAGACTCACTGGTTTGAGACAGCTGTTATTCTTGAATCCTTCCATGCAGTATCACTGCTCGTTTCTCACACACTCCCTCCAAGAAAAAATCAGTGGAACAGGGAAGGATCGTCTGTGCTCACCTCACTGATTTACACCAGTTTATGTAGGACAGCCTGTGGCCTGCAATGAAGCATAACCTTCACTAAGACTTTGGCCAAAAGCATGGCCTCCTCGGGCACATGAACAAAGAAGATATGCTAAGTGTCTGTCTTCACCAACTCTGGTCTTCCCCAGCAGAAGAGAGCTGCAGCCAAGTAGCATGAAGCTAAGTAGTAGAATGCCTGTCATGATCCACAGATATTAATTATATTTTCAAATAACTAGAGAAATTTTAATGATTTCCTCTTTGTAGTTATTGCTTCCTCCTGGTGCATGACAAATGTTTGTGCCTATGCTAGGGTGACCACTTGGCATCGAGGCAAATTCTGGACAGGACTGTAAAAAAACCAGTACAAAGAGTCAACATTCTGGACAAAAAATCAGGATGAAAGGTCAAAATTCAGGATAAAAAAATCAAGAACAAACATCAGTTTTAGAGACACACCCAAGAGAGGCCATACGTCACTATGCTATCAGTGCATTTATTTACTCTTTTTTTAACATAGTAGTATTTATTCACTGTGGTCTTTTTGTGTTTGCCTCCTGGTATGCTACATTCAGCTGTCACACTACATCCTTGTTCATTATTAAATAAATTCTTTTCAGCACTGTGTCAAGGCCATCACACCTACCCAAATCTACCCAATGTTTCTTAAAGAGAAAGTAACCACAACATTTTGATTATGATTCTAAACATTTTAAAACCCCTGGCAAAGAGCTTGGGAAACATTAAGTTAATTAACTTTATGGTAGTTTAAACAAATTGAACAAAAACATCTGGCTTACCCCAACCACCCATGGACTTTCAATCTAAAAAAATGTAATGAGGCAGGGCAGATGGTGTGGACGGCAGTCTCACACCTAATGTTAGGCTGTCAGGTACCCACAACTTGTCTATAGTCCTAGAGGACTAGAGTGTATGTCTGGGACTCTTCATTTATCTCAGAACTGGGAGCCCGGACTACCAATCAAAGATAATGAAAGAGGAGGATGACATCGAAATCAAAGTGGAGATCCACAGCAACTGATTGTAAGGGTTGTTGCTCAGAACTGGATAAATAAGAAAGAGAAGAACAAGATGGGACAATTCCTAAAATCAGACAAGATAGGTCCACCAAGACTATCAGAAGGTATTGCATATCTGGGGAGTTGTCTCTGAAGAGGCACTGTCAAGTGGTTGAACAAGCAGCAACCACCCACCTTGGCAAACTCTTCTAGTGCAAGGGTCCGCTGTTCGTGCTTGTGAAGGGTGAGCAGGGGCCAGATCCCTTGCAAGGCTGTGCAAGGCAATTGCCCACTTTGTCCATGTCTTAGAATGGTTTTGCAATTGAGCAAAAGCCAAACTAGTGATGTGGGTTATCTCGAAGTGTCAAGTATACATAGTTTTCAAAATATTTGGAATGTAAATTGCACAAACAAAATGTAAAATTTTGAAAATGGAATTAGTGTTTTTTAATATATGCCACTGTTTTCCCCATTATATACAATTAGACCTCAGATTGAACTGGGAACCAGTTACTTTGTGATACCCAGTGATTAATAGCTGCCATTCCCCCACTGATTTTCAGGATGGCAATCTCGACAGAGTGTCACGGTCCCTCCGAGCCCAGTTTGCTTTTTGGTCTTCTCTTCTCCTTTCTGTTGTGAGCCATGTGGCACTAGTGAATATGGTGTGCTACTCCAATGATGGTATGTTGTAATTGGAATGTGGAATGCAGGGCTCGGGTCAGAATGCGGGGTTCAGGGGGTGGAATGTGGAATGGTGATTGCGGTAGGAGAGCTGCGGTTAGAGGGGTGCCAGCAACACGCTACGAATAAACACATAGTTATTCTTACCTCACCTGGCTGTGTCTTTGAACCGCAACATAATTCTGGCGACAAGTGGTTTAGGAGATTGGAGCCACTTCGGAACCTATGCGGAGCCACAGAGCACTTTCCAGAGGCAGCCGCGGCACGAACGTCAGAGATTTCCCATCTCATTATCTCAAGGGTGAGATTTTGAAGCGACTTTATCGTCAGCCGCATTCCTTGTTTGCCTGGGCACCCGTGAGAAAGCTAACTGGTGGCTTGTAATGAAAGCAGGGTGCACGCGATTCCGACTGTTCGTGTGACCCGTGTGAAGGCTGTCTGGCAGAAGAATTCTTCACGTGACCAAGCGCGAGCAGAGAGTGCACGCGCATTCTCCCTCCTCGCTCTTCACGGGCGAATTGTTTACAAGGTAACCTAGCAACCTGGATTAGCGGAAGAGCTTTCGACCGGGAAACACACATAACAGTACCCGTATGTTCACAGTTGCACTTAAGTCTATACTGAAAGAGTAGGATTTAAAACATTGTGAGACAGCTCAAAAAAGTTACAACAAGCCTAGTTACGACTGTACCAGAAGAACAGCAGTATTGTATCTGTCTGAACATAGTTCTAGCCTCCTATTGACACTGTCAAGTTGCTTTAAAGATTTGTGGGGGAGTTTGACTGTTATTTATTTTTTCTCCTTGATCTTTTCAAAAACATATTTTTCATAATTTTAAAAGAATAATAAAGGGAACACTATGCAATCTGTCTCTGCTCCTCCACCATTTTTAGAGACACCTGGAGAACCACCTGTATCTTGGACGCAATGGTTCGATGCGTTTGAAACCTATTTAGGGGCTATCAGAGCATCACGTTACAGACCCGGGAGGAAAAAGTTTCTATTATTACACTCACTAGTATTTGAAGGCCGAGAGACTTTGAAACATCTTCCTGATGTCAAAGCGGCAGAAGGCAAAGAATTGGACGAATATCAGGAAACAGTAAAAAACTTGTTCTGATATTTGACAAACAGCCGAGCCTCGTTGTATTTGTCAAAGCCCAGCTCACCTGAGTCCTTGTTCAGTTCTGATGGAGGTTGAAGACAATCCGACCCCACCCTGAAAATGCTTGTTCCAGCACACTAGTTTTTAAAACAGTGCACTAAGAACAGAAGCTCAAGGGAAGGGGGGAAGTGGATAAAATAAAATAAAGAGACAACACCGTTCTTGCGTTTCCGCTGTTGAAGTGCTGCACAAATCTGCGGCCCTCTCTGACTTTTATAGAAACTGGTGCCTAATGAAACATAAACAAAGAACAGATAAGTACAACCTATTCCTAACTGGGTTCCTGACTATCCCTTTATTTATTAGAAATTTTCTTCTAAAAGTACCTCTTGGATCCTGGTCTCTAGTTTCCAGGTTTGGAATGTGTTACTGCTCTGGGATGTGCTTTCTATTACTCTAAAGCTTCTAAAACATTAAACAAATACCGTTATCAGAATTACCAATATCAAACATTCATCTTAATATAACTAAAGCCTAAATTCCCAATAGCAGACTCACTTTTCCCATATTTCCAGAATCTTTTATAAAACAAATACTGTACTTTTACGTCAAAATACAGCATGTAATTTGTGCAAGTCCTTGATTTACTGTTTGCCTTGCTGTTAATGGTTTCCACGGTTCAATTCTTAAAAGTTCCATAAAAAAAAAAAAATAATGTTTGCTTCACAAAGTTCCGCAAAGTATTCTTGTAACAAAGAGTTTGAATCACAATGTTTGTGGAAGGTATCTTGTTTCAAATTGTCTATACACAAATCCAGAAATTGTTGTCAAAGTTCTTTCAGGTAATAAAAGTTTTGCACTTACTTGTTGCTGGCAAGAGATACTGATCAGTCTAACCTTGTCTTCTTTCTCTTTTGCAGGTTGCTTGTAGGAGAGAGGCTAAGGCAAGGAGGAACCGGAAACCGGAAGAAGGAAGAGCCAGCAGCTGCGCCCATTGAAGCCAATGAAAGTCTGTAGAGAGCAGGAGTGCCAGCGCCGAGGGATCTCTCCTCAGGTAAGCGGGAGGTAGACGAGCACAAGCACTGGGTGAGGCTCGGGGGCTGCCTTTTATAGACAGGGCTGGGTGTTGTCCTCACATGCTGCACATGTTCTTGAAAGGTGTGCAGAGCTGGGTGTGGTTTGAAGAGCTGGGTGTGGTCCTCACATGCTGCACATGTTCTTGAAAGGTGTGCAGAGTTTCAGTTATTATGCAAATGAGTTAAATTAACACATGGCCTAGAGAGGAGTGTTTTAAAGAAGCCTTGGTAAAAGCAAGGCCCAATGTGTAAACAAAACAGCACATTAAACAACATACACAGAAGCCTAGGGGGGGGGGGAAGGTGAGATAACAAGAAAGGCTTTCAATAGTAAGTTTAAAAGGGAGCTATTACAGAACCCACTAGTGCAGTGAGAGGGGACATGCTCTTTGCTGTGCACAAACCCTAACAGTTGCCCCCCTCAAAGGCCCTCCTACAGGACGGGGTTTTCCTGGATTTTTTAAATAAAACCGTCTAATCAGCTGTGGGGCATGTACATATGATGCTGGTTCCCATGAATTCTCAGATTCATCATATCCTTTCCATTCTACTAAATAAAACAGACGTCCACTAATTCTTTTTGAGTCTTTTATGCTTTTCACTTCATATTCTAGATTTCCCTTAATTGGTATGGGTGGAGGTGGTGGTTCAGGTCGGTTTTTGGATTGTACGGCTTAAGCAAGGACACATGGAATGTAGTATGTACTGGATATTCTTTTGGTAAATCTAATTTTACTGTTACCGGGTTTACTATGGCAGTTATACTAAAGGGTCCAATGAAACGTGGTTGCAGCTTTCGGGATCCCTCTATGTTTAGGTTCTTTGTGGAGAGCCATACCTTGTCACCGATTTTATACATTGGGGCCTCAGATCTGTGTTTGTCTGCTTGTCTTTTCATGCTTTCCTTGTACTTTAATAAATGTTTCCTGGCTTTGTCTTGTATGTCACCTAACCTCGTTAGTCTATCCGTTACTGTAGGTAACAGAGAATCTTCTAACAAAATGGGTATAGCTCTTGGAAGATATCCCTGCAAGAAATAGAATGGTGAGCAAAGTAGAGCTGAATGCTCAGTATTATTATAAACAAACTCCGCTACAGGGAGAGCTTCCAACCATTCACTAAAATAATCGGCCAATAAACAACGTAGCGTTTGAAGTAAGGTTTGGTTCAGTCGTTCAGTCTGTCCATCTGTCTCTGGGTGGAAAGCAGTGGATAATGCCACATCTATTTTCAGTTTTTTACATAATTTTTTCCAAAATTTAGAGTTGAACTGGCTCCCTCGGTCTGACACCACTTTGCTTGGCAAACCATGTAAACGCACAATTTCCCTTATAAAAATATCGGCAAATTCTGCCGCTGTGGGTAATTTCCGTAATGGTACAAAATGTGCCATTTTAGATAAAAAATCCACTATAACCAACACTGTTGTGAAAGATTTTACAGGTGGTAAACCTACAATAAAGTCTACGCTCACAGTGTGCCAAGGTTGTTTGGGTGTTGGCATTGGTATTAACAAGCCGTCAGGGGCCTTATGAGAAGATTTATGTCTTGCACAAATTGGACAGGTAGTGACAAATTGCTTAATGTCCTTTCTTATACTGTAGTGTCCCACCAAAAGTGTTTTTGCACATTTTCCAGGGTTTTTACCCAACCAGGATGACCTGCCAACGGTGAGGCGTGATGCCAAATTATCACCTGTTTTTGTAATTCAGAGGTGGGCACTAACAGCATGTTGTTGTGATACAATAAACCTCGTTGTATTGTGTTATGGGAATCCTTTAACCAATCCTGAGGTGCTATTTGCATGTGCGCATTATATAGATCTGTGATGAAATCCATCTGTTGTACTGGTGCCAAAAACTTTTGGGGAGGAATAATGGGTTCTCCTATTTTATCTTGTTTCATGTCTGAAGTATGTCCGTATCTAGATAACACATCAGATTGAATTTGTTGTGCACCTGGTCTATAGGTTATTACAAAGTCAAAAGTGCGAAAAAAAATTAACCAGCGCATCTGACGTGGTGTTAGTGCTTTAAGTGATCCAAAAAACTGTAGGTTCCTATGGTCAGAAAAGATTGTAACTGGGTACTTGGCTCCCATTAAATGGTGCCTCCATTCTAAAAAGGCTACTTTGATAGCTAGTAGTTCCCTTTCAGCCACAGTGTAATTTTGTTCAGCTGGTAATAACTTTTTGGAATAGAAGGCTATAGGATGTAACTGGCCATCTACTGCATCTCGTTGAGAGAGAACTCCTCCTAAAGCTACTTGTGAAGCATCCGCTTCAACAAAAAAAGGCAAGTCAGGATCAGGATGTTTCAGAATTGGGGCTGAAGTGAACTTTTGTTTTAGGAGTTGAAAGGCGTGTGCCGCCTCATCAGTCCAAAGAAATCGTTGCCCTTTCCGCAACAAGGTAGTTATTGGGGCCGCAATGTCTGCAAAATGTGCAATAAACCTCCTATAAAAATTGGCGAAACCCAGAAATTTCTGAATATCTTTTACAGAGGATGGTTCTGGCCAATCAGCAATAGCACTGATTTTCTTTACATCCATAGTTATTCCTTGAGGTGACAGGCAGTATCCTAAAAAGTCCACCTTGCTGACATTAAAAGTACACTTTTCTAACTTAGCAAAAAGATTATTTTCTTTTAACTTTGATAATACTGCACGAACATGTTGGGTATGTTCTTCTGAGTTCTTAGAGTAAATGAGGATGTTGTCTATGTATACTATGACACAAACGTCCAGGAATTCGTGTAGGACCTCATTTATAAAGAACTGAAAGGCCGCAGGGGCATTACATAACACAAAGGGCATTACTGTGTACTCAAATAAACCAACCGTTGTCTTGAAAGCTGTCTTCCACTCATCCCCCTCTTTTACTCGGACCAGGTGGTAAGCTCCCCGCAGATCTAGTTTAGTGTATACAGTAGAATGTCTTAATTGATCCAACAACACAGGTATTAGAGGAAGAGGATATTTATTCTTTATTGTAGCCTTATTTAGTCCTCTATAATCGATACACGCGTGCAGGGATTTATCCGGCTTCGGGATAAAAAAGAGTGGAGATGACACCGGAGATGTGGAATGACGGATGAACCCAGACTGTAGTAGGTCATCTAGGTAGGTTCTTAAGTATTTGGTTTCTTCGTCAGTCAAAGCATATACTCTGTTATTAGGTAAAGGGGCCCCTCGGATAAGATCTATACGACAGTCATAAGACCTATGTGGGGGCAGCACACTAGCCTTTACTGGATCAAAGACGTCTTTAAAGTCAGAATATTCAGGAGGGAGACTTGGTTCATCTTGTGTAACACTAGCACAGTGTAATACTGTGCTCTGTTCTATACCTGCTTCTTGATAGCAATTAGTTCTACAGAAAGAGGAATCCAAAGTAACAGTTCTATTCACCCAATCAATTTTTGGGTTATGAGTTGTTAACCAGGGTACCCCGAGAATCAAACCAAAATTAGGAGTATCTATCAGATCAAAGCTAATCACCTCTGTGTGCCCGTTCTGACAGACCATAACAAGTGGACTTGTTTGTTTTGTGATTAATCCAGAGGTCAATTCTGACCCATCCACTGCACATACTGCTTCTGGACAAGGCTTTAGGCACATAGGAAGTCCTAAGTTTTCAGCTAACTTATTATCCACAAACTTTCCTGTCGTGCCTGAGTCCAGTAGGACAGGGAGAGAATGCCTCACTTGGGTAGTAACAATTAAAACGACCTGAATTATGAAATGTCTAGGTATGTGCGGTACCATGAAGGCTGCAGCATTAGAGGTTTGATTAAGATGTTTTCTCGAACAAGTAACCTCTCCCCTTGTCGAGCTTAATCGTTTCCCGATTCAGTTGAGGAGGTGGAGGAAACAGCACCCTTTCGTGGATTTTTAGGCTTTACTGGACATTCTCTGGCAAAGTGACCTGCCCTTCCACAATATAAACATAATTGAAGTTTTCTCCTTCTTTCTTTTTCCTCTGATGTGAGTGGACCTCTGAGTGTCCCTATTTGCATAGGCTCAGGTTCAGGGAGTTTATTATCTGGGTCTTTCTTCTCGTGTCTAATAAAAGTTAACCGTGATTTCAGTTTGTATTTATCTCCCTTTCTTTCTCCTAGTCTATGTTCTAATTTCACAACTAAATCTACAAAGTCCGAATAGTCTTCTGGCAAATCAACGATATGAGCCAGCGCGTCTTTTAACTCGTCTCTCAAACCTTTATAGAAAAGGGAGACACACTTTTCTTCTGGCCACTGTGTCTCGGTGAGTAAACGATTAAAACTAGTGAGATAGGTCAATAAATCCTTGTTACCTTTAAGATTTAAAAGCTCATTATCACTTGCCTGCATGAAAGTGTGTTTTGCAAAAAGGCTGGTCATGGTACGTTTAAATTGATTCCAATTATGGAGGATGGGATCATCTCTCTCCACGAAAGGAATTGACAAATTGGCTGCTGTGCCACCCAAATAAGACAAGACGAATGCCACTTTCGTAGCATCAGTAGGGAACTGTTGTGGCTTACAAACGAAGTGTAATTGACATTGATTGATAAAAACATGGAATTTGTTACTATCTCCATGAAAACGTTCAGGTGCTGCTAAGGGCACAGCATTAGGAACATTAACAGTGACCTCAACTGGGGGAGGCAAAGTTGTATGTTTTGATGCGCCCCTGTCTCTGAGGAGGTTTTAAACAAAGGCGTAAAAGCTGTGTTCCACTGAGATACCCTAAATTTATACCTGCTTAAATTCTGTTTTAAAAAGGTATTCTCCATCTTTAATCTCTCTATTTCCTCTTGCATATGTTGCAAGATGCCAGACACTGGTTCATTATGAGCCAAGTCCTCATTTAGGGCCTGCGCCATATCCGTGACGTCAATGCCCTCTATTTCTTCCCCGATATTCATCGTCCACCAGAACTGACATTTTTTTTTTTTTTTAAGGCTTGTGCTTCTGTCAAAGCCCAGCTCACCTGAGTCCTTGTTCAGTTCTGATGGAGGTTGAAGACAATCCGACCCCACCCTGAAACTGCTTGTTCCAGCACACTAGTTTTTAAAACAGTGCACTAAGAACAGAAGCTCAAGGGAAGGGGGGAAGTGGATAAAATAAAATAAAGAGACAACACCGTTCTTGCGTTTCCACTGTTGAAGTGCTGCACAAATCTGCGGCCCTCTCTGACTTTTGTAGAAACTGGTGCCTAATGAAACATAAACAAAGAACAGATAAGTACAACCTATTCCTAACTGGGTTCCTGACTATCCCTTTATTTATTAGAAATTTTCTTCTAAAAGTACCTCTTGGATCCTGGTCTCTAGTTTCCAGGTTTGGAATGTGTTACTGCTCTGGGATGTGCTTTCTATTACTCTAAAGCTTCTAAAACATTAAACAAATACCGTTATCAGAATTACCAATATCAAACATTCATTTTAATATAACTAAAGCCCAAATTCCCAATAGCAGACTCACTTTTCCCATATTTCCAGAATCTTTTATAAAACAAATACTGTACTTTTACGTCAAAATACAGCATGTAATTTGTGCAAGTCCTTGATTTACTGTTTGCCTTGCTGTTAATGGTTTCCACGGTTCGATTCTTAAAAGTTCCATAAAAAAAAAAAAAAAATTTTGCTTCACAAAGTTCCGCAAAGTATTCTTGTAACAAAGAGTTTGAATCACAATGTTCGTGGAAGGTATCTTGTTTCAAATTGTCTATACACGAATCCAGAAATTGTTGTCAAAGTTCTTTCAGGTAATAAAAGTTTTGCACTTACTTGTTGCTGGCAAGAGATACTGATCAGTCTAACCTTGTCTTCTTTCTCTTTTGCAGGTTGCTTGTAGGAGAGAGGCTAAGGCAAGGAGTAACCGGAAACCGGAAGAAGGAAGAGCCAGCAGCTGCGCCCATTGAAGCCAATGAAAGTCTGTAGAGAGCAGGAGTGCCAGCGCCGAGGGATCTGTCCTCAGGTAAGCGGGAGGTAGACGAGCACAAGCACTGGGTGAGGCTCGGGGGCTGCCTTTTATAGACAGGGCTGGGTGTGGTCCTCACATGCTGCACATGTTCTTGAAAGGTGTGCAGAGCTGGGTGTGGTTTGAAGAGCTGGGTGTGGTCCTCACATGCTGCACATGTTCTTGAAAGGTGTGCAGAGTTTCAGTTATTATGCAAATGAGTTAAATTAACACATGGCCTAGAGAGGAGTGTTTTAAAGAAGCCTTGGTAAAAGCAAGGCCCAATGTGTAAACAAAACAGCACATTAAACAACATACACAGAAGCCTAGGGGGGGGGGAAGGTGAGATAACAAGAAAGGCTTTCAATAGTAAGTTTAAAAGGGAGCTATTACAGAACCCACTAGTGCAGTGAGAGGGGACATGCTCTTTGCTGTGCACAAACCCTAACAGTATTACGCCACAAATTCTTCAAGAGGGTCCAGTTACAAAGTGAAAACTGAAAAGTGAACCTATTGATGAGTTTGTCAGTGCTCTTCCTAAATTGTGTGCACAATGTCAGTTTGGCGCATTCCGTGATCCGCTTGTCAGGGACCAGCTCATAGGGAATTGTTGTGACAAACACATCCAGCAAAGACTACTTACGATGGGGGATCCTTCACTTGAAGATGTGATCAAGCAGGCCAAGAGTATTGAACTGGCTCAAGCATCTCTTAAAGAACTATCGGCTCAATGCAAGGAATAAGAGAAAGCTAGTGTCAACCTCATCTCTACACGCAAAGAACAAAAGCCCATCAACAATATATTTTTCAAACGGAGCAATATTTGTTTTAGATGTGGAAATTTTCCACATGCAAAAGATTCTAAGGGTTGTCCAGCTAAGAATGTGGTGTGTCACAAATGCGGCTGTATAGGCCACTTTGCTAGGGTGTGTCAGAGTGCTGGGAACAAGAATGTCAAAGCTAACAGTGTGTCTGAAGCCAGTGAGGTATCAAACCAATATCTGGAGAGTGAGTTCCGTGATATGATTGTAGTGGTCACAGATGAACAAGCTCTATCAGGGAATCCTGAGGAGTGTGTGGACCCTTATGTGGATATTAGTGTGGGTGGCAAAATTCTTCATGTGCTTGAGGACTCTGGTGCACGTATCACCCTGATAACTTCAGACTTGTTTAAGAAAACATGGGGTTCCAGGAAACTGTTCCCACCCGACAGAGCTCTGGTTTCCTATGAAGGTAGGAGGATAGAACTTGAGGGTTTCATTGAAGATGTTTTGGAGTTCAAGGGGCGCAAGATCTGGGGAAAAGTGTATGTTGCAGTCAAGGGTCTCAACATTTTAGGTTGGTTTCATCAAGACGTCTTTGGTATGGTGCTGAGACCGGGTACCAGCAAGCAGGTAATGGTAGTTAAAGACTATAGTGGTTTAAATCTGCAAACCCTCCATGTGATGTTCCCTAGTGTGTTTGAGAAAAAATTAGGATGTATCAAGGGCTTCAAACATAGAATCAAAATTAAAAAGGACGCCATTCCAATGAAGCACAAATTGAGAGCGATCCCTTTCAGCTTGAGGGAGGACCTCAAGTTGGAGTTGGAAAAATTACAATCGTCTGGGGTAATTGAGCCGGTTGAGTCTAGCTTGTGGTTGTCCCCAATTGTAGTCGCTCGCAAACGCAGTGGCAAGATGCGCTTATGTGTTGACTTAAGGAGTCTGAACAAGGAGATTTGGGTTGACTCTTTTCCGTTACCCAGAATTAATGATTTGTTAGAGAAACTCAGTGGTGCAGTGCGGTTTTCCAAAATTGACTTGGCTTCAGCATACCACCAAGTTGTCCTTGAAGAAGACTCTAGACATTATACAGCTTTCAACACGCCTTTTGGTACTTTCCAATTTTGCAGGATGCCCTTTGGTCTTGCTTCAGCAGCCTCAGTTTTCCAGCGCATCATGTCACAACTGCTGAGGGAAGTTGAAGGTGTCCTGGTGTTCCAGGATGATGTACTTATTTTTGCCAAACAATTAACGGAACACAACATGGTGCTAAGGCTAGTCCTACAGGTTTTTGAGGAGAATGGGGTGGCTGTAAAAGATGACAAGTGTGAGTTTTGGAAGAAGGAGATTGAGTTTTTGGGGCGCGTTGTTTCGTCGGAGGGCGTCAAACCGAGACCTGGGTTAGTTGATGCTGTTCGTAATTGCCCCCTCCCCCAAATCATAAGGACGAGCTGCGCTCTTTTGTAGGATTATGTGAGTTGTATTCCAGGTTTATTCCTAATTACGCCTCCAAGATGAAATGTTTGTCTAATATGTTGAAGAATAGTGTTGCATTCATGTGGGACAAGGATTGTCAAGACATGTTTGAGTTGGTGAAATCTGAAATTACCAATGCTAAAGCACTACGTTCATACGATCCCTTATTAACTTGTAAAATAATGGTTGATGCCAGCAAGTATGGGTTGGGTGCTGTTCTAGTCCAAGATACTAAACAAGGTGAAGCCACAATTAGTTATGCATCTAGAGGCTTGAGAGAAGCATAGTTGAATTACCCGGTAATAGAGAAAGAGTTGTTGGCGTGTGTCTGGGCAAGCGAAAAGTTCAGAAGTTATGTGTGGGGCAGAAGGTTTGTTATTGTGACGGATCACAAACCGCTACTTTAAATTCTCAGTGGTGCTAAAACCAATTATACTACCCCGCGTATTGCCCGACTCACTACTAAATTGTTGCAGTACAACGTAGAGGTTAAATATTTACCTGGTAAACTCAATGTAAGAGCTGTTCTCCTCTCTAGATTACCTATTGAGGAGTTGGATGATTTTGATTCTGAGGATGATAGAGAGGATTGTTTTGTTGCAAGTGTAGATCTTCCAGTGTCCAAGGCTTATAACAAAACTGATTGGGAGGTGGCGTTTCTAAATGATTCGTTTTTGGCCCAAGTTAAAGAATTTGTGACCAATGGGTGGCCGAAAGAGAAGAATGTTTCCTTACCGTGACAACCGTTTTGTAAAGTTGCGGATGAAATGTCAATAGAAGATTAGATACTCTTGAGGGGTGAGAGGTGTATCCCTCCGTACGGTATTCGTTCTGGTTTGATAAATTCGGCACATGAGGGTCATTTTGGAACAACTATGACCAAAAGGAGGTTAAGGGAGAATTATTGGTGGCCATCTATGGATAATGATGTTGATGTAGTGGTCAAAGGGTGTGTGATTTGTAATTCTGCTGATAAGGGGCTGAAAGTATGTACTCTGCCTTTGCACCCTATTGAGGTTCCGGAAAGACTGTGGTCAAAGTTGGGCATTGACATGATTGTGCCATTTAATTTTGTCCCTCACAATTTGAGATATGCTTTTTTCCTCATGGATTACCACAGTAGATGGCCAGAGGTTCGTTTTTGCGCCACTCCATCAGCGACCAATGCAGTTAATTTCCTTAAAGAGACTTTTATGTGCGAGGGCTTTCCGGAAGCCATTATTTCGGACAATGGGGTGCAATTTGTTAATTCTGAAATGGAGGATTTCTTAAAGCAATCTGACATTGAGTAAGGGGACTGCTTTGCTATTAACGTTTACTGCATTTTTATCCTATTTGCACATCCGGGGCAATTTCTGTGGGCTCTTTTATATGTTATATCGACTAGCGAAATTTTATTAAGCCACTTTAAAATTTTCTTTTTAAACGTTACCTTTGACTTGATGCTGTAAACGGGGGTTTGTTTCTTTCCCCGGCAGAGTTTTTCTGCTGTTTGGTCTGCTGCTTGCCTTCGAGGTTTGGGCCTGTTAGAGCCCACCTCCTTTTCGGCATTAGAGTGGGCAGACATCTTGGGTGTATTCCGGGTCAGCGGGCTAGTTGCCGGCTGACGCCTTAGCTTCCGGGGGTGACTTTGGTTATTTATGCGGTCGCAGAAGCGGACGTGCATAATCTAATTGAGTAAGGGGACTACTTTGCTATTACCTTTTACTGCATTTTTATCCTATTTGCACATCTAGGGCAATTTCTGTGGGCTCTTTTATATTTTATATCGACTAGCAAAATGTTATTAAGCCACTTTTAAATTTTCTTTTTAAACGTTACCTTTGACTTGATGCTGTAAACCGGGGTTTGTTTCTTTCCCCGGCAGAGTTTTTCTGCTGTTTGGTCTGCCACTTGCCTTCGTGGTTTGGGCCTGTTGAAGCCCACCTCCTTTTTGGCATTAGAGCGGGCAGACATCTTGGGTGTGTTCCCTCAGCCCTACGCTTTTCAATTTATATATGACGCCTCTGGCCAATCTGGTACATACCTTTGGTTTCCAGATAGTTTCCAATGCAGATGACACGCAGGTGATTGTGCCCATTTCACACAACTGGGAGGACACAAAGGAGAAATTCCAATGCTGTATGATAGCTATCAATAACTGGATGGCCAATAATTCGCTTAAACTTAATGGGGACAAGACGGTGATTATGTGCTTTGGGTGCAATAATTCTCCCTGGAACAAAAGTTGGTGGCCCCCGGTCTGTGGGGGCTGTCCTTCTCCCACGCCCTCTACTAAAAATATAGGCGTCATTTTTCAAATCTTACATCTTCTAGATGACGACTTAAGGCGGCCAGTAGTGCTGGCGTTAGTCACCTCAAGACTCGATTATTGTAATGCCCTGCTGTTAAATGCGAACAAAACATCCCTTGATAAACTTCAGGCTATTCAGAATACGGCAGCGCGCCTCATTTTGAATCTTCCCCAGTCCGCATCAGCAAGCGGCTGCTTGATATCTCTTCATTGGTTACCGATTAAAAAGAGAATTATTTTCAAGACACTCTGTCTTACTCATAGAGCCGTACAGTCGGATGGCTGTGACTATTTGAAGTCTGCTCTGCAATTCTATCAACCGACTAGATACTTGAGATCTTCCTTTAAATTTATGATCACGGTTCCTCGTTGTAACAAGGCTAGGTGGGGAGACCGTGCCTTTACGGTGGAAGCGGCGAGGCTTTGTAACGCCCTGCCTTTTACGCTCCGACAAATGGTGACTCATTTTACTTTTAGGAAAAGCCTAAAAACCTGGTTCTTTGCTCAATAGGCATTCCTTTTGGTAGCTTGTGCATTTACCCTAGCTCTCGGTTGGATAAGCGCTTCAATGCTTTTGCCGGAATGCACTCTATAAATGAACCAATACAATACATTAGACACTTGAGAAGTTCTTTATATCATCCCCAGACCAATGGTTTGGTCGAAAGAAAGAATAGGTTGGTTGGGGATTGTATAAAATGGGCTCGACACAATAATTACGACATCCTTGAGGCGGTTAGCACCATGTTGTGGGTTTATCGTTCCACACCTCATTCATTAACCAATGTGTCACCTTTTGAAGCATTAAGAGGTCGTAAACCAACTTCCGTTCTGTTTCCATCCTGGTTAGCAAGTTCTTTGAAAAACAAAGGATTGAGTGGAAGGAAGAGTGTTGTCAGGTGGGAAAAGGTGGTATCAGGACAAGAACGCATGAAAAAGAGGTACGATGCAATCAAAGCCACCAAGTTGTGTATGATTTGCCCCGGAGATCTAGTGCAAATAAAAAAAAGTATGTTTGTTAAAAAAGGTGATGCTAGTTTTGGAAAACCTGTTAGGGTGAGAAATGTTTGTGCGATTATGGTTGATGGTGGTCGGTGGTGGAATGTATCCAAGGTTGTAAAGTTATCCGAGGACCCTGCTTCGAGTGCTAAAGGCGTGTGTGATAGTAGTAAGGAGTGTGAAGGGGGTTGTAGTGGAAACTCTATGATTCGTGTTCAAGATTCGCATAGGTCCAGTACACAAAGGTCTTCTTTGGACTGTGCGGAAGGATGTCTACGCAGATCTTCCCGGGAAAAGTTTTTACCGAAATTAAGGTCTGATCAGTAATATCTTCCAGATTTAAGACTCTCTTTTCTTTCTACGGAGTTCTTATTAAGATTGTTTTTTCTTGTAGAATTTGTGGGATATTTTCGTCACTCAGATATTTATTTATTTTTATGTCTCTTGTTATTGTTTTTTTTGTTTGTTTGTTTTTTTGTTAATTTGTTTAAAAAAAAAGGGGGGAGAGATGGTATGTTGTAATCGGAATGTGGAATGCGGGGCTCGGGGGTCGGAATGCGGAACGCAGGGCTCGGGGGTGGAATGTAGAATGGTGATTGTGGTAGGAGAGCGGCGGTTGGAGGGGTGC
The DNA here is from genome assembly GCF_031143425.1 of Pleurodeles waltl. Taxonomy (NCBI): domain Eukaryota; kingdom Metazoa; phylum Chordata; class Amphibia; order Caudata; family Salamandridae; genus Pleurodeles; species Pleurodeles waltl. Next base: position 1,422,032,864 of record NC_090444.1, read on the forward strand.
CAGCAACACGCTACGAAGGTGGCTCCTTGTTTATCTCCGAATAAACACATAGTTATTCTTACCTCACCTGGCTGTGTCTTTGAACCGCAACACAGTATTATTCTGCAAACCTTCCCCTGCACCTCCTTCATTCCTTCTTCAGACTTGCCACACATCTGATTTGTTCGCTGAGACGCCGTCAGGTAGCTCTTTCGACTCTAAAGCTACCCATGACTGCGGGTGGATTAAGCCTTCTGGACTTAGAACTCTATTATTCAGCCTCACAGGTCCAATGGGTGTCTCGCTGGCTTTCTGCAGCCCCCGCATGAGATGAGGTTTATCCGTAAAGACTTTTAAGAAGGGCTTACTGCACTGCTCATTGTTTCCTACTGACCATTCTACGGATCACCATCCAGGGTTATCACGCACAGCTTTCTCTTGCCTTGGTAGACCCTGGTAAGCTCACTGACATAAAGAAACCCTGTGCTCCTTAAAATTGAAGGATTTGTTTCTGGACGGCGAGCTACTACATTTCCAAACCCTTCTGGCAGACTACCATCTTTTCTCTGGTCAACTTCTTACTTACAGTCAACTTAAACAATCATTACATTTCCTATTTCATGACTGCCACCTTGCACTAACCCTACATGAGGTGTGCCAGAATCTCTACACCCTAGGGACTGGTGGCAACTGATAAGATGGGTGTACAGACCTTTCCTGCAACATGGACACCACTTCAGGTCTTCTTGTCATACTACCTGGGTGATTGATGTGGACTGGACTAAAACACTGGACTTTCCCCACAAAGTATAACGCAGCTGTCACTTTACATTCATAGAGTTTCCTTGGGAATGCGTTCTGCCCATTGCTTGTCATTGGCGTTGTGGTTTGCAACTCACATTTCTTTGCTTTCATTCTGCTGGCTTTGTTTTCAGCTATGCAAAAACAACAAGTGATGGACGGAATGCTGAACATTGTCAAACATTCACCCCCAGTCACAGATCTGGGTTTAATCCATCGATTTTTTGCTGCCCATGCCATTCCAGTTTGGACCCAGCCATATGCAAATCAGTCTTGACCCTGTTCCCTATGGGAACAGTCCAGCCCGAATTGCTAGGCCAGGTCTTCCCTGGACTGGAAACAAGCATCCTAGGACCGGCCAGTGGCATGGGAAGCATCGGACCCACGTCTGGGCATACCCTTCCCACTTAGGGTGACAAAGCAAAAACAACAAGTGATGGACGGAATGCTGAACATTGTCAAACATTCACCCCCAGTCACAGATCTGGGTTTAATCCATCGTTTTTTTGCTGCCCATGCCATTCCAGTTTGGACCCAGCCATATGCAAATCAGTCTTGACCCTGTTCCCTATGGGAACAGTCCAGCCCGAACTGCTAGGCCAGGTCTTCCCTGGACTGGAAACAAGCATCCTAGGACCGGTTTCGGGGTTTCACCCCTCATCAGCCAGGCTAGCTTGAATCCAGTGGCATGGGAAGCACAGGACCCACGTCTGGGCGTACCCTTCCCACTTAGGGCGAAAAATGCAAAAACAACAAGTGATGGACGGAATGCTGAACATTGTCTAACATTCACCCCCAGTCACAGATCTGGGTTTAATCCATCGTTTTTTTGCTGCCCATGCCATTCCAGTTTGGACCCAGCCATATGCAAATCAGTCTTGACCCTGTTCCCTATGGGAACAGTCCAGCCCGAACTGCTAGGCCAGGTCTTCCCTGGACTGGAAACAAGCATCCTAGGAGCGGTTTCGGGGTTTCACCCCTAATCAGCCAGGCTAGCTTGAATCCAGTGGCATGGGAAGCACGGGACCCACGACTGGGCATACCCTTCCCACTTAGGGTGACAAAGCTAAGCCATGAAGAATGTGCACCTGCAAAAGAAAAGCATGTAAAATAAAGAGAACACATTACACATGTTAAAATGTAGGCCTACTTATGCTAACCTAACAAGCCACAACTAATATGCACTTTTAAACATTCTGTGATTACTATATGCATAGTTTTTAGATAAATGCAAAGCATGAGTAATAAAACATGGACATATGAGCATGGCTCCTTTTGATAAATGCAATATTTCAGAATACAAGTTTGTATGAATGTGAACTACAATTTCACGATAAAGCTAAACATTAGAACACACATGTATAAATGAAAACACTTGTTTCTACAGTGAATACACTTTCAATAATGCAGTTTGATGCTTCACTTTACATTAATAAAGTTAAGGCACACAGTATATATGATATCAATTACATGGTTGGATTACTTTTGTAACATTTAAGTGTATAACCAAAATTAAGCTGCTTCAGTCCCCCCTTTGATGACGAATCAAGTCATCACAATCTAGATAAATCATTATAAGATGGGCTAATCAAAATCTCAATGGTTTCAAAAATGTTTGTCTAGTTTCTTCCAATTGTTTCCTTTCAGCATAATATCTACACTGACTCTTTTCCAATTCAATTTCTTCTCCCTTTCTCTTCACTTGTTTTCTTGTCTTTACTCTCTTATACACCTTAAAGGTCACAACCAAAAATCACATATAAGGCAATTATCACAAGTGGTCTAAGGACAGAATCTATTATTCCACTTCACACATTTCCAAACCCTTTGCCAATGGCCAATAGCTTCTCAAGCACCTGCTGCTTCCAACTGCTTCAAATCTCCCTTCAATCTTAAAATGTTATTCATATAAGCCTTAAAATCTTTACTCTTGTCAAGTATGTGGGTACAACATTGTTGAACCTTTATCATCCTGCAGAGGCCACTCTTTGGAAAGTAGAATGTCTAAAGCAAAACGATTCTTCAGAATCATAGATATTAAGTCTACCACCTCAGGATCTCCTACCAATAAGGCTCTGATTATGCTAGTGGACAGTTTATCTACTATGGTAGACCGATTCCTTATCTTTAAATCATTCAGAATCACACCTAGAGATGGAAGCATTGCACTGAAAAAGTCTACTACATCTTCTCCAGCGCTAACACTTTGTTTAGGCCCGGAACTCGTTTACCACACAGGATCATTAAAATGCTACACATTATATATTTTTGGGAACTACAGCTTGACAACACATACCATACCATTCCTTGGGCAATTTAAAATAAGCATGCTCCCCCAAATGAAGTAAATTCCCGGTATGACAGGATCTTCTTCATCCAGGAACAACCTCCAATTCCCTCCAAACTCAAATGTATGTTCACATTAACTCCTTCCCACAAACACTGTGTCAATTGTAGATTTCCCTGTAAGTATTCTCTGTAAGAAAACACATTCTCCCCTTATGTTTCCAATCTAATGTCAAAGCAGCTAGGTATTCTGCAACAATTTCCTCCTTAGCCCACCTATGCTAGCTCTTAAGATCTTTATCTGCTTTCAAGTTAACCTCTAAGCCTCTCCTTCTGGCTTCAACTAAGTTAAGCAATTTCTTCTCAACGTCTGTTAAAATCCAAGTCAAATTGTGTAGACTGTATCTAATGTCATAGTGAGTAGCTGCAATGTAATCTCTACTCCACCTGCAATGCTGCACACAACTCAAAGAATTTATTGTTGAAGTGGTTACCCCTATCTAATTGCAGAGAAGTCAGGAAGCTAAATCAGGAAATGAGTTCTCTTAACAACAACTTGGCCACTGTGAGACTGTCATTTCTCCTGGTCAGGTAGGCTTTGACCTAATATGAGAAGATGCACCCAACCACAAGGACGTATCTCAGTCCGTTGCACACAGGCATCTCAATAAAATCCAATTGCATCCTATTGAAAGGGCCACCTGATCTTCCAACCTGGCTTAATGTTACTGTCGGTCTTTCCCCTACATTAATCTGTTGACACACAATCCTGTGACACAATCCTTCAACCACCAGGGTAAGGCTAGGGTTAAACCAAGTCTGCCAAAGCAAACAGACCATAGCATACTTTCCTACATGAGCAGGCCCATGAAAATACATAGCAATGGGGGGAGTGGTTGGAGGGGGTAACAAACTGTCTTCCATCCGCTGATACCCAAATATCATAATCTCTTTTAACACAACCTGCTCCGACCCAACCTTGCCTTTCTACCATTGGCACTTCCTCCTGCATTGTCTTAACTTCCTTCCACGCATCAGCTGTATTTAACCAAAGGTTGTAATTGGTCTCATCTGTTTATTCATTGCTATATTCTCCATTGGAAGTATGAGCTCTCTGGGCACAATATTTTGCAACCTAGTCTGCATATCTATAGTCCACAGTCACTTATTCATCTCAGTTGCGATGCGCATGGCACGTCACAACAGCAATCTGTGTAGGCAATTGTAAGGCTTCCATCAGCTTATGGAGGCACTCTACATTCCTGATGGGCGATCAAGAGGAGCTCATGAAACCTTGCTGTGACCATAGCTGTCCAAAGTCATGGAATACACTAAAGCTATACTGTCAAGACTCCACAAAGCCAGGAAGTTTCAACTATACCTCAGACTGTATAGACTGTGGAGGCAGCTCTCAGATTTCCTCCATGGTCTCTCAAACAAGACCCATCCACAAACAATATGTAATCAGGCTCAAGTAGTGGCTCATCTCGGATATCTGGTCTTGGCTTGGTGCATGGTTCAGTGACATCTATACAGTCATGCTCAACAACACTCTCTTCTCCATCCACTTCAGGAAGGGGTAATAATGTAGTGTGATTCAAGATGGTACAACGCTTGAGTCACTTGTTCATAAAGCGTTAACCTTCTATTTGTAAAATGTTGGGTGCGAGTATGAGCCAACAACAATTCAACTGAATGGGGCAAAAAGATAGTAAGGGGATGCCCCATCAAAATATTCTCACACTTTTATATGCTGACACATGACGCCACCACTGATTTTAGACATCCGGGCAGTGCTGCTACTACTTGCTCAAGTGTAACAGAAAAATAGGCCACAGGCCTCCTAATAGTACTGTGCAATTATGTAAGCACTGAGAGAGCACAACTCTCCCTCTCACTGCAAAAGATAGCAAAATACTTATTATAATCAGGCACTCCCAGTGACGTGCCACAAAAAAGACTTTCTCTCACCTTTCGGATGGTAATCAAGCTATTGTTATCAAAGGTTACCGGATCAGACATATCCTTGTGTGTCAGCCGCTATAAAGGCTTGGGCACTAGGGAAGAGTAGGGTATCCACTGGCCAGAGTAGCCCATCATTCTCAAAAATATTCTGACTTTCTCTCGTTATTTGAAGGATTCATTTTCAGAATTCCTTGCTTCTTTCTCAATGTGATGTCCAAGGTACTGGACATCTTTCTGGCAATACTGAAATTTACGTGGTGACACTTTGTCTATTCTTAGCCAGGTGGTTCAACAGGGTAGTGGTGTCTTGCTTATAAGCTTCCTGCGTATTCAATTTGACCAGTGGATCATCAATATTTTGGACTAGGACTAAGTTACAAGGCATGATTAGGGACTCCAGATTCTTTTTGAGAATCTGGTTAAAGATCGATGGACTGTCTGTACAGCCCTATGAGACTCAGCTCCATGCCAAAACACGACTGCCGAACCGAAATGTGAAAAGGAATGGACTGTCTTCATGCAACAATATGGAAAAGAAGGCTTGTCACGAATCAATAACGTTGAACCATCCAGCCTCACATGGAATGTGGGATAAAATCACAGCTGGATTTGGCACCACGGGACAACATGGAACAATCATGGTGTTCTCTTTTCTCAGATCTTAAACAATGCAGTACTTTCCGCTAGGCCTCTCTAAGCTTATACTGGGAAAGTTACATGGACTTCTCATTATCTCCTTGAAGATACATTGTTGTGTCATGGATTCAATCACTTGAATGATTCCTGCAATTGTTTCAGATGCCAAATTATACTGTGGAGTTCATGGGTCCTCATTATTACTTTTCACTTTAATACGGACAGACTCAACACCTTTAATGAGACCCATGCCCTTTTTTGGAAAGTTCCAGACTTCAGGCTTCACTTTATCTTTGAGATCTGGTGGTAAGTCATCAACCGTCATCGTAGGGAACAATGCAACAGAATAGCAAGAGGTGGTCTAGAAATGAACCACTCTGGTCTACTTCTAAAACTGTGCCAAGAACTCAATCTTCTTCCCCCCTCAGGCACTGTCATAAGGGTGAGGCTGGACCATTGTCCTCAAACGCTTCAAACATAGGGAACTACTGGAAGGGACACTGATTTTGGGAAAAATCTTGATTCATATGCAGGACTTCTGGTACCACACACATTCTGCTCTGGCTTTGGGGCTTAGGGAACATGAATCGTTGAAGTTTGAGGCACATTAAAATATTGCATTCTTTGTCCCTGCATGTCTTGTGACTGTACATGATTGTTGTTTTGGGGTTCTGTAAACCCCAAATTTTGAGGTTTCATACGGCATTTCCACTTCCAATGCCCTAACTTATTAAAATAATGACAAGGACTTATTTTTTTCAGAGTTGCCACATCAATTCCAGTGCTTGGACCAATCGGAACACCACACTCCCTAAACTGCTGTGAGATCCCATTTCCACCTTGCATTATCGGAGTTCCCTTTTGATACATTCCCTGAATAGTACCAACATTACCCACAAACGATTGACTCTGTCTCCCTCTCTGTGTGGCCTTCATCTGTGCCACCATTAAATTCTCCTTCAATCATTTCTTCTTCATTTCCTTTTCATCACGCCAGTAGTTTGCATACTCCAAAATCCCATCAACCGACTTATTCTGCCAACAAATCAAGTGTGGGTGGATCATCATGTTAACCTCAGGTCTCAATCCCATCACAAACCTAGACACAAAATGTCCCATGTCTTTAGGATCAAGAGTCTCCAAACCATTATGTTTTTAAAACATTTTCACATACACAGCATGCACTAATTCTCGGGGCTCTTGTGTTCTCCTCTCAATCTTAAGCCAATCCATGTCGTTAGTGAGTATTTTCCCTTTAAAAAAAGTCATCACGTGTGGATATTTTTTCATCACTAAAGGTGAAGGGGCATTTGTTATCAGACTTCGAAGGCTCCTTCTCTGGCCACTCTATAGCCACGTTACACTCTGCCTACAAGTCACTTGGTACCAAAATTTCAAGGAACGTGTTCAAACCCACCCACAAAACCTGCAAAATCTACACAAATAGCCCAACCTGCTCATACCATTCAATGGGTTTCTCTCTCAACTTTGGGAAAATCATTGGTGAATGACGCAAGATCACTCCTACTTCAAGACACATGGACATAACCTCCACCAGATACCTCTCTTTATGGGTAAGCTGAGACAACTTACCCATGGTTTAAGGATGGGGTGGCTCTCCCTTCAGTTTCTTTTCTTCTTTCTGTTTCTTCCATCTACTTTCCAATTTATCCTACTCACTCCATTTTGGAATGCTTTTGATTAGCTCTTTAATTTGCATTTTCATTCCTGCTGTTCTCATATTACAAATATAATTCTCTTAAAAAATGCATGGTAACATTTCTGCAATGACTTAGTTTGACTTATGTCTACCTCATAAGTCTATTCAGGCAGCCTGTCCTGAGCTTGTCCTGCATATTTTGTAACATCTTTTCACATGAATATGAGTTCTTTCTCCTGAAAATTGTCCAAACGGGGAAAGCATTAAGATTCCCAGATATCAACTCATCTTATTCTAACTATAATCTAAGAAATATCCACGTATTTTCCCTCACTGTAGTCTGAGCTATTTCTCAGATTGATCTGGAACTTTAACCTTCTCCCGGGGACGCATGGAAGAAATCATCTAGGGCTTGAGAATCTTTTCCATTTTGCATAATAGAGATACCGGCTATGATTCTTTCTCCAGAATTATTACTAACTGTGAACCCTCCTATGGGAACTGTGAGAACTTGGGTTGTTGGTTGACACGGGTGTGAGACCTGGTCAAGTAACAGCCACAATCCCTTGCAGAGTGAACTACAAAAAGTCACCAATTTCAGTTGCGCTTCACCCTGGGTAGCTTGGCACAAAAAGCAGTCAGGCTAAACTTAGAGACAATGTGTTAAGTGTTCATGCAGTACACAAATAGCAACAAAGTGAAAACACAATACACTGAAAATACTAAACCCACTAGAAAAATAGAGAAAAAATTTAATAAATTATTTGACACAAAAACCATCAGAATCCAATTAGTAGAACCGGAGTTCTGAATTTGTAAAGTTAAAGGTTCAAAATAGCAAGTCCTCAGTTTTGGAAAATGTCTACCTTTATACTATTAACACCACAACCAAGGGTCCAGGAGTCGATGGAAACCTCTTGGGGGTTCAAGACTCACAGAGGCTGCGTCCAGCTGCTGGTTCAAGATGGTGGGAGCCTGTTATGCCCCTGTGGCTCTGAACAGGAGGCCAGCTAAACTAGCCCTTGGGGTCACTTCTGAAGTCCTAGGTGCAGGTGAATATGCAAGGCTCCAAAGCAGGGCTGGCCATGAAGGTTCAAGTTAGGCTCCAGGCAGCAAATCAGTCATTCCAGGTACAGCAGCAGTCTGGTAGAATGCACAGTAGGTCACAGTAGCAAGCCGTCCTTACACAGGTCAAGTAGTGAACTGAGGAGCAGTTCTGAAAGCCCTATTTTGATACTCTGGTGCCCTGCTCCTAGAAGTTGGGAGGAGTTTCCAGGTGGGTTCTTTGAATCTCCAGAAGTTTCCTGTCTTCCCTGCCCTTGCTCCTAGCTGGCTGCACTGACAATACAGGGTTGTTAAGTCTATTGTGCGGTGGCAGAGACCAGCATATTCATGTGTAAGTGGGGCTGTGCTTAACTCTGCCCCTTCGAGTCAGTTAATGGCCCATTCAGGCTGTGCTAATCCCTCTATTGTGTGACTGTCTGGGGTGAATTCACAAAGTCTCAACTGTCAGTTATGCCCAGTCATGTGGCCTAAGGCAGGTTGCAGGCACAGAGGGCTAAGGGCAGGAAAATGCCAACTTTCTAAAAGTGGCATTTTCAAACTTGTAATGATAAATCCAACTTTACCATGACATTTCTACCACCTCTGGTTTAGGGATTATTTTTTAATAAATCTTATAAGGAATCCCCAAAGTTATCCTATGGAAAGAGTAGGCCACACAGTACTGAAAAAACACATTTGGGAGTTTTTCACTAATAGATCATGTAAAACTAAAAAGTGCATGTCCTTTTAAATGGCAAGTCGACATGGCAGTGGGACAGTGCCTTCAGGCTACAATGGCTGTCGTGCAACAAGTTTTAAGGTGCTACTTACGTGGGCAGCACAATAAGTGCAGCAGGCCCACTGGTAGCATTTAATTTACAGGTCCTGGGTACATGGTATACCACTCTACAAGGGACCTACATGTAAACTGAATATGCCAAAGAAGTATATGCCAATCAAACCATGTTTTGGGGGAGTGAGCACAAGCACTTTAGCACTGGTTAGCAGTGGTAAAGTACAAAGAGTCCTAAGCCAACAACCAAACATCCAGCAAAATGTAGGAGGAGGAAGGCAAAAAGTCTGGGGGTGACTGTGTAGAGAGGGCCATTTCCAACAGGAATGCATCCTGTCTGATTTATGGGTGACCTCAGAGGGGAAAGATTGGGCATATTTATCTGTGTTGGTATTAAGGGACTTTCTCCTGTAGGAACTGTCAAGGTATGTGTTGTTTTGACTTTGTTTCGTACAATGGGATTGCAAGGTCAATAGTGACTAGGGCAGTAATTGCATCTAGGGCATTTTGACCTACAGAGTTTAGAGGGGAATTAATTCCTGAATTCCCTACGATCTGTACTAGACCCACATTTACTCCTGTATTTGCTGATACAGAAGACACTGCTTAACGTTCGTTTGGATCTACAGCCCCCCTTTCCTCAAAAATGAGTTTTATTGTATGGATGTGATTGTGCTGACAAAAGCATATCTAAAATGTCACCACTGGAGTCACTTCTACAATCTTCATCTATGTTGTCCATTTCCTTCACTTTTCCCCCTTCTGTGCTCTTGCCTTGCCTTTCCTTTCTCCTTACCCATCTCTTGGCTTGTTAATGCTGAGTACAGTCTGGCTCCCTCTATCATATCAGTTCTCCACCTTTTCTGTTCTGCATCCCATCTAGCATCTGCGCAGGTGTGCATCGCCTTTTGGATCCTTCCCTGAAATTTCTCTCTCTGCTTGGCTTGTGCTACATATTCCAAAGCATTGGGCACATTCATACTGTGCGGGTATAGGTCTTGGTTTCACCTAATACCCCACTCTATTTGTATTTAGTATTTGTAAAGCGCATTATGCCCATAGGCATCAAAGCACTGCCAATGGAGGAAACAGCCACAAAGAATGGATAATTGGAGGGAAAAAAGTCAGGTCTTAAGTTGTTTGCGGAAGGCCATATGGGAGTCTAAATTGTCTATATGGAAAGATAGTGTATTCTAGAGCTTTGCAGCTGCCACCGATAAGGTGTGGCCACCCCATCTGGTCTTCCAGAACCAGGGTACCCTCACATTCCTTAAAAAAGCAGATATCAGTTGTCTACCGGGATAATACCATTGAAATGCTGACCTTGGGGATAAATATCCCTGTTGATGCAAGGCATTATGTACAGTACAGAGGGCTTTAAAGGCCTATGACGGGAAGCCAATGAAGGGAGCGCAAGCCTTCTCTCACAGAGGAACATTTTGGATATTCAGCACTAGGCAATCTGCTGCATTCTGAATCACCTGGAGTTTCCCAAGAGATTTGTTGATGTTAAGGTATAATATGTTGCAGTAGTCAAGGCAAGATCTAATCAAAGCCATGACTACTGTTATTCTAAGCTCCAATGGAATGAAGGGGAGAACGTTTTTCAAAATCTTAAAACATAAAAACAAGAACTTTTAGTCCTTTTAACCTGCATGTTAAAAGGTAATGTATTGTCAAAAATCATTCCCAAATCTTTCGCTAATTCAGCTGGTGTGGAGAAGCCGCCACAGGTCTCTGGCCACCACAGCTCTGACCACACTGAGTGCTGAGCCCTGAATACCGGGATCTCCATCTTTTCTGCATTTAATTTCAGGCAGTTCTCCTTCATTCAGATACTAATGTCTGACATACAATGCTTAAACCTCTCGACCACAGGGATCAAATTGTCAAATATTGATACAATGATCTGGGTATCTGTGTGGGACAAGACCTGGAACCCAAATAATTGCATCAGTGTTGCCAGTGGGGACACTTAAAGAGTAAATAAACTGGGGATAAGCAAGGACCCTTGCAACACCCCACAGGGAAGCCGAAAGGAGGCTGTCCTAAAGTTCCCACAGCTAACATTCTAGTTCTATTGGTAAGAAATGAGTTCAATAATGCCAGTGCGGTAACCCCTATTCCCACCTGGTGCAATGTATGCACCAAGCAGGATGGGGGCACCCTATCAAATGCCGCAGATAGATATAGCATTGTTGGAAAATTGGTTATTGGTAGGGCAGGTAGGTACCTACACCTAGCAACAAGCCACTAACCTCCACATAGGTACAGTTAGGTCTCAGTAAATTAATCCCAGCTCAACCCTTGGTAGCTTGGCAACGAGCGTCAAGGCTTAACTTAGGAGACAAAGTGTAAAGCATTCAAATATCACAAAACAGTAATTAAATAAAACACAGGAAACAGTTTAAAAATCCAAAACCAATTTATAAAAATAGTTCATATTTTTATCTTTAAAATGACACAAAAACGATTAAAATCGGTTCAGGGGAACCGGAGATATGAATTTTTAAAGAATTATTACTTTTCTAGCGCTTAGAAACAAAAAGCGCCAATCGGGTCATCTGGTTGCACCTCGACCGGGGCAAAGTCAAACTTTCAGGCCGACCGCGATGGAGCCCTGCTCGGCTACAGGTCGCGGGAGGCCTCGGTTAAAAAGTTACCTTCTGACTTAGTCTTTATTTTGAAGTTTTTCTTCACCGGGACGAACCTGCCAGTTGAATCCGACCTCCTGGAGCCCTTGTCCGGGTACGCGATGTGGGTTTCCTCGGTGGAGACTTTTACCTTTGGACTTAGTCGTTTTTTCGAGATGAAAATCCTTCGACCGGGGTAAACCTGTATCTTGATCCGACGTCCATGGAGCCCTTCTCGGATACGATGGCTGGGAGGTCCCGGTCAACTTTTTACGTTCGGACTTAGTCTCTTTTTTGGATGTTTTTCTTTACCGGGACGAACCACGAAGTCAGGCCGGGTCGCGGTTGAGGCAAGCCGGCTAGAATTTCCGCGGCGGGTCGGTCCCTCTCTGGAGCTTTTTTTCCAAAAATTCTCAAATCTTTTCCAAACTTCTGGGGCTTCACCCAGATGTTCTTTTAAGGTTCTTTTGGGGTCCACAGCTCACCCCAAGGGTCCAGAAGTTCTGTGATGGTCCTTGGGGGGTGCGGACTTCAACTCCCAGAATGCACCTGGCGCAAACTCCTTTTTGGCCACTGGACAGTGGTCAGCTGGTCGCTTTCTTCAGGAGTTGGTGCAGGGGACTCTGGTTAGCAATTTTTCACCTGTAGCAAACAGGGAGTCCCTCCTTGAACCAGTTGAAGCCAGGCAAAGTCCTTCTTGTGGTGAAGCCCAAGTGTGCAGCTGGTGCAGTCCTTCTGAGTGCAGGGTCCAGGTGCAGGCCAGGGGTCCAGCAGGGCAGTCCTTCTTCTTCTTTAGTTCCTTTCTTGTTGAATTCTGGAGGGGATCTGAGGCGTGGGTGCAGGTCTGCCAGTTTTATCCTTGCTCCTGGGTGAAAAGCAGGGGGGCCCTGGTTCTCCAATCAGGGACAGGGTCGTCCCCCTGTGATGACCACTTCCTGGGAAGTGTGGCAAAAATCCATCCCAGAAGGCAACAGTCTCTAAAAATCCAACATGGATGAATCTGATTTTTGGAGGTTACATCTGGCTGAGCCCACCCACTGGTGTGGCTAAAAATCATAAACACACCCCTCTCCTGCCCTCTCCTAATCTAATCAAGGGGGCACCTAATTGTCTGGGGTTGCAGGATGTGGGGGTGTTGCTGGGTGCTGCAAATGTCCTTCTCTGCCTTTGAAGACCAGTTTGGCAGCCCTCCCCCTTCCTGCCTCACCATCTGCTGAGGGGAGATTCTCTCCCCCAAGCACATTCCTTTGTGTGAAGCCTGGCCACTTCACACCTCATCAAGGCAGCCTGGCAGAAGCTGCTGCAGGCTGGCCAATCAGAGCACAGCAGCAAAAACAATGCAGAGCTGAAATTGGCAACTTTTTAGGTAAAGTCTAAACTTTTTACCTGGACAAGTTATATTAAATCCAACAACTGGAAGTTGTGGGATTTATTACAACAATCAATTTGTTACCAAATTCTTGGTATGTAACATTTAAGGAGACTTTAAAATTTAAAATAAAATCTGCCCATTCTAGCCTATGAAGGCCATTTACTTCAATGAGGGAAAAACGAATTTGGCTGTTTTTACCTCACCAGGGCTTATAAATCTATTTTTATAAAGTCCCTGCTTATAGTTACATGGCACCCAGCCCTAGGGGCACATAGGGCACACCTTAGGGGTGACTTATATGTAAAAATAAGGTAGTTTAAGACTTTGGAAGTACCTTTAATTCCAAAGTCGAATTTGCATATCATTTTAATTTAAAAGCAGCCAGCAAGGCAGGCCTGCCTTTAAAATGACACTGGGCACCTCAGCAGTGCACCTAGGTGTGCACCACCTATGCTGTGGTCCCTAAACCTACATGCCCTACCATATACTAGGGACTTATAGGTAGGTTAACTTAGCCAATTATAATTAGCCTAATTTGCATATCCATTTTACACAGAGCACAGGCCCTGGGACTGGTTAGCAGTACCCAGGGCACCATCAGAGTCAGGAAAACACCAGCAAAAAGTGGAAAATGGGGGCAAAAAGTTATGGGGCCTCTGCAATCAGCCCTGTTTTCTCACAAGCATCACCCGAATCTTAGTCCCTGATCCACTTGGCAAAAGATATGGCCTAAACTTGCAACCAAGGCCGTTTCGGTACTGTGACCTCTACAGAAGCCATTCTGTGTGAGGTCCAGAAGGTCATGAGTAGCAATAAAACCAGCAAAGGTCTGATTCATATGTTTTTCCTAGATATTGGCTGGTGCAGGGAGAAGTGAAATGGGGTGTAATTTTTTTAAGTCGTCTGGTTCCACATTAGGCTTTTTTTGATGATCGTCTTTTTCCAAATCTGAGTAAAACTATTGAAATTATTTGATTAAAAACCTTTTCTAAAAAGGAGGACATCAAGTCATGGGCTAGTTGTAGGATTCTCGGGGGCCGAGGATCCTCTGGAGAGCCTGACGTGAACTGCATCAGTAATTTACTCATTTGTATGCAGGATATAGGGGGAAACGAGGACATAATCTCAGAAGGCTTTCATATAGAGGGGTCCTCTGCTTTCTCAGAAGGGTTAACTCATCCTTATTGGGATTAAATTCAGCAAGGATTTTCTGGATTTATTGAAAACTGCAACCCTATCACAAAACTGTTGTGAGTTTTCAAGAAGTTGCTGTACCTAAAGGTTAGAGCTTTTTTCACCAGCTTAAAATGTTCATTGGATGAGGTGCTGGACGAACCTATTTTACTCCTATAAAAGTTGATTTGGCTCCCACAATAGCCCATTTATATTTAGAAATCAGCTATTTATGTTTAATCTTCTGTTGCGCTATATGGGTAGCCCTCCACTTGCGTTCCTGCTTATGGCATTGTCGTCTGAGTTCTTTTAATTCATCAGAGAACCAGAGTGCTGATGGCCTGAACCTCGTGCCCTTCTTATTTTTAAGTGGGGCAACGTCGACCACAGCCTCTGGTTCCCAGGTATTAAATTCTTCTGTTGTCGGGTTCAATATGATATCCTTTTCCTCCAATATTCCAACAAGCACAGCTTCCATGTCTGTCTGGGAAACTTTATTCCAGCTTCTGAAAGTGGTGGCCTTACATCTTGTTTCCCCCATTACCCTCTGTGGTTTAATCATAAAGGTAACTTTAAAGTGGACAGGGCAGCTGAGTGGGATAAACCTACCAATCTCCAAGACCAGATGGTTGGCGAAGATTACGTTAAGAGTGTGTCCAGCAATATGTGTGGCAGCGCTAACCAGTTGACAGAATCCACAACTACTCATAAGCTCAAGGTAGATGCCAACATCTTTGCCATCCTTCTTTCCCAAATAAAAGTTGGAATCGCCTAATATGGTGCAGTCCGGGCTAGTAATAAATGGTTCAAGAATTTGGTCCCATATCTCACTGTACTTTGTGTGAGAACATGGAAGGCAATACACAAGGAATCTAGAAAGAAGGGATGTATGATTGTCTTTTATTCTAAACTGAGCTTTCTCACAAATATCAGCTGCCTTAACATTAACAGGCTGCAGGGAGCAGATGAAAGGATTTTTAAAAATGATAACGAACCCCCCTCCTCTACGAGAAGGGCAATCCAGTCTGATAATGGAATACCCCTTAAGGGTAGCTGCCATTAGCTCCGGGCCTGAGTCTTCCTTGGTCTAGGATTTGGTTACCAATAAACAACCATGTTGTTCATGTATTTCATAACAGTGTTTGACCATGGCCTGGGCATTCAGCAAGGCACAAATGATCTTCCCTTGCTTGAATCTCCCACCATGCCTTCTGATTTCCCTCCCTGTTATAAATGTGACTACTTCGGGGCACAGACTCAAGGCCGCACTTACAGTGAGTACATTTAAAATTCAATATATCAGGATTAAGCATATTGCATAACTCTTTGCCCTCTTTTGTCTGGCAATTAATTAATTCAGCCCTGGAATACAAACATTTCTCACCCTCAGAAGACCGTCAGACCGCATCTCTGGCCCCTGGCACCGTTCAGACGTGGACGGATGCAGATGAGCTCGCCTTTGGTGCTCCTTCAACGCAACAGCAACACCCCCTCTGTGCAAGTCTATGCACTTTTGATGTGAAATTGGGCTCATAAAAGCAGAGCTAGACCTCGGACCTCCTCCACCACTTGGCCCACACAAAACAGCAGACAGGCAAAGAACAGGTCCCTCTTCCTTCATTGAGGTGAGAGGAAGGACAAAAAGGTAGACTCTAACAGGCTCCATCAGAAATGCCCGAAAATAAAGTGCAGTAGTGCTTAAAACTGTGCAAACATCAATAAAATCCTATCCATTGTTTTCCTTAAAACCCTCTAAGATCGTGCCTTAAAAATAAAACAGAAAGTGTGTACAGCAAGATAAATTTAAATTCAGATCAAATCCTTCCAGAGGAAATTGTTGTCACTTATCAGCAAAAAACACACCCCGCTAATTGAGTCAAAGACCAGAGAAAAGTGCTTTGTAAATAGCTGGTGCTTCTATCCAAGTAACTGGATATTTCTTCTCAAGTTCCCAGTAATTCTCAAATTGCAGGTGCCATCACCTGGAAAACTCATTGCGCCTTCCTTTCTGTGCTCTTATGCTATTGACTCAACCAAATACATGTGTGAAGACCCATTTATGGCCATGTACGTACCAGGCATATCTTCGGGTGGTGCCTCTTGGTCTACCCGAACAGGTATTTGCACAGCTCCTATAAATATATCTTGTAAGGCTCTAAAGCATTTAATTTTTCAACAATTGCTTCCAACAATAACAATGTTGAGAGCTACTTATCTGATTCCCAGGTGGTTCCAATGGGGTGACAGTATTCCTCGAATACTCCTGAGATTTAACTGGGGTAGCAGTCCTCTGAAGAACACTGCATTGCCTGTAGCTCTAAAGAGGAAGCGTGGTTGGGAGTAAACAAGAGAATACCAGAGTTTTCTATGGATCTGATCAGCGTCTCTCAACTCTGGATCGACTGCCGTCTTGGATTCACCAACTCAGGTATCAGGATGTTATGTATTCAAAGATGTACACAGGAAAATACCTGTAATGAATGTTGAAGCAGAAATGCTAATTAGAAATTATTAATTACTGTTTATGTGTTTTGATTAACAAGAAAACTAAAATGTAGAGAAATTAATGTGCACATTTGAAAATGTGACCACGGAAAGTGACAGCCAACTTATACAAACTTGTACTAAAATGATTAAAAGTGTGTGAAATAATGGAAATGTGTAATAATAATGTAGTAATATGTCATATTAAGATGCATAACCTATGTTATGTATTATATTGTAGAGTTAACTTAGCCAAAGTTGTGGCCTAGTTACCAGGCCTCATGCAGAAGCAGAATTTCTAGCGTACGGTAGAGAAGCTGGTGCGTTGAGCTAACCTTGACCGCGCATTTTAATAAAATTTGCTTAGCTAGAATTTTCTGCAATGTACCGACAGACAGGAGTTGATGGAACTAGGCATCTAACAATTTTGGTGTAAGACACACTCGATGTACTTTCCCATGACTCGAACAATAGAGACACTGACTGGAGAAGAAGAAGCAACATTTTTGATACCTGATGAGCCAGATGATGAGGACATCATACAGTGAACCAATCAATGAACTGAGAACGACGTAATATTAGAATTCAAAGATTTGCAAAATCAATATTATTAGGTAGAGGTATATCTGGAGACTAATTGACCAATTAGGAATTAGGGGGATGGACTGGGTAACCTTAGTAAAAGACAAGGGGCAAAAAAATTCAGAACTGTTGGGAAGAGACTGTTGCCCAAATTCATGCGAGATTCTGTCATTGGGCTCATGCTCTTTAGAGCCTTATGCGTTGCTGATCGATTGATGACTTGAAGATGAAGACTGACTTTGTTGCTGATCCATTCCGTGGATAGGTAGCTATGACAATGTGACTGATTAAACTTTGTGCCTTTTCTTTCTAGGTACCAACTGCGCTGTTTTATACTCCTAGCTAGATGTTTTTCCAAATTCAGGTTCTAAATTGTTTTCACATGAAGTTCCACATGCTAATGCTAATCTGGCTTAGGTAAGGTTCTTCTGTGTGACGTTGATAGAGACAAATGATTGACAAACTGGTTGCTGAACTCTGCTATTAATGTTGATGTATTCATCCTTGTTGGCTTATGCTGAAGCATTAGAGCATATGTTTTCTCAAGTTATGATTAGATTATGTTATTGGTGGTCATTAATGAACTAACTTTGAGTTAATTGAATAAAGTTTGAATTAATCTGATGACTTAGAATTGTAACAAATAGGGAAATAAAATTGTTAAAACGTTTATTGAGTTGTGGTTATTTATGAAATGTTGATATAGTGTATAATGTGTAATGATTCTCTTAGTGGTTATTGACTGATTATATTGATTATTGATGACACTGGTCACCACATGGCTAGGATTCTCCATGCGATTCAAAAGGTTCATCACCCATACGCCTCCCTTTGTAATTTTGCTTACTAAGGACCAGACGCGCTAGCAGTTTTTGGTAGTAGCTTGATGGTTAGTTTCCTTGGAGAACTAGTTATATGGTAATTAGTGGTTATGGTGGTAGTTTAAATTAAGGTTAGTTGTTTATTTTTATGAGGTTTGAATTTTGTTTTTCTGAAATGGCAATTGTAGCAAAGATGATGTCCCCTTAAACTGAGAGATTACTTTCCCAGATCCTGGATCCCACTAGTAAAGTTAGGTATGTTCTCAGCGTTCTAGTGATATTGTGAAAGTGGTAGATTGCGCTTGCACAAGCGTATGCAGACAGCAGGTGAATTGTGATGTATGAGAGGTAAAGTAGGGAGTCTGCGTACTCCAGTTAAGGTTTAGTAGGAGTGTGCGTACTCCGCAGTATGAGAGTAGGGAAGTCGTTGAACTTCATATGTGTGTGGCGCTTTGTGCTAAAAAATTGTCCATGTGGTTGTTAGTGATGTATGGCACCTTCGTGGTCTAAGACTCTGAGTATATTGACAAGTGTAGGAGACACTTGGTTATATGTTGTAATCTGTCTGGTTTAGTCAGTTGATCGGGCGTGGTCAACAAGGTAGTGTGCGAGTTAAGTGAGTAAGGGAAATTTTCAACTGAGATTTGGCAAGTCCTATGTGCACCAGGACAGACCCATTGATCAGTTGAGAGTGAAATTTGCGGGCCGAATTTTACCTGCGAATGTGGGAGACTGAGAAAGATGAATAGCTGTATGAGCGAAAGGGCCATCAGTGAAAATCCTTAAGGTCTCTGAAGGGATTGTGTACCTTCCTGTAGTAAACCAGCAGGTTTGTTTTTGGTTATTGGTTTTTGGTTAGTGCTTGCAATATTTTTGCATTCGTTTCATGTGAGTTGACGATTAGGAGGACAAGCCGCAAGACTTTGTCAGCCACAGTGTATGAGTTTGATGTCAGAGTGAGTCGCGCTGGGATAGGTTGGTTAGTGAGAAGAGTCACAAGCGGATTGGCAGCCGTCCGTAAAAGGCAATTGGTTGAGTAAGTGGGTTAAAGGAATCTTGGGAGTAAAAGTAATTTCCTTATTGAATTGAAATAAATACAACAAGAGAAGATGAAGTTTTTCAAAGCGTTTAGGAGTGCCATGAAGGGCGATAGTTACATTAAGGCGACAGTTGGGGAGCCTACCCCACCGGAAAATTCTCCGGCATTTATTGTGATGGAAGAGCCATGTCTTTGGTTAAAACAGTGGTGCAAATTGACAGAGAAACAGGGAGCTTTAGTGTTTTCCAGAACATGGAATGTTTAATTTGAGAATTTTGGATCAGTTGCAAATGACATTATATAAGACGAAGCCACTTCCGAGACCAGCACAGTTTGAGGCTTTAGCAGTTTGGGAACTCATAGCCAGACAGCAGCAAGAGATGAAATTCCAGAGGAGAAAAAGAAGGTAGAGAAGTCTCTAGCAGAGGCAAGATGGGATTGGGAACAGAAGAAGTGGAGAATGGCGACATTGCAAAGTGTTAAGTTGTTTCCTGCTATCACAGAGGAGGATGAGTCAGAAGAGAAAGAGGATACTAGCAAGAGTGATAAGACTTCGTCAGGTGGTAAGAAGAAGAAAAAGAAGTATGTAGAAGTATGTAGAAGATTCAGATATTGAGAATCTTATTACTCAGGTTTTGAGGGACCGACCTCCACCATATGTGATATATGAAGGGGGTCCAAGTACTAGTTCTGCTCAAACTGCCCCAGCCCAAGTATCGGGGACAGTGGGACCAGTGCAGACAGATAATGGACAGGTACAAGGGGTAGTGCAGAGTACTCCTAATGCAGTGACTACTTCAGTAGTTCAAGCACATATGCAGCTACCATCGATACAGAGAATTTATCCAGAAGTACCAATTCTTGAGACAACTTCAAACTTAGTGGTGCAGACGGAGCAAGTGATTCTGAGGCCAATGTTAGTTTAGAAGGAGCCGACTCCAATGTTGTTGCCTCAGGCACAGCCACAGGGTTTGCCAAAGTTCACACAGATGACAGGGACACTGTCAGAGGTGACACCAGTACTGAATCAGAGTATGGGAGTAGCCCTTCCACAAAATGCGAGTGTCAGAGCAGCACCAGATGCAATATCGCTGCCAATTACTGTTGGTCCAGCGGTACCATTGTTTGTGCAGAATAAGCTGATTGCAGGAGAACAGGGTGAAATGTCACAAAGCCTCGTGAGAAGGGCGGTGAGTGATCATGTGCAGATAATTTCATCTGTGGGTCAGACTTTTGATGGATCTAGACCATTAATAGATCTTAGTCCACTTGTTGCGCTTCCACATGGGGTAAATGGCCCGAGTGCAAGTCAGAGCTTACAGCTTTTGACACCGCAGACTCCAGGCGCAGTTGTACAACAGGTGCCAATGCAAGTAACATCTCATTACAGGGATTGATAGCACAACAATTGAATGAGTGGTTGGATAGTCTGAATAACCCTCAAAATACATCCAAGGGTGAAGAGCAGATTAATCGTGCCAGACTGGCTATAGAGCTAACAGAGCTAGTTGAGGGATCAATGGGAGTGAATAGGTTAGAAACCTATACAGAAGAAGAGCTGAGATACTTGTGTCCAAGAATTACGAAAGAAGTGGGCAAGATACATCAGAAGATACATCAGAAATTGGCAGATCTGGCAGATAAACATGACATAGAAATTGAGAAAACGAAGCATCTGAAATGAAGCTACAGATTAGATTTTGATGCAAAGGATTTTGAGCACATGAGATCAGCATGGATGAAAGTGCATCTCAGAGAACTATTGCAGAGTGCTCAGATTTGAGAAACCTTAGAGAAGTGGGAAGGCAGATGGATGAAGAAGAAGGATAAACGGAAACGGGATTCACAAGAAGGGTCTGAAAGTGTTCAGAAAGAAAAAGATCCAGTAAAAATGTTACCAATGAGGGAAATTCCAGGAGGGCAGTTTGTTCATGTTCCCTGGTACAGGAGTGATATTTTGTCATTCACAAATGATTATCCAAAACTGAGAGAGAAACCGGTTGAGTGGTACCAGCAGACAGATAGATTTGTGAAGCTTTCAAAATGTCTGCGGGAAGATCTGAATACTCTATTGGAGATAGTGGTTCCAGCTGATTGTGGGTTGAGTGCAAGAGAGCAGTGGATTGGCCGACGAGTGAACCAGAAAGGGATAGAGCTACAGGTGCACCATCACCTGAAGTGAAGAAACATTATTATAAGGTGATTGAATTCCTGAAGATAAGAACTTCGCCTAAAATTATAGATTGGCAAAGGATTGACAGGACAGTGCAGGAAGTCAAGGAGTCGATACACACTTACTATGAGAGGTTGTTAAAGGTGTTCAAGGAGTACAGTGGTAAAGAAGCCGAAAGACATGTTGCACTTTGTGTTCAGGTTTGTGGAAAGATTGAGACCTGAAGTAGGGCATCTGATTAAGAGTCATTTGATTTGTTGGCAAGTGAAGCCGATTGATGAGGTGTTGCAGTATGCGAAATACTGTAGTGATGAATTGAAGCAGAAAAAGTTGAAAGAGAAAGCAATGGTGATGCAAATCAAGGCAGCTCAAAATGGAGTGCAGGAAGCTTTAGTGCAACAGATGCCACAACAGCAGGGAACTGTCATGTTCCAACTTCAGGTGAGAGGTAGGGGTCGTGGCGTCAATATGAATCGTGGTCCAGATTTGATTACTGTAGTGGTCCAGAATGATGTACAAGGGATGAAAAAGATGTTACTGTGTCACCTGTGCGGAAACGTGGGACACTGGAAGCGGGAGTGTCCATTGACGGTGCAGGATGGTATTGTTCAGCAAAGTGGTGATGTCAATACATTTCAAACTGTCAAAGTCATTAGAATGAGAGGACTTAATCCGAATCTTCAGAATCAAGAGCCCAATTTTCAACCCATGCAGCAGGTGCAAATGCCACGTGCACAATTAACACAGTTGCAACCAATGCAGCAACAGGTTCCTATGGTACCTAGACTGCAAATGCAGATACCTCAAGCGCCAATGGAACAGCAACAGATGATGCTTACTCAGCAGGTCACAGGTCAGAGACAAGATAGGAGTAGTGACACAGTGCACCAATTCCCATTACATAGTGAGAAATAAATAAACGATGAATGGATGAGTATTAGTTCAGATAAAGAGCAATTTATGCTTGCAGCATCTTTAGAGGTAGATCAGAGAGGACCCTTTATGAAGGGAAAAGTGATGGGTCACAGGGTTTTATTCCTAGTGGACAGAGGAGCTACACACTCTACAGTGAGAAGTGCGGAAGTTCCAAACTTACCTCTTTCAGGCAGAACAGTTCAGATTGTGAGAGTAGCAAACAGACCGCTGATAAATCCGATCACAGATCCAGTACAGGTTGAGATTGGCAACTTCCAGGGACTGCATAAGTTTGTAGTTTGTGATTCGAGTCCAGTATCCCTAATGGGGAGAGACATGTTGTGCAAAACCAGATGTTCAATTAGTTGTTCGATTGCTGGAATAGACGTCCAGACGAATAGTGAAGAACAAACTCCTGAAACCGAGACTGAAAGCATTAATGAGGAATACCTGTTGATTGAGTTTTTCCCGATGTTTACTGTGAAAGAATTGCATGCAGACTTGCAGGGAACAGTACAGGAAAATGTGTGTGACCTTGCAGGTAAAGAAGTGGGTTGGATCAAG
The DNA here is from genome assembly GCF_031143425.1 of Pleurodeles waltl. Taxonomy (NCBI): domain Eukaryota; kingdom Metazoa; phylum Chordata; class Amphibia; order Caudata; family Salamandridae; genus Pleurodeles; species Pleurodeles waltl. The sequence continues at coordinate 1,422,055,784 of NC_090444.1, forward strand.
GGAGTGGAGCCAATTAAGATCACTTTGAAGCCAAATGTAGAGTTTCTGCAGCTTCCACAATATAACATGGCACAGGATGTTCTGATGAAAGTGGCGCAAATAATTGGAGAGTTTCTGAAACAAGGAGTTTTGAAAGAAGTGTTGAACAGTCCATGTAATTCACCGATAATGGGCTTGAAGAAGCCGTGTGGGAAAGTGCGCATTGTGCAGGATTTGCGAAAAGTGAATAAAATGGTGGTCAAGAGTTGTCCACAGCAGTAATATTGTTTCAGATTCATAAGACACTACATTCGGCTTCAAAGTGATCTTAATTGGCTCCACTACCTCGTACCAATCAACTGTGGTGCAGTACATTGATGACTTACTGATTGCATCCAAAACAAGGGACGAGTGTAAGTATGACTCGATTGCCCTGTTAAATCATTTGGGAAAATTTGGACATAAAGTGTCAACTTTGAAATTGTAGTACTGTCAGAAATCAGTGAAATACTTGGGACACCAAATTGAGAAAGGGTCAAGGAGAATTTCCAGACAAAGGATTACAATGATATTGCAGAGAAGCCCTCTGACTTCACAGAGAGATGTCAGAATGTTTCTGGGACTGGTAGGTTATTGTCGTCAGTGGATTCCAAATTTTGCTGAGATTGCTAAACAATTGCAGCAGTTGACACATAAGGCGATTACAGATCCCGTAACCTTAGACGAAGATCAGATGAAAGCATTCACTCAGTTGAGAGAGAGTTTGTGCAAGGCTCCAGTGTTGGAAATGCCTGATTACACAAAGCCATTCACAATGTTTTGTCATGAATGTGATGCTTGTTCTTTGTCTGCCTTGACATAGGCCCATGGAGGTGCTTATCGCCCAATAGCCTATTTTTCAGCTACGTTGGACCCAGTCGCAGCAGCCTTACCAGGTTGTTTGCGTGCCGTTGCCGCAGTTGGTCAAAGTCTTTCTCAATGTGAGGGAGTAGTGATGGGATACCCTCTAACGGTAATGGTTCCTCACTCTGTTGAGATTTTACTGACAAGGACAAAAACACAGTATTTGACTGGTGCAAGACTGACAAGGTATGAGACGAGCATTCTAGGTGCTCTAAATGTAACATTGAAAAGATGTACAGTGCTAAATCCAGCAACATTACTCCCAAGTGATACTGATGAGATTGAAAAAGAGGAAGACATTGAGCATGATTGTCTTGAGGTAACTGAATTGTGTACAAAACCAAGACCTGATATCAGAGATACCCGATTGGAAGAAAATGACCAAATTGTCTTTGTTGATGTCTCATGTCTCAGAGATGGTACAGAGACACTCAGAGCAGGATATGCTGTATGCACAATCACAGGTACATTAGAAGCTTCATGGCTTTGAGGTGTATATTCTGCACAAGTGGCAGAATTGGTAGCTCTTACTAGAGCGTGCCATGTTTCTACAAGACTGAGAGTTACAATCTATACTGATAGTCAGTATGGATTTGGAATTGTGCATGATTGTGGTCAATTGTGGGCACAAAGAGGTTTCCTGACCTCTACTGGTTCACCGGTAAGAAATGGCGACAGAATAAAAGAATTGCTATATGCAATACAGTTACCTGAAGAAATTGCTGTGGTAAAATGCAATGCACATCAAAAGACACAGGATTACATTTCACTGGGAAATGGATATGCGAATCAAAGTTGCAAGGTTTTGCACATTGAACTGTATATTGTTCAAAGACAAGTGGGAACTGATGTCAGAAGAAGATAATACATGTACAAGTTTTACATTGAAAGTGATCGATACTTTGGAAGAATTTAAAACATTGCAGAGTAATGCTGACAAGGAAGAGAAACGACTTTGGTGTAAACTTAAATGTGTCCAACGGCCTGATGAAATTTGGGTTTCTGAGGAGGGTCAGATGGTCCTGCCCAATAGTTTATTGTCGCAAATGGCCCGTTATTACCATGATCAGGCACACATTGGGAGGGATGCCATGGTTAGGTTGTTCAAAATTGACTGGTTCAATATCTAAGTTTAGGCAGGCGGCAAAGGCAGTATGACATCGCTGTATAATTTGTCAGCAGCTAAATGTGGGAAAAGGGACAGTGGTGAACTTGAGCCACATTGGAAGAGCAGGAGGTTCATTCAGCAGAATGCAGTTGGATTTCATTGAGATGCCTGCATGTGGAGATTTGAAGTACGTGTAGGTGATTGTGTGTGTTTTTAGTCACTGGATTGAAGCATACCCCACAAGAAGGAATGACAGTCTCACAGTAGCAAAGTTGTTGTTCAGGGAGTTGATACTGCGTTTCAGGTTTCTAATCTCTTTAGAATCAGATAGGGGAACTTACTTCAATAACGAGGTGATTAAACTCTTATGTGCAGCACTAATCATTGAGAAAAAGTTGCATTGTAGTTACCGCCCTGAAGCATTAGGACTAGTGGAACAGATGAATGGTACCTTGAAATCAAGAATTGCAAAGATGTGTGCAGCTACAAATCTGAAATGGCCAGATGCATTGCCTTTGGTGTTGATGTTGATGAGAAATACACCTAACAGGAAGACAGGGCTGTCGCCCCACTCGATCCTCATGGGTAGAGCAGTGAGATTGCCAGCAGTTCCAGCCAATGCACTTGTAAACATTACAGATGATATGGTAATGGACTACTGCAAGGGTCTGGCTGATGTGGTTCGCTCTTTCTCTCAGCAGGTGGAGGCCACCACCCTGCCACCCATCTACGATCCAGGTCAAAATCTGAGAGCCGGTGACTGGGTTGTTGTTCGAAAGCATGTTTGCAAGACGTGTCTAGAGCCGTGTTGGAGAGGGCCTTACCAGGTGGACCTAACAACCACGACAGCTGTGAAGTGTGCATGACTTCCGAACTGGATACACGCGAGCCATACAAAAAGAGTGGTATGTCCCCAGGATCATGATGAAGCATTGTTGAAAGCACCAACAACAGCGAAACAGGTTGCCGCGCCTGAACCAGAAAAAGAGCCAATAGAGCCTAAAGTTGAATGAGAGCTTGTGGAAGATGGTTCTATTACCCCTGTAAGGGATGAGAATGAAGAATTATAGGAGGGTGCGGAAGAGTCAATCTCAATGGATACAGCAGGAGAGCCTAGCGCAGCAGGGGTTCTCCCAGAGAAGCAGACAGAGCAAGTGCCAGACCAAGAGGGGGAAAGAGTTGAGACGGATCAAATACAAGGTGATCCGACTCCTCCTGAGCCCATTTTGGGTTGATCAAGAGAAAACACCATAGAAAAAGAGTAAGAGAAGAGTCCAATCCTGAGAAGGATTTTGACAGAAGGATCAAGAAAAGGAGATAATTGGCCTGAGTTGCAAGTAGGAAAAAGAAAGGAATTGGTCATAAATGAGACAATAGAGGAAAAAGTAGATACCACAAGAAAAGAGGAATTGAGTGAAGGAGCACTAAGTGGTGATCAAAAGTTGAAAAGAAAGAGAATAGCAAGTCAGCGTTACGCAGGTCCTGAATGGGCATATGCAACTACCACTGAATGACAACACAATTTTATGTCTTTTTGTTTTGATAGAGAGGTTCCGAGTCAGTACTTTGATGTAACCTAAAGGGAAACAAGAAGCTGATTTGATGAGCTAATCTGAAAAACCTAAAAGAAACTGTTTGAAAATAAAACCGGAAGAGACATTGATAACCTGATTTGACATAAAACCGGATGTGCGTAGTGCATTGAACTAACCTTGACCGCATGTGTTAATAAAATTTGCTTAGCTAGAATTTTCTGCAATGTACCGACGTACAGGAGATGATGGAACTAGGCATGTAACAATTTTGGTATAAGACAGACTCGATGTACTTTCCCAGGACTCGAACAATAGAGACACTGACTGGAGAAGAAGATGCAACATTTTCGATACCTGATGAGCCAGATGATGAGGACACCGTACAGTGAACCAATCAACGAACTGAGAATGGCGTAGTATTAGAATTCATAGATTTGCAAAAATCAATATTATTAGGTAGAGTCATATCTGGAGACTAATTGACCAATTAGGAATTAGGGGGATGGATTGGGTAACCTTAATAAAAAGTCATGACAAGGGGCAAAAAACTTCAGAACTGTTGGGAAGAGACCGTTGCCGAAATTGATGCGAGATTCTGTCATTGGGCTCATGCTCCTTAGAGTCTGATGTGTTGCTGATCGATTGATCGACCTGAAGACGAAGACTGACTTTGTTGCTGATCCATTCCGTGGATAGGTAGCTAGGTAGCTCTGACAGTGTGACTGATTAACTTTTGTGCCTTTTCTTTCTAGGTACCAACTGCGCTGTTTTATAATATTTTACTCCTAGCTAGAAGTTTTTCCAAATTCAGGTTCTAAATTGTTTTTGCATGAAGTCCCACATGCTAATGCTAATCTGGGTTAGGTTCTTCTGTGTGACGTTGATAGAGACAAATGATTGATGAACTTGTTGCTGAACTCTGCTATTACTGTTGATGTATTCATCCTTGTTGGCTTATGCTGAAGCATTGGAGCATATGTTTTCTCAAGTTTTGATTAGATTATGTTATTGGTGGTCATTAATGAGCTAACTGTGTTAATTGAATAAAGTTTGAATTAATCTGGTGACTTAGAATTGTAACAAATAGGGAAATAAAATGGTTAAAACGTTTACTGAGTTGTGGGTATTTATGAAATGTTGATATAGTGTATAATGTTTAATGATTCTCTTAGTGGTTATTGATTGATTGATTATATTGATTATTGATGACACTGGTCACCACATGGCTAGGATACTCCATGCTATTCAAAAGGTTCATCTGCCTATACGCGTCCCCTTGTAAGTTTACTTACTAAGGACCAGGCACGCTAGCATGAACAAACAGAAATAATCATCCGACTACAGATTGTGAGAGCAGTTTCTTATGTCACATCACATCAAAGGCTCATACCGTGATTCACAAGAATTTTTAATCTTTAAATAAATGTCTAAGCATATTACTTCATAAATTGTATATTTTTCATGTGGAATTGAAAGATCCAAGAGTCACTAATACACAAACAATGTACTGTTTCCAAATTATAGAGTTCAAAGAGAGTTTCGAATAATTGTCCAAAGATTAAGCTCAGCAGACCGGTCAGAGTGATATTGAATAATATGTATGTAGCAATCTAAGTAAAGTCTTGTAAGCGCTTGAGTTTGTATAATTTGTGAAAAAGAAATAGGGGGTCATTACGACCCTGGCGGCCGCCAGCAATTATGACCGTGGCGGAAAAGCCACAGCCATACCGCCGGCCCCTCCACTTTGCCGCCAGGATTCCGACTGGCGGTCATAATCCCCAGGGCAGCGGTGCATGCACCGCTGCCCTGGGGATTATGAGTCCCCGACCGCCGGCCTGTCCATGGCGGTACACACCGCCATGGAAAGGCCGGCGGTAAGGGGACTTGGGGTGCCCCTGGGGGCCCCTGCACTGCCCATGCACTTGACATGGGCAGTGCAGGGGCCCCCAGGCATAGCCCCGTTGCACATTTCACTGCCCGAATTTCGGGCAGTGAAATGCGCGACGGGTGCTACTGCACCCGCTGCACTTCAGCATTGCCACCAGCTCTTTTACGAGCCGGCTGCAATGTTGATGTGACATTTCCGCTGGGCCTTCGGACGGTAACACTGTTACCGTCCGCTGGCCCGGCGGAAATGTCATAATAGGGAGACAGAAATACCGCCGGCAATGGCGGTATTCTGTCTCCCGTGGCCTCGGCTGTCTTTTGAAAAGACCGCCGAGGTCGTAATGACCCCCATAGTCTCCAAGAGATTTAAAATGTGCCTTTACCATGTCTCTATAACCGTAATGATAAGTGTCTGAATACCTCTTAGTGAGTCCCTTTTTGCTTTCTGTTTTGCTCTTGTAGGATGCCTCTTGTTGGTGACCAGGAATGCAGACTGCACGCAGCAGAAGCAGGAAGAAGAACTGGAGCTGGAAGATGCCAAGGGAAGAGTCACTGAGGTCTCAACTTCTGACTGTAGACTGAGCACAGTTAAAATGAGGAGAGTGAGCTGGAGCTGCCGAGTTTCTAGAGCAGGTAAGTGGATCATAGCCAAAGGAGGCTAAGCAGGGAGTGTTCTTGGGGAGCAGTTCATATACCAACTAACCGCACAGGTGCAAATCACACGTGTAGCTTAGTAAAGGTATTTACCAAGGTACTGTCCTTTACCAAGGTACCGCACATGCACGTTGACTACTGTAGCGGTTTGCACATTTCCTGATGGAACCAGTTTGCAGGTGTTACGTGTGCAGGAGCTGAGAATACCAACTGACTCACAACTGTAGTCAGGAATTTGCTCAATGTCAAATACAATGCACTGTGCCGCCCTATCTTCTGAACATGTTGTCAAAACACCAAATATTTCTCCTTCTCACAGAACGCACTCCCAAGATAGAGTGACTCTCCCATCCCACAGAACAGTAATGAACAGATCAACCTTGATGTTCTTCTTCCCAGATAGACAGTGAATAGTAGGCAGATCAAATCATCCTGTCTGTGTCAAGGTATTCTTGCTCAGCCTCTCTGTCTCTTATACACAATACTTCTTTCACTAGCTAAGGAATGAAGAGTATGGGCCTGCAAAGGAAAATCATGTAACTTAAAGAGAACACATTTCATATGTTAAAATGTAGGCCTGCTTATGCTAACTTAACAAGCCACAGCTAGTATGCATTATATTAGGTACGCTTAAGCATGAGCAATAAAAAATGAACAAATGAACATGGCTCCTTTTGATAAGAACAATATTTCTAAATATAGGTGTAATTATCAATGAAGACTACAATGTTAAGTTAAAGCTAAATATTAGAACACATACGAATAAATGAAAACGCTAGTTTCTACAGTGAATGCACTTTCGATAATACAGTTTGATCCTTTACTTTAAATTAATAAGGTTAAGGCACATAGTACATATTATGTTGATTACATGGTTAGGTTACTTTTGTAACATTTATGGGTGTAGTCATAATTACGCTGCTCCAGGCAGATATTCTTTCTCCTGTTTGTAAACTTTATTCGGAACATGCAAAATAGCCATAAAAGTACATAAATAAATACATAAAATTATTTGTTAAAACAAACCCAGACATAATATCAGCATTCATGTAATAAAAACTTAAAGCCAGATGAACAAAGAGCATATCACTTTCAAATATTCATAGCACGTCGGTGCACATTAAAAAGAAATACTTTTCCTAACATGAGTAGCATTCAAAATATAGATCGAACACAAATGAGGATTGGTTCAACTAAATAAAAATGTCATTGCGGCCTGGTGCGCTTTTTGATATTCTGGGCAATAAAAAAGGGTTTGAGGTAAATCATCCTAAATTGTGCATAAAATGTATAGAAAAACATACAGTGCAAAGTACTCTGCTGAACCCATTTAAAGGACAACAGACCATTTCTGTTGGGCAAGACATCATTTTAGGAAATGCCACTAGGTGATGCACTATGCCCAATCTGAATCTTATCAAAACAAACGGATGCTGTAAACTGTTGACACTGGTCAAGTAACTTTTACAGTCTTTCTCAAGGGAAAGGGACATCTATATATCAACTGTCATCTTCGACTTTTCAGCAGCTTTCTTGCAGTCCAACCTGTGCTGCATGAAGATTTCTTTAATCATTTTTTAAGACAGAGAAAGCACTCAATGGGGGTCCGACCTTATGGAAATATTGAACAGAGTATTAAAGGAAGAATCAATGTAAGCTAGCCAAGGGCTACAAGATAAATTATCCAATTTTAGACAGTCTAGGATAATCTGTTTAGTAAAATTAGTTTCATCTTTGGCCCAGATGTCGTACCATAATAACAGGGGGCTCAACAGCAGCACATCCTCCAGATACTGTAAGCCCACCTCCCGGTGAGTAATCCAGTTAGACACTAAGGAAGGTAGACATAACAGCCGTTTTAAGAAGTTATTTTCGTCTAGATGCAGAGGTAGGCTCTTAGAGTACCCCCAAGCCGATCCCATAGGCAGCCATAGACAAAACTTTGGCCTTATAGATATCCACCATTTCTCTTATAGGCCAACTAGCTAGTTTGCAGGCAAATCTAAAAATGCCACACCTGTTTCTGCTCATTTTGTTTGTGCCTATGGAGATATGCTGTTCTAAAGAACTTTTACATGTAAATAGGCCCTCCAGATAACTTAAGGAATTAACAGTGGTAATTGCCATATTCTGAATAAAGAAACATCTGCATTTCTGTACCTTTTGTCTTCAAACCATTGTAAAAGTTTTTGATTTGTTAATCACGTATACCCTTTAAAGTCATGAATTCCTCGAAAACATTCATTACTTCTGCAGTCCCATCAGAGTCCTAAAAATCAAGATGGCATCATCTGCATATAATAACACAGGTATAGGGCGCCCTGCCACACATGGTGAGTCAGCTTGGAGTGTTTGCAAAACATTGTCCGCCTCATTAATAAATAAGCGAATGGCAGCGGGCTAGGACACGGCCTTGCTGTATATCTCTCTCTCACCCCTTAATAAAGGTTTGTTTTCTCCGTTTAAGCCAAAACTGACTTTGCATGATGAAGTTTCATACAAACTGGCCAGGAAACGAATAATTTACCTTCGGCACCCATTTTCAACAAAGTAGGCCACAAAATACCGTGCTCAACAAGATCAAAGTCACTGCTGAGATCAACAAAACAAAGGCCTGATTTGGCACCTGTTTACTTCCCAATAAGCAGATCTAGGTTTACACATTGCTCAATGGTTCCCAGGCCCTTTCTAAAGCCAAATTGGGTAGGGGATAGAATGTCATGATCCTGTACCCACTCTTCCAGTCTTCCCAGTAAAATCTTACTTAATCTCTTCCTAGAAGAGTCCAACAATGATATTGGCAGATAACTTTTAAGATCTGATTCAACACCCTTTTTATATATTGGTACAATGATAGAAGCAGACCATAATGGTGGAATCTCTCCAGCCACTACTGTGTTGTACACCCTAAGAATATGGCCCCTAAGTTTTATAAATGATTTGAAGACGTCTATGGACACTCCATTAGGACTGGGGGCCCAACCCCCTGCACTATTAAGTGCTAAAAGAACCTCATCAATAGTAATATTTACATAGGTAAGGGTTTCCTTTCCTTGGCTCTACAACCCCAGCTGGGTCACCAGCCCCACTATTATGTTTGAAAACGTCAGAAAAATGGGCCACCCATGCTGAGCAGGGAACACTGGAACCAAACTCAGGAGATGCCCCCGTGGACAAGAAAGGTGCAATGACTGTTTCTCAAAACAACCTATTATCGTTTGTTTCTGCGGCTAGAGCAAGTTTTGACCATGCTTGTTCCTGCGACGCCTTCATCCTTGATGCTTAGAGTCCTAATAACCACAGAATCTCTGTGAGAATTGTGGAGGGCATGCTTGAGTTCCCCCAAGGCTTTAGTGCACGAATGGTCAACCCATCCTCTATTCTTCCCAGTCTGCACAGCATCAGTTTTGCATGTTAAAAGGGCCTTGATAAAGGAAATAATATGTTCAAAACAACTTAATAACCTGTTGATTCTTCTTCATCTTGTAGACAGTAATTAAGCTCATACAGATTTCCCTGCACAATATTCTGTAATACAACTTAGGGTCAATATCTCTCCATTTGAATCTCACCCTATTACCCCTCTATGCATCTACCTGGTTGAATATAGTATAAGACTAACGCTTTGAGTCCAAAAATATAAACAGTAGAATTATAGGATCATGATCACTTAATACAGATTGTGCAATCCAAGGGGTATCACATTAGCTATTAGCAGCAGAGGATACTAGAATATGGTTCATAACAGGTGAGGAATTTCTACTCCTGAAAAATAGCATCACCTCCCCATTTTCACTGTGATTACATCTCATTAGTATTAGATCGTATTTAGATACAATTGAATTTAACACATCTCCACAATCATTGTGGCAAAAATTATCTTACGCTACCCCACTCTGATTGTTGAGCCCACAAACCTGAGGCGCCCGGGCAAAACAGGGCTGAATATTAAAATCACCGGCCCATAAAATGATGTGATTTGAATGGATGGAACATATACATTTTTGCAGGCCATTATCCAAGGCGTGAGCTACTCCCTTACAAGTAGAATCAAAGACATTATTATAAAAATGTAATAACACCACATCCTTTCTACCCTTGGAAGTTAGCCACAACAATTAAGAGTGGGGGCCCTCCCAGGAAAACCTTTTGACTATTACAGTAAGTTTGTTAGAAATAAGTACCTGAATCCCACCTTTTGCCTTCCCTGCCTGAGAAGGTGTAGCACCCAAGAAGTGGGAAGAAAACCCCTGTACATGTGGGTTACTCATCATGTCTCTTGGGTACAAATGATGTCAAGATCACTAATGATGTTACTAAATTCCTCTCTCTCCATCTTTTTATGGAGCCCTCCAACATGCCACGTGGCAAATGTATAGTGATATTCCTTCTTGTGGACTACAGTGCCTACTCCTCTTGGATGCCAGTCAGCCCTACTAAGATCAGTCAGACAGACCTGTCAAAGGATGGTAAAGGATGCTTAGAACACTGCCACTAAAATTCCACAAATCCTTGTGACAATTTTTCATATGTGTACACTGTTTGGGATACAAACATTTCTTGTTTTCATAGGCATAGGAGTACACACCAACACATACAACAACACTGATTAATGTTAAACAAACACATAATTAAAAGCACTCCATGGAGCATACTTAAAATCTAACGCATTAAAAAGGCATTGGTTGATTATATTAATATCCTGTCATGCCACCTTTTCTGAAAGGGGACCTGAGACATCCTAATTCAATCAATGTAATCACTTTGTACATATCATTCAAAATAACTATTCAAAAACAAATAAAAACATCTAAAAGATATACTTTTTCTGATTGCTAAAGCCCCACGAATGTAATTAATTATTACATGGCTCCATGACAAATAATTTGAGATTCTAGCTGCTGTAAAAAGAATACCCCTGTATTGTGACACTTAGGGGGTCATTCTGACTTTGACGGGCGGCGGAGGCCGCCCGCCAAAGTCCCGCCGGCAGAATACCGCTGCGCGGTCAAAAGACCGCTGCGGTAATTCTGAGTTTCCCGCTGGGCTGGCGGGCGACCGCCAGACAGCCGCCCGCCAGCCCAGCGGGAAACCCCCTTCCATGAGGATGCCGGCTCCGAATGGAGCCGGCGGAGTGGAAGGGGTGCGACGGGTGCAGTTGCACCCGTCGCGATTTTCAGTGTCTGCTTAGCAGACACTGAAAATCTTGGTGGGGCCCTGTTAGGGGGCCCCACGACACCCGTTACCGCCAGCCAGGTTCTGGCGGTCAAAACCGCCAGAACCAGGCTGGCGGTAAGGGGGTCGGAATCCCCATGGCGGCGCTGCTTGCAGCGCCGCCATGGAGGATTCCCTTGGGCAGCGGGAAACCGGCGGGACACCGCCGGTTTCCCGTATCTGACCGCGGCTGTACCGCCGCGGTCAGAATGCCCATGGAAGCACTTCCAGCCTGTTGGCGGTGCTCCCGCGGTCGTTGGCCCTGGCGGTCCATGACCGCCAGGGTCAGAATGACCCCCTTAATGTTTCTGACATGCAAAATCAGGCAGAGAAAAGGTATACGTTGTTCCCTGTACAAAGTGCAGAAAAGCATAGCATACATTGTGATCTGTGGGGACACATTGTTACTGTGACAATTTGTTTGTTAAAAAAAGCTTCCTATTTGGGGGAAGACTGCAAGAAAGACCGCTGTGCTTAAACTAAGGCGTGTTAAGAAAGAATTATGTGGCAGGTTAAATACACAAAACAGATATTGCTCCTTCCCTACTGAAGTGGATACAGGCTTCTATTGCATTAAATGTGTTAGAGCTATCCTTTGTTCACACCTATAATTAATTAAAAAAAAACTTCATATATAGTCCCTGGAATATGCATCCATATTATCAGGGGTATTAAAGAATACCAGGACCCCTAGATCCATGAAGACTTACTTAACATATGATAACCAGGGAATGTTGGCCATATTATCCAGAGCGATACATTCCTTCATTATTTCTTGAGATTTCTGTCTCTGGGGTAGACCAGATCTTGAACCTGAGGAGAAGAGGAGCAATTCTGAAACTATCTTCAATGTAGGCTAACTTTAGTTCACAGTGACACAACTCATAGGAGTTTTGGGAACAGAGAGCAGCCTGCTTAAAAACACAGTCTCAGACCTTTGCAAAATATCAGGATTAATATAACCCCATACTCCCTCACCACGAGTCCCCACAAATAAACACTTACTTTTATAAAACTGTACTTCCCTCACAGAGGGGGTGATTCTAACCTTGGCGGGCGGCTACCGCCGCCCGCCAGGCGGGAACCGCCAAGCGGCCGCCATGCGGCCGCAATAACACAGCCCCCATTGCAACATTCCTGCTGGGCCGGCGGGTGCTAACCATGCTAGCGCCTGCCGGCCCAGCGGTAATGAGGCCGCAACACAGGAGTCAGCTCCTAATGGAGCCGGCGGTGTTGCGGCCGTGCGACGGGTGCAGTTGCACCCGTCGCGCTTTTCACTGTCTGCCATGCAGACAGTGAAAAGCAGGCCGGGGCCCTGTTAGGGGGCCCAGGACACCCCTTACCGCCAGCCTCTTCCTGGTGGTGTAAACCGCCAGAAACAGGCTGGCGGTAAGGGGGTCATAATCCCCAGGGCAGCGCTGCTTGCAGCGCTGCCCTGGCGGATTATTACCGCCGGGGGAAAATCGGCGGGACACCGCTGGCCCCGGCGGTGCGACCACGGCTTTACCGCTGCGGTCGCAATAGGGAATGAAGCACCGCCAACCTGTTGGCGGTGCTTCCGTCATTCTTGCCCGCCAGGGTCAGAATGACCCCCAGAATGTATGACCTAGTTGTAATGCAAATCTAAAAATTGCCTCCACTACATTAGTAAGCCTCTGAAATCTTTGATTCAATAGGTATTCCCCCTTAGAGTCTCTGTCAAATATAATTCCTAGGTAGTTTTAACTTTACCAACTTCGATCTTCTATTTTGTATTTTTGGACCAATAAGCTTTTAAATTGAGACTATTCATAAAATTTGTAAAATCATCTAATACAATTTGGGGTCCATTGTAAGCAGGGTATTTCCCCAGTTGTGACAGGTCTTTCCTTCTACTCACAAGAAAACTACCCAGATGTTAATATAAAACAAAAACAAGAATGGTGCTATTGGGTGCTGCTGTTAGACGTTATGGGAGTGGTATATTTGTCATTAGGGACAAAGCATATTTTAACTGCAGCCTCCAAAAGCAGACACCTAAGTAGGTTCACTAATGCAGATTCAACACCCATATTTTCCATACTTTTCCATAGTTTTCCTCAGTTTACTATGTCAAAGGCACAGGAGAGGTTCATGAAAACCATATGTAATGAACCTCATCTAACTTTGACATACCTCCATTTTAGAAGTGATAACTAAGGGATTGTTCTACTGTGCTTGTTCTTGGGCAGAAACAATATTGGACTGCAGTAAAAATGTTTTTTTTTCAGACAAATCCTCTAACCTTGATAATAGTATTGTGAACGCTGAATTGTTACTAATGAATATTCATGTACTTTGAATTATGAATCTGCATAGAATTTGACTTAATGTAGAAAATAATGCACAGCTTGGAAAATGTGCCTACTTGAGTGGCCGTTAATATTCACAAACTGTCCTTATTAATCGCTTATTAAAATGTATTTGATGTGCTCATGTTTGGATTAATGTAGTAGTATGTTATATTAATGATTACTTATTATGTATTTGCTCTATTAAATGTAGGCTTTAAGTTAGCGAGGTTTTGGGCCTAGTTGCATAGCCTCATGTTAAGTTGCACCATTTAAATAATTCACATAAAATGGCTGTATAGAGAAATGAATACTTGTATTATTTTACTGAGTTGACCAAAGGCTAGTAAATGTTCAACGTTCTCATGAGAACTGCTTGCTAGAATATGCTGTATTAGTTATTGACACATCGTAAAGTTTAGTGTTGGAAAGCAATGTTCCCAGGAGCTAACAATGGATGCACTGACTGACGAACAGAGAGATACAAAATTGTTACCTGACGAGTCCGACAATGGGAACAGGAGAAGAGGAGCCAATCATCAACATGTGAAAGACAGTTTAGTAATATCTACTTTCATTGGACTAAATATAAACGTACAATTCTTTGACCAATGGCAAAGTAGGGAGAGTTTTAGAGGATTTTAACTTAGCCCAATTGCACAGAGAGAAGCGCCCCATTCTGATTATTCTCATCTTTAAGCTTATTCCTGTTTTTCCTTCTCCACGATGAGGTGTACTCGCCTTGATTCCTTTACTTAGAGAATTCTATCCTTAACTTTATTGCATAGACTTTTGATGCTGAATGCTGATCCTTAGACTTTGCTTTTGTAAATGGTTCGGATAGTTTAAAGTCCCCAATTCTGAACCATTTCCTTTCATGGTCCGATGCTGATGCTGACTAAACAGGTGTCCAATTGACGAAGACAGTCGTAGTTTGCTGATCCATATTGAGTAGAGGTATTAATAAAATGTTATTGTGTTTAATATCATTTGCCTTTTGTTCCTAGGTACCAACTGCTATTTTGATAGAGCCATAGTTAGCTGTTTTTCCAAACTTGTGTTGACTAAAATTGTTTTGTATGAAGCCTAAACATGCTATTATAATCAGAAGGTTAGTGAGGGATTACCCTAAATGCTAGTAGGTTGCTATTAATAAATAATTGATGTTACTCAGTTGCTGAACCGAAATGTACTGTAACTCTAGAGAGCGTAGTGATCAATGCTTTGGTTAAATTGAGATTCTTTAGAATATTTGGTGAACCAGTGTTGTTTTTGTATATATATCATTTGATTTTGAGAAGTGATATTAGCATTGTTAATATAGGGTAATAAACATTCTAACTTTTACAAGAAAGGTGTGATTATTCATGGCCAAAGGGGTCATGATGCGTTCTAATTACTGACTCCATAGATAAGTCCTTTTGATGTTTTATGATTGTATTGGGCTTGTGGTGGGAATACCTCCAAGCGCAGTCAAAAGGTCCATCCAACCCCTAATGTGTCCCCTTATAAAATAACTACAAGAAAAACAAATAAGATCAGACACACTCACAGAGATGTTAGCAGAGTATGATGGTTTATCTCCTTAAGGCCCAGTATATTGTTTTTCTCCTTAAGAGCCCATCATAAAGGCCTGGTACATGGTTTGTCTCCTTAAGAGCCCATCATAAAGGCCCAGTACATGGATTGTCTCCTTAAGAGCCATCATAAAGGCCCGGTACATGGTTGGTTTCCTTAAATGCCTATCACCATAAGGCCAGATTGCATTTGCCCTCTATAGAAGGTAAGAGAGTAGGATGGTTACATCTCTTTATGAGGCCACCACAAAAGTTTCCCCTTGAGAAATAGCAAGTCCCCAGAGATGGTAGTGGGGTAATGGTTAGTCCCCTAAAGAAAATATAATTCACAGATGGGGTAAGAGAAATTGGTGAAAGTTCAGATTTTCAGATTCAGTGATACAAAGTGGAGAGAAAATGTGTCCCTAAGAACTTAGAATGACTTTTTCAGAATCTTAGAGCTTGCCAATGATTGTTTGAGGATGTTCTTGGCGTTCTAGTGACAGTGTGAATGAAATAGGTTTTGCGCTTGCACAGCTTGTGCAAATCACAGGTGAATTGTGATGTTTGTGAGGGTTTAAGGAGTTTGCGTACTCCAAATGAAGTTTGTTGAAGGAGTTTGCGTACTCCGAAGTGTGACAGTAGGATGTTGTCGAACTTCACATTTGTGTGGCGCTTTGTGCTAAACAATTGTCCACATGATTGTTGGTATACGGACCCTGCGTGGTCTAAGAATCCAGAGTACTTTGAAAAGTGTATGAGACGCCTGTTTTTGTTGAAATATGTCTGGTTTAAAAGGTCAATTGGGCATGGTTAACAAACTTGACAGTGCCTGTTAAAGTGAGTGAGAGGGTTTTCAAACGGAGATCTGGCATGTCCTTTGTGCACCAGGACAGACCCACTGATCAGCTGAGAGTAAAATTAGCAGGTTGAATTTGCTTGTGAATTAGGGGAACTCAGAAAGAAAGAGTAGTTGCTAGAGCGAAAGGGCCGTCAGTGAAAAATTCGTAAGGTTTCTGGAGTGATTGTGATACCCTACCTGTAGTAAACAGACAAATTTAGGTTTTGATTTTGTTTAGTGCTCGCAAAAATTTTGCATTAGTTTTGAGTGAGGCCGAGTTTAGGAGTACAAGCTGAAAGTCTTTGTCAGCCGCTGCATGTGTGAGTGTGACACCATTAGAGCTGCACTGGGATAGGTTGGAGTCTGAAGGGTCGGACACAGATTGGCAGCCAACCATGAAGCGCAATTGGTTGAGAAGGTTGGCAAAAAGGATTTTGGGATTGAAAGTCACTTCCTGATTTGATTGAAACAAGCAAGAATTAGCAAAAATGACTATTTCAAAGCATTAAAAAGTGCCTTAAGGGGAGCCACGTATATTGCAACAAGAATAGGGGAAGTTACACTGCCAGAAGGTACACCAGCTTATGTCATATTTAAAGAACGGAGTGCTGCACCTTGTCTTTGGCTGAAACAATGGTGCAAAGTGACAGACAAAGATGGGAGCTTAGCGTTTCCTGCCCATGGAACATTTAATTTGAGGAGCCTAGAGAATTTGAGGAGAGTACTTTATGGTCTGAAACCTCCTTCTAGACCAGCACAGTTTGAAGCATTAACAATTTGGGAACTAGTGGCTAGACAGCAACAGCAACTGAAATTCGAGAGAAGAATGAGAAAAGCTTAGAAGATACTAGCAGAGGCTAGATGGGATAGTGATCAGAAATTTTGCAGAACTGAGACTTTACAGGGAATTAAGTTGTTTCCTACAATTACACAGGAGAATGAGAATGAAGCTAGAAAGAGCACTAGAAAGAAGGATTTGTATCCTTCTGATGGAGCAGAAATCCATAGCCGCTAACAAATACTTGACACACGATGAACAGTCAGATGATGATGAATTCATTTGACAGTTATTGAGAAATTGTCCCCCGCCATAAGCAGCACATGAGAGAATTTCAAGAACTGGTGTAGATCCTACAGCCGTGTTATTAGTTGAATCAACTCAGAGCCAGGTACAGGTTAGCCAACATTCTCCAGTTACTTCTACGATTCAAAGGCCTATGCCACAAATCGATATTCCCAGAATTTATCTTGATGTACCCATTGTAGATACTGCAACAAACTTGATAGTGCCGACATGGCAAGTATATCAGACAACAACATTGTCAAGATAGAGTCCACCCTGAATTTGATGTCCCTGATACAGTGACGGACAGTTCCAAGATACACCCCCATAAGAGGATCATAGACAGAAATGTTCACATTGACAAATTAGAATACAGGACAAATGTATCCACAAGACCCGAACATCAGACCAAGTCCAGATGCAGTGTCAGTACCAGTTACCATAGGTCGGAACATACTGAGTTTTCCCAGGGAAATACCGAGTACAGTGAGCAGACGTCTCTGAATTAGAGTCTAGAAAGTGAGATACAACACAATTTCAAGAATGACAACTCCCATGAGACTTACATTTGACGGAACAGGTCCGGTGATTGATTTAAGTCTTTTCAGGACTCCTCCAAATAATGAGGTGAGGTCATATATAGGTCCAAATCCAAGCACAGTGACACCAGAAGCCCAGAATCTGACATTACAGCAAGTGCCAGGTGTAAGTCACAATAATGTTACGTTACAAGGTTTGACAGCTCAGCAGTTGACTGAATGGTTAGAGAGATTGAGTACTACTCAAGGAGATCCTAACAGAGGAAATCGCCTAAATTTGACCTGACTTAGACTAGAGGCAGAAGATCTAATTGAGGGAACCATGGGGTTTGACAGGATTGACACGTTAAAGGAGGACGAGTTGTGCTACCTCGTCAAGTTGATTACTAACCAAGCAGGAATAGTGCATCAGAAATTAGCAGACTTATCAGAGAAATCTGACATACAAATTGAGAAAACGAAGCACTTGAAGAGGAGCTACAGGATAGATTTTGACTCAAAAGATTTTGAAAACATGAGAGTCCCAGGAATGAAAATTGACCTTAGAGAATTGATACAGAGCATTCAAACATGGGGAGCATTAGACAAATGGGAAGGCTGATGAGTGAAAAAAAGAGACAAAAGGAAAAGGGATTCTGCAAATTTTAATGCAAATGTGCAGCATGTTGAGGACCCAGAGAAAATTCTACCCATGAGAGAGATTCCAGGAGGGAATTTTGTCTATGTCCCTTGAAGCACTAGTGACATTCTGTTATTTGCAATTGATTATCCCAGGTTGAGAGAGAAGTCAGTTGAATGGTACCAGCAGACAGATAGGTTTATGAAACTAGCAAAATGCCTGTGGGAGGACTTGAACACCTTGTTAGAGATAGTAGTTCCAGCAGACTTATGGATGGAATGCAAGAGGAGTGTAGATTGGCCAACAAGAGAACCTTAGAGGGATCCAATAACAGGTACACCATCCCTTGAAAAAATGAAATTTTGCTATAAGGTGATTGAATTTTTGAAAACAAGAATGTCGCCCAAGAACGTCGACTGGCAGAGACTAGACAGGACAGCCGAGGAAGCGAATGAGTCAATACATGCATGCTACGAGAGACTGTTGCAGACGTTCAAACATTACAGTGGTGCTGAAACCATTGAGCTGAAAGACATGATTAATTTTGTTGTCAGATTTGTTGAAGGATTGAGACCTGAAATTAGCCAAATGATTAAAAGTAATTTGGTTAGCTGGCAAGCAAAGCCGATTGATTAGGTATTGCAGTATGCAAAGTACTGTAGTGATGAGATTGAGTTGAAGTAGAGAAAGTTGAAAGAAAAGGCAATGGTGATGCAAGATCAAAGCGGCACAAACAGGAATACAGGGACATTTTCTGCAGCAATAGCAGCAGGGAAACATGGTGTTTCAGAATCAGGCAAGAGGAGGTCGTGGAGGAATGGGAAATGTGAACCGTAGTCCTGATTTGAATACTGTAGTGTTTCAGAATGATGTGCACGGAATGAAGAGATTGCTGCCATGTCACGCTTGCAGAGGACTGGGACATTGGAAACAGGAGTGTCCCATGTTGGTACAGGAAGTTGGTACAGGTGTTGTTCAGCAAACAAGAGATATCAATTCTTTTCAAAATATGAGAGGACCAAGAATGAAAGGTAACAATCCATATTTCCAAAACAATTTGAACACGATGCAAGGTTTTCAGCCCATGTAAAAGGTGTGAATGTCATTTTTGCAGATGCCCCAGTTGCAGTCAATGCAACCGCAAGTTCAAATGGTACCTAGACAGCAAATTCAAATACCTCAAGCCTCAATGGAGCAGCAGCATGTGATGCTTCCTCAACAGGTCAAAGATTTAATCAGAATAATAACAAAGTGCACCAATTCCAGTTACACAGTGAGAAGTGAATAAACGATGATTGGGTGAGTGAGAGTTCGGATGAAGAAGAATGTGTGCTTGCAGCTTCCCTAGAGGTAGATCAGAAAGGTCCATATGTAAAGCGAAAAGTAAGCTTTCATTCTTTGTCGACCCAGGAACTACACGCTCTACAGTAAGAACTGCAGAAGTTCCAAATTTGCCCCTTTCAGGAAAAACAGTCCAGATTGTAGGAGTTGCAGATCAGTATTTGACCAGCCCGATTACAGAACGGGTTCAGGTTAAAATTGGCAACTTTAAAGGGTTACAAAAAATGTGTAATTTGTGACTCGAGTCCAGTATCCTTACTGGAAAGGGACTTGTGTAAAACAAGATGCTCAATTACTTGCTCAAATGACAGAATTGAAATTCAAACAAACAGTGATGATGAGGATGACCCAACTCCAGAAACAGATTGTGAACCAGTGAATGAGCTTCTTTCCAGTTTTCACAGTGAGAGATCTTTCTTCTGATTTACAGAGAACTGTTAAAATGAAATTGTGTGATTTTACAGGAAAAGACATTGGTCAAATAAAAGGGGTTGAGCCAGTTAAGGTTCCAGTCAAGCCAAACACAAATTTTCCCCAGATTCCCCAGCATCACCCGATGCAGGACATCATTGAAGGGATTGCACCCATTATTACAGAATTTGTAAACCAAGGAGTTTTGAAAGAAGTGTTGCGCAGTTTATGTAATTCACAGATAATGAGATTTCGAAAGCCCTGTGGGATATTTCAAATTGTTCAGGATTTGAGAAAAGTAAATGATATTGTGATTAAATGTTTGCCCGATAGTGCCAAATCCAGCAGTAATTTTGTTTCAGATCCCATGCGATGCTGAATGGTTTACTGTAATAGACCTGTCACAAGCATTCTTTTCTGTACTTCTTCATGAGGATAGTCAATTTCTCTTCTGTTTCAAATTTGGTGTAGAATTCCTCAAGGGTTTTCCGAGTCACCTTCCATTTTCAACCAGATCTTGAAAAATAACTTGGAGTCATTGGAAATGCCTTTTTAGTCAACATTGGTACAGTACATTGATGATTTGTTAGTCGCATCAAAGACGAGAGAAGTTTGCAAGTATGATACCATTGCCTTACTGAAAGATTTAGGGAAGAATGGTCATAAAGTGTCCCCAGTGAAATTACAATACTGTCAGTAAGAAGTTAAATATTTGGGTTACCTAATTGACCAAACTGAAAGCGGTTCAACCACTCCTGCGAGAGACAAAGGAGAATACCCACAGGAAAGTGAAAGTGAACCGACCTCAACTGAGGCAGCAGGAGAGCCCATTCAGAGGAGGACTCTCCCTGAAGAAGACGGCCCTGAGAGGCTTTTAACTTAGCCCAATTGCACAGAGAGAAGCGTGCCTTTCTGATAATTCTCATCTTTCAAGCTTATTCCCTTTTTTTATTCTCCACTGATGAGGTGTACTCGCCTTGATTCTATCCTTAACTTTATTACTTAGATTTTTGATGCTGAATGGTGATCCTTAGACTTTGCTTTTGTAAATGGTTCTGATAGTTTAGAGTCCCCAATTCTGAACCATTTCCTTTCATGGTCCGATGCTGATGCTGACTGAACAGATGTCCAATTGACGAAGGCAGTCACAGTTTGCTGATCCATATTGAGGAGAGGTATCAATTAAATGCTATTGTGTTTCATGTAATTTGTCTTTTGTTCCTAGGTACCAACCGCTATTTTGATAGAGCCATAGTTAGATGTTTTCCAAATTTGTGTTGACTAAAATTGTTTTGCATGAAGCCCAAACATGCTATTCTAATCAGAAGGTTAGTGAGGGATGAGCCTAAATGCTAATAGGTTGCTAATAATAAATGATTGATGTTACTCAGTTGCTGAAGCTAAATGTATGCTTTTTCTATTTCACAGTTGTTCTTGCTATTGATTTGTACTGTAACTCTAGAGTGCGTAGTGATGCATGCTTTGGTTAAATTGAGATTCTTTAGAAGATTTGGTCAACCATTGTTGTTTTCGTATGTATATCATTTGATTTTTAGACTAAGTTACGTGATGTTAGCATTGTCAATAAAGGGAAATAAACATTCTAACTTTTACAAGAAAGGTGTGATTATTCATGGCCAAAGGGGTTATGGTACGTACTAATTACTGACTCCATAGATAAGCCCTTTTGATTGTTGATGTTTTATGATTGTATTGGGCTTATGGTGGGAATACCTCAAAGCACAATCAAAAGGTCTGGCGAACCTCTAATGCATCCTCTTACAAAATAACTACAAGAAACCAAATAAGGTCAGACGCGCTCACAGTATCCTACCGAGAATTTTTGTAGTAGAGTCCAGAAGTGAGATTGGATGGTAAAAGCTCAGTTGATTCCTGTCTCCTATTTTCAAAAGTTCGTATTAAAATAGCCTTGCCCCATGACCTGGGCAAGTCCTCCTTGATTGAGTCTCAAAGGACGTTAGTAATAAGGAGGGGGGGGCAAAAGGCAATATTCTGTTTAAAGATGTCCATAGCGGCTCCATCCGTCTCCGGGGCTTTTCCAGCTGGACTTTTTTGTACTTCAGTAATAACTTTGGCAATTTTGATCGATTAGTTTAACCCCACGAGTGCCTGGGGCGAGCTGGTCTCATCCAGGCACACAGTTTCCCTGTGCCCTGGACGAGACCAGCTCGTCCTGCACCCGGCCCACAACCCCCCCTTTGGGGATGAAAGGGGAATTGCTTCCCCTTCTACCCCCGACCCCATCCTGCAGAGGACGCGCTGGAAGCCATTTGCTTCCAGTGCATGGAGAGAAAGGATGTTAAACAGGTGAGTTCTTCTCTTTTTGGGGTTTTAAGGGGTGAAAACAGACACAGGGGGAAAGGAAAGAGTTTTCAGTGGATTCCTGCTCCACGATCGCAGGCGGGGCCCGCGATCGTGGAGCAGGAATCCCCACTAGGCACCAGGGATTCCTTTTCCATGTTATTTAGGGGAGCGACCCCTTGGGCAAGGGTCACTCCCTGGTGGTCAATTTTAAATCCTGTTTCGCCCCCCCCCCCCCCCCCGGGGGCATATTGGCTGTTTTTTTTTGGCCAATCTTCCCCCTGGGGGGGTCGAAACCCACTAGACCACCAGGGATTTATTTTATTGAAGTATTTGGGCAGCGACCCTCAGGCAAGGGTCGCTGCCCCAGGGGCAATATTTTTTTATATGTTTCGGTCCCCCCTGAGGCTAGATTGGTCATGTTTTTGGCCGATCTCGTCCCTGGGGGGTGGGGGCAAAACCCACTAGGCCACAGGGATTGTGTGGTGTGTGTGTTTTCTGTGTTTGGTGGCACCCCTTGGGCAAGGGTCGAAACTCCAAAGGGGGGGGGAATTAGTACTGGCCATTTCTGCCCCCCTTGGGGGCAGATGGGCCTATTTCTTTTAGGCCCATCTGCCACCAAGGGAGGCAGAAACCACTAATACGCCACAGATTTTATTTTTGGTTCCCCCTTTATAGTTTTGTGCTGGGGGTGCCCCCTTTGGCAAGGGTTGCCCCCTAAAGGGGGCACAGAGCTGTTGGCCATTTATGCCCCCTTTGGGGTAGATCGGCCTATTTTGTTTATGGCCATCTGACCCCAAGGGGGGCAGAATCCACTTAGGCACCAGGGATACTGTGTGTATTTGTTTTGTGTGTGGGGGTGGCACCTTTGTCAAGGGTTGCCCCCCAAAGGGGGCACGTTACTGATGGCCATTTCTGCCCTCCTTGGGGGCAGATCAGCCTATTTTTTTTAGGTCCATCTGCCCCCAAGGGGTGCAGAAGGCACCGAGATGTCAGAGACTTCTTTTTTTTGGTTCCCTTTTTTTTGTGTGCTGGGGGTGCCCCCTTTGACAAGGGTCACCCCCCGAAGGGGGCACAGAGCTGTTGACCATTTCTGCCCTCCTTGGGGGAAGATTGGCCTATTTTTCTTAGGCCCATCTGCCCCAAGGGGGAACAGAATCCACTTAGGCACTAGGGATCTTGTCTATGTGTGTGTGTTTTGTGTGGGGGGATAGCCCCTTTGGCAAGCGTTGCTCCCCGAAGGGGGGCACATTACTGATGGCCATTTCTGCTCCCCTGGGGGGCAGATCGAGCTATTTTGTTAGGCCTATCTGCCCCAAGGGGGCAGAAGCCACGAAGACGTGAGGGATTTTTTTGTTCCCCTTAGTTTTTTTGTGCTGGGGCACACCCTTTTGCCCCCTTTGGCAAGGGTCGCCTCCTCAAACAGGGTAGAGAGCTATTTTTTTTTAGGACCATCTGCCCCCAAGGGGGGCAGAAGCCACTTAGCCACCAGGGACAATTTCTAAGTTCTTGGTGGTGGGGTGTTTGTCAACCGGCGAAGAATTTGTATTTTTGATTATAACAGTTTATTTCTTCTTTTTGTTCTAGTTCAAAGCTTTTGCTTCCTTTGCTGTGGATCCTTGCGGATTTGGCGGTAGTTGGTGAGTAGCTTTTTCAGGCAAGTGAGTGGTAGTTGTTTAGTACATAACTCTTTGTGATAAAGCTACACTTTGTTTATTTCTTATTTTAGTGCTGGTTGTTGTTGGCAATCCATTTGTTGTTAGAAAGGATCATGGCTAGCCACAGAGTGACCGCTCAGCCGGTTTTTGGCATGCTTTTTGAGTCGTCTTCTGACCATGATTATGAGACTGAGTCTGCATCTGAGGCAGAGGAGGAAGAGAGAGATTCTGGGAGTGAGTTTTCTGTCCGAGAGGATTCTTCTGATGAGGAAGCCACTCTCCGTGCAGATAAAGGGTCTGTTTTAGAGGAGGACATAGATGTGCCAAGAGTACAGCAGCCTGGGGATGAAGGGTTTCCTAGTAGAAGACCTGACACCTGGATTGCCCCAAACATGGAACAGCCACAGTTACCTGCATTTACTGGTCTCCCAGGGTGTAGAGTCAATACGGAAAACTTTTCACCTGAGTCAAGGATGAAATTTGTTAAATTTCCGAGTCAGTGATAGAGAGCCTTCTTGTGGTGGAACAGGCAAGAGTTCCTAGAGTAGCAGTGGTGGTGGATGTGGCTAGATTAAAAGATCAGCATTTTTCAGATCACATTCCTCCCACTCCCAAAAAGACTTACCCACTAAGAAATGTAGAGTATGTGCCCGAAGAGGTATCCGGAGAGAGAGACGGATGTACTGCCCCGATTGCCCTTCAAAGCGTGGGCTGTGTGTGGCCGGCTGTTTCAGGAGTTACCACACGAAGAAATCTTTTGGGGAAATACCATGAGCGTAAACTGCCTATTTTATATTTTCATATGTTCAGATTCACGATTGCCATTACTGTCATGTATTTAGTTAGAGCTTTTGTGTTTGTAATTTTGTACTTATTTTATAATTAGTTAGTGGTTTCTTTGTTGTTTATAAACAAAAAAAAAGTGATGGCGTGTGCGTGGTGTGGAGCTTGGCTGGCTGTGGGTGTGCGGTGGCGCTTGGCTGCCTGTGTGCCTTGGGTGGCGCTTGGCTGGCGGTGTGCATGGGGTGGCGCTTGGCTGGCTGTGTGCGTGGGGTGGCGCATGGCTGGCGGTGTGCTTTGGGTGGCGCTTGGCTGGTGGTGTGCATGGGGTGGCGCATGGCTGGCGGTGCCAGCCAAACGTCAGTCCACACACTTCCATCAGCTAGTGTGATTGCTGTATCAGGCATGCGGGCGTATTTAAGTGATGGGCCCTTGAGTGGCGCTGTCTGTCGATGCGAGTGTTGTAATGTGCTGGGCCCGTGGCTGGTGGCGTGAATGGTCTTGTGCATGTCATGTATGAAAGGTGTGTGAATGGACTGTAAAACGGTTGGTGCCTTGACGTGGCTTTACAGCTCACGAGCTGTGAGTCATTGGTTCAGTTTTTTGGCCTTTCATTTATTAACAGTGCATTTCACTTTTGTGAAATCTCTTGCTAATAAATTTGATCTACTGAACCATCACTCACCCTCGTGCCAAATCCAACCAGTATGTGTGGTAAAAATGACAAAACCTGCTCCGCTGTGCTGTAATCAGGTGTCGCAGCACACTTGTGACACGCTAGGTGTCTCAGGTGGGACCCCGATGATGAAGCGGTGAGGGGTCTTTTTCACATAACCTAAGTGCATGTCGTTTCACAATTATAGTGTTTGGCACATCACAGACCTACGTGGACACATCAAAATGATATATTACAAAACTACCTGCGTTTGGGGGGGGAGGGTGCACCTATGTTTTTGGTCCTGGGTGCGGCCTTCATCTAGGGAAACCTACCAAACCCAGACATTTTTTAAAACTAGACACCCCAAGGAGTCCAAGGAGGTCTGGCTTGCGTGGATCCACCAACATTTTCTTACCCAGACTCCTCTGCAAACCTCAAAATTTGCTTTAAAGAAAGCATATTTTACGGACTTTTCTTTGTAGGATCACCACTCCAGCACAAAATTCCTACTCCCCAGCATTCCCCTCAGTCTCCTAAGTAAAATGACACCTCACTTGTGTGGGTCCCCAAAGCAGAGTCAGCCTAAAGATGTATAAAAGAAAAATATGTGCTTATCAACTCGCTGTGCTATCCCCTCAATCTCTACAGGTTTTTGGCCTTTTTCTGTTGCAGGCACCCGGCCCACCCACACAATTGAGGTATAATCGGGAGACTTAGGGGAATGCTGGGTGGAAGGAGATTTTTGGCTCCTCTCAGATTCCAGAACTTCCTGTCACTGAAATGTGAGGAAAACGTGTTTTTTTTAGCCAAATTTTGAGGCTTGCAAAGGAGTCTGGGTAACAGAACCTGGTGAGAGTGCCACAAGTCACCCCACCATGGATTCCCCTAGGTCTCTAGTTTTAAAACATGCACAAGTTTGGTAGGTTTCACAAGGTGCCGGCTAAGGTAGAGGCCAAAATCCACAGGTAGGCACTTTGCAAAAAAACCTCTATTTTCTTTGGAAAAATGTTGTGTCCACGTTGTGTTTTGGGACATTTCCTGTTGCGGGCACTAGTTCTACCCACACAAGTGAGGTATCATTTTTATCGGGAGACTTGAAGGAACGCTGCGTGGAAGGAAATTTGTGGCTTCTCTCAGATTCCAGAACTTTCTGTCACCAAAATGTGAGGAAAAAGTGTTTTTTAGCCAAATTTTGAGGTTAGCAAAGGATTCTGGGTAACAGAACCTGGTAAGAGCTCTACAAGTCACCCCATCTTTGATTCCCCTAGGCCCCTCTAGTTTTCAAAAATGCACAGGTTTGGTAGGCTTCCCTAGGTGTTGGCTGAGCTAGAGGCCAAAATCCACAGGTAGGCACTTTGCAAAAAAAACACCTCTGTTTTCTTTGGGAAAATGTGATGTGTCCACGTTTTGTTTTGGGGCATTTGCTGTCGCAGGCGCTAGGCCTACCCACACAAGTTAGGTACCATTTTTATCGGGAGACTTGGGGGAACATAGAATAGCAAAACAAGTGTTATTGCCTCTTGTCTTTCTCTACAATTTGTCCTTCCAAATATAAGACAGTGTGTTAAAAAGACGTCTATTTGAGAAATGCCCTATAATTCACATGCTAGTATGGACACCACGGAATTCAGAGATGTGCAAATAACCACTGCTGCTCAACACCTTATCTTGGGCCCATTTTGGAAATACAAAGGTTTTCTTGGTACCTGTTTTTCACTCTTCATATTTCAGCAACTGAATTGCTGTAAACCTGGTCTAGAATGAAAACCCACTTCTAGGTGCAGCTCATTTATTGGCTCTGGGTACCTAGGGTTCTTGAAGAACCTACAAGCCCTATATATCCCCGCAACCAGAAGAGTCCAGCAGACGTAACGGTATATTGCTTTGAAAAATCTGACATCTCAGGAAGAAGTTACAGAGTAAAAGGTAGAGAAAAATTGCTGTTTTTTTCCTCAATTTCAATTAAAAAAAAAAAATGCAGTTGTTATTTTCAGAAGGAAACACATGTAGAATCTACACAAATTACCCATTGCTAAATTCAGAATTTTGTCTACTTTGCAGAAATTTTTAGGTTTCTGGGATCCAGCTTTAGTTTCACACCCATTTCTGTCACTGACTGGAAGGAGGCTGAAAGCACGAAAAATCATAAAAATGGGGTATGTCCTAGTAAAATGCCAAAATTGTGTTGAAATGTGGTTTTCTGATTCAAGTCTGCATGTTCCTGAAAGCTGGGAAGCTGGTGATTTTAGCACAGCAAACCCTTTGTTGATGCCATTTTCAGGGAAAAAAACACAAACCTTCTTCGGCAACTTTTTTTTTCCCATTTTGTTTTTTTTTAATGGATTTTTCGCTGTATTTTGGCTAATTTCTTGGTCTCCTTCAGGGAAACCCACAAAGTCTGGGTACCCCTAGAATCCCTAGGGTGTTGGAAAAAAAGGACGCAAATTTGGCGTGGGTAGGTTATGTGGACAAAATGTTATGAGGGCCTAAGCACGCCCTGCCCCAAATAGCCAAGCCTTTTTGTGAGAGTGTGCATGCCCATTTGCTGTCCTTGCAAATTTCAGTGGTTTTTCAGTTTAAATTTGTAAACATACCTGCATGTTAAATGTAGTTTTTAAGTTAATGTTTAGTTTTTTTTGTAAATTACATTAAGCTCTTTTAGTCAACCATAACTTCAATTTGACATTTTTCAAATGTTTTTTTGATTATATACCACATGCAAAACATCGCTGGGTGGCCACTCTTGCTGCACACCGTCTGCTGCCAGTAGTCTAGCGCTGCTGTGCAGGACCTGCATCTATGCGAAACGAGGATTGGCCACAGCGTCTCATGCCAAGCCAGACCAGGCCCTGCACTTTACCTGTGATAGGCAGTTAAACCTTGCTGTGACTAGCCTTTGGCAGTGTATATCAGGTACTGACCTAAGGGCCAGGTCTTTCGCCAGTTTGTGTTCATCTTGTTATTTCTGTTTTGTTTTTAGGTTTTTGCTAGGGGTTTGTCGACATTTGGTAGACATCTTGTGGGGTTTATAGATCGTATGCTAGTTTCTCTAAAGCCACACCAGGTCCAATAGGCATGTAAGACTCCTTCCCAGGGATTTGTATACCATAGATTTGGCTCAAAGACTTTGAGGGCTATGCTGGGGATGCAAACCCACTCCCCACATCCAAAATCCCATTGCAAAACAATAAGCATTTTTAAAATTATGAAACCAGGATGGTCTCTTTGAAGATCTGTGCCTCCGGGTCAGTGGATGCCCCCCTAAGGTTTTTTTTTCAGGACATGGGACCTGAGTGCCTGCATCCTGGAATGGTGGCCTCAAGATTTTTATTTAGGTTGCAACCAGCCAACTAGTGGTCTGTAACCCCACCAAAAGCTGTGATTCACCATTTTTGTATGGTCAAATATGATTATTTCCCTATTTCTTGACCTGATTTTTGCTGGTGTAAGGATTTGCTGCACTGTGACACAGCTATTCAGTACCACAGTGTATGTGTGCTGGCCCTAAAATGGTACTGGTAAAAATGTCTTCACCCAATTCACCTATTTAACTTTCCTGTAAGGCCATAGTCGATGTGTCAGAAAATGCACCAATGGTCTGGGAGCTCAATGACATACGCAGAAAACAGGAAACCTATTTAATAAGTCACCCTTAAAATGTACCCTGAATGTTGTAAACTCTATATTTAAAAGATGTACCCTCGGTGACTGAAGGCCTAAAAGTTATTTTACTATATAGGTGTAGCTACACTTTTCTATAAGGCATGCTTTGGTGTGAGTAAACTATTCTATTCACTATGTCCACCTGGGGAAAGTGCTAGCTATGTCCTTCAAAGTTATTTAGTACTTACTTTTTAAAATCTGATTTGATCATAAATTGAGATTTTGTGATAAATTGAGTAGAAAAGTAACCTAGTAAAATATAATTGTTTTAATCTTCCATGAAATTATAAGTATTATATATATGTAAGGAGATGTGTTATGTTTTCCTTGGGTTCTTCCACCTGTTTTCGACCCTCCTCTTTTCTATCAATTGGTTTGTTCTTTAGAACTCTCAAGGAAGTTCAATTAGAAGGATGGAGATTCAGTCAGATGAAGAGTCGGCTGTGAAGAGACACATCTAGGAATGAACTAGGATACCAATAAAGAATTTCTTCTCAATAGGTTGAGGCTTACATATTCTATTCACTTTTTACAGTACTTTATGTTGCCTAGGCCAGAACTAGCTTAAAACCAGCTGAGCTAATCACCACACCCCAAGAGGTGGAACATACATGTTGAGCTGGGAGAGCCTGCACCAGAAAACATTGACCTACTCCCGAGCCCAGAAAGGACGGGGGATGTTAACTGCTGACTGCTTAGTAGGGATTACCTATCTGGGAGTAGATGGGAACAGCGGACAACCTTAACACTATCTCATTTTACTTTCTCCTCTTCATTCCCAGGGCTTTGTCAGACAGTCTGCTTCTAGTCACAGTGGGAGGGAGAACCAATTTGGACCCTGCCAGGAGGATGCAGAGCTCATGTTAATAGGGGAAGAGCTAAGAAGCAGAACAGAGTGTACTTCCGTATTGAAACAGGGGCTCCTGGATACATTTACAGTAAGGCATATAGGAAATGCTGCAAAAAGAGGAAGGGAACTGCAACAAAATAGTTAAGATTTTTAAAATTGGATGGCAGACAGACTCCAATCTCCAGCAAATGCACAGGATAAATCTAGCACCTCAACAATTGCCTCCTCAGGATATTCCTAGGAAGGCTCCATCTGAAGTAGAAGGCCCTGCTGGAAGAAAGAAAACTCTTTCTGTAAGAACCAGACTCACTCAAAATCTTGTGATTCCTATTGGTACCCAGGGACTGTGTGAGGGCTTGGGCTTCACGAACACCATCTTCACTCCTTCCCCGCTGAAACACCTACACATGAACACAAAGAGGATGTTCTCAGCCGCTAGCACTGGGGTTACTGGGTTGGGTTTTGATAAGGATTTCAACCCCCCAGCACTGTGGGTTTATTGGAGTGGGTTTTTAATATTGATCTCAGCCCTCTCACAAGCACTGATTGAATATTCTCTGTTGTAACATACTGTGTTTCTGCAGTCGAGTCTGGTGCTGCTTATAAAAATGGGCTCTCTGCTACTGCCCTTTGTATTTGTGCTGCCTAGAGTATCTGTTATACAGACAGTAGCCTTCCGTGCTGCTGCCTGAGTTCGGGTATGTCTCACAATTCATACCCCTGATTTGCCAAACTCTCAAGAGCACTTGGCAAATCTTGGCGTCCATCTTAGGCATGGCTATGCTACTTAAGCCACACCCAGGTCTGAGTCCGAGCTTTGTCTTGAGACTTTCAGAGTAGAAGTTCTCTCCTTTTCCTAGGTCTCATTTTATGACCACACCTTTGGAATCCACAGCCACAAGAACTTACCTGCTGTAGCATAAACATTCTGCCTCCACAACACCTTGTTCAGCTTCATCATGACCCCGTGGTCCTGCTGTCACCATCTGGAAAAGAAAAGCAGAGACAGAAAACAAAGTAAGTGCTTAACCACAAACTGAGAAGCAAGGTACTTGTGAAAACTATTGCTCGAGACTTAAGTTTGAGTTAAAAGGGTAATACTGTATATATAATTGAACAGAAATTGGGCTATAAATTGTTTCATATTCTCTAAAGCAGTCTTAAAGAGAAATATGATGACCTGATGGAACACCACCCAAGCATGCAAAGTAAAGTCACTTATTCTGCCTCTAGGTAAGAAACAAACCTGTTTATGATCTTTGGTTATGGTGCATAATAGTAGCTTTCAGATCTTAAGTGTGCGGTTGTAATACATATGTTTTTCTTTTAATAGCTACTTTTTAAGGGGACTCAGTCTATTTTACCTAGAGCGAAGTCTGTCAAAGGAAATCAGAGAAGCTACTAGTGGGCCTGCAACACTGATTGTGCCACTCACTTAAGTAGCCCTTTAGACATGCCTCAAGCCTGCTGTTGCAGAGCCTGTGTGTGTAGTTTAACCACGTCGATCTATAAAAATAAACCTTTTTCAGGCCCAAACCTTCCTTTTTTAATGCATATGTAATGCCTAAGGTAGACACTGGACAGCTCCAAAGGTAGGGTGCAGTGTAATTCAATCAATCACTCAGGATTTATAAAACACGGCTAATAACCAAGAAGGTCTCCAGGCACTTTCAGGTCCCACCGACATATTCAAACAGCCAGGTCTTAAGGGCCAATCAGAATCCCGGAAGTGAGGTGATGGTCCGGAGGTCCGGAGGTGCATGGAGAGGCTGTTCAAGGTTTTTGCTGTGATGTGAGAGAAGGTGCATCCTCCACTTCTGCTTCGGTAGGCGCAGGGAGTATGGGCAAGTAAAAGGAAGGCAGAGTGCAGTCTTATTGATGGTTGGTGGAAGTTTAGGTGGTGGTTCATTTATGCAGGTCCTTGGTTGTGTACAGCCGTATGTGCATAGGTCAGCAGCTTAAATTTGCATCTCTCCTGTATGGGGTGCCAGTAGAGTTACCTGAGGTGGGGTGTGATGTGGATTCGTCGGCGAAGGCAGAGGATGAGTCTTGCTGTGGCGTTCTGTATGATCCGAAGTCTCTGTAGGAGGTGTGCGGTGATTCCTACTTAGAGGGCATTGCAGTAGTCAAGTCAGCAGGTGATGAGGGCCTGTGTCATGGTGCGTCTCATGTGTAGGGATAGCCATTCGAAGATCTTATGTAGCATGCACAAATTGATGAAGCAGGCGGAAGATAAGGCATTGATCTGTGATTTCATGGTGAGCTAGTTGCCAATGATGATTCTGAGGATTCTGGTGTGGTCAGAGGGAGTGGGTGTGATGGCCACCAGGAATCGCTCCATGTGTTGCTGCTGTTGCCAAAGATCAGTACTTCCGTCTTGTCTATGCTCAGCTGCAGGCAGCTGTTCTTCATAGAGTCAGCGATGCTTGTCATGCATCTGTGGAAGTTGGTTCTGGTGGTAGAGGGGTCGTCAGTGAGTGAGAAGATGAGTTGGGTGTCGCCTGCTTCGGAAATTATATTGAGACCGTGGGATCTGATGATGTTGGCCAGTGTGGTCATGTATGCATTGAAGAGCGTGGGGCTAAGGGATGAGCTGTGGGGCACACCTCAGGTGATCTCCTTGAGTTCGGAGGTAAAGGTGGGAGGTGGATCTTCTGGGTTCTTCTGGTAAGGAAGGAGGTGATCCATTTGAGCACACCCCCATGAATGCTGATGTGGTGGAGTCTTTCAATCAGCATGTGGTGGGATACGGTGTCAAAGGCTGCCAAGGGGTCATGGAGGATCAAAGCTGCTGTTTCTCCTAGATCAAGGAGGGTTTAGATATTGTCGGTGGCTGCGATCAGGACCGTTTCGGTGCTGTGATTGCTGCAGAACTAGATTTGGAGATGTTGAGGATCTGTTTATGCTCAAGGTATATCATGAGTTACTTGTTGATGATCTTTTCTTCTACCTTCACCGGGTATGGTAGCAGGGAGATTGGCCAGTAGTTCTTAGGTGTGCTGGGATCGACAGAGGGTTTTTTGAGTAGTGGTCTGATTTTGACGTGTTTCTAGGTGTTGGGAAATGTTGCAGTGGTGATAAAGGTGTTGTGAAAAGTGGTGAGTTTCTAGCTGATCCTTTGGTTTCCAAGGCTGAAGATGTGGTGTGGACATGGGTATGTGGGAGCTCCTAAGTGGATGAATTTCATGGTAGAGTTGATGTCCTGGGTGGAGAGGATGTTCCAAGTGGTCAGTGTGTGATTCATATTGGTTAAGGTGGTGGCGTATCTGTCGATAAAGTCTATAGGTGTAGGTTGGGGTTCGAAGTTTCTGTATGTGGTTGCATCTTGTCATGGAAGAAGTGGGCGAGGTTGTCACACAGCTCCTGTGAGGGAGTAATGTTATTTTCATTGCCAGCTGGTTCGACAATTGCTGAATGATGTTGAAAAGTTCCTTGGTGTTGGCGCTGGTTTCAATGCCTGCCATAAAGGCTGTCTTCTTTGTTGCCCTAAGCAGGTGGTAGTAGAGGTTGAGGGAGGCCTTAAAGGCTGCTCTGTCGGAGGTGCCCTTGCTGGCTTGTTATCTCCTCACCAACTGTTTGCTGTTTCATTTTGTTATTCTGAGTTCTTAGGTTTATCAGCTGGCCTTTTTGGAAGGTTCTCTCTGGATGTTGCTCTTGATGGGGACGATGTTGTCGGCACAGTTGGTGACCCAGGTATTTAAGTTTTTCACTCCCTGTTTGAGGTTGGTGATGGTGGGTTGGAGATGTTGAGGGCATCCGCCCAGCTAGTCTCTGAGATTTTGTTCGCTCTCCAAAAAAAAGTTGGATAGGTATATTTAAGTTTTACATGTCCTAGTAAATTTGTTTTTCACTATTACAAGGCCTAACTCTCTCATTAGATACCATTGAAGTTGCCTTATTACATTTTATAAGTGTAATTTCTAAATGGGAAAAGATAAGTGTTCATGTTTGGAGTCCCTGGAGTCTTACTTTAAAATCCTAACTTATGGTGAAGTTGGATTTTAAATTACAATTCTGAAAATGCCACTTTTAGAAAGTTGCCATTTTCTTGCCTTAGTCATTTAGTGCCTGCAGCCTGTTTATAGGTCACATGGCTGGGTGTGGGTGACAGTTGGGCTTTGTGTATTCCTCCTAGACAGCCACACAATGGAAATTTAGGTGTGACAGGATTGGCCATCACTGGTAAGATGGGAGGGAGGAGCTGGGCTAAGCCTCACCTACACTTGAATAGACTGTGTCCTGTCTCCACACAAAGAGCTACATACTCCCTGTGGTTAATCTAGAGCCATGGCCAGGAAGCCAGCACACCTGTGCCCTTTAAAGGCATGCATCTAGAGGTTTCTCCCCACTCCAAAGGCACAACTGTGTATAAAAAAAGGACTTCAGGCACCACTACTTCAGTATACTTCTGGACCTGTGGATACTTTACCAGGAAGGACTGCTGTGCTGCTTTAAGGACTGCCACTCTTCTGGACTGCTGCTCTAAAGGAGATGCTACCCGGCTGTGCTTACCTGCTGACCTCTTGCCTGGGGAAAACAAACTGGACCCGCAACTTCATCTTGAAGACCCTCGAGTGACTCTACTGACCTCCTGATCTGAGACTTAGTGACATAAAAACCTCCTCCACAACTCCTGGACCCAGCTGCAGCGAGTTCCTTGTCCCCAAGGGGTGCGTCTTAGGTCCTGGATCTTCGGTGTAGCTCACAGGCTCTTTAAATCAAGCTTTTGGGCTCTTTGCAACCCCAAATGGGTTTGCACAGGAAACATGCAGCATGAACTGTCACTGGCTCATCTCTTCACACAGCAAGCATCGATCGCCAGCAGAGGACTGCCACCAGCACTCTATTGAGTCTGAAACTTTGAATTTGACCAGGTCTAGCACAACCAGATAGCCGTGGTTGGCGCCTTCAGCTTTTAGGTGTTATATTGCACTTTATTCTTTAAAAAATCATATCTCCGGTTCTTCTGATTGGATTTTTGTTGTTTTGGTCTTGTTTTATTTGATTAAATATTGCTATATTTTTCTAACCTAGTGTGGATATTTTGTGTGATGTTTTCACAGTGCTACTGTTTAAAGTGTTGCACAAATACTTTATACATCGCCTCTAAGTTAAGTCTTACTGCTCTGTGCCAATCTACCAGGGGTTGAGCAAAGGTTAATTTGGGGTTTGCTTGTGCCTTACACTAGCAACGAAGGTGGTTGCTGCTTGACCAGGCTCACACCTTAGTCAACGAGTAACCCAATTTCTAACAACTTTCCTACCACCCTTTTTACCTTAAAATTAAAAAAATTATATCCTAGGTTTGTTTTAACACAATTCAGTTATTTTGGAGTCTTTTTACTTTAGAGTTTTCTCTCCTTTTGTAAATTGCTTTAGGAAGTTTAAAGTGTTGTATTCTTCACTTTGAAGTTGTTGGCACTGCTTGAACTTAACAAGCAACTCTCTGAAAAGTGCTTGCTGCCTGTGCCCCAGCTCCAGAGCGTTGAGCAAAAATTCTCTCAGAACTGTTTTTACCTTACCAGGTTATCAAGATCAACATCACTTATATATACATCATGTATCACCCAGGGACAAAAAAACTTATTAGAACAACTGATGGATTGTATCACTCACTCCAAATCACTATTCACCAAGAATATCTTTACTAGTGACTACAGTGTAGACTGGGGTCACCCAAATGTAAATATTTATTTATCCTTGACAACATTCATCAGTCTGTCCAAAACTACCCTGCATACCAACTCACTAACAATTGACATGGCCTTGGCCTAATCACTACACTGTCTCAGCTAATAAACTGTGTAGTATTCTCAGAATGAAACAGAGTGAGCTGATCACTTCATTGTGCCTCTGTCAAAACAACTTCTTCCCTCATCAAGTGCATGGCACAGATGGAAAATGTTGAAGCCCAACCATTGAAAAATATCTCTTGTCTTCTCAAAGCATAGGACAGCCTCGGTCATTCACCTGAAACCAATCAACTATTTTCAAAATGCCCTCCACAGACTTCAACAAATGGTACTTTCCTCTATTTGAAAACTCATGGTGCCAATTAATAAATGTGTCATTACCACAGGGAGTCTTTCGAAAGGCTTTTAAAGAACAGCCAACTATCTCTTCCACTAAAGAAATCAGATTGGAACATAGGCTCACTAATTAATTACAGACTTGTAACCAACCTTCCATGGTTAGAGAAAATAATTGAACACTGTGTATCTGCTCCACTCAAAAATTACATTAAGGGAAACAAACTACTTGTGAATTACTAATATGGCTTCAGAGCAGGCTTCAATATAAAAGCAGCATTTTAAAAACTCCTCAATGACATTTATTGAATTTTAGAAGGGAACTCCTGCATACTGGTCCAATTAAACCTCTCACCGGTATTGGACACCACTGGCCACCTTGGTTTGTAAAATGCTCTTGAAAGTACACTGGGCTTCAGAAACCATGTTTTAAACTCATTGGCTTCTTTTATCTTGCAAAAGAAACGATTTGTGAAGTTACCCTTCTACACACCTGAAGTCTCTCATATGGCTTGTGGAGTGCCACAAAAATCCATGTTTAATCTGTGAAGTGAACTCCTAAGCTCATCCCTTGTAGACTCCAAAGTCAAAACTAATTATTATTCAAATGATAGACTATTCTACTAGAGACATCTTCCGTGGATTATTCCAAGTACTGTGCCCCTACCTTGTAAAAATCCAACAACAGACAATCTGCTGATTTAAAACCCACAGAAATCCAAATTCCTCTTTGTAACACTGAAACTCCAACTCTAATTTGCTCCTGTAGTTCTATATACTGAAGTCCACAATTTGTAATTGAAAATACCCACGGCATACTGGTTGTCCTCAAACAACCCTTGATAAATTAAATTAAATGGTTTTTTTACTTTGCGGCAAATCTGATTGTCTCAAAGAAAAATACTAACCACATAACACTTAAGTTAAAAGACCTACATTGGCTACCTACGGAAGTGATATAGAAAGTTAAAATATGACATCTGTCTACAAAGTCATTGATGTAAAGAACCCTTCCTACCATTCAAACTTGCTATCGCAGGAGACCTACAACTATTAAGGTGCACAGCCTTTCTTCTGGAGGTGGCAACATTTAAAATGAGACTAGCTTCAGAAACCTCTTTTTCTAGTATTGTCATCAAGTTATGGAACTCCCTACATAAAAATCAGAGACTTATGCCAACTCTTTTCTCTTTCACAAAAACCCTAAAACCTCATTTGATTTGCATGTACCTAAACCAAACCCTCCCTTGTCACAACCAGTTATTCCAGAAGAAATAGACTAACAAATCATTTTCAACGACCTACATTTTATTCATCTTTATTTCTCTTTTGTCATATATGCTGTCCTATTACACATTGGGGCTTATTCTGAGCCCGGCGGGCGGCGGGAGCCGCCCGCCTGGAGGGAGCCGCCAAATGACCGCACCGCGGTCAAAAGACCGCGGCGGCCATTCAGACGTTTCCTCTGGGCCGGCGGGCGCTCTCCAAAAGAGCGCCCGCCGGCCCAGAGGAAATGCCCCTGCAACGAGGACGCCGGCTCAGAATTGAGCCGGCATAGTTGCAGGGGTGCGACGGGTGCAGTTTGCACCCGTCGCGTATTTCAGTGTCTGCATTGCAGACACTGAAATACAGAGTGGGGCCCTCTTACGGGGGCCCCTGCAGTGCCCATGCCATTGGCATGGGCACTGCAGGGGCCCCCAGGGGCCCCGCGGCACCCCCTACCGCCATCCTGTTCCTGGCGGGAGACCCGCCAGGAACAGGATGGCGGTAGGGGGTGTCAGAATCCCCAGGGCTGCGGAGCGCGCTCCGCAGCCATGGAGGATTCCCCCGAGCAGCGGGAAGTCGGCAGGAGACCGCCGAATTTCCGCTTCTGACTGCAGCTGAACCGCCGCGGTCAGAATGCTCGTGGGAGCACCGCCAGCCTGTTGGCGGTGCTCCCGTGGTCGGTGGCCCTGGCGGCCACCGGCCGCCAGGGTCAGAATGACCCCCATTATGTTTATATGTTTATGTTATTGTTCTCTGTAAAATGCACTAATATCATTAGTACCACATGGAAAAGTTAGCACTCTATAAAATGGTTAAGTAAACATTAAAATTGTAGACCTGAGAGAAGATCGCTGTAAAACTTCACAGCATAGAACTCTCAGAAAAGAAGTATAAAGAGCAAAGTGGAGTTTTATTGAGTTCTACGCAGCAGCAAATACAATGTACCTATCCTCAACCTAACAGACCCAAGCTATAACAAGGTAGGGAGAGAGACAATATCAAACACAGTGACCCGAAAAGGTAATGGGTAGAAAAGTCCCTCACCTCGTACCATTTATAAATCATAGAGCACTGAGATGAGAACAAATGAAGCCCTATATAAGGAAAAACCCTGCCTTTAGAACATAGAAGATCATGTTCAGTAAAATGCAGATAAAACATTCTGCTTCTACTGCTCATTCAATTACTTTAGTAGCAAATGGGAGCTGATTTATGAAATGGTAATTTCTAAGAGTAGCTGGAATTTTGCTGCACATCTTAACGAGAGGTATCACTTTCTCTTTCTCTCCGTACAACTCAAATGTCGGAGAGATATTGCAAATTTAAGTCAGGACAGAGGAAAAAACATCAGAAGCTAATTTGATGGCCTCATTACACATTGGTCAGTTGGAGACCACAAGGTAACAGTAGTAGGTACTTTGGTCTTGTTTTCTGAACTAAAGGGAAAACGTGGTGAGCTCAGTAGAGGGCATTTGCAGAGTCCTTAGATCTGACATGAGAGTTGTACACAAATGATAATCAGATTTCTTCCCAATCATATTAAGAAAAAGCAACCTGCCATTTCTTTACAAAGCAGGCCTAATACTGGAATTGTTATAGTGCTGAAACATGCTTTAGTTGTATTGGTAGCCTCAATCATCATGAATAAAATTGATCTCTAGCCAACATAATGTATTTTTTGTAAGATTTTACCATCTTGGATAACCTCGTTCAGTTACAGGCAGTAATTCAATTGCCATGGACATTCCTCCATTTTGCATCACTTTTGCTTTAAAAGACCTAGAAAGATTATTATTATACTAACCTCCACTGGGCCAAGAGATTTTTAAAGCTACCTTTGTGGGTAGTACTACATGATCGAGTGCACCTGTTTAACTACATAATGGTGGACATCTTACTTAGAAGAATTCAATCTCTCGTTCATATGCTTGATTTCCCCTAAGGAGTGAAGAACAGAGCCTTTGCTCTGGTGGCAGGAAAGGGAACATGTGTTCCAGTTTTTCAAGTACCATTAGTTTGCATGGGTATTGATTATCTTAGATGACACATGCACTCTTTTTTTTACAGAAGCCCCTGGAAGTAGACTGTTTCTGGCTACTGTAAACATGGTAGTCTTCTACCAAAGTTATATTTATCATATATAGTTGACAATAGGGTTTTTCACAATCTTCCTGCTTTTGCCTTATGGATCAAGGCTTGACACAATAATGATTTTGTGTGAGCAGATCACGCAGGCCAAAACTAGTACAAATGTTTTAACTCATGTTTGTCCTGTCCCAGGAAATTCCCCAGCAAATAACAAGGTGGAGGAGTGTCCTACCTTTTTATGTGTGGAAACTTGCAATCTTAAAGATACCACTAATAAAATATATTTGTGAATAAGTAAACAATCAGAAACGTACACAAAAGTTAGAGTTTGCCTTTGTGAATCAGGCCCAGGTCTTCAAACCATAATTTAGCAGCCAACCTGTTTCTTTTCAATAGCTCATTTAGACTAAGGGTCAACTGAATTTAGCTTCATTGATCAGACTATCTAATACATTTTACCTTCATCTTTGGTTCTCCCCGTTTTTTTCTAAGTGTGATATTTTCAGGATATTCTACTATTCATTTCAATAACAATGTACCTATTGGTGTCCAACCTCTCCAGGTGTTTGTTTGTGAGGTGGAAGCAATATGATTTCTGCTTCTGCATTCTCTAACTACAAACCAACACTACCTAGCCTCATTGAAAGTAAGTTAGTTCAATGCTGAGGATGATTGGACTACATCCAATTGCTTTAGAGAGAGTTACAGCGTTCTTATCAACGAATGTAGCCAGCAAAATGGAAACAGATAAGGATCTTTTCACCTCTATTCCTCAGGACATCTTCCATCTCTTCAAAGAAATATCCAAAATAAATTGTTGATCTATAAGTTAGAGAGAGCAGGCTTCTAAAACTAGATTTATTTCACCACCCTAGTAAGGTTTATCTTTTTCAAACTCTTTGTACAAATGTGCTTATGAATGGAGGTTGACAGTGATATAATGATTTTAGCAATAGGATCTCCCTGCAGTGAGAACAAAATCCTTACTGTAGTACATGAGTGCTAAAAAAGGGATATTCTATTATTTAGGCTATATTTGGTGATTATGGGCCTGATTACAACCTGGGAGGAGGGAATTACGCAGTCACAAACATGACAGACATCCCGTCTGCCGCATTACAAGTTCCAGAGGATATAATGGAACTTGTAATACGGTGGGTGAGATATCCACCATGTTTGTGAGGGAGTATCCCCTCTGCCAAGGTCGTAATCAAGTGTCTAACCATGAAAGCTTGATTATCAATTGACTCTTCGAATACGCGTAGTTATTCAGTTATCACTGGATTATGTCTGTACTGTTATCGGGATATATCTGCTTAATGCCTTTTTTAGTTATTTATTTTAGGGCAGTGGTTAAAAACAATGTGACTTTTGTGGACCCCCAATTTATCATTACTGGAACCTGGGGCCCCCACTGAATGATTACTGGAGTCTATGGACTTCCACTGAGTCATCACTGGAAGCCATGCCTAAAGACTGTTGGTGATATGCACAGCAAACAAATACACAAAAAATACAGAAACAAGCATTCACCAAACACATACACAAATGATAACACATAACATTTTTTATTTTTTTAAATTTTAATAGGAAGATCAGAACTTTTCTAAATTCAATTGACACCACACATTGTCCATACTATATACTGTTTGATGCACTGTTCCCACAAATCAATCTGAGGATACTAATTTAATTTGTAGCCTCCAATTTCAAATTCTTTGACATTTACAGTACGTTTGAAAATGTTCAGCTGTACATTTAGCCATTTTATCTATATACCCTTTATTAATCTGTTAATATTAGTTAATTTTCAAGAGCAATTGCAGATCTCCTGAGGAGGTTTCATGGACCCCCAGGGGTCCCTGGACCACAGGTTGGGAACCACTGTTTTAGGGAGACACAAAATCTTATTGGATGCATTGTATACATATGTATGACAAGAAAAATGTGTGCTACTGAATGCTACCACTGGGCTTGCAGCGCATATTGTGCCACCCACCTACGTAGCGCCTTCAAATATGTCCCAGGCCTGCCACTGTGACCTGAATGCAATTTTAAACTGCCATGTCAACTTGGCATATAAAG
The DNA here is from genome assembly GCF_031143425.1 of Pleurodeles waltl. Lineage (NCBI taxonomy): Eukaryota > Metazoa > Chordata > Amphibia > Caudata > Salamandridae > Pleurodeles > Pleurodeles waltl. The sequence continues at coordinate 1,422,097,142 of NC_090444.1, forward strand.
CTACCTGTCAAGCCTTAAAATCTCCATTTCTTACACATCAGTCACCCCTAAGGTAGGCCCTAGGAAGCCCATCGGGCAGGGTGCTTTATCAATAAAAGGTTGGGCTTGTACTTTTAAGTTTTACATGTTCTGGTAGTGAGAAAACTCCCAAATTCGTTTTACATTACTGTGAGGCTTAATGTAGTGATAGGTGCGCACTCTTTGTGATTAATTAAATTGGGTTTATTGTATTTTGTCATAACAGGAAGCCACCACTGTTGTCCACTCACCAGAGGTGCTCCAACTGACCAACAGTGGAACGTTCTTCACGAGGGACTCAACTGTGGAGTATGACATCATGCATGCCACATCAGGAATACCATGTTACAGTACAACATATTATCTCCTTATTTACAATTAACAAGAAACTAGGAACATTGAAAAACACAACTAAAATGCTGAACTGTTTTTGGACACACTCATTGGTGAATGATGGTGAACATGTGTCCTTTTGTGAATGTGACCCTGTGATGTAAGGGTCCGGTTGGCTTTTTTCAATGACTGTTTGCTGGGACAAATAGAGTTACATCATGAATGGCAATGAACTGGCAATGAACTGGGAATAACATCTTACATTATTGTTGCCACAATTTCAAAAAGCACAAACTGTTATCACCTGTTATAAACCTTTTGTGATTAAATTATCTTTTGGACTATTAAAATCATACTGAAGTATTGTAATCAAGAGCTAAAGTTGTAACAACTCCCAGATATGGAGAACATTTTACTCATTATCCCAGAATGCAGTATAAAAGCCATGACATTAGTAATGAGGGATAGACAACAAACAAATTCACTTGATAAAGACTAAGATGTTGAAACTCGTCATGGAGTCTGCTGGCAGTCTGTCTTTACAAGTTAAACAAGTTTGTTTAACAAGCTTCTGGGAGTGCAGGGCTTTCTTTTGTTGACTGATATTAGGTAGGTTTTGGTCTTATCCCTACATCTTCACCAGCAGCTTGAGCACATCGCTAAACAAGACCAACAGTTTTGGGCAGCTCACGCTCATAAATCAGTGTAACTTTGGGGAGTTGGTGGTCCCCGGGGCTGTTGCACTTACATAAAACATTATGAACCAGGGGGTGGTGGTTCTCAGAGCACAGGGGCCTTGTGGCTGCCCGCACACATTAGCTCAATCACCCCAGGGAGGTGGTGATTCCCGAGGCTTATTAAAGCCCAAGGAGGGGGGCCCTGTGTGCCCCCCCCCCTACATTAACCCTATATGCCCCTGGGACCTGGCCTACCTGGTGGCAAATAAAAAAAAAGCACAGGAGACCACATTTTTATATTTTAAAAAAATCTAAGAAAAACCTGCGGATCCTTCTGTGGATTTTTTCATTTAAAAAAGAAAAAAAGAAAAAAAAAATTCCAGCCCTGGTGGGGTCCGCAGCACCAGGGCTAAGGGGTCAGGATGTCTCTACCCTGGCCCCTTTTCATTTATTTTTGTCTTTTTTTTTCTGGGACTTGGCTGAAGCCGAGTCCCAAGATGGCTGGCAACACTTCCTTGTTGAAGTGCTGGCCGCCAAACAGATATCAGCACGGGGACAGTTGGATACATGGAGAACCCACATCCCTATATATCTATACTTTTTGGACTTAAATTACTCTGAAACTACTGAACAGATTTATACCAAACCACAAAAAGCGAGATCTGCAGAACATAATCCAGCTTCTTGCCAAATTTGTTGTAATTTTGTTCAGTAGTTCGGGCTATAGGCGTGTCTAAAGGTCCTATGGAAAAATGAATGGCGTTTTGGGACCGTCCCCCCTTTTTCTCAACCCTTGCTTGACGAATCACCCCGAAACTTTCAAGACAGAGGCTGAACTTAGCTTATTCCTTTCTAGGGAATATATATATTAAATATATTACCTAGTGGCGGTCACCACTAAGTAGTCATAGTTAGGACCATGTTGCCATACAAAAAGTTTTTTTTGACTTGTCTGTATCTTTGGCACCGCTTCATGAATCTTTAAGAAATTTTCCACAAAAAGTGCCCTGGTGATTCTTGTTGAGCCCAGAAGGTTTCCGGGTGATTTGTCAAGCAGAGGCTGAGAAAATCGGGGGTTCAAAAAGTTGTGTTTCCCATGTTTATTCTCATAGGAACTACACAACTGCAGCCCTAACCACTAGATGGAATTATACAAAATTGGGCAGAAAGCTAGCTTTTGGTCAGCAGATTATGCTTTTGCTTATTTGGTGTAAATCCATTCAGTAGTTTGATATTAAAGGGAAAATAAATTTGTAATTGGTCAGAAAGCTGGCGTTCAGTAAGCAGATTATGCGTTTGCCTATTTGGTGTAAATTTGTTCATTAGTCGGATATTAACCTGTTAGGTGCGGGCGTCGGCCACTGGCCGACGCCCACACACCCTCCCTGGTGCGGGTCACGACCAGTGGCCGACACCAGGAAGGGTATCAATAAATCCTCGGGTGCGTCGCACCCGAGGATTTATTATTTTTTTTAAACCCCCCCCGGGAGACACGGAAGCTTCCGTGTCTCCCCCCGCCCCCCCACCCGCGGCGCGCTGACGTTGCAAAGGTGTTTTCCCTATCAAAGCAGGAAGCAGCCTTGCGGCCGCTTCCTGCTTTGATGGGGAAAACGGCCTTTCTCACGTTCGGGAAGGCCTCGTAAGAAAGGGGAGTGTCTCCCCTTTCTTACGAGGCCTTCCTGAAAGTGTTTCCTGGCCACCGATCGCTGCGATCGGGGGCCAGGAAACACCACTAGACGCCAGGGATTTCACTTTGGGGGGGCGGCCCCCTCGGAAAACGGGCCGCCCCCCCCGGGGGCATAATTAATAAAAAAAAAAAAGGTAGGTGCCCCCTGGGGGGGGGGGGGGGGGCGCGATCGCACCCCCCCCCCCCAGGGGATTTTTTTTTTTTTTTTTTTTTAAATAATAAAAAAAAAAAAAAAAAAATGACAGGGGGTCGCCCGTGGGCAGGGTGACCCCCTGTGGGGGCAATTTTTTTTTTAGATGTTGTAGGGTTTCCCTGGGGGCCATTTTGGCCCCCAAGGAAACCATACAACAACTAAAAAAAATAGATCTATATATAGATCTATATTTATATATCTATGTAGATAGATATATCTATGTACATGGATATATCTATAGATATATCTATGTACATAGATATATATATATATATATATAGAGGTAGATCTATATATACCAAAGAGATTTATAAAGTGTGCTACTCACCTGTGAGGGTCTCAAGGCGCTTGGGGGGGGGCGGGGGGAGGGAAAGGGGCTGGGAGGTTCACTGTTCGAAAAGCCAGGTTTTGAGGCCCTTCCTGAAAAGAAGTAGGTTTTGGGTCTTGCGAAGGTGGGTTGTGAGGGCGTTCCAGGTTTTGGGTGCAAGGTAGGAGAAGGATCTGCCCCCGGTGGTGGTGTGTTTGATGCGGGGGACAGAGGCGAGAGAGAGGTCAGCTGAGCGGACGTTTCGTGTGGGGGTGTGGAAGGTGACTCTCGTTGAGGTAGGCAGGGCCTGTGTTGTGGAGTGATTTGTGTGCGAGGATGAGGATCTTGAAGGTGATCCTTTTGTCAATGGGGAGCCAGTGGAGGGATTTGAGGTGTGGAGAGATGTGTTCGTGTCGGCGGAGGTCGAGGATGAGTCGTGCTGCTGAGTTCTAGATGCGTGTAGTTTGCGCTTGAGTTTTAGAGTGGTGCCGGCGTAGAGGGCGTTTCCGTAATCAAGCCTGCTGCTGATGTGTGCGTGAGTGACAGTTTTTCTGGTCTCTGTGGGGATCCATTTGAATGTTTTTCAGTATACGGAGTGTGTTGAAGCATGAGGAGGTGAGAGCGTTGATTTGTTGGGTCATCGAGAGGGAGGAGTCTAGGATGATGCTGAGGTTGCGTGCGTGGTTGGCGGGGGTGGGTGCAGGGCCTAGCGTGGTGGGCCACCATGAGGGGTCCCAGGTGTTTTTGTGTGGGCCAAAGAGGATTATTTCGGTTTTGCTTGAGTTGAGTTTCAGGTGATTGGCTGTCATATATATATCACTTTTGTCAATATGTGTGTGGTTTCCCTGGGGGGAAAAGGGTCCGACTTGTCTAGTGGCAGTTTTAGTGCCATAAAGAAGCGCAGAAGGTTTATATGCCTACTGCAAAGAGCAAATCTGTATTTTATGTAAATAGCTGAGTACATTAGCAAAGTCTATGGAGAGATGAAGGGCACTTTTGCTGGGTGGTAATGAGGGAATCCGAGGAGGAGGGAGTGGGAGCACCAATAATGATTGTTGGACTGGGCGCAGGAGGTGCTAAAGACTGTGACGAATGGTATGTGACAAGGTGTTTTTTGAGTGTCTTGAAAGTACGTGCTGATTGAGGGAAGAAGCGCAGGTAAGGTGGCCTCTACTGTTGCACGTATCTCACACACCATCGATTTTGTGACTGTCTACGTAGGCTAGTGTTTTAGAGCAACAGTTTAGCCAATAGCAGAGATGGCATCTTGATGGATGACTGCTGCCTACACTCGGGTTATAGAGGACCGCTCTGACATAGGATCAGAGACTGAGACATCAGATACTGAGACAGCATCTGAGGGATAGGACAATGGCGCAGACTCTGGGAGTGATTTTTCAGTCAGAGGAGTCCCATTCAATAACTCCTCTTCCAGTACATTATGAGGGAGGTGATGAGGACAGTCCTGCTGTCCCTTCGCAAGCTGTTTGTGCAACTGGGTAATAGTGGGTTAGGTCAACCCAGAGCAGGTGAATGCGGCGGCAAGCAGAGAGAGAGAGCTCTCTTGGGAGCTCCCCAATTTAGTTCAGCCCCAAATTCCACCACCCAAATCATACTGTGGAGACATCAAAATTATCCATGGCAAAACAAACTGGTTTTGTAAGGCAGGCACCTGTGTTTTTGGTCCTGGATTCGGCGGCCATATAGAGAAACACACTAAACCCAAACATTTCTGGAAACTAGACATTCGGGGGAGTCCACAGAGGTGTGACTTGTGTGGCTTCCCCAAAGTTTTCTTACCCAGAATACCCTGCAAAGCTGAAATGTTGAAAAAAAACTAAATTTTTCTCGCATTTCTGTCACACAAACTACAGGAATATGCTGGGATCCACAATATTCCTACCACCCAGTGACTCCTCACCTGTCCTGATAAAAACACTACCCCACTTGAGTGCCTACACCTAGTGTCTGTGTCAGGAATGGATCACCCCAGGGTCAACAGCTGCCTCACGTAAGGACCAACATTGACCGTTGTGTGATCTATTCCTGTCGCAGGCACCAGGCCTAACCACACAAGTGAGGTATCATTTTTATCGGGAGGCTTGGGGGAACGCTGGGTGGAAGGAAATTTGTGGCTCCTCTCAGATTCCAGAACTTTCTGTCACCGAAATGTGAGGAAAACTTGTTTTTTTAGCCACTTTTTGAGGTTTGCAAAGGATTCTGGGTAACAGAACCTGGTCAGAGCCCCGCGAGTCACCCCATCTTGGATTCCCCTAGGTCTCTAGTTTTCAAAAATGTACAGGTTTGGTAGGTTTCCCTAGGTGCCGGCTGAGCTAGAGGCCAAAATCTACAGGTAGGCACTTTGCAAAAAACAGCTCTGTTTTCTGTGATGTGTCCACGTTGTGTTTTGGGGCATTTCCTGTCGCGGGCGCTAGGCCTACCCACACAAGTGAGGTATCATTTTTATCGGGAGACTTGGGGGGACGCTGGGTGGAAGGAAATTTGAGGCTCCTCTCCGATTCCAGAACTTTCTGTCACCGAAATGTGAGGAAAACTTGTTTTTTTAGCCACTTTTTGAGGTTTGCAAAGGATTCTGGGTAACAGAACCTGGTCAGAGCCCCGCGAGTCACCCCATCTTGGATTCCCCTAGGTCTCTAGTTTTCAAAAATGTACAGGTTTGGTAGGTTTCCCTAGGTGCCGGCTGAGCTAGAGGCCAAAATCTACAGGTAGGCACTTTGCAAAAAACAGCTCTGTTTTCTGTGATGTGTCCACGTTGTGTTTTGGGGCATTTCCTGTCGCGGGCGCTAGGCCTACCCACACAAGTGAGGTATCATTTTTATCGGGAGACTTGGGGGGACGCTGGGTGGAAGGAAATTTGAGGCTCCTCTCCGATTCCAGAACTTTCTGTCACCGAAATGTGAGGAAAACTTGTTTTTTTAGCCACTTTTTGAGGTTTGCAAAGGATTCTAGGTAACAGAACCTGGTAAGAGCCCCGCGAGTCACCCCATCTTGGATTCCCCTAGGTCTCTAGTTTTCAAAAATGTACAGGTTTGGTAGGTTTCCCTAGGTGCCGGCTGAGCTAGAGGCCAAAATCTACAGGTAGGCACTTTGCAAAAAACAGCTCTGTTTTCTGTGATGTGTCCACGTTGTGTTTTGGGGCATTTCCTGTTGCGGGCGCTAGGCCTACCCACACAAGTGAGGTATCATTTTTATCGGGAGACTTGGGGGGACGCTGGGTGGAAGGAAATTTGAGGCTCCTCTCAGATTCCAGAACTTTCTGTCACCGAAATGTGAGGAAAACTTGTTTTTTTAGCCACTTTTTGAGGTTTGCAAAGGATTCTGGGTAACAGAACCTGGTCAGAGCCCCGCGAGTCACCCCATCTTGGATTCCCCTAGGTCTCTAGTTTTCAAAAATGTACAGGTTTGGTAGGTTTCCCTATGTGCCGGCTGAGCTAGAGGCCATAATCCACAGGTAGGCACTTTGCAAAAAAACAGCTCTGTATTTTGTGAAAAAATGGGATGTGTCCACGTTGTGTTTTGGGACATTTCCTGTCGCGGGCGCTAGGCCTACCCACACAAGTGAGGTATCATTTTTTTCGGGAGACTTGGGGGAACATAGAATAGCAAAACAAGTGTTATTGCCCCTTATCTTTCTCTACATTTTTTCCTTCCAAATATAAGAGAGTGTGTAAAAAAGACGTCTATTTGAGAAATGCCCTGCAATTCACATGCTAGTATGGGCACCTCGGAATTCAAAGATGTGCAAATAACCACTGCTCCTCAAAACCTTATCTTGATCCCATTTTGGAAATGCAAAGGTTTTCTTGATACCTCTTTTTCACTCCTCATATTTCAGCAAATGAATTGCTGTATACCCAGTATAGAATGAAAACCAACTGCAGGGTGCACCTCATTTATTGGCTCTGGGTACCTAGGGTTCTTGATGAACCTATAAGCCCTTTATATCCCCGCAACCATAAGAGTTCAGCAGACAAAACGGTATATTGCTTTCAGAAATCTGACATCGCAGGAAAAAGTTACAGAGTAAAACATAAAGAAAAATGGCTGTTGTTTTCAGCTCAATTTCAATATTTTTTTATTTCAGCTGTTATTTTCTGTAGGAAAACCTTGTAGGATCTACACAAATGACCCCTTGCTGAATTCAGAATTTTGTCTAGTTTTCAGAAATGTTTAGCTTTCCGGGATCCAGCATTGGTTTCACACCCATTCCTGTCACTAACTGGAAGGAGGTTGAAAGCACCAAAAATAGTAAAAATGGGGTATGTCCCAGTAAAATGCCAAATTTGTGTTGGAAAATGTGGTTTTCTGATTCAAGTCTGCCCGTTCCTGAAAGGTGGGGAGATAGTGATTTCAGCACCAGAAACCCTTTGTTGATGGCATTTTCAGGGAAAAAACCACAAGCCTTCTTCGGCGGCCCTTTTTTCCCATTTTTTTGGAAAAAACAAAATTTTCACTGTATTTTGGCTATTTTCTTGGTCTCCTCCAGGGTAAACCACAAACTCTGGGTACCATTAGAATCCCTAGGATGTTGGAAAAAAAGGACGCAAATTTGGCGTGGTTAGCTTATGTGGACAAAAAGTTATGAAGCCCTAAGCGCGAACTACCCCAAATAGCCAAAAAAGGGCTCAGCACTGGGGGGGAAAAGGCCCAGCAGCTAAGGGGTTAAAGGGAAAATAAATTTGTATACATAGAGACGCGGATCCTTTGCAATATATTTGCGAATAATGATGAGCTCGTGCAGGGAAATGAGCAGCTCTGATTGGCTGCCAGCACTTCAAACCAGGAAGTGTTGGCATCCATCTTGGGACTCAGCTTCAGCCTAGTCCCACTAAAATTGTGAAAAAAAGGAAAATCAGCCAGGGTAGGGAGTCCCAGAGGGACCATCCAGGGGTAGAAAATATTTTTGTTTAAATTGTTTGCTCCAAATTTACAAACTTTGCAGCAAAAGATTTTTAAAAACCCCAGCCCGAGGTTCCAGTTTTGTTTCTTTGAGGCCCCGGGGTGGGCCAGGTGCTGGGGGCATTTACATTTTTATTGTGGGGGGCCTTCCAGTTCCCCCCACAGCTCTGGGGACTGCCACCTCCCTGGGGCTTTAAAGAAATAAAAGGCAGGGGCTGCCTGCCCCCCACAGCCCTGGGGACCACCACCTCCCTTGGACTTTAAATCAACATAATATGGGGGGGCACTGCCCCCCCCACTGCCTTGGGAACCATCACCTCCAGGGGCATTTCTCAAAATATGTGTGAGGGGGGCTACATGGCCCCCCACAGCCCTGGGACCACCATCTCCCCAGGGCATTTCTGTGATTATGTGTCGGGCAGTCTGGCCCCCTGCAGCCCTGGGGACCACCACATCCCCGGGGCAAATATTAAAAAAGAAAAGGGGGTCCATTTCAGACCCTGTAACCCCAGTGATCACCACCTCCCGGGGGCTATTTTAATTGGAGGGGGCCATGTGGCCCCCCTCGAGGTACCTCTTATGGCACTGGGGAGTGCCACCCCACAGGGCCAGCTCATGAATGTCCCGGCGTGCCCATCCCCGGGACATAGGTGTTTGGTAATGCTTGGCTGCAGCCTTATAGCTGCAGCCAAGCCACAGCAAACACTCTGCTCGCAGTGAGGGAGAGCTGTCAAACAGCTCTGCCTCACTGCGAAGAGAGGTTTTCTCTGTCTCCCTGCCCATGGAGGTGCAGGCAGAGAAACAGAGGAAACATTGCTCTCACAGAGAGGAAGCTGCTATTGGTGCACTTTCAGAGACTATATTTTCTTTAGTTTTCTTTGATTGCCAACCACTCTTTGACATATGGGCCCTAATTACAACCCTGGCGGTCGGTGTAAAAGCGGTGGTAATACCGCCAACAGGCCAGCGGTTAAAAAAAATGGGATCACGACCACGGCGGAAACCGTCAACATAGACAGCCACTTTAACACTCTGACCGCCACGGCGGTAGCAACCAACACCGCAGCAGTCACCGACAACAGACAGACAGAAGACAATGTACCGCCCACCTCATTACAACCCGCCAATCCAACAATTTTTCTGGGGCGGTACCAACGCCATCAAAAGAACAGCGGAAACAGTCTTTGGAAGGGAAACCACTCACCTCTCGACACTCAACGAAGAACCAGGACGCCATGGAGCCCGAGATACAGGTCCTCCTCATGCTGGTCTACCTCCTCATACAGGAATATCAAAGGCGGCGGTGGTGGCGGCGGCGGCGACGACCACGGTGAGTACTGCACCTAGCACACAAGGGAGGGGGGGGAGGAAAAAGAGAGTGACACACACACACATTCAACACACAACACCCCCACACTTACCCACAATACCACACACACAAACACATGCAGCAACATGACATATACACCCATTAACCCCCTGGAAGAATACAAGGACAAAAGGAATTGAGTTCAACAGTGATATTCTAGAAATAGGCAGATATACATTGCTAATTCAAAAACAGTATTTACAAAAATATACAATATGTACATAAGGTCGTACATTGTCCTTTTCAAATGTCCATGGGCCACTGGGCCGAAAATCATGGGCCAAGCCCACACATGACTCCGGCCTCAAAACAGAGAGAACACTACAGGGGCATCAGGTCGAAAACACACAGGCACCTCAGGCGAATGGGGAAGGGGGGCACCGCAGCCGGAAGATGGAATAACGCCACTGCTCCTCGAGGGGGCTCCATGCCCACTGCTTGGTCTTGGAGAGTGCAGGGCCACAGCCACTCAAGTGGGAGGTTTGCCCACTGCTTGCTCCTGGGGAGTGCAAAGCCACAGTCTCTCAAGTGGGTGATTTGCCCACTGCTTGCTCCTGGGGAGTGCAAAGCCACAGTCTCTCAAGTGGGTGGCTTGCCTACTGCTTGGACCTGGGGAGTGCAAAGCCAAAGTCTCTCAAGTGGATGCCTTTCTCCACTGGTTCTGGAGGGGGTCTTGTGCTCAGTCTGCTTCATCCTGCCAAGGATTGGGTGAGTGGATGCCTTTCTCCACTGGTTCTGGAGGGGGCCTTGTGCCCAGTGTGCTTCATCCTGCCAAGGATAGGGTGAGTGGATGCCTTTCTCCACTGGTTCTGGAGGGGACTTGGTGCCCAGTGATGCAGCACATGGGGTGTGACAGTTCACATTTCCTCACCTGGGTGTCTGAGGCATGAGATTTGCAGGGGACAGGTAGCAGGAAAGTCCATGGAGGCAGGGCAAGACTCCATCCTGCGGCGGCTAAGGCTGCAAACTGGTGGTTGTTGCAGTGCTGGTGGTCGCCTGCAGGCCCTGACAGATGCACACTGGGGCTGCTGCTGCTGCTGTTAGTGGTCCTACTGTCAGCGGTGCAGGTGGCGGTGCTTGCAGCGGGAATGTTGGCGGTGCTGGCCGTGGTGCATGTGCCGGTTCTGCCAGTGGCGGAGGGAGGCACCAGCCCTTCTCCTGCAGCCTCGGACGGCTGGCCACTGGGGATGCTGCTGCTGACAGTAGTGATGTCAGCTGCGGTGCAGGTGGTGGTGCTTGCGTCGGGGATGCTGGCGGTGCTGGCCACGGTGCAGGGGCTGTCGGTTATGATGGTGGCCACCAGACCCCCACCTGCAGGCTCTGATGCCTTGCCTTGGCTTTTTTGCCCCTTCCTCACCTTGGCAGCTGCTGTTCTGACCTTGGCTCTGGCAGCTGGAGTTTTGGAGGAGGCCTTGCTGGGTGGGCTGTGCTCCTTGCCCTTGGTGCATGCTGTCCCCTTCTTCACCTTGGCAGGTGGTGGTATGGTTTGGTCCTTTGCAGGGGTCGGTGGCACACTGGCTGGCCTGACGGGTGCCCCTTAGAGCCCCTGGGAGTTGCAGGTACCACAGCGGATGCCGACTTGGTGGCTGTGGTGCTGGCCTGGGTTCTGGACACCCTTGCCCGAGGGGAAGGATGGGGAGGGAGGGGAAGGGAACATGTCAGTGTTTGCTAGAAAAACATTTTTAGACACACTGGTGCGGGAAGATGGAGAGGGTTTGGGACTGGAGAAAGAGGGAGGGGTTGTAGGAGGTGTCTGTCTGCTGAGTTTAGGTGAAGGTGCATGGGCTGAATGCTGTTGTGAGGTGGATGGCTGTTGGGTGGGTGGGTGCTTGCGGTTGTGTACTTTGGGAGGAGGGGTCACAGACACAGTGGGAGAAGACACAGGGGACGTGTGCATGGTTGTGGGGGTGGTGACTGCCAATGAGGGGTGTGTTGTGATGGGCGTGCTGGTGATGGAGGTAGTGGATGAGGATGTAGTGCATGCAGGTGTTAGTGGAGACAATACTGGGAGGGAGGTGGATGAAGAGGAGGAGGGGGACACAGTGGAGGCAGTGGATGTTGGTGTGTCTGCATGGGTATAGTGTTTGTGTCAGTGCCTGTGAGATAATGTGTGGTGTTTCTGTTTGCCTGAGCCACCTTTTTGTGTTGATTTGGGTGAATGCTGGTCTGAAGTTGTGCTTGGGACAGGCTGGGGTTGAGGGGATTGGGTCTGGGTAGAGGAAGTTGGAGGGGGGAGGCTAGACACAGGGACAAGGGCTGTCATCAGAGAGTTGGCCAGAGCCTGAAATGCTCTCTGTTGGGCCGCCACGCCAGAGTGAATGCCCTCCAGGTATACATTTGTTTGTTGCAAATGCCCTGCTACTCCCTGGATGGCATTCAGTATGGTTGACTGCCCAACAGAGAGGGATCTCAGGAGGTCAATAGCCTCCTCACCGAGGGCAGAAGGGCTGACTGGGGCAGTGCCTGAGGTGCCTGGGGTGCAGGAGATGCCCACCCTCCTGGGTGAGCGGGCATGGGAAACACGCTGAGGGGCTGCTGGGAGGGTGGTGCTCTTAGGGGGGGCGGTGGCTGTACCTGTTGATGGGGTGGGCACAGAGGTGTCCGCCACCACCAGGGAGCTTTCATCGGAGGAGGAGTCGCTGTCTGTGGTCTCTTCTCCTGTCCCATCGTAGTGCTCCCCTCGCCCTCCGTCCCACTGGTGCCCTCACCCTCGGTGGATTTGGGCTCATGGGCCATGTGGGATGCACCGCCCTCCGTCGCCGGTGCCTCTGCTTCTCCGCCAGATGATACTAATGCACACAAGGACAGGATGACAAAACAAAAAGGGGGGAGAGACAGAGGATACACTTGGTCAATGCCAGCAACATCACTACCGTTGGCATACACAATACACAGGGAGCAGCCCTATGCACTAGGCCATGCCCAACCATTTACTAAGACAGTCACCAGCCTATGGGGTTTAATGCTTAATGCCATTAGCTGCACACCTGAAACCCAGAGGACCCTGCCCAGTAGTAGATGGACGCCAACACTGTTGGGGTAGGAGTGATTCTGAGCCTGCCCAACAAGGGACATACCCTGTCGTGTTCGCCCTGGCCTAGGGGCCCCCACAGCCCACATCCCCCACCCAGGTACCTCCTAACGTGCACAAAGTCAGGTTTCAGATTCAGTACTCACCCCTTTTTGGCTGCTGTGATGCCTTCAAGCGCCCATCCAACTCCAGATAGGCCACTGCCAGGATGCGGAACATCAGGGGGGTCATGGTGCGACGGGCACCCCTTCCTCGTTGGGAGGCCAGCCCCAGCTGGGCCTCCACCATCTAATTTGCCCAGTGGCGCAGGCCCTCCCACCTCTTGTGGCAGTGGGTGCTCCGCCTGTCAAAGATCCCCAGGGTCTGCACCTCCTTGGCGATGGCATGCCAAATACCCTTTTTCTGGTGCCGGACCGTCACACTCCTTGCCCACCAGATCCTACACATCCCCTGATGCACATACATTGACAACCTTACATGCTGCACTCTGGCCAGGACCCCTCTGCCCCCCCTACATGTTGCTTACACACACAGCACTGCATACATTCATGGCCCTCGCATCATGCTCACAGTATACTCACCTGTTTGTCTGGAGGACCGTAGAGTAACGTGTACTGGGGTAGGACCCCATCCACCAGTTTCTCCAACTCCTCCGCAGTGAAGTCAGGGGCCCTTTCCCCAGACACATGAGCCATTGTAGCTTCCAGACACAGGTCGCAGCAGCACTAGCAGTGTAGGTCCTCTCCTGTTGAAGGTCAGGTAGCAAGTGAGTAATTAGATAGGAAATGGCGGTGACATCCGTGGCAGTCCATACCGTCACTGCCGGCGTACATCGCCATTGGCTCCTGGAACCCATAGGGCCCAATGATAACCAATCCGAATTTGCGCAGCGGCCAGCGACCGCCTACCGCGACGGCGCACAACGCCAGCACAATTACCTCATTTCCACTTGTCCCTCCTCACAGGTCAGGCAGCCGCCATTTCAGGGGGGCACAGGGCATGGCACCTAACTGCATCACAGCAGACATTGTCACATCAACAGACTCTCGAGTTCACATACTGTTTCTGTAAAGTCAACAATTCATCATTAGTGCAATATAAGTGTGAAAATGACCCTCTGCTCACCGTTTTCTTCCATAGGCTTCAACTGCTGAGGCCGAATATGAGATGGCGGCATCCTCCGGTGTACAGTACATCTCCCATGTGAATGCCAAATTTCCTGGCTCTGTGCATGACGCCTATATCTTGAGGAATAGCAGCATCCCATATGTGATGGGCCAACTCCAGAGGCACCGGGTGTGGCTAATAGGTGAGCCAAAGGTCCCCACACAGTATGAGTAGGTGTCTGGGTATGGGGTTGTCCCTAAGGGTTAGTGTTTGTCTAACAGTTGTCCCTCGATATTTGCAGGTGACTCTGGTTCCCCCAACCTCTCATGGCTACTGACCCCAGTGAGGAATGCCAGGACAAGGGCAGAGGAACTTTACAATGAGGCACATGGGCATACAAGAAGGATTACTGAAAGGACCTTCGGCCTCCTGAAGGCCAGGTTCCGGTGCCTACATCTGACAGGTGTACTACTCACCCAAGAAGGTATGCCAGATCATCGTTGCATGTTGCATGTTGCACAACCTGGCCTTGAGATGCCAGGTGCCTTTTCTGCAGGAGGATGTGCCTGGGGATGGTTGTGTGGCAGCGGTGGAGCCTGTGGACAGTGAGGAAGAGGAGGCAGAGGAAGACGATGTTGACAACAGAACCAAGATTATTCAGCAGCACTTGCAGTGACACACAGGTAAGATACTGTAACTTCACTTAACATTTCAGTTATCTGTTGGACATTGTACAAGGCAGCCTTTTTTTTCCTAGGTCTATGGCCACTGACTGTACCCTTTGGCATCTCTATTTTCAGAGCTCTGTGCCCCACTCTGGCTCCTGCTATGTGTACTGCTCCCCACCAGAAGTCATCCTAAAGTATATTTCACTGTACTTTTGAGTTGCAATGCTTTGATAATGTTGTACTAATACATGTTTGAATCATTTGACAGACTCCAGATTGGTATTTGGTCCAAGGGTGTTTATTTAGGTGCTCATAAGTAGTGGGGGTGGAGCAAGGGGCTGGGCTGATGGTGGAAGAAGTTCAGGGTAGAGTCCAGTCTCTTGGTATCACAGGTGCATTGTCCAATGGGGCATAGGAAGGGGAATAATGGAAGTTCAAGGTGGACAGGGTGACAGTGTGGGACACAAGGGTGACAATCAGGAGAGTCTTATTTCCTGGTGGGGGTCTGGGCAATGTTTTCTGTCTTCTGCCTGGATCGCGGGGACCGTTTGCAGGGTGGTTCTCCTTCTGTATGGGGGGGGGTGGCTTGTGGCCTGTTGGTCCTGTGGCAGGGCCTCCTGTCCACTAGCACCGGCGGAGGTGGAAGGCTGTTCCTCGGTTTAGCTAGTGTCAGGCGCCCATTGCTGTGCCACTGCCTACCTCATATTCTTGCCCTTGTCTGCCAGCACCCCTGCAATGGTGACCAGGATGGTGTATATTTTTGTTAGGTACTCCCTGATCCCCAGGTACTGTCCCTCCTGCAGCCGCTGGGTCTCCTACAGCTTGGCCAGTATCTGGCCCATTGTCTCCTGGGAATGGTGGTATGCTTCCAGGATGTTTGTGAGTGCCTCGCAGAGAGTGGGTTCCGTGGACCTGTTCTCCCCTGTCGCACAGCAGTCCTCCCAGCTTCCCTGTTGTACTGTGACTCTGTCCCCTGAACCGTGTGCCCACTGCCACTGACCCCAGGTCCCTGATTGTCCTGGGGTTGTGTGGTGGACATACTGCAGATTGACTTGTCCTGGGGACAGTGGCATGGGCCAGCTGGGTGAGTGCTGTGGTGGTGTTTCCTGATGGGGGAGGCTCTGTGGTGGATTGGGACTGTGGCAGGGGAACAGACTGTCCAGAGGTCCTGGATGGGCCAGGTTGGTCATCGAGATCCAGGCATGCAGAGCTGCTGTCGTCACTGTGGGCCTCTTCTGTGGGGGGACTGGATGTAGCTGGCACCTCCTCTCCGGTGACATTGATTAGGGGTCATGTGGGGATGCAAATGCAGTGTTAGTGTATCTGCGTGGGCCATATTGTGCATGGGTGTGTTTCCCTCTATGATTGTGATTTCCCTGTCAGCTTGGCCTTGTGTGAGTGTTTTTTTTCTGAGCATGCTGTGGTGATGGCTGTCCATGCACGTCTGTGATGGGGTCCATGCATTGGTGTTGCATGCAGGGCTTGGTAGTGGGATGGCTGGGTTGTGATGGTGGGGTATATGTGAGGTGATGGAGTGATGGGAGTGAGGGTAAGGGTAGGGCTATGTGATGGCATGCAGGTAGGGTGGGGGATATAATAGTAAAGATAGGACTTACCAGAGTCCAGTCCTCCTGCTACTCCTGCGAGGCCCTCAGGATGCATTATCGCCAAGACTTGCTCCTCCCACGTTGTTAGTTGTGGGGGAGTAGGTGGGGGTCCACTGCCAGTCCTCTGTACTGCTACCTGGTATCTTGCTACCACAGAACGCACCTTCCCCCGTAGGTCATTCCACCTGAGGTACTGGGTTTTTCAGAACCGGTACTGATCCGGTAACCCAGCGGTGCCAGGGTACACCCAAAGACCTCGGGTACTTTCCTGATTCAGACTACAGAAACTCAGAGTCTTCTAGGTGAAGTCAAAGATCGAATTTATTGGCTGCAACCAATTGACAAGTGTCCTAGAAGTACAACAGCACGATTTGTATGTTCTCAGGAGACTGTTTCAATGCAAAGTCAGGTTTCCTTATATACAGTTTTTTAAGCTTCAAGCAAACATTCTTGACATTTTGGTTGGTCATTCACATGTTTTCACTACAAAGGAAAAAACAGTGTCATGATGAAACCTCATATTTCATGTCATCCAACCCATAATAAATTACCCGGCAAGGCCTAGTATTTTACATCAGATAAGTGTGGACCCCCAATAAAAACGGGCACCTCCCCCTCGTAAAGTAAGAAGAAGAAAAGAGCAGGTGCAGGTGTGAGCAAGATTAGGCAGGGTGTGTGAGCGATAATAAGGGTTTTATGGCATGGTGTGCCTTGATGCTATCTGATTCGGCCACTGGGAGAGGGACTGACCAAACAGGTTTGGCCTGAGGCAATGGTTCCAGCTTGCCCAGGTCAGAGAAAAGTCAATCAAGGTGTACGTGTCCTTGGAATCAAATCTGACTGTATTATAAGCCTATGTGAGGGCAACTTTTAAAATGGCTGCCGTGTATAAAATGGGAGCCACGAGTGCAGGACGAAAATGACGATTTCGAGGTGAAAACGCTGCTGGAATTGAGCGAAAATGCTCATGCTTAGTGTACTAGTCATTATCGGTCTTTTGATACTAAAATCGTACTGCTGTGGCAAAGTAAATTACATGGGTCCAGAATTTTTAGAACCACAAACCCTCCTTTTGCCCTTACATAGGCAATAAACCTATTCTCATGCTAATCTGAGTCCAGGTCTATGTTTATAAGGCCATGGAGATGTTGCTGGAGCAAAATTCTAGTACTTGGTAACTCTCTCTGGACAGGTCTCCTCGAACATGAAGTAGCACAAAAGGCCACATATGGCAGGACAAAATAAGGAATACCTCTATCTGCAGTAGGTGGCATAAGATCACACACCCAACAATTAGTGATGTTCACTACTAACTAGTGTTGATGCAGAAGCTGTACAAAAGAATTGCTTACAAATTCTGATCTTCTAACCTGCTCATGTTCAGGAAAAGGGTGAAAAGAGTGCAAAGAAACAATAGTAGGAAAAGACATAGGTTGGGAAGTGGGTGCAGAAGTCAATTGAGTAGAGAAAAACAATCCCACCCATAAATGACAACGTCATGTTTAAAAGACACTAGAAAACACGTTATTAAGAACATATAGACAACGGGAGAAAGTAGTGACCACTATTTACAAATGAAATAATAATTTTTCACAACCCTAACCAAAAAGCAAATCCTAAAATTATCTAGTAACATTTTTAGGGCTCCTCTGCATTTCAGTAATTTTTGTATGTTCAGGTGGAACAGTGGTGACTCATCAATGCTCTAAGGTGAAAAGGGGGTACTCTTTCCACAGAAAATGGACTTTATTCTGCTTTTACTAAACAGAATAGTACTTTAAAACAATGCCAGCAAAACAATCTGTCTCCTAACACCTAGTCTATACAATCACACGGAAACCTCTTGTGAAACCAACTATGCCCAGAGTCCGTTCAAAAAGCCTCTCTGGCAGGCTTCTATTGTCCATCAAATTTTCTTTTGTTGTTTTCTTTCGCATGGGCCTCTCAATTCAGGCCTCTTCGTGAGAAAATACTGCTTAGTTGGAGTGCCCTCCTGGCAAACACCCACAGCTCACTCGAAAGTCTCAATGTCTTAAAGCAATGCACCAGTGTCTCTCCTCTGTGGCAGACACTACAAACAATGTGCTCTTCATTGATCAAGGGCACAAATCATCTCGTGCAGAGGCAAGCACCATTAATTGGGAAATAGCTCAAGCTCAGCAGCACTTTCAGACTCCAACACTCATTATTTAGTGTCGGAGGACGCTCAAACTGCTCTTTCATGGGCACCACAATATAGTGCCTTTTTCCAAACTTGAAATCTCCGGTGCACTGTCCTTCTTCCGTTGGAGCAAAGAAAAGGGGGTGTGTGGCCAAAACTCAGGCCAAGGGGCTCAAGGGATTGCACACTGTCAGAGGTTACCAGCACATGACAGGTAGAGAAATGAAACCTCAAAACAGCTCTGCCATCAACAACAGGAATCCTTCTCTTTAGCTCTTTTACACCGAAACTTTGGTTTTGTGATGTCCAACGCCGTCTGATGGAGCAAGTACGATACCATGGGCTGGCGATCGCTGTCCAGCTTTGCTACTTTCTGGGTGCTGAGACTGTCGGGCCAAGACGTCCGTCTTTCATCTGTAGCTGTCACTGATGGGAATTAGGCTTAAATCAATGTCCTGCAGGTTATTATGACTTGATACCCGCAGAATCTAGTGACGTAGGAAATGTGCCACAGTTGTTAGTTTCCTTCAATTTAGTAAAAAAAAAAAAAACAGTTCATGGTTTTTAACAAGGGGACTGCAAGCAGGTGGTCTGCAATCTTCAAAGGAGTAGCCATACACCATGGGCATAAAATACAAAGACAAAGGCAGAAGGGCAAAACAGGGTCTCTAGCATCTTTAATTGGGTTCTCTCCATTATTCTCTGCCATCTATAGCTACATGAGAATTCTATCTGAATGGATTTCCTCACACAGTGGCATTGTCTAATGGGGTAAACACATATTTGCCTCAATGATTAAGTCTAGGTGTTCCTCCTTACCTTAGAACATCTCAATAGAGAAATCACATGATACCGATTATCAGGGACATGTAGAAACCTTCCTTTAAAAACTGTGCATCAGGTGCACTATGCAATACACAGGCTAATAGTCAAATGTGCAAACAAAAAGACAAGAACTAGAGGGTCCTGATATTTGCATGATTAGGACACATCTGATCCCACCAAAAATTAAAGTAGCAGGAACAGAAGGGAACCGAAAACCAAATTAAAATAGACATTGAAAATTCGTCATGTTCAAAAAGGTAAACATAAGATATCTCCTATTGAGATGGAAAACTTGTCTTACTATAATATTGAGTCAGTTAACCAGTCTATCGCTACCCTGACAGTCAGGCTGGAAAACATTGAAGCAGGCCTAAGGCAAATTCTTGAAAACCAGTCTGGTCATTCCAAAGGGAATTATACATAACATGGGGGTCCCTGGTACATCACTGCAGTCTGGAAATGTGAACCTGAACAATACATCAATAATAATAAAAGGGCTGACTGGTGAAAGGAATTCGAAAAAGAGAAATGGGACTAGGACATAGCTAAAATCTCAATAACTAAGCATGATGCGACATTGGTCAGGGGAAGTAACAAAAGAAAAAATCTATAGGAAGAACAAAAACAATTATTTGGGTGATAGTCAGGCATGTGACACAACACCGAGAGTACGGGTGATACACAAAGGCCAAAGTTACACAAATTTTAACTCTACCGTTGGCGACTACAACATATACGGTACTCCTAGCTAATGTTTCAGTTCCTTCTTCAGGAAAAAATGAAAACCTGGTTTTCTTTTAAGGAACGAAAGCCATATGCTACTTAGGAAACACAACATCATTAACTAATGTAATATAGAAATTAGGCCACCTTGAGTCACAGATCTATAATTTCATCCTTAGGTCCAATCAAGGATACATAAATGTAGGGCTGCCTGTTCCTTTAAGGGAAGGGGCAGTAACGTGACTAACTGCAGGTGACACACTTTGATCCTGTATATCTCTTTTTATTTTCCTTCAATACCATTATAGCCAAATAGACATTCACTGGTGAAGTGTTGTCTTTTATGTTCACAGCATGAAATATCATTATCTGTGGAATTTAGTAACCAGAACAAGTTCAACCAACTGTTGCGTAGCGATGGGCATCGTCATGACCATCCCCTCACAACACAGGGGAGCTTGTAATAGTATCAAAAGCAGCAACAAACATGCAAAAAACAAATAAAAAATAATAAAAACGCACAAAACGTCAAGCCATCAGATATACTTGCTGTGTATCAAGCACAAAAAGCATAGACAAAACAATAGCATGTGTGAATAAGCGGTGACACACAACACCATGTCATGTACTTTATGCACTGTAAACCTGCAGCCCAAAACCCAATATTTGGGCCTGTTTAATTTGTCAGGTTTAAAATCCTTACCCTCCTTTTGACAGTAGATCACCAGGCAATGGAAATCTGCTGTCAAATATAACTTTACTGTTTCTCTTCTAACATACAGGACCAGCAAGAACAATTCATGATAGGACCAAATACATGAAAATAAATTTCCATTACTTAACTGTTACCCTCTTGTCAGTTACTTCGCAACATCAAGCCACCTTAGTTTTACCTTTCTAAAAGTAAAAATTGTTACACTGACACTCCATATTAATTTGGCACCTACAATTTCCACTGTGAAAAATAAGTCTTAATTAGCAAATCGTTCTCATTAAGGCATGTAGCCTTCAAAATTTGAGAAAAGGGCTGCATCTTATTTTCTGTCTAAGACTTAATGCAACACTTCGTTTTCTGTCAAATAAAAGCAACTAGCAGGCATCATTTTATTTTTTAGAGCGGAGACACAAATGTATCAGTTCTGCGGAGCATTTAACATGATGTTGGGACTTTCGAAGAAACCCCTTTTTTTTATATTTTCCCTTTGGAATTAAGTTCTTTAATTGTATTGATGTTCTTCTGGAGAAACCAGCAATCCCACTTTTAGAGGCCTGTAGGGTCATTCTGCATTTTACAGAGACAAGGCCCTAATTTAAAAGGTCACAAGTGTCAACACGACAGTCTCCTCCATTGTTTATGGGAAAACTAAAGATAGCATCTCAGCAGCATGACTTGAGCCAGCCTCTGTAGCTCTCCTAGCTTCTGCCACTCTGAATCTGTCAAAGACAGTAGGCCTTTCTATTTTCCTTCTAACCTGCAATAATTCACTCTATTTAAAAAAAAAATGTTTTCCTTTTTAGGCGCTAAAAAAATGTATCTCTATTTCCAGATTATTAAACTACATTTACTGTGAATAATTCACAAACCTTAATAACACACATACCAGTTGTTAGAATAAATGCTTGTTGCAATCCCATGCAATGGTACATATTTCATCAACCTCGAATGAATGAACGTCTCAGTAGGCCCAGCTGAAGTTAGAACCTTCAACCTTGATATTAAAACAAGCCTTTGTACTGGCACATTGACTCATTGAATCATAAGAAGGCACAACCTGCAAATATATATCAAACCTAAATGTATGCATTTACTGAAGCCTGAGACACTTTAAAAAGTACTCTGAATGAAAGAAAATGCAGTTTAAACAGTGCTTTTGCCCAAAATCGACTTTGATATTTTAGGCATTAAAAAATCAATATCCTACAATTTTCTTGCATAATATGCATTACCAGAATGTCTATTACACAATCCATGAGTCAGCCATTGAAAATATTAACTTATACTTTATAGAAATGAGCTTGTTTGCTCCTGCGCCAAGGGAAAATTGCACATACAAATGTCATTTTAGTGGTGCAACATAACTTGAATTAAATTTTAATGTTAGGAGGTCATAGTATAGGTATTAAGCTTTATAAATATTAAAAAACGATTTTGAAAGGCACTTATTTTTTTAATAATTTTTCCATAATTAATAATTTTATTTAAAAAAAAAAAAATAATAATTCTTTTTTTTGTGATAATTCCACATATAAAAGCAAGCTGCATCCCTTGCCTATTATTTGGGATACATTAACTCACAAGCCTAAGCGCATAAGCCTAACTTGAAATGCGTCACATTTTTGCGCCACTTTCATTTAAAAGGAAGGTTATGCAAAATTCCACCCATGTTTAACTGGGAAAGTGCTGGCTGAATTGAAAATAGATAATTTCGTTTTTTTTTGGGGGGGGGCCCTATTTATATCTATTGAATGTGTTTTCTAATTTATTAAGCATTTAACGGCAGTTTTGTATATGTGCACAATTGCTCATTCTATAAATTAAAGAGCAACATATAGCTATGTTAGCACATCACATGGTTCATTTCTGGATTTTTTCTAAGTTTCTACTTAATATTAATTAACCAACATTTTACTTAACAAACTGTAAACATCAAGAAGACCCACAAACACACATTGAGCTCATTTCAGATATAAACAGAAAACACTCAGTACACATAATACAGCGCGCTTTAGCCATTTTTCATAAATAGCGCCGTCGCAATTTACTTACAGAACCATTTGCAGATCCTAGTTGTAAATCATATTTACAAGAAAAAGAAAAAAAAACTTTTCTCAATTATTTCCAAGAATAGCGGACCCATACTTTATTAAACGTGATGGGGCCCACTCCGTGCTTCACATATAGTTCATAGGTTGGAGTTCCAATCGGAGGAACCGGACATGAGTCCTCCAACCGGGAGTCCCTTTTACAACCAAGACAAAACAAATTTCCAAGTCTGCTAAGACCAGGCATCTTCGCTCACTAGTCTAGCTTCAAACTTCAAAGGATTATCGTTTACGATAGTCTCGTGAATACACGAGTCCTTCGGCTTTGGTACTTGCAAGTTCCAAATCAAAGTGATCCCAAAGGGATACCAAACCAAATGTCCAATTAAGGACCAAACCAAGTGTCCAACTAAGGACCAAACCAAGTGTCCAACTAAGGACTGGGAGACGCTCCACTTATACTTAACTGAAAATATCAATGACGTCACCAGAAGACTCGTCTTATCGTTTCGCTCTACCAAAAATCAAGGGTCCAAATCAGGGCGATAGCCAGGGCAGCAGTCCTTCATAGCCATCGGGAAGCGGGGAACCTCGCAACAAAGACTTTCGGACCACGTCGACATGCAGGGGTCGATGAAGTGGCGGCCTTCCTCCAGAATTTTCACACGAAGCTCCCCACGGACCTCAGGCTTGGACCGGTACCGCTGGTATCGCCCCATGTTGGGCGCCAACTGAGGTACTGGGTTTTTCAGAACCGGTACTGATCCGGTAACCCAGCGGTGCCAGGGCACACCCAAAGACCTCGGGTACTTTCCTGATTCAGACTACAGAAACTCAGAGTCTTCTAGGTGAAGTCAAAGATCGAATTTATTGGCTGCAACCAATTGACAAGTGTCCTAGAAGTACAACAGCACGATTTGTATGTTCTCAGGAGACTGTGTTTCAATGCAAAGTCAGGTTTCCTTATATACAGTTTTTTAAGCTTCAAGCAAACATTCTTGACATTTTGGTTGGTCATTCACATGTTTTCACTACAAAGGAAAAAACAGTGTCATGATGAAACCTCATATTTCATGTCATCCAACCCATAATAAATTACCCGGCAAGGCCTAGTATTTTACATCAGATAAGTGTGGACCCCCAATAAAAACGGGCACCTCCCCCTCGTAAAGTAAGAAGAAGAAAAGAGCAGGTGCAGGTGTGAGCAAGATTAGGCAGGGTGTGTGAGCGGTAATAAGGGTTTTATGGCATGGTGTGCCTTGATGCTATCTGATTCGGCCACTGGGAGAGGGACTGACCAAACAGGTTTGGCCTGAGGCAATGGTTCCAGCTTGCCCAGGTCAGAGAAAAGTCAATCAAGGTGTACGTGTCCTTGGAATCAAATCTGACTGTATTATAAGCCTATGTGAGGGCAACTTTTAAAATGGCTGCCGTGTATAAAATGGGAGCCACGAGTGCAGGACGAAAATGGCGATTTCGAGGTGAAAACGCTGCTGGAATTGAGCGAAAATGCTCATGCTTAGTGTACTAGTCATTATCGGTCTTTTGATACTAAAATCGTACTGCTGTGGCAAAGTAAATTACATGGGTCCAGAATTTTTAGAACCACACACCTCTTCCTGATGTCATCCCTGGTTCTTGGGTGCTGTCCCACAGCATTGACCCTGTCCACTATTCTCCACCCTAGCTCCATCTTCCTAGCAATGGACGTCTTCTACACCTGTGATCTGAAAAGCTATGGCTCTACCCGGTTGATTTCCTCCACCATTACCCTTGGCTCCTCCTCAGAGAACCTGGGGTGTTTTTGGGGTGCCATGGATGTGTTGTGAGTGATATATGTGAGGATGTGTGGGGTGATGTGTTGTGGTGTACGCTGTGATGTGCGTGGATGGTGTATGGGTGATGGTGTTCTGTGCCTCTGATTGAGTGGGTGCTCCTGGCTTGTCTCTCTCTCTGTGCTATAATTTTTTTTGCTGTAAGGCGTTGTGGGTAATGTGGGTGTGTGTTTTATAGTGGCATGAGTGTGTGAGCGTGGTGTGTGTATATATGCCAGGTGTGTGTATTTTAAATTGTCCAATGTGGTGGTGTTTTGTAGGTATGTGTGTATTTTGAGCGGTGATTCGTGGGTCGTGATAATGTGGGCGTATTCCTGTTGGCGTAACAGTGTGGGTTCTGCTATCGCCAGTTTATCAGTGACCTTTGATCTGGCGGACTTGTGTGGGTGTCTGTATAGTGGAGGAATTCTCTGTGTGGGTCATAATACCCATAGCGGAATACCGCCCCGGTCACGGTATGTTGGTGGCCTTCAGCACGGTGGTAGGTGCCATTTACCGCCGGGGTTGTAATGAGGGCCATTGTTTCCTGATTGTCAGTGTGAATCACTTTGTGCCTGATGGACCTATCCAGCCACAACAGTTACAATACCTATGTAGGTTGCCATCCACTTAGTAATTTGAACGGGGTCACCTGAGTTACATAATGAGGAGTAGTGCAATAAAACCAGAGCATGGACTTCTTGACTTCTTACACATTGTACTTATTGTGTCTGGCCCTTTTAATGCAGTCCACCACAGCCCTGTTCATTCTCTCGACCAACCCATTGGTTTGGGGATGGTAGAGTAAACTCTTGAGATGATTGACCCCTGATTCCTACAAGAACTTCTCCATTATTACTTTAACCCATTGTTTGTCAGGGAATTGAATGGGCTGCAACGGAAGAGACACCACAATAAACATTTTCTCAGCTTTACTACATACAACACAGTCTTTCACTACCGCTTTATCCCTTGATGGCCACCAATAATAGGCTGTAGCTCTACGCTTAGTCATGGTTGATACCAAATGTCCTTCTTGGGACAATTTAATCAATTTAGGATGAAGTGCCTCACAAGTGTCACACTTTTCACTCCTTACCACTACTCTATCCTCTATGGACAGTCCACCTGAGATCTTGCAGTATGGTTGAATCTCTGCATCTCTATTTAGGCCGTCCATTCACATTATATTCCTGGGCTTGTTTTATCACTGCATCATCTTCATATGCACCTTTCCACTCTGTTTCTGAACATGTTTTGTCTTCAGAAACATCTACTAAAGCTATAAAACAATTCTCATTGTCATCTTTAGGGTCTGCTTCTTTGTGGTCATACACACGCAGTCTGAATAACAAATCTGCCATAGTATTGTCTCTGCCTGGTATATGGGTTATCACAAATTCATATTGTAATAACTTTGTAGTTAGGCAAGCTATTCTTGGCGTTGTATATTTGATAGCTCACCGCTAAGGATATATACAAAAGGTGTGTGGTGTGTTCCTAGTTCACACTTCTTGCCCTACATATAAGACCTAAAGTTCTCAATGGCCCAGTATTATGCAAATAATTCTTTCTTGATAACAGAATAGTTTAACTTGGGCTAATAAAGCACAAGGAAATTCAAAACCATAAGGATGCAATGCTCTTGCACTCATCATTTCTGTTTTGACTTTATCAAATGTCTCTTGACATCTTGCATCCCACTCAAGCGGACATTGTTTTTAACATCTTAGAAAGATTTCTTATCTTGGATGTGTAACCAGAGATAGGTTTAGAATAAAATTCATATAAACCAATGAAAGACTGTAGCTCATGTTTGCTTTTTGGTTTCAGGCAATCCGCTACAACTTTAACCAGACCTGGCCTCAACAAAATACCTTTTCCTGAGATGCAGTGACCTACAAACTCAATAGATTTTTTTCCAGAATAAACATTTTTCTTTCTTAACCACCACACCTTTCTGTGAAAATATCTTGAGTACACTACACAAAATTTTGTCATGATCTTACAGCCCCTTGTCATGAATTAGGACATTATCCTGAAACACTACAACCCCTTTCATTTTCCCCAAGAATTGATGCATTATTTGTTGGAAGATTGAGGCGGCAGATATCAGCCCTAAAGGTCTACGACAGAACTGGTATGTGCCACCCAGCGAACTGAAGTCTCAGAAAATGCCTACAAGATTCCTCCAATACCACCTTGTGATATGCAGAGGCTAAATTGATTTTAGAAAAACATTCAGCCCTGCCCAGTTCACCTAATAAGTTGTTAATTTTAGGCAATGGATGGGAATCTACACAAATGTACTTGTTCAAACTCCTTAAGTCCATACAAACCTGTATGTCTCCATTACGTTTCCTAGCCACTACCAAAGGAAATAACCACAAGCTGGATTCAACAGGTTTAATCACCTCTATGCTTTGCAATCTGTTCAATTCTTTTTCTAGATCATCCTTTATACTGAAAGGTACTGACCTTATTTTGTGCTTGGTTGGAATAGCACAGTTTTTCACATTTATCTTATGTTGAAATCCAGATATCTTACTCAGATTGGATGAAAAACAGATGAAAATTCCTGTTCTATAGAATCAGATTTTGGCATCTCTTTTACCACCAGTACTTTTTCACTTGTACCAGGTCTGAGTACCAATCTAAACAGCCCCCTGTGGTACCATCCCAGAATATTGAGCCTCTTTTATCCACATATACTTTTCCTTGTATTTGCAACCTTTGGATTCCATAATATCCCCAATGAAATCTTCTAGTACAAACTTCCTGCCTTCATAAGACATAGGCAACCTATCAGGAGGAAATAACTGTCTGTCACCCCATGTATTGTAGAACAGTTCAAAGGTAATCATCATAATTCTTGCACCTGAGTCAACTAATAAATGTAGACTTTTGTCCTCTAAAAGCACATCAGTATAGGGATCCACACACTGATCAGGGTCTCCAGTCATCACTTTGTCATCTGCAACAACCAGTATCATGTCCTGGAACTGTCCGATCTTCCTCATTTGCTTGTAACTCTTTCTCAACTACACAGCTTATTCTGTTTTTTTGCAGTCAAATTGCTCTGGCACCCTTTAACAAAATGCCCTATTTTAGAACATTTACGACATGTCACCAATTTAGTGGGGCATCCTTTTTGTTCTCTGCCATGTGGGCTACTTCCACACCTAAAGCAGATGGTGGTACTTTTGAAAAAAACGTTTAGCATTGTTCTTCATCATATCTTTTCTCATGGGTTGTTTAGTGTGAGTTTGGTCAGTCTGAACTATGTCCTCATTTTCTTTTACTACAGTTTGAACATTCAGTCCATTTATAGACATTTGAGCTACATCCACACTCTTTGCCACCAATTGTACTGAATTTGTTTGTCAGAACAATTGCCTATGAACTGATCTCTGATCAGTCAGTCAGAGAGATCTGACATTTGGAGCACAAAATGCTCAATACACTAATATATGCAACTACATTTTTGGATGTTTTTTTTTTTTTATTTATTTTTTTTTAAAGTATGCTGTAAGACAACCAAACTGGTGTGAATGTAAAACGTTCCTTTCAGTTATTTAACTGCCTCCTGGTATTCATCTAGTTCTTCATCCTCAGTTGGTGGCAGTTCCGGATGGTATTTGAGAATTTCTCTCCCTTCAAAGACTAACAAATGTAAAAGCATTTTTTTCTCTCTGCCCTAAAACATGATTCTCCAATCACTCAAAGATATATCTCGAAAGCATCAAGCCACAGATTCCATGAACTAGCTGGATTACCCTGTGTTTCCAAGAATGGTGGTGGCAGATTACTTTACTTGGTTTAGTAAAGTATAGGGAATTTAAAACAAATTTGTACACACAAAATAGTACATTGTGACTATAACTGTTAATGTAAACTGCGTAGACCTGTATCACCACTGTACATAAAATAGACTGCTGTATGCTGCGAGACGAAACTTGTTATACATTTTTTGAAGAAATAAATCTGAGAAAAAAGCTTACGTTTCATTGACTATCCCTGCGTAGATCTGTTCTGCCACTGTTCTTAATAAACACAGTTCCATGAACAAAAAAAGAAGCACGTTTCCATGAAATCTGATGTAATTTCTGCTATTGAATGATAATGGACCCACCCTTAGATCATGTGGACAAAAAAAAAAACAACTCAGTGTGCCACAAAAAAAAAGAAAACCTCCACAAAGTGTTTACATTTTGTAGTCACCAGTTGCATATGCCTACCAATGCAACCACTCAAATTGGCATCTGCTAATCCTTTGGAACTTCACATTTCAGTACTGTCACACCAAAATAGCAGCCGCTTTGCTAGAAAGCCACAGGTGATCCTAAGATGGCGGCCGTTGTTCAATGAAATGCACCCAACTACTGGACAAACAATGCAGCTTGCCCTGCCTCCAATCCTGCCCTTTTCTCCTAGATATGCGGACTTGCTCCACCTCTGATCCAGCTCCTTGAGGACAGCGTGCTTATTGATTCATTTCCAGAACTGCATAGCTACAGTGAGTAAAAGAAGGCTCTACGTTCGGTAAGGGCACGCTGCCCAGACACACTCTGACCTTTCCTTCGATGGCTGAATCTCCCTACCAAAATGCAGTGGCAGTACAGCAGGTGCCATAAGACATCACAGCCAGTGAAATTGTACAGACCAGATTTGTTTAACCCTCTCATTTGCCGGTTGATTTTTCTTGACAAAGCGCAGCAGTATTTAACTTGAGGCACTATGGACTGCACTACACACACACGCTACTAACAGTAAGCCGCAGAGGATCTGTGATTACTCTCAACTCCCTTAGCCAATATCCCTTAGCCTCCATGACTAGTGTCATTGGGGCAAATGTTTTATGACCATGAGATTTTTACTCCATGTGTATGGCTCACAAGCTTAAATGCTAATTATTGTATTGTGCCACAACAAGAAGCCACCGCTGCTGTCCACTTACCGAGGACACTCAAACGGACCAACAGTGAAGCGTTCTGCACGAGCCACTCAGCTGAGGAGATTAACATCATGCATTTCACATCAGGAATATCATGTTATAGTACAACATATACCCTTCCCATAGGATAACATTGGGGATTTATTATTACATTGAATACGCTGTAATTGTAATTAGGAACAAGTAGATATGCCATGTTTGGTTGCCAAGAATGTTTAATGATAAACCTCCCATAATGACAAAGTTGGATTCTTTTATTACTGTTTTGAAAATGCCACTTTCAAAAAGTTGGCATTTTCCTGCCCTTAGCCCTTTTGTGCCTGCAGGGTGTCTTAGGTTCAATGCTGTGGATTCAGATATGAAACAAGAACAGACAATCCAGAGATCACAGAAAAGCTCCAAGGGAATTGTTGGTCAGACACGTAAAAACAAATATGTTGCTCAATGACAGCGATTTTACCATGAAGTCCTTTCTATTTGCAATGTTTTCAGAGAGGTGAGAAATTCAAATAATGGGCCACCATGAAACTGTTCCTCACCACAAACTTGTGAGTGGAACATTTTAATAAACATGTTGACAGCCTTCTTCATTTCCTGCAACAGCAAGGAAACCCCTTTGAAATGACTGAGCCTGTGTGCCTACACAACTTTGTGAGGACACAATATGTAGATAACAAAATAAAGACACACCTCCCAGATGTCCTGGAACATGGATCGAAACTATACACAGAACTGAAGCAGTAGAGATTTGTTTTGAACGAGAAAAGGCTGCTTTACATAATCACTAAAGTTAAACTTCCACTCTTTAATTTCCATAGTAGGAATTTCGTCCAATTTGCCACTATAAAACAGGTTAAAAAAAAAAAACTTTCGAAAGCACATAGAGAGATGGATGAAGCAAAAGAAAGGGGTGAATTTATCAAGGACATTTTGTTGCACGACCGTGTTCTAACAAACACATTATTTGATGCTGGAACCAAACCAGTGAAGCACAAACTCATAAAGAGCTCTAAACATAAGCATTTCAACTGAAGAATTTCAATTCAAATAGGTGTCCTCACTAAAAACTGCTGTTGGTATGGACTGGATGTTGAAATTGCGAAGCGTCAAGGTTTCATTAATGCAAACCTTTTGAGAGGTTGTTCAGACTGTTCTACGGATATCAAAGTCAGTGTGCTCCTTGCAACAACTGCAAATTGTTTTTAAAAGTTATCTTGAAATATCTGTCAAAGAATGTGAGTGAATCAGACAAATGTCTACAAGTGGAACAATTGACGTTGCCTGTATCAAGAATTTGACAATTATACCTGTGCAACTTAATAGATTCTGGTCATCAACATCAAACAAGATAAACTTGGAGATGTTAACTCGCCAACACATTGCTGATGCTTCAGTGAACACTGAATTTCCAATTATTGCAAGTGGGATGATTGTCAATGAGGAGTTAGTGCCTGAGAGATATATTTAAAAGGTAATGGCTATATTGTTCAAGAACATAAGAGGAAGCTGAACTTGTTGTTGCAGCACATGTTGAGTGGACTGTTAAAAATGGTTCCAATCAAGTCATTGTACTGTCCAATGACACAGATGTTATTATTATGCTACTTAGATTTGTTGCCATGTTCATCAGTCAAGGATTGTCAGAGTTATGGATGCATTATGGAACAGGTTAGAAAAGACACTTAATCCTGCTTCGTATTCTAGGCAAGAAACTTGACCCAGAGATGGCCAGTGTTCTTATCAAGGCACATATTCTTACAGGTGATGACACTATGAGCAAAATTGGAACAACGCTTGGAGCTTTAACTGCTGAACCTATGAGGTTTCTAAAAGGATTTGCCGAGTCACAAGGAGAATGTGACTTTAAAGACATAGAAAAATACCTTGTGCATGTGTGAAAAATTAGTTCTGACTGTCACACATTTGACAATCTTCGTTACAGTGAGTTCAAGAGATCAGTCCTGCTAAGTGACCTTCCACCGATGGCATATTCTGTGCATGGATATATTAAAAGAGCATTCTACTTGATCAAAAGATGTGTAAATGTTTTGCCTCCTGCATCTGTAGAGAAATATCTGTGTGAATTTGGTTGGGAAGACATTGATGGGGTGCTAAAACCTACAAAGGTTTCAAATAAATTGAACTATAAAAATTTGTTTAAAACAGGAATGATAAACGTTATTTTTTTCATATTTAGATCATAAAAATTGTTTGGTGTACACATAAAATGATTAAAAAACAATTCTTAATTGTTTCATTTCCATATATGTCTCTTCTTCCTCTATCATAGCCACCATTTTGGAAAACGATGGAAGGGTTGCTCTGAGGATTTATTTTCTGTCTCTATAAGACTACTTGATCCCCAAATGAAGTAAATAGGTGTCATGGTTACTGAAATACTACATCATCCCTGCAACACATCTGCCTGTTTTAAAAATATATAGAAACATTTGGCCCGGATCTGCAATGTCTACCCAAGCTAAATTACTTCTCTAATGATCCAAAAGCAGAAATCAACAATGAAAATCTCTGCACAGCAAATTTTTTTATGGAGGTATATCGGGAGCAGGTATTATCTGCCTCATCCCACTAGAGATTTTTGACTTCCATTTCAGCTACTAAGTCTGAATATAGAAATCTTCACTGCAGCTTTAACTCAAGGCCATCCAGTGATAAAGCTCCCTCCTTGGACACTTACTGCAGCCTTGCATCTGAATATAGAAATCTTCACTGCAGCTTTAACTCAAGGCCATCCAGTGATAAAGCTCCCTCCTTGGACACTTACTGCAGCCTTGCACCACTGAACTTTACCTTCTCAGACACTTTTTCTCAGAATTTATTTGAGTCCAAAGGTAAGTGCTGAGTGGCCCCAATCCACTTTTTGTTTCCGAACCACGCTCCATCGGCGTTGGCCATTTGCTTTTTACGTTGACACGGTCTTGTCCAACTAGATGTTTGCGGATGAGGCTTTGAAATCTTAGGCACTTGTTTTTACTAAAAAGTTTTAAAATCTGGTACTACTGATTGGATTTTTGTTGTTTTGGTGTCAAATAATGAATTTGAATGCATTTTATTTTTCCAAATTTGTTTGGGATTTTTCTTGTGTTTTGTTTTCACTCTATTGCTGTTGTGTGCTGCATAAATATTTTACACATTGTCTCTAAGTTAAACCTGACTATGTTTTGTGCCAAGCCACCCAGAGTTAAGCCCAGGTTAATTTAGTGACTTTTTGTAGTTCTCCCTGCAAGGGAGGGTGACTGTTGCTTCAGCAGGGCTCACACCCTAGTCAACCAACTACTCAATTCCTCACCAGCAGCATCATGATACATGAATAGAGATCAAGTGCTCACACAAAAGCTAATGCTGAGGCTAAGGAAGGGCCAGAAAGGGCACACATTACTAATATAGAAGGAGTTGAAGAGTAAAGCAAAGCAGACAGAAGGGGCAGAGGAGAATTGTGGAATATGATTTTATGAGAAAGGAATGGAATAGCCAGGTGAAATGCTAAAATGAACGACAAGTCCATCCCACTGGGAAAATGGCGGCGCCATCAGGCCAGAAATTCAGGATGATAGGAATGGAGAGTGGAGCTTCAATTTGTTCTCAAGTGATTCAGACACACATGCTCCATGACATAGATTTTAAAGGCTCAGAATGGAATGATAGATCTTGAGTAATTTAATTTTGTATACTATTTGAGGCTTCAGGAAGAAACGGAGAGAAGGATAGCATGGATGCCTAGTTGCAACACTGGGTCTTCAAAATGGAAGCCAGTTAAAATAGATATTCTGTGTTCTAAGTGAAGATGGCCAGTGCTTTCACATCTTTTTGAAGATTCTTCCTAAGGAGAAGCAATCTTCTCCACATCTCTGATCTTAAAGTTTGGTTAGGATTACTGTCCAGTGTCATGACATTGAATGCTTCCTTTAAGGTCTTAGCAAATGATAAGGAAATTGGTTTTACCTGAATTCAGTTTAATTTGTTATGCCACCCAGTCACATACTTAGTAACCTAACAGTTAATGTGATTAATCAATGTTTGTTGGTTCTTTGTATATGGGCACCCCAGTGCTGTCCATAAACTATTGAGGTTAGAAGTGAATACAGACAAACATTTTCAGAGAGAGATCAACCAATCTTTATGACAAGTAAAGCAATATATGGCCATTGTGTACAGTCTTGTATCTTGTTTTTTAACCAAAGAAATCGTTTTTCTACTAATCGCCTTTTAAACATTATCTTCTAGCGCTGGTGTACAGTGAGACTGGACCACTTCAGTTTCAGGGTGTGACTTAAAAAATTGAAAAGTAGTATGTATCTCTTCTGTCAGAAGAGGACAGAAGTTCTTCAAACTTCCAGTGCAAGCCTAAAACCTGTCTCTTTCCTTTCCCTCAGCTGTTGTTTCTTCAGTATGATCAATCTTTTGTTCTAGCGTTTTTTACATTTGATTTCCTGATAATCTGAAACCTCCTTTAGGTGCCATATTAGCTACAGATATTACTTAGATTACCTGCACTTTAAGTTGAATCGCTCGTTAGTATTTTCCAGTGCAGTCATTTTACTTCCCTCACAAAATTCAGGTCTGATGAGAGAGACTATTTGAACCTCAGTCTCTTAATAAAATCATTAAATATATTGGTCCTATGGATCTTAGTTAGGCTTGGTCTGGTCTGTATCTCGCAACCCTAGGTTTTGCTTTACCCAGTTCAACTACCTACACCAAACATATTTATCCTCACATCGGCTACAAAGCATGTTTCCTCAATCTCCCCAGGAGTGCCCAAGATGTGTGGGTGGCGAGTGCAACCTTTTTTCACATGACATGGGAATGCCTGTCTCTTCGGTGCACCTGGCAAGACGTGACTGCTCTGACTGCCGAGATGGTTGGACGTCCGCTCTCCCCCACGCCTGCTTCATGCCTACTGGGCATCCGTTCTCGCCTTACAAAGAGCAAGCAAATACAAAGATGCATTGAGCTGGCGTTCATCCTATTCAAGCGCCTGATAGCAATGAGATGGAAGGCACCGGCTGTACCAGATGCCCGACAATGGATAAAAGATGTGTTGAAGTGGGCGAGAGCAGAGGCACAAACGCTGCACTCACTCCAAGACAGGAGAACACAAGTCAAGGGGATTGACACTTGGGATACCCTGGTCACATTATTTAAAGCTAAAGATGATTCCCGCCCGCCTTGATTATATGGTCGAGCCCGACCAACAGACTATAACTCACCTAATCCAAGATCTAACTGAACCTTGTGGTCTACAGACACACGCCATGGCCTGGCCCTAAGTCACACCTCAACCGCAATGCACCACACAGTATGAGTTATGTAAGCAGACACCCCCGAGAAGATATGTAGCAAATGGAGGGGGCCAGGCAGAGGGAGACTTGGCCCAGGAGGTTCTTTTGGGGGCTGAGACGGGAGAGGTTTGTCAGTAGTAGAGGACCATAGGTAGCATCCTCGGAGCCCTTCCCATGGGGCCTGATCGTCTTGGTCCTGAGCACCAGGGACCAGCACAATATATTACTACAAGGGGTCCCCTGACCCCCACCTCGTGGACTCTGCTCGTGGGCGCTTCCCCCCTCACTCCTCTCCTCTCAGCCTCTTGTTCAAGCACATTTCTTCAAGGCAATATTTGTCCCAGGATTGGCCATTCATGCTCGGAACCCCTGATAGGTTAACCCACACAGGTAGTTGCATAGCCCCACTTTTTTCTATCTCCTTCTTCTTCTTTTCTCTTCTCATGTTACCCTTAATCTGGATTGAATATTATGGATAAAATAAGAGCTGCGTTTAATACGCAGATATATACAATATAATGTTCTTTCACACCAATAGAGATTTTTTTAAAAAAAAGCAATACCAATAGGTCCAACTTTTAGTTTTGAAGTTCCGGAATGGGCTGGAACTAATGTGGCGACCATCTTGAAATGGTGAAAGAGTTAAACTATGCACATTATCATTCCATGGCAGTGGAATGAACTAGAGCCTGTTGTCTCACACAATACAATGCATGGCAGAATAATAGATATGCAAGCAGGCAGCCTATCAGCACTCTCTGGAGATCTATAGTTTGATTCCAAACTGATGAAAAGAAAAAGAATACAAAGAAAGAAATGAGAGGAAAAAATAGAAAACTAAGGAAGGATATGGTCACTTGTCCAGGCACTGAAGCATGCTGATTTTCAGGTGGAGGTGCACTTAATCAGAAAATTGGCATCATCGTAGGACAATAGAGCCAGTGTCTGAAGTGGCCAGCTTATTGTCCTGTGTTTAATGTTATCATGGATGCAAATGGAGTGCCTCAGCCATTGGTTCTATTGCCCTGTGAGTGGCAACACTTTATTTAACTACACGATCTCTGCAAACAAATACGCCTGTCAGACCTTTTGGAGAGATTCTAGCAAGAATTTTTACAGTGCAAATCTTTTATTCCCTAGGGTTTGTCAAAGGGTGCAATCAAAATCTTTGCATAAAAAGGTAACCTATGAGATTAAGTAAAGTGCAGTAAACACAAAATACATGTCTGCAGGTTTAACTGAGTACAATAACAATCCACTCTTGAAGATTTATTGGCCCTAACAAATATGTTTCATATATGTAAATAAGGACTGTTCCCTTTGCTGTAACTTTTATAAAACCAGATCAGAACTATTGCCTCTGCCATACCTTTTCCCAGTAACCAATCAGGCCTACAAGCTCTGTCATTAGTTTGTCATAACTAACTCAGACTTATTATATGGAGCATGCGCTTTCCCACAAGGCAACCATCAGGCACACAGTAAAGAAATTGTGAATATGTACAACATTACAGTTGGTACAACCATATAAAATCCTTCTTTAGAGGACCTGATGAGGATGATCATGCTGTCCGAAATATATCCTTTCACTATAAGTAAGTGTGGCCTACTGGCTTTCTCATATATTTTCACAGTAAAAAAATCAAACCTATGAAATCTAATATAACAGTTCCCAATGAATCAATAAGGCCTATTGTCCTTACAATTACCCTTTACCAAAACCAACACTGGCTTACTGAAGTGATTATATGGTCACAACCACAATGCCTACAGTTATAAAAATAAAAGAAGTTAGAAATTACAGGTGGCAAGACTATATACAACCCCTGTCAAAAGTGCATAACAAAAATTATAACAATTGAAATCTTCTTACCCCAGTGTTTGTCACAAGGGATGAGAAACACCAAGAACCTTACCTACTATGGTAATCTATGAGAGTTCATGTAGCAAAATACCTGTCTGCAGCCTGTAACACAGAGCAGTAACAATCCATAGTTAGAGGCTAATTGGCTTTAAAAAGGTTTCTCATAATAAATAAGCCAAGCCTACCACCTTTGTCATAACATTTTATAACAAAGAGATCAGGTCTATGGGTTCAGGCATAATTTGTACCAGTGTCTTTACTCGGGCCTATATCCTTTATAATTAGCTTGTTACAATAACCAATTTAGGTTGAATGTGTTGAGCATAAGCTTTCCAACAAGGCAACCTTCTAACATACAGTCACAAAATTAGGAATGTTAACAACATTGGAGCTGATAAAGCACAAATACTACGGGCCTTATTTAGATCTTTGTGGATGGGTTACTCTGTCACAAATGTGATGGTCATGACATCTCCCTTATTAAAATTTCCATAGGATATAATGAAATCATAATATGGCGGACTGGATATCCGTTACATTTGTTACAGAGTAACCCTATCCACCAAGACCTAAATCAGGCCATTAGTCTTTTAAGAGGGTTTAACAAGGATAGTCACAGTAAAATATTCTGAAACTACTGGAAGACCAATGTTGGCCAACAAGCTGCTGAACAGGTGTTAGTGCTTAGAATGTAAGAATACAGCACTCGACCTCCGAATGGTCCTTTTGCTCAGAGACCATACACCCAATACCAAAATCTGTACATAAAAGGGTGTGCTAAGCTAGCCCAAAGAAGTTCATAAAATCGGGTAATACCAGAACATTTCTTAAAAGTCTCATTGCATGAAAATACTGCCTTTCTTAGAAATCCTGTGTAGCCGGAGCCAGGAGCCATGCTATTGTTTTTCAAACCAGAATTGTTTATTTATTCCTTTAATGATCATTCAACATAATCCCAACTAACGTCTCATCCCCAAAATGGGACTTCATCAGTGTTGAAAACAAAATAAAACATACAAATATGTATAGACTACAACTAATAAGAAAAAAGAAAAAAATATAAAACAAGGTGTACACAGATCACCAAATCCACCTACATCAAGATACAATAAAACATATCAAGATCCCTACATGTAACACCAACAACAGAAAAGAAGCAACAACACAGTACATCATAAATTGCACATACCTAACATATTTAATCTCCTAAATAAATATCCATACACATTTTCTTCACACGTAACTCATTACTATTTACATCAAGCAATATGTATTCAGTCAATATTATAGCCAGTATTCAGAAATATATAGCATGAACATATTTTTTAATTTTTAAATAAACAAATATACCACTATGTAGAAATATAGATATACATATTTAGAGTGTCCTACATATCGATTAAAACCTTCAAAACATTTTTTTCCTGTAACATAAATATTTGTAACTAATTATACTAAAAACTTACAATATCAGTCTGTTGAGCTGAAAAATACCTAATATGCCCCTCAACTAACTTTTTTTATTTACTTTTTTACTGTTTCTCTGATGATTCTTCTTTTATAGCACATGTCAAACAATGCTCATGTTTCCTTTTCCGCAGTGGGACCTGAGAGAACAGATAGATAACAGGGTATACTTTCAGATCCCAACCTCATGTAATGTTACAAATTAACCCATCATTGAGGCTGTCCCTAAATTTTCCCAAAAACCTTGCCTATTTTAGTATCTTTCTGTAATAGGAGGCAGAGGTTTTACACATGTAGCAACTGACCTTGCTGTAGCAGTTTCTACTCATATTGGATGTACTGGAATCAACTTCCCTTTAGTTTTGACATGTCCACATTAAACCTAATTGGCATCCCTCCTAAAAAAAAAATCACATTGGTATTTATGATCTGAAAAGATTCAAAGTACTGAACTTCCCAAAACAATGTTTGCGCATGTCTCTTGGCAGGCCCAGATATTGTACAATTTTAAAACACATACTAACTCATCACCCAGTTTACAGTAGCACCACCAATATTCAAAGACAGCAGCCATGAGCCAATAAGTCCAGGGACTACTAGCTCTGAGGTTTCGATTTGAGACAATCAGTGAGGTTTGTTTTTGCAATACAGATATTTTTGATATCACCTTATTAGTTGAGTTTAGTGGGACCTTTGTAAGACTAGTAATTCTGTTAGTTTGCTTTGGGGTTTAGGCAGTGATCAGGGCCTGTCAAATTGGAGTACCTTGCTCATCGTTAAAAAATCCTTGTACAGATGCTCTTTCTGTTGAAGTAGCCCAGAATCGTTTGTTAGATTTTTATATGCGGCACCCATGTAAAAAAAAATGATGTTGGTTGGAAAGGTAGGAGGAGAACCAGTGAGGACAATGCTGGTGAATCCCATTCATGATTACAGGGTGCCCATGAGGGTAGAATGGTTGACTGAATTAAAGTCAACTAAGAGATTCAGCAATACCAAGGGGCATGGGTCATCTCCCTCAGCGGTCTGGAGGCCGTCCTCCAGCAGTCTCTGTGCTGCAGCATGATCTAAAGTCAGACAGGTGGTCATGCAGGAAAAGGTTAGTATTAATATGATCTTGGAAATGCACATAGACTGCTTTTTCATTGATCTTACTGATGAATGGTGCTGAATCAGTGATGGGCCTGTGGTTGGCGAGGTAATTAGGATCTAGAGCAGGTTTTTTTCTTTTCAGAAGTGGGATGCTCTGGCCTGTTCTGAGAGCTTCTGGGAAGATGTCTTGAGTGAGGAAGGCATTGACAGTCATAAGTAGGAGTGAGAGATCTTACTCAGAGAGAACTTTCATGAATGACAAAGGTAAAACCTCGTTTTCATAAAAAGGGCTTTTAAGGATGACCATTGTAGGATTCTGTTGGAAGGGGTCACTCAAGTTTTTTGTTGTCAATGTGCTGTTGGATCTATGGCATTTTTCGCCATAATAAAAGATTGATTGAGTGAGTGGGTGAGTAAGTAAAAGACTTATAAAGCATGCAAATTCCCAGTTGCATCTTGGCCTTACCACCAGAACAAGCCCAAAAACGGAAGCTATTGTAAGGGGGAACATGCGAAAAACCAAGTTTTTAGAGTTTCCTGAAATGTGAGAGATCTGATTGAGTTTTAGGTTTGAAGGACAGGGAGTTCCAAAGTTTACATGTAGAAAAAAATAAACCTCTACAGCCCCCAACAGACCTTATTAAATTTGAGGACGGCCGCAGTTTTGGCTGCAGAAAAGCAAAGCATGCTCTTAGGGGAATACCATTGGAAGATTTTTTTGAAGTAAACCGGGCCGGAATTATGAAGTGCTTTATATACCATGCAGAGGGCCTTGACTTGGACCAGTTCGCAAATTTGAAGCCAACCAAGGTTGACGATGGCTTTGGAAACCAGACTGAATTTCAGAATTTTTTTGATCAGTTGGGCTGCAGCATTGTGGAGAATCTGGAGTTTATTCAACAGACGCTGTTGGATACCCACATACAAAACATAATAGTCAATCCTAATGACTAAGGCAATGTTAACAGATTTTTGAGGTCTTGTGGGATAAGCAGACAAATCTTCCTCAAGAGTCACCACAGGAAAAAGCAGGATGAGGTGACTTGACTTTCATGGCCTGAAAATGATAGTTTCCTGTCAAAGAGAACCCCCTACATTTTTGGCGTTATCAACTGGACAGGGGAGCGGACCAAGGTTCTGAGGCCACTATGCATCTGACCAGAAGGAATTATCCTTGCCAAATAAAAGTACCTCTGTCTTGTTTGAATTTAACTTAAGACAGTTTTCCCTCATCCAGATCACAATTTGTTCCATATATTTATTACACTGTTTGGCCACCACTTCGACATCACACAAGACTGAATATACAATCTGTGTTTTGCCAGCATATGAGTTCACAGAAAAACCAAAAGATCAAATCATGTTCACCAATGGAGTCACATATATATTGAACAGAGTGGGGTTCAAAGATGACCTTTGGAGCACCCCACATGAGAGGGAGAAAGGCTCAGATGTAAAATTGCCAGGGATACCATTTGCTTTTTATCCACCAGAAAATAATATAAAAGGGTGGAATCATTGATACCTATGGGCTTGGGTCAATCTTACGATATCAAATGCAGGCAATAAATCCAGAGTAATCAAAGCTGCATTGCCGCTCTTATTGCACTTTTCTTTGGAGGGAGGAATGGGTGCGCCTGGCAAGGGGTTGTTGCGGTGTTTGATTGTCTTCAAAAACATTCTGCTTCTTTTGGTGTCTTTAATGATGGTACTGGTATGGTACTTTGCTTTGGCTGAAGAAATGGCCTGCCTGCGTTGTATGTGGAGTATCTTAACATAATATGTGTATCTATAAGCTGTCTGTCCACCCAGGTCTGGGGTCTCTTGATGCTGAAATAACAGATGCCCGTTGTTACCCAACTCAATGGTACTTACTTTATTAACCCTGGAAGGTTGAAAAGTGAGTGGACCTGCCAGGATTGGAGCCTGTAACCAAGAGATCAAACACAAAACCTGGAGTAGATGTATTAGTCCACGGACCCACCAACTCATCCCAAACCTCTTCAAGCCCTAACGTGCTCAAACAGGCAATGCCCTTGTCTGTATCTGATTTAACTAGCACAAACAGACGTTTGAACCATTTGCTGGAATGCCCAAGTGATGGGATGCTCTAATGAGCTGATTCAAATAGGGAGAAGGAAGGACTTGATATCATTTTGAGTGCATATGGATGATGGAAAATGCAGCAATGTTTTTTTTCTGTGCAGGTGAATGATGGAAAATTAAACCAGCTTGCCCGGCTTCTTCTTGTAAAAACGTTTTTGGCAGGAAGCAAGTTGTGTCACTTCTGTGCAAATTAATGATGAAAAGTGCAGAGATTTGTCCCTGTGAGGCAGTTCCTGTAAATGCAAGAAATGTATGCTGGGCCTGCAGGCATCTTCAAATTTGGCAGGCAGATTACCCTTGCCATGGCAGGAATAAAGTACTACTCTGGGCAATGGCACATAATCCATCTACCAAAGGCTAAATCAGGCCTTATATCCCCAAAAGCTAAGTTGTGCAAGAGGCATTTGGTGGCGGATTCTGGTCTTGGCGAAAGGTGGTTCTCTATCCTCTCTTGATGGAAGGTCTTTGACTCTTAGCTGTGTGTCTGGGACCGAGGGAATATAACATATGGGCACTGAGAGTTAGACCAGTATCACCATGGGCATTTAAAAGGACAGTTTAGAAAAAGAGGTGTTTATTCTTTGTACGGACAAGGCATTTTGCATCACAGATAAATAGAACAATGCTCTGAGGTAAAACAGTAAATAACTCGCTGATTGAAGCTCAATGTTCTCATCCACCAGTATTTTAATGGCGTACTGCTGGCAGGAAAACAGATTACAGAGTCAAGTCAAGATTGAGAAGACTGAAATAAACAAGACAGGAGAATTGATTGAAAGAAGCATTTGCATAGCCAATAGGTCTCACTTTAGGGATCTATTGTCTTTGCCAATATATTGTATCCATGCTGCACAGCTCCCAGCTGTCCAGTAAGGCTAAAGAATTAAAATAAAAACATATTTGACACAGATGGTCATTTTGTAAGCATGACCACCACAAATGCACCCACAAAATGATGCATGATCCTTTTTTGTTGTTAGTTACCGATCCAAGTTGGGCTGATAACAAAAAAGAAAAAAAGCTGGGAACAAGCAGAATGGAGAATGCTGACATGGGACAGAAACAACAAGGGAAGGGCAGAGAAGACACTGTGAGAGAAAGCAACATGGAGGAAGAGCACAGAAGCACACAGTGAGACAGAACAAATGGAGATAGGGAGCACAAAAGCACATGATGCAACAGAACATCAAAGAGACTGATGCCGGGGAAGCAACATTGGGGACACAAACAACAGGAGAGGGGCGCAGAAGCAAATGGCAATACTGAGCAACACAACCACTGAGGGAGGGATCAGGGAAGCATGAGGCAAGAAGGAGCAAGAAAATACGGGGCAGGGAAGCACATGATAGAGACAGCTAGAAACACACGTACTTTTGTAGAGTGCTTAGTTAACAAGAAAAAAGTAGTGCCAAAAAGACAAGCAGTGTAAGGAATAAGTAATGTGTCTGTGTGCCAGGAAGTGACACACATACAAGGGGGAAGTAAAGTCTACATAAACCATCAAATAAGCAGCAAACATATGACAGTGACAATGGGGCCAACCAATGTTATACCATAAGCAGGCTCTGAGCCCTCAGTGAACTAACAAAATATCTTGCTACAGACAATATACACTCTGTCATATGTGAGACTTAAAAATTAGGAACTGCAAAGCAAACACAGCTAATGAACACATTGCTTACTGGCAATCTTCATTACCCATTTTTGTAGTCCTCCCAGTCATAAGTGATTGAGGCATTACTACCTCTGACAGACCTTTTAATACACTTAGGAAGTCCTAAGCCCTTATTTTATGTCTTTTTTCTATCTCCATGGAATGAGTAGAAAAATTTTGTTCCCTTTGTACATCACACAAATAAAATTAGAGGTAAAAGAATGGGGAAGGGGAGGAATGTGGGATGGGACAAAGAGGACTATGAATCAGAGTAGTGAAGATTACTGGTAAGCAATGTGTTCACCCCCCATCATCTTTGTCCTTGGGTGTCGCCGTCATAACTGATTGAGAAAATCACAAGCTTCAAAAACTTGCACCAACCATTTATTGATGCAGAAAACAAATATATCTAAGTGACAATAACTTCATTGTCATTTTTAGCACAGTAAATGCAAAGTTAAAACATTGATTGTCTGTTAGGTCTCATCTATATTGCTTTACAAATGTCAGAAGTGATTACCATATAGTGACTCTACATATCTCCTATAGAGATGCACCCCCACTAGTTCATCCCAAGAAGCAAAAACTCACCTTGTGGATCTTGTGTGAACTGATGCTGTAGGAGAAACTCCTACACTTTTGTATATTTCTGAAATGGCTTGTTTCACCCATCTGCTTATTATTTGGAAAGCTGTTTTCTACCCATATTTGCAGAGCCATGGAACATAAACAGAATTGTACACTTTGAATTCTTTTGTGTGCTCTAAATAGACTGATAAGGCTTTCCTGACATCTAGAGATGGGGTTGTTTGAGAATCTCTTTCTGATAAGAAAACTGGTAATATTATTTCCTGGAAAAGGTGGAAATGGGAATTCATTTTGGGGATAAACTTTAGGTCCAGAGTCAGGACTACTTTCTCC
Organism: Pleurodeles waltl; assembly: GCF_031143425.1. NCBI lineage: Eukaryota > Metazoa > Chordata > Amphibia > Caudata > Salamandridae > Pleurodeles > Pleurodeles waltl. The sequence continues at coordinate 1,422,140,706 of NC_090444.1, forward strand.
AGGAAGAACTGCAAAAAAGGTTAGGAAATAACCAAAGCTCCTAATTCTTCCAGCCTTCCTGCTGGGGTAATGTCTTGCAAAAAGGCTCGTTTCGAAGGCAACCAACCTAAGATCAACAACCTGTAAACATTTCAAGGGGGCTTGTTGTAACTGTTTCAAAACTATGAAAATAAATCTTAGGTTACGTGGAAGTTTACACTGTCGGTCTTTCTAAACTTAAAACTCTTTAAGAGTCACATAACCAGTGGAGAAATATCTGTATAATGTTGACTCAAATTAAGGACTATAATGGCAACCCACTGAGTCAAGAGTGTAGAAGGTGATAACCCCTTCACAAAACAATATACAAGGAACCTAAGAATTTTGAATAAATCCAAGGATAGAGGATGAATATCCTTTAATATGCACCACCTTTGGAATGAACTTCAGTGTTTTTTTTTTTTAGAACAAGGTTGATTTCCTTCTGAACAGCCTAACTGGTGTAAGCCTACTCACTCACATTCCAAACGATCAAGCGGAGATGTTCAAGTTACATTAGTGGCAGAAGAGGGAATTGAATAGGTAATGGCTGAACTGAAGGGTGGAAATAATACCATCTGGACAGAGACATCAGAAGAAGAACCAAGTCTGTCAAAAACAAAATGGTCCTACAAGAATTATTGAGTCCCACTCCTCCTAAATCTTCTGAAGTACCTGTAGGAGTAGGGAAATCAGCGGGAAGGGATACAGAATCCCTGTGGGCCTCACGACTGAGAGATCATCTACTGCCCATGCGTAAAGACACCATATCTCTGTACAAAATGCTGTGATCATCAAATTGTGTACTGAGAAAAATATATATATATATCCACGGTGTCTCAAACTGTGCACATATCTGATGTTTTATGTTGCTAGTCGATTGATATTGGTGTTCTTTGTTCCTCCTTGTAGATTCAAGTAGGCTCTTGTCACCTGGTTGTAGGTGCTGAGAACAACATTGGAATTCCTCAAATGGTGACCGAAAACCTGTGGTGCTTTCCACATCACAGTTTACTGCCTCCAGTTTGAGGAGTGTCATTCCTCCAACCACTGGTCCTTTATCTCTATATCCTCTAGGGTTTCTCCTTATCACCATAGCCTGCATCTATGGTAAACCTGGACCCTTTTCAAGAGATTGTCTTTCACCAACCTCCACTGTAATTCTTGATGTATCTGGGAGGGGGTAACTGGAATCTGTTGATTGAATCACTGGGGAGTTCGTGACCAATGGACAAGTAAGTGGTTTACTAGATGCTTGAGATGGAAATGTTTCCAAAGGATTACTACTTGTGCTGCTGCCATTCGTCACTGAAATGTCAACCACCTCCCATGGCTGAGAGTGGCTGTTGGCTGAGCAGGAAAGGTAGATTGTTTAAAATTGTTAAAATCCTGTTGCAAGGCTAAAAGACTCAGCCAAACTCAGTTCAGTTACTTCCCTGGCATTGTGCTGAGTCTTTGAAAGAGAAGTAGAAAAAAGCTAGTTGTCAAGATATGGAAATATTAATTGATTCATTGATTAGTAATTGAAGGTAGGGTACAACAGGCGGTAGTACCTTAGTGAATATTCTAAGAGTTATTGTGAGTCCAAAGGGAAGAGCTTGAAACTGTAGATGTTGGTCCTCCACATCGAAATGCAGGAACACCTGACTGTCCAGATGGATAGGGACATGGAAATAGGCATCTTGCAAGTCAAGAGTCATTAGGATATCCTCTTATGATGTTAGCTGCAAAGTGGACTAGATGTAAATCATACATAACTTTTCCATTAGGACATTTATGTTTAAAGCCTTTGAGACCAAGACTGGCCTGCATATGCTGTCTGCTTGTGGCACTTAAAAGAGAATACAATAAAATCCTGTTTAACTTTGATGGCCTGGGACAAGAATTACTGCTCAGAAGTTTCCTTCTGAGCAGTAATCAGGTTTGTTTGCAGGATCAGAGTGGGTACAAATTATACATATATTGTACGGAAAAGTGTTCTAATGATCAAATGGTGATAGCATGAACTAGGGCCCATATTTATACCCTGTTTGCGCTGAATTTACATAATTTTTTTTATGCAAAGTTGGTGCATACGTAACTCTAGTGTCACAATATTGCAGATTACACTATTTTTTGGATGCACGAACCTACGTTGCATCAATGAGATCCAATGTAGGCATTCCCATCCAAAAAATGGTGCTGTCCGCATAGCCCCATATTTATCCCCCCTTGCTAAAATGACGCACGGGTGAGAGGAGGGGCTAAATAATGGTGGAAAGCTTGCTTTGCACCATTTTTTAACGCCTGGGTCAGCCCAGGCATTAGGGGACCTGTGGACCCATTCCATGGACCCATTCCATGGTTAAAAACCATGGAACGGGTCCACAGTTACTCTCCCAAGCTCCAGGAATACCCCCCACAAAAGGGACACTGGAGAATGGGGGACCCCATCCCAGGTAAGTTGGGTAAGTGCATTTTTTTGCCTCTAAACAGGCTAGGGTAATTTTCCGATGCACAACCCCCTCCTTCCCTACCGCCACCCCCACCCAGCTAGCGTCTTCTTCTGAGACGCTAGCCCAAGTTTAGCGCCGGCTTGCGCTATACCTTTAATATGATGCCTGGCTGGTGGTGTGGAATGGCGCAAGCTGGTGCTGTACTTTTTGCCACAAAACTGTGTTTGCGCAGTTTTATGGCAAAAAGAATAAATCTGGGCCTGGGTACGATATGTTGAAAGGAAGAGAAACTGATCTGAAGTATCTGTGTCATGAAAGACTTGCTTGGTTTGCTTTTTCACAGATTGAAATGTGCTGATTTACTACTGGGTTCAGATAAATAAGAAAAGTTGTGGGCTAAGCGGTCTAATGCTTTCTTTTAAGGTCACCCAAAATACATTACATGTGGCTATATAGTGTGGTTGGAGTTTAGAAACGTTGCATATCTACAAATCTAAAACATAATTTGTTTTGTGTTTTTGACTGCACCTATCATTTTCAACTGCACAGTCAGTAATGTACACTGACTGATTTGAGTAGGTTTGTGTTGTTAAGATACAGCATTAAAGAATTCAATTACTGCAATTACAGTCTAACCAGTTAAATACCCAACATGTAGGTCTGGCCTAAAGACAACTTTAGCTGTCTTGCCAACCTCATGATTCCTAAAAACTTCATAATAAAAATACATGCATATAGGAGTTTTTCAATCAACCCTATTTATCCATTGGGCTGCTCAAATGTCAGTCAAAGTACGCTCCCACCCACTTTTGCTATTGAATACCTTCACTTTGAGTGACTGCATTTTTCCTGTGCACATGTAAAAATCCACATAAAAAACCATAGCCTCTGAATGTTAGATAGTTAAAGGCACTTGTAATTACTAGTAAATGCTAGTACTTAGGAATATTAGATTGTCATCACTTATGTCACTAAAAATCAAGAAAATTATTGAAATCTGCCTTATTGGCTCACTATCATAAGCCATTATGGTATATTAATTTAACCTATGAAAAACAGCACAAATCATTAAAAAAGATTTATATGCTGAAACTTCACACTGCAGTTTTGTGAAGGTCATTTGAATCACTTGCATCTGACTTGGGATGGGCATCTAATAACAACTTCATGTACTGTATGTTAATGAATGTCTTGCCAGCCTCAAGAAAACATCCCTTCATAAAATATACATACATGAGTAAAATCAATCTTATTTTATTTACATCAATCATATTTATGTATTGGTTTCCTCAACTGATTTTGACATTGTGCTTCTTCCTACCACAACCCACAGCAAAAGGCAGTGGGCCACTGCATTTTACTGGTGCACATATTACCATTCAAAAAACATTTTGCTAAAAGTAAGGTTGAATGCACTTGAGTTGACCAGTGATCCCTGGAACCTATATAAACTAGGCTGTAACACAAGTGTTCTATAGTAATCAAGATATTTATTAAAATTTGCAATGCTGACTCATTATCATTACCCAAAATTGGCATATATATTCATTCTATAGAAAACAAGCACAAATCATTAAAGCAACAAAAGTGTGTAGGTACATTTTAATGTTGAAGCCTTGTGCCCTCGTCTTTGGGAAATTTGCTTAAAGCAGTTACATGTGACTCGAGTGTGACATATAGTTATGACTTGAAGTACTGCAGCTTTGTGACGACTTCACGTAGTTGGATCCGACTCTAAAAGGACCTCTCGTAATGACTTCAGGTACTACAGCATTGTTAAAGACTTCAAGCTGTTGATTTTGACTCTAGAGTGACAGCTAATAATGACTTGCAGTAGTCCAGGTATGTGAAAGGAAAGACCTATTGGCTTTGCAAATGCTTGTTATATTTTGATGTGTGTACATATTTCTGATGGATGTCAGTGTGCTACCACACACTATGTAATAAATAAGATTTCCTGAAATATCCCCACGTTCCTTGATCCAGTGCCTTCTTTCATTAAATGTTTACCAAATTACATCACATTCTTAATTGCCAATTCTAAATTTGGGTCTGGCTGGTTATTTCTAAATTCTGTTGAACTGATTTGCATACTTCTTGTGACTTCACCCTTGGGCCCAACCATATCACAAATTGTAAGGAATTTCTTTCCTCTGCTGCAACACTCTTCCATGATGTTCATGCACTGATATGTTCATGAAAAAGTTTCCTGATACGGGAGTGCTAGCTGATCCTCCACAATGTTCAATGAATTGATTTTGGTGTGGGTAGCATGCGAGGCTGCCTCAACTGCTACCTGTTTTTTCTCAAATCTCCTTAAGTGGTGGAGCTCAAATATGACCCTGAATTAAGGGGTTGCTGTCCTGCTTATCAGAACCTGTTGTGGCATCTGTCAGGCCCTCTTCCAACTGCATAAAAAAAGTTCAGGAGACAACCTTGACAAGTGTGAAGCAATTTGTGTGTGAGTTAGTTAAGGCATCTCTTTTGAAATGTAAGGGGAGCTGTGCAAAGCTCTGCACCTCCCATCCTGCCAACATTATCCTCCCTTTGTTCACTGTCTGGGAGGAATACACAAAGGCTGATTGCCAACCACACCTATTCATATGACCCAGGATATAGCTTGCAGGCACCAAATGGCTAGGAAAAAGTCAACTTTCTACAAGTGGCAATTTCAGAATTATAACTTAAATTCTGACTTTACCATTAAGAAAGATTTTAAATTTAAATTTGTATACACCAACCAAGACATTTATACCTGTTCCCAAACAACAGTTACGACTTATCAAATATAATAAGGTAACTCAATGTTTTTCTATGGGAGAAGTAGGCCTCGCAGTAATCAAAAACAAAAGTGTGCGTTCTTCATTACTAGGAGATGTAAAACTTAAAAAGTTCATGTCCAATTTTTTAAATACAATGCTCTCCTCCCTGTGGACTGTCTAGGGCCTACCCTGGAGTTAGTTTAGGGTCTACCCTGGGGGGTGATATATATGTATCATAGAGGGGGGTTTAGGCTTGGCAAAATGTCTATTTTGCCAAGCCGAATTGACAGTCTAAAACAGCACAAAGGCAGCAATGGCAGGCCTGAGGCATGTTTTTAAAGGGCTGCTTAAGTGGGTGGCACAATAAGTGATGCAGGGCCACTTGTAGCATTTTATTTACTGGTCCTCAGGTATATGGTATGAATTTTACTAGGGATCTATAAGTAAAGTAAATATGCCAATCAGATGGAAGCCAGTTTTACCATGTTTTGGGGACTGACCACAGCACTTTAGCAGTGGTTAGCAGTGGTAAATGGCACTAAGTGCCAGCAAAAGCGGCTTCAGAAAACAGAAGAGGTGAAGGCAAATAGTTTGTGGTTGACCCTGCAGAGTAGGCCAAGCCCAATCACAACTCCTATTGAAAGATTTGGTTTCCGTGCTACAACTACTCAGATGACTCTCCTAACATAATACAGTAAAGCAATTTCTGCAATTATTCCCTAGTATTACTTTGTGAAACTTTGGCAAGTCACATTTTCTTAGTACAATTTTATTTTTGAATCCTTTCCTTGTACCTAACCTGTTAGTAAACACCTGTTAGTAACCACCTCTAGGTGATTTTGAACTTCTGTGGAATTCACCAAAATATTCTTTTTGCACATGACTGTAAATACATACATAGGGAAGATTGATGAATTAAACCTAATAATGTTTTTTCCTCTTTTTTGACACAAGTCCACTACTTTTCCTATAGTTGAAAGCCACAGCCACAATGAAATTACAGGCCATGTCAATTAGTTCTACACTGAATCCTTTCAATCTTAAATTCATTTAAAAAACTCATCCCTGATTAAACTCTAAAATGTTTTGGTACTCTTCATGTGACCCAGTGTCATACCTGGTCCCGAGTCTATGAGCATTTTGAGCTACACACTACCTCTTCCAATGTTAGAATTTGGATGTTTGAGATGCTTTTTCCCTTACTCTATCATAATCCATAGTTTCAAAGCTGTTCTGTGAATGCTTACATTCTACATCTTGTATGACCATGACTTCAAGAACTATACTAAGCACATAGAAAACATTTGTAGTCAACACTCATTACCTACTGACACATCATAAAGTGTATTTATAGTTCTGCAACTACAACTGCGGTCACAACTACTTTTAAACATCCCTGTGTAATGTACTAATTCCCTACACTTTATGTATGTGGCATTTCCTATTGTTAGCCTGAGGATTCCTACTTTAATACCTCATGCACACATTTCTACTGTTAGTTCATAGTCTTTGCCTTTCACTAACACCATTCTTACTGACAGAATTTTCCACCTTAACAGAGTATTTCGACTAACACCCATCCCTCATCTCTTTCAGAGTTTTAACAAGTTCTGATATCATCATATTGTTTTCGTTCATTATTTTTACACATTTGGACATCAACTCCTCTCCCCAAGCTTCAGCCAATGTGGAATTAAGGGCACTCCAAAGTTATTTCTGAACACTTTTATTTGAGATATGGTACATCATTTGGTGTGATGCATATTCATTATGGTTTCCAGTAGGCCCAGGTGGAATTATTATTTTGCTTGTGGAATTGGTGGAATTTGGTAATTCTGTGTTACGTTCATAACGTGGAGCTCCTGACAAATTCTGCCAATCAGCTCATGGTAGAATTATTCTGCCATTCACGCCTCACAATGTTCACAGGAATAACATGAGGAAATGCAATGTGAGCTTGCAAACACGAGCAAGGTTTGCCATTCCCTGGCGCGATTTCCAATCACCACTAAACATTCTGACACCATTTTATAATGCTAGGTGATGCAAGATGTCCATCATCAGGTTAACACATGCTTATCAGCACATGCAAGATTTGCTGTCCCATGAACAATTTCCACTCGCCATGGAGCCATCCGGTGCCATTTTGTAATGCTGATGGTTGCGAGCAGTCCAGGCTGCTTCTCAATTAGATTTTTTTACTCAAGAAGCAGCAAATCAACTCAAAAGTACCTTTTTAAATAAATATTCTACTCAACGGGATGATTCGGGTAGTTGTTTAGGGCAAAAAACATTTTTTTATTTTACAATTTTTTTCAACAGGAAGGAAGTGCCATAGACACTCCAGTTTCCTCTTCCTGTCCAGAAGGTACCTCCCAGTGCATTGTCCATCTCTTCGTCAGTTGTAATTAAGATTTTGAAGTGAAAGGATCACTCTCTTTGTCTGCAATTCCTACTGCATATATTTACCATTAGATTTTTAGGACTTTGTTTTTGTGAAAGCAGAGCAAGTAAGTTGAAAAACTTTTGGGTAAGAGTGTTGTTTGATAGAGGGCATGCTCAAGTATATATTTGCATCTTTAATTGGTGTTTAAATTTGGTTGTGGCTGTGGTGGGTGGCCTAGAGTTGCTTTCCTCAAGACTGCAGTGAATTAGAGTTTCCTGCAAAGTGGTACTCTGCGTCTACAACATTCACAGAGAAATACCCATTTGTACGTTGAGACATTTTCTCACAACATCAGCTGTTTTATTATAAAAACACTTTTCTGTCCCACACACGTTTGAGCGAGATTCCAGCCAGAAAACGATGGCTGCATGCTGATTGCCTTCGCTAAAGCTGCTTGCTTAGACTACCGGACACCCGGCTACATTGATATGGTATCTTTCTAGACAATAGGCTTCCTTGCTCATATATAGGAGATGATGTCTTCCCGGGGGAAACCTGGAGGGCAGATTAGAGCTTCTTACGCTGTGCTCTAACATAGCTTAGGTAGGACCACATATATTACGCTTGGTGACAGTATGGTAGGACTTTCCCAGTGTTTCATTATTCTTGTCACCATTTTGCTTTTAGCGTGTTTTATCACTTCTAGCTTCTTAGTGCTTTTATTTTTTTATTGTTAGGTTGTTTTACTACCTCCGAACCGGCAAGGAGAGGCTGTTGTATAGCCATGGTAGTCATGTTTTATAGACATGTTATTTTAGCAACTAGGCCTGCTGCTTGTGACCTTTAGCCCAGTTACATTTTATTAAACTTCATTTTATTATTTTAGCAGAGGCCTCACTTGTGGTGCTGTTTTATTTTTTAGTTGTTCTTTCACCTAGGAATGCATTGCATTTTTATCAAGGCATTCTTTTCACATTCTGATTTCCTCAAGGCTGCAGCAAGATAGAGTTGCCGGTAAAGTGGTACACTGCGTCTCAAACACACACAGAAACATACACATTCTTATGTGGGGACATGTTCTCATAACATCATCTGTTTTATTATAAAAACACTTCTCTGTCCCACACACGTTAGAGGGAGATTCCAGCCAGAAGACCATGACTGCATGCTGATTGTTGATTGCTTTCGACTACAGCTGCTTGCTTACACTACCGGATCACTGGCCTACATGCGGATGGTGTCTTTATAGACAATGGGCTTGCTCATCCTAGTTATTGCAATTCACGCCATTTTATCTAAGATGCAGCTAATGCAATAAACCTTATTGAACCATTCTCTGCCTCTGTTTGTCTCTGCATGTGTGAGACCAATGTAACAGAGAGAAAAGGATGAGATCTGAGCCACCATGATTTCCCTGAGAAGTCGTTCCTGTCATGCGTCTGGTTGCCACAAATCACCCCTGCTCTTGGGTGAGGCGCTACTAGTTAGCCAGAAAACCAGATCAGGATGACAGTTGTCACATGGTGTGGAATTGGACTCAGTTCCCCACAGTTCAGGTGATTCTGCCACCTGAATCAAGCAGCCTCATTAGGATAATTAGAGCCTACGTGACATGGCGATGCCCACGTTTGGTCTGACACTAATGTTTGAACCCTCCTGAGTATCTCTGTCTCACTATGTGCTAAAGGCACCTCAATACTATATGGAGACTTCCGTGGTACTGAGGATTTCTTCCTCAGCTAGGTAGGTAGTACTTATCCAACGCTGTAGTTGTTCAAGCTTGAACTTTAAAAGGTTCAATCCCCATTTGGTGTCCTTATCTCTGAACATGTAAATCCACCCATGGCGTACCCACAACAGGTAGCAGTGGCAGTAAACATGCAACCTCCCCTCACTGTTTATTTGCTAGCAAATGGCCTCACAGTCCAGGGGGGTCCTATAACATTTGTAGTTGATTCTCTTCCAGCCTACAGAACAAAAATACTTTATTCTTGGGTCGCTTTTCCAGCAGTTGATGGGAACACTAATACATTTCATCACTACACACATCTGCTAACATACCTGCACAATACAGAGCTTATGCATACTTCGAAATACCTCTATCTCATCAAGACCATAATAACTGGCTTGATGGCACCCTACCACTCACAATATTACATGTTAGGTTAGGTCCTCTGAACAATGATGGTCCTACCTGGCCTTTATTGGCCACAGCAGCAGCCTTGGCGGTAGCTGAGGTTCACTGCCTATACACTGAGCTTACAGCAATATACAGACTCTTGGTACAGTTTGTTATGCGGATATTAAATACTACCCCAGCACGTGCTGCCCCAGCGCAACTACATGCAGTCACACCAGGCATTAATCTTGCAACTGTACATTTGATCATGGATAGAACAACCGTTAAACAGGAGGAGATTCTATTCTGGCTAGCTCAAAAAATAAATGCGCTGGAAGCAGTCTATTCCCATATGGGACCTCAGGATAAACATAGAGTTCTCACTATGTGCTTGCCATTTGGGATGGTTCCCATAGTTGATAAATACAATACTTGGGATACAGTATTTGCCACTCTCTATACTACCGCACATGGTACATTGACAGTTGCCAATCTTCTAGAGGTGTTAAAACACATTCAAGATGAATACGAGGCTGCCCTAGCCCTGAATTTGGGGATGCAAATAATGGGCAATGTTGCCACACTATCTTTAATCATATTAACTAACCTTAAAGGGGAAGCAGTTGCACTACCAGTGTGTATGCGGCTCCGGGATGTTCCTGCACAGGATTAAGAACGCAAGCTGCCAAAGATTATCACTGAGACCTAATCTAGCATCAGTAATGATAGTCTGGGGGCAGACCTACTAAACCACAATTAAGGGGTAAATCTAATAAAGATTCTACCAGGCAAGCACCTGATGGTTCTAAAAAAAATGCTGGGATACACAAAAACAAACACCTAGAAAAGAAAGGGGAGAATCTATGCATTTGGAGAGCCCTCAAATTTGCTATAATCTTAGAAATGGAGATAATATGAAAACGCCTGACGGATATCAAAATACTGCTACACGCCAATCTCATTCCTTTCAGGACTCATGGGATAAACGCATTGAGAGAGGTGGGCAATTAGAGCAGTGAACTGAGTATGTGAAACTGAGAAAGGACTCAGCACGCTTGTGTGAAGTTTCTGTTAAGAAAGAAGATAAATGTCCCCAACAAAAACCTCAACTCAAAAAGAAAAAAAGTGGCAGTGGTTACTATACGACATACCACTTAGGATGAGAGCTTTACTGAAGAACAGGACGTGGACACTGGCACTGCTACACAGCGCAACAGAGGTCACAACAGTTCACCGGAATCTTCAAGAGCATCTGAAGGTGAAAGCAACTGATTACTTTTTATAAGTCAAGATTGGGGACATGTCTGTCTCTACACCGGATAGGGTGTATAAACTAAAATTACAATTAGAAGGAGACATTAAGTGCACAGTAGACGTCATCTTTTGGGATCGCGTTTGTTACCATTTATGAAATGTTGCTGGCCGAAAAGGATTGGGCACCAGACTTTGTACGTAATTTCCCATATTGGCAAGAGGTAATTGAACCTTACTTCTCACCCCTCGTTCCCAGAGAGCTCAGGGAAGCTTACGCCATTTATTGGGCTAAGGAATAGGCACCCGCGTTATATCACAACCACATAGGGTGGGATAAAGATTACCCCTATCATATAATACTAATTAGAACTTCACCACAACCTCAACCGCAATATCCAATAAAGCATGAAGCTAAAGCATCTGTGAGGGAAATCCTTACACAACTAGAGTACCAGGGCATAATTGAACCCTTTGTCTCACCAATCAACAATCCATTGTTCCCAGTAGCTAAACTGGACCATTCTTACAGAATAGTCTTAGACTAAAGGCACTTAAGTAGTCATGCACACGCATTTGCCATACAAAATGCACACAGTACATCATTTATAAACAATGTAGTGCACAAAAAATACAAAACAATTGGATATTTCCAATGGGTTTTTCTTCCAAAATATAGCACCTGAAAGTAGGGACTTGTCAAGTTTCCGCACTTTAGGTTCTGAGAAAAAAAGGCCATCTCCTACAAGCACAGCCCAGGACTGTTTTCAGCTTGTGTTACATCTATTTTACATGACATTGACCCTGAGGAATTATCCTACACAGATGATATGTACCTTTCGTACAATGGCCTCGTACAACATGTAAGGTGAGTAGCCCGCACTGTTGTGGGATTTGCCGAATTAAGCTACAAATTCAATTGAAAAAAAAACAAAAATAGCCTTCTTTAGTGTCCTGTTTTAGGGATACAAATTACCAGATGAAGGAAAGAGCCTAGTGCCACAGTTTATAGAAACAATGCACACAATTACAACCTCCAAACACTATCAAAAAGCTCCAGTCGTTGTTGGGCTTTTTAAACTTTGGCAGAACATACATTCCTGATTATGCATAATGCACTGAACCATTATATTACTTAATATGTTGTGACTTTTTAAGCAAATTTTGGACAGTTGAACAGACACATATTCTCAGAACATTGCAACAAGACATGCTTGCAGCTAAACATTTACACACTAGGGAAAACAAAACACACTTGGTCATCAGAGTAATTGCTGATGCCATTGGTTTTACCTATGTTACATTCAAAGAGGGTGAGACCATCCCGATTGCATACAAATCATATTTATATTCTATTGCAGAACAACTCTTTGCTCCCACAGAGAAAATTCTCACTGCTGTTCAGATTGCTGCCATTAAAGAGAGACCCCTGACCCAGGGGAAACTCATTCTTGTCCTATCTCCGATCCCAGTCTTTGAGGCTGTCACCAAAGCTAGTATTCCTAATGCAAAAGCACTACATCCACATTGGATTCAGTGGGCAACGTCTGTGCGGATACTGGTGTTGACTATGTTTTTGACCCAAAATTACAAACTCAAGAATTATTGCAATATGAACTCGAATACCCTCTTCCAGCAAACACATTGCCTATCGAACAATACCAAACATTCATTTACACTGATAGGTCAGCCCAACCCGTAGTAGGCACAAAACACCAATACTCCGCTGCTTGCACAGTCCTGAGTGGCCACATGAAAGATGGTGAATTCCATCCACAACACACTTACCTGCAGACCTTAGAGGACTGCACTGCACACCTAGCAGAGCTCAAGGCTCTGGTGATGGCACTGGAACAGTCCTTCAATGAGTATCTGCATTACTGGCACCAGAATTAGTTCAGAGATTCAAAAGGCAACACCATTAAACACATACTCCTTGGGGGAAAGTAGCAGATCTTAAGGAAATGCTACCCAATGTCCATGTTGTACATACACTGGGACATCAGGGTGTTGGAATACACGTTACTGGCAATACCTTGGCTGATGAAGCAGCCAAGTCAGCTACGGCTTCTGTTGCTGCAATAACTCATTCTAGGATGAAAGTGGATAATGAAACACTAGCTGCTGTGAACTTCAGCTGACAGCAAGCCCATGCCAAAGGCATATCCTGCCAAATATTCTTTTCACATATCTATCCTCAATGCTGCCCTAGTAACAATACTAGGGGTGGATGATCGTGTGATCTCCAACAAAGATCAAAGACCAGTGATTATTAAAGCAACACATGAGGGAGTTGCTTCTGCCCATGCTGGTGTGGTGGCTATCACTGTTACAAGCATGTTACTGGTGGCCAGGTCTATACAAACAGACCGAGCAGTATGTCCTATGCTGTGACATCTGCCAGCAAATAAGAGTCCACCGTCAAACGCACACCACAGACACCCCTCCTAATTTCTAACAAATCATTTCAATGTGTGTACTTGGACTGCTGTGGTCCCCTGACACTTGATAGTGCATGCAAATACTATTTAGTTGCTGTTGATTCATGCTCCAGATTTCTATAGGTTTGACCACAATGCTCGGCTGATGCTCAACTTTTATTAAAGGTTGTGAGTCTTTATCAGCACATATTAGTTGCAGCTTTCCACCCGGACCACGGTCTTGCTTTCACCTCAAGGGCTTTCAGGGATGCCATGGGTTTGTTAGGGGTCCAGCTGTATTATTCGTCCCTAGGGAAATAGTTTAATGGAGCGAAGAAACAGTGACTTACAGCAATCCTTTACAGCCAGAGTATTTGGCAAGGGTCGTAGTTGGCTTAATCACCTGTATGGAGTCCAGAGTGCACTTAATCTGCCCAGAAGGTCCCTGTGAGGCGTACCTCATATGAATGCCTGTGCGGAACACAAATGTTTGTTTCAGATCTTGTTTTTTTCTGGCACGGAGAGGGCAGATACACCTTTTGCCACAAATGAACGAGTTACTGTCTTGCAGGACTTACAACAGTTCCATGATGACAACGTATTTGCCAGTGCCCCCTCCTCTGGAGTAGTGGATGACCAATAACACCTACTAGCTGGATTCCTAAAGTTGGGGATGTAGTGCGTGGAAAGATTGCTGTGAAAAAGGAGTTTGGTTCTTCCTATCGTGCACCGGTTCCAGTCCTGAGAATACACCGTACCAGAATTGTCATTCTACCACAGCTGCCTGGTCCTGAAGAAAACCGCTTTGTCTCCTTTGACAATGTCAAGCTACACCATATGGCTGATCCTGCATAGCAGACCTAGAGGATTCCTGGGTAGCATCTAAATCCCTCTCCCTACAAACCAGGACGTCCCTCTACAGGTTTTAAGCAGCAACGCTGACACCTCTCCAAGCTTGAGGAGGGTGGAAAATGACCTTTCATTAGTCCCATTAACTACTTCTGCATCAAGTAATGTCAACAACGCTGAGCGATTCTACTTAAATTCTGCACAAACGGATAGTATGGTCTACTATGAACCGAAGACGGAGACTTTTGCCAGCTCTCCTCTTCCAAACACAGCTTCAGCTTTTGAACGAACTGCTTCTGGATATTTTGCTGACGTCAATGACAATTTCACCGACTCATCTGCCACTTCTGCAACAGAACTGTCAAGAGCACATAAGCTGATAATTTGGCAAAAAATTAAGTATCTTTTTCTTCCATGGAACTGTCTATGGCTCCTATTAACTGTACTTTCCCTCCTTCTTTGGATTGGGTTTATCATTGTCTTTTTCTTATTACTACATGGTCATTACCTCCCTGAACGCTCAACAGTTGAACTGGTGGATGAGGCCCTCAAACCACATTTTTCCTCACATAAGGTCCGCAGAGGCTTGTCCCTAGTGAACATTTCAGCCATACCAATTCCTGATGGGATTGTTGGGGGATAAAGTACCATTTGATATATACAGCCCAACGGACGTCATCCAAATTCCATATGTATTCATACTATCCATGAATGATGTAATAACACTTGGAGTTGTTTCTGATGATTGGGATGTAAAAGGAGTTGATTTTATGATGTCTGATTTAGATATTTTACTGTATTTGAAATTGAAAATGTTTATCAGTCAAGAGAAAATTATGGAGATGTGTATTTATTATTGCCATCATAACATTCACAGAGCAAGTACCCAAAAGACAATTTTCAATTATACACAATGAGAACAATGTCTAACTCTGCCAGTGGGGAATTCCAATTCTGAAAAGTTTGAATATTTTTCCAAGCACAATGTGAAAAATGCTGAGTCGCATTATTTTAGTGATGAAAAGTCAACATATTGTATTAACTGATACAAAATTGATTTATTTTGATTCCTTTGTTTCCCGGTTGGCCATAGAAGGCTATGAATATCTGGTTGAAGTCGATTGACATAAAAAGTGTGTGGGGAACTAAAAATTGGCAAATAAGAGAAAAGGAAGCTTTATGTAGAGCATGCCTGATACCTTTTCAAATGACATTTTTAATTAAACTGTACAACAGACAAGTTGTTTAGGCTTGGCAAAAATGAAGGACTTGAATGAGCCCATTACCCCTGCTAAATTTTACAAATGGCAAAAATACATTAATGCAACTGAAGATCAGCTCGATGAGTGGGTCCAAAATGGATCATTTAACACATCACTTTCACGTCCCGGTGGGTGGTTATTGTGGCCGGTATGCACAAATGGTTGTCATGCACTTTTTGTAAACTCCACAAGGGGTTTTAGAACAAATAGGCCAGACCTTCGCTATGTGTCATCAGAACATTTATGTATAGTAACAACATACAGTGTAGGGAAATTGTGCCAGCAATGGTTAAAGAGTTCCTCTCTGGATGTTGTCAAAAAACACCTTAGTCTTATATCTAACAATACAGATTTGCAAGATTTCTTGTTAGGCCCCAGAAGACAATGTAAAAAGAGCTTCTTAAATGCAATATACAATGAAATTTGGAAACTTTCCCATCAAGAAGCTGCTGCCCGGTTAAGGCAAATAGATCAGGAAAACTTACAGAAACCATTAGCAGTTGTAGATAAGGAGATTAACACCTTGTCCGACCACATATACACTTTAAACAAAATTGTTTCTTCTTCAATAGACATAGTGCAAAGCAACATGTCATCCTTACAACATGGACAGAGCCAGCTAAGGTCCATTATGCAGTTAGCCTGTCACGTTCCCTGGCCACACATTAGCGCAAGGGACATCATTTCAACATTAATCTAATGCCACAACAACAAATAATGGCTAAGAAGCAAGCAACGTATTTCATGTTAAACATCGAGAAATTAGAAAAGTTGCCTTTTACTGTGGCCGAAATACCATCTGCCGAATGGTTAAGACACAGGGTTATTAATCTGCCTATTTCAGCACTTCAATTCATATCCTGCTTGAAACACATCCAGTAGGCAGATTTAAAAGGCTAGGAGATAGTTACATCCATGAGGTGTGGAAGCTTCCCTTTTTGTACAAAATTTTCAATGGCATCAAAGAGGCCTTTCTTAGCGGCAGTGAATGCGAGACTTCTGTGAGCCATTCGATGGTTTGTAAGCAGCTGTCCTTGCACGGGCATGGAACGCTTCAGCAGCTAATTTAGCCTGCTATCTAAAGGGAGTTCCTGTCCCCTTGATTTAGACCTGTGTTCCAAGTGCTCCCGAATGGAAGCTATGTGCTTCTTAACAGTGAGAGCTGTTGTGGAATGCGAACCAGAATAGCTTATGTCATTTAGATTTCTCAGATTGTCACCTGTTGCCGGAATGTCCCTTTTCCTTCTACACAACAGACAAAAGTAGCAGATATTTGGCCTCATATTGCTACTTCAAATGTGAATTTTGACAAGTTGAGCAGACTCAAGACTTCCATCTGAACGCGAGACCTATGCGCTTCAAGTTGCGAGGTCATCTGCAGAAATACAGTGCCTTTTAAGTACAAACTCTCAGAGACACTTTGGTGAACTTATGGAACAAATATTTAACGCATCCAGTACTTCTGGAATTGCACATTTCTTTAAGGCTGTTGTTTCACACCATCTCCTCTACGGGCCGGATGTATCAAACATTTTTGCGATCGCAAACGGCGCAACGGGCCGTTTGCGATCGCAAAAATGCATTTTGGTATGTAACAAGTCCAATTTGCGATTCGGTAACTTGTTACCGAATCGTAAATTGGATTTGCGACTACACACCGATTCGGTATTAGGAAGGGGCATGTCAAGGGCGTCCCTTCCCAGTACTGAATTGCAGAGGTATGTATGATTGTTTTGTGACCGTGAATGCGGTTGCTGAACAATCGCAGTTACCACCAATTACAAATTGGCGGTAACCCATTCACAAAGGGGAAGGGGTCCCCAAGGGATCCCTTCCCCTTTGTGAATGCATTTGAAAAAAAAAATTAGGAGCAGGCAGTAGTCCCACTGACCACTGCCTACTCTTAAAAAATGAAAAGAAAACATTTTGGGGGTCATTCTAACTCTGGCGGGCGGCGGAGGCCGCCCGCCAGAGTTCCCCCCTCCGAAATACCGCACCGCGGTCAGTAGACCGCGGAGGGTATTCTAAGTTTTTCCCTGGGCTGGCGGGCGGTCGCCAAAAGACCGCCCGCCAGCCCAGGGAAAAGTTCCCTTCCCACGAGGATGCCGGCTCGTAATCGAGCCGGCGGAGTGGGAAGGTGCGACGGGTGCTGTTGCACCCGTCGCGTATTTCACTGTCTGCCAAGCAGACAGTGAAATACTTGTAGGGGCCCTCTTACGGGGGCCCCTGCAGTGCCCATGCCAGTGGCATGGGCACTGTAGGGGCCCCCAGGGGCCCCGCGACCCCCCCTACCGCCATCCGGTTCCCGGCGGGCGGACCGCCGGGAAATGGATGGCGGTAGGGGGGGTCGGAATCCCCTCGGCGGCGCAGCTAGCTGCGCCGCCTTGGAGGATTCCAAAGGGCGGCAGTACACTGGCGGGAGACCGCCAGTGTTGCCGGTCCGACCGCGGCTTTACCGCCGCGGTCGGAATGCCCTTGGGAGCACCGCCGGCCTGTCGGCGGTGCTCCCGCCGACCCTGGCCCCGGTGGTCTTAGACCGCCGGGGTCAGAATGACCCCCTTTATTTTTTTATTTTTTAAACGCATCCCGTTTTCCTTTAAGGAAAACAGGCTGCATTAAAAAAAAAAAAAAATCATAGACACGGTGGTCTGCTGAGCTCAGCAGGCCTCCATCCCTGTGATTGTAGCTATTCACAATGGCTCACAAATTGCGACCTACCTCATGAATAGTAATGAGGTAGGGCCATTTGCGAGCCCTTGCAAATGGCTATATGAAACTCCTAGAGTTTCATACATTCCAATAGAAAATACTTAATTGCTATTCGCAAAAAATCACAATTTGGTAATCGCTATTGTACTGAATGATCCATCTGGCCCTTAATTTGGCTTAATACCTTCAGCCATACACTCAATACATTTGAGTATTTTCGGGGGATTTCCACTTACTTTGGCTATAATAGGTGGTATCTTGCTGTTGCTATTTTTTATTCGCAATGGCTGTCCCATCAAAACAAGGAGGACTGAAAGTGCTTCCACCAGTGCAATTTTTTCGTGAACGCATGATGCAGTATTTCGGAGCACCACTCCTGGAAGAACTGGAAGGCAACTGGTCTCTGTCATTTAGACCGGATTTTGGATTGTGTGCAGCCCGTATTTCAGTGTCTCTGGTGCCTTTTCAAATGTGCACTGAAAGTTTGTCTTTCTACGTGGCACTAACTTCATTGGATGTTGATCTGTTTAGGTTCTCGCTAAGGGCTCTTTACCAGACATGTGCATTGAGGGTGCGCTTGCAACAGGAAGCGGTCTATGAGTTACCTTTCGTGGATCATGCAGCTCTTAACTCAACATTGGGCACAACACGGAATGCTGATGCCTCAGCTGAAAGTCAGGCTTTTGAACACGGTGCTCCTTTGTTTTCCTTGGCAACAATTTGGCTACCTTAGGACTTGCCAAAGTGGAACACTTCCTGGCTTCAATTGTCCCAGATGTAATTGATGATTTTAAAAATGACACTGACTTTAAAAATTCAGTTCTATTGGTGCCACTGCTGACATTTTAAATTGCCCCTTTTAATATTTTTTGTTCAACTTGTCATTATTGACCTTCATGTATATTTGTCCTTCTTATAGCTTTTTTAGTGCTTTTATGTTTTTATTGTTAGGCTTTTTACTACCGTTGAACAGGCAAGGGGAGGGTGTTGTATAGCCATTTTAGTCATATTTTTAGACATGGTATTTTAGCAACCAGGCCTGCTTGTGCCCTTTAGCTCAGTTACATTTTATTCAGCTTCATTTTATTATTTTAGCAGAGGCCTCATTAGTGGTGCTGTTTTATTTTCTTTATCTAGTTGTTCTTTCATCTAGGAAAGCATTTTGTTTTTAGCAAGATATTGTTTTCACTCTGTGCTTTCCTCAAGACTGCAGCGAGATAGAGTTGCCGGCAAAGTGGTACGCTGCATCTCAACCATTCACAGAAACATACACATACTTACGTGGTGACATTTTCTCATAACATCAGCTGTTTTATTATAAAAACACTTCTCTGTCCCACACACGTTGGAGGGAGATTCCAGCTGAAAATCATGACTGCATGCTGGTTGTTGATTGCCTATGCTACAGCTGCTTGCTTAGGCTACCGGACCCGTGACGTACTTGGGAATGGTATCTTTCTAGACAACAGGCTTCCTTGCTCAGGCATAGGAGATGATGTCTTCCCAGGGGGAAAACCTGAAGGGCGGATTAGGGCTTATAGGGTAGGAACCACATTTATTACACATGGTGACAGTATGGTGGGACCTCTCTTGTGTTTCACTCTTCTTGTCACCATTTTGCTTCTAGTGTGTTTTATCATCCTAGTTATTGCAATTCTTGCCATTTCACTTACGATGCAGCTAATTCAGTAAACCTTATTGAACCATTCTCTGCCTCTGCTTGTCTTTGTTTGTGTGAGACTAATGTAACTGAGAGAAAAGGATGAGATCTGATCCACCACGATTTAACTGAGAAGTCATTCTAGTCATGCACCTGGTTGTCACAAATCACCCCTGCTCTTAGGTGAGGTGAGGCACTGCTAATTAGCTGCAAAACCAGATTAGTCCAACAGTTGTCACAAGACGTGGGATTGGACTCAGTTCCCCAAAATTCAGGTGATTCTGCCACCCGAATCTAGCAGCCTCATTAGGATAATGTGAAACAATGCGACAGATGTGTGTTGTTCAAAAATTGTTATAACTGACTTAATTTTTTGTTTCGGTGCTGCTGAATTAATGTTACTGTTTTCTTCATTGTTTAACATGCCTTCTATGTCTCGCCAGTCTGTGTGTGTGTGTTAGCCACAGGCCACCATTTTGTCTTTATGCTCCATGCCATGTGGCCAGTGGCCATTTTGTGTAGTCAGAGTCCATAGGCCTGCATTTGCTCTTTGTTATCCATGCCTCCTTGCTTGTTGGTATTTGAACATGTGGCTGCTGGCCATTTTATATAGCCAGCAAGTGTGCTTTTGCTCATAGCCCTGCATGTGTTCTTTTTTGTGTATGCCTTTTTAGGGTCCCTGGTGTAATCTCTCTCTGGGATTTCAACCACGCCCAGGTCAAGCCCATCAGTTTGGTTGGTTTGTTGGCTTGCCTTTGATGAAGCAGAAAATGAAGGTTTTGATTTATTAACGCTTAAACGTAGTGCTGAAATAATCATGTGTTACTTTAACCGAACTAATAAAGATTGTACGGGGACAAAATGTGCCCTCAGAGTAGTTTGCCAACATTTATAAGCGTGCTTTATATAACGTGCTGTATTAGAATTGCACTAATCTGACATAATCATAAACGTGTGCTATGATTTGCTTGTTTGAAATGTTTTAGCTTAACATTACTTTAGCGGAGGCTTTGGCCTAGTTGCCTGGTCTCACGGTTTAGATGCTCGTATTTTTCCACTGTGCTAATAAACGTGTATTTTTGCTTGAAGCTGTACTTTTCCACAGAAACTGTTCACATGCTTATCTTAAAGTTAGTGCCAGCCTGGCATATTTTCTCTTTAATTCAAGGTCGACTTGCAGGTGCGGACAATGGAGGCTCTGAAAGTGAGCTAATTGGGAGACAATGTTGCAACTTGCGTACCCATCTCCAAGGATAATGTATGCTTAAGTAAAAGCTTGAGAACTGTCGTTTTTGATTGGTCAATTTGAAGCTAACCTATGAACCCTCCAATGGAGACCCTAATGGATTCAAACTGTTGTCTATAAAACCCAGGTGCACGAGAAGAAGGTAGCTATTACGGCCATTACGCGCTATGATTGCCATTGCGCTCTCTCTCTATCATTGGACATCCCACCATTTTGACTTCGTAGCTATTATGGCCCACTTTGCTGCGACGCCATTTTGAGAGACTTTGATGCTTTCTCTAATCGAGAGAAAGAGACTTTGATGATTCTGGCCCTAGAGACTGTAACTTTGATTTGATCCCTTTGCATGAAGTAGTAGTTTTACCTTGCCGCCGTGAGGCAATTGCCCCGTCCACCCCTATCCCTTTGCCCCGTCCCATGCTGATCGAGAAACGGTACCCATGCTGACCGAAGAACGGTACCTGTGAGACGAAGACTTCCTTGATTGCTGATCGTAATTGGTAAATATGAAAAGAAATTGTAAAATTGCATTGTGTTTCTTTTAGGTAACCAACTGCTGATTTTTGGTAAGATCCCTAGTTAAGAGTTTTTCTAAATTAATGTTACAAATTGTTTTTGCATGAAGTCCCACATGCCGATGCTAATTTGAGGTTAGACGAGGATTCCATATGTCGCACGATGCAATTTGAGATCTTGTTATGCTGACTAAATGTATGCCATTAGTTCATTACAGATTATCGTATTAGTGATTTGCATTGCCATTATCGAATGCCTCGTGATTCAAATGCTACATAGATTGCACTTGTTTCGACGTTATGGACAGCTATTAATGTTCATTTATGTTTATCATTTGGTGTTGAGACACATTTATATTGTGCTAGCTTTGTTAATATAGGGAAATAAATTCACTAACTTTGAATAAACTGGTGTGGTTATTCCTGACTGAAAGGTCAGGGTCCGTCGAAATGTATTCTGGACTAATTGTTAAGTGTTATGTTGATCAAGGTGTTGCTTATGTTCGTTATTGATTATTGATTTTAATGAAACTGATTGATTAAGAGTACAGAGAGTTCCCACTTAGTCAAAAGATTCATCGGCCTAAAGAGCGTCCGAATACAGGTAAATTATTACTACGGACCGCTCTATCAGTAGATGGTAGCAGAGGATGGTTTCGTCTTTTGGGACCTTGTACTCTTAAAGTACATGGTGTTGAATTAACGGTTACGCATCTTGAGACCCCATTCGAGAAGTTGAATTAGATTTTTTTGGATAAAACGGATTGACAAGATGATGATGGGCTAGGTCCACCGCGACTTTCCCGGGATCTCGGAGCTTGCGAATGGAGAGAACGGAGGTGTGGAATCAGCGCTGGCGGTACTAGTGATGGTATGAGTGAAGTTAGGGTTTTGCGCTTGCACAGCTTATTGCCGCAGGGTGTGTGAAAAGGTTGCGAGGATTTTTCTTTTTAGAAGATAGCGGAGGTGCGACTCCGAGTGTAGAAGTAGAGAAGTCGTCGAACTTCATAGGGATAGCGGAGGTGCGGCTCCGAGTGTGAGAGTAGGGAAGTCGTCGAACTTCATGTGCGTGTGGCGCTTTGTGCATAAAAAGGTCCACGTGGTTGTTGTTGTTGAGACGGGCCCTGCGAGGTCAAGGGACTCCGGAGTATGTTGATCCATGTTGTGGTCTGGGCGGTTTAGTAGGTTGATCGGGCGTGGTCAACAAGTCGGTACGTGTGTTAGGGAGCGAAAGAAACTTCGACTTCGGGCTTTGACAAGATTCTAAGTGCACTAGAACAGATCATTGACAAGTTGAGAGTAGATCTGCGGGTCAGATTTGCTTGCGAACGTGGGGACTGAGAAAGACGGAATAGCGGCCGAGGCTAGTGAAAGGTCCCGAGGCTAGTGAAAGGTCCCTAAGGTCCTGAAGCGACTGTGTTACCCTTCCTGTAGTAAACCGACAGATCTGTTTTAGTTTTTGGTAGCTCGCGATACATGCAAGAAGTTGTTACGAGAGGAGGTGAGTGAAGGAAGACTAGCCGCAAGGCTTTGTCAGCCGCAGTGTGTGTGAGTGTGACGTCACTAGGAGCCGCGCTGGGATAGGTTGGCTGTAGAGAAGGGTCGCGCACGGATTGGACGCAGTCCGTGGGACTCGTTTGGAAGGGGAAAGGCAGGTGAAGAGTATTCCGGGAATTAAAGTCACCTATTGATTACAAACTTTGTGAAATAAAAGACGAGAAAATGAAATTCTTTAAAGCATTCAGGAGCGCGATGAAAGGGGAGTCTTACATTAAAGCGAGCGTAGGAGAGGAGACGCCGCCCGAGGGTACACCAGCTTACATTGTAATGGAAGAGAAGGGGGTAGCCCCGTGCCTTTGGCTAAAGCAATGGCACAAACTGACAGAGAAACATGGGAGCATGGCGTTCCCGATACATGGGACATTCAATATAAGGATTCTAGAGAATTTGAGATTCACGATGTATGACATGAAGGTGCCTCCAAGGCCAGCACAGTTTGAGGCTCTAGCAATTTGGGAACTAATGGCCAGACAGCAACAGCAAAAGAAGTTCGAGACCAGAATGAGGAAGGTAGAAAAGACACTAGCGGACGCTAGGTGGGATAATGCACAGAAGGTGTGGAGGTCAGATGTATTGCAGGGGATAAAATTGTTCCCCGCAATTACTAAGGAAGGAGAGGAGACAGGTAAGAAAGCTATCTGTAAGACAGACAGGAAGTGTTCCAAGGATAGAGAGGACGAGGAAAAGTTGAGAAGAGAAGAGGAGTTAGAGGATGAGGAGTTAATAATGCAATTGCTGAACGACCGTCCACCACCTTATGCGGAGAATGGACAAGGTCCAAGTACCAGTTCTGCCCCTCCGGCACCGGTACAGAACAGTGAGACCCAGAGTTCAGGAGCATCATCGGGATCCAAGGACCCGAGTCTGCTGTTCACCCCGCAGATACCGCAGGTTAGGAGAATATATCCAGATGTGCCCGTGTTGAAACCGGCAGAAAATTATCAGCCGCAGATGCCAGGGTACTGCAGTAGTGACAACAGTGGAGGAATGGTTCTAGAGCAGACCGCAATGGGAGGACAGAATGGTTACAACCCAACAATGGCACAAGCTGAATCAACTCAGTTTTTGATGCCTCAAAAGCAGATGCAGGGAGGAAACGCACATGCTCAAATGACGAGGAGCCAGATGGGCATGCCGGCAATGATGACCCATGGTGTGGGAATGAACATGCCTCAGAACATGGGAAATGGACAGAACCCAGACGCGATATCACTACCCATTACTGTAGGTCCACCGGTACCTCTGTATAGTCAGCCTAACTTGGGTCTGAGCAGTCAGGGATCAATGCTGCAGAATGGGACAGAAAGGAGGTGCATAGAAAACCCCCCAGGGATAACTCCGATGGCGGCTCAGCCAACTGGGTCTGGGTCCTTGATGGAGTTTAGTCCTATATGTGCTCAGTCAACACTGGTGAGGTCGAGCCCCCCACTGATAATACCCCTAACATTGAACACTGAAAAGTTGCCGCAACCATCGATGGCAGTCGATGTGAACGCTACCCTGATGGGGGTGAATGCGCAACAGCTGACACAGTGGTTCAACAGTCTGAATTCCACACAAAATTCAGCTAGTGGGAAAGGAGAAGACTATATGAATAGGGTCAGGTTGAACATGGAAGCACAAGAATTGGTGGAAGGGACTATGGGTGTGAACAGGTTAGAGTCCTACACGGAAGAAGAGCTGAGGTATCTATGTCCCAGGATTACGAAGGAAGTGAACAAGGTACATAAGAGTCTGCAAGAAGCAGCTGACAGAAACGGGGTTGACATAGACAAGATGAAACACTTAAGCAGAAGCTACAGGTTAGATTTTGGGACCACAGATTTTGAACACATGAGGTCAGCAGGCATGAAGACACACCTTAGAGAATTGCTGCAGAGTGCACAAGTGTGGAGGTGCTTAGACAAGTGGGAAAGCAGATGGATAAAGAGGAAGGAAAAGAGGAGGGACAGTGCTACAGAGCACAATGAGAAAAGACCGCAGAGTAGTGATACAGTAACAATGTTACCAATGAGGGAGACAGCAGGGGGAAAATTAGTACATGTACAATGGCACAGAAGCGACATTCAGTCCTTTACGGACGATTTTCCCAAACTAAGAGAGAAACCGATTGAATGGTATCAGCAGACTGACAGGTTTGTGAAGCTTGCAAAATGTCTCTGGGAAGATCTGAACACTCTCTTTGAGATTGTGGTTCCGGCAGATTTGTGGGAGGATTGCAAAAGAGCTGTAGGTTGGCCGACAAGTGAACCAGAGAGAGACAGGGAGACGGGCGCACCATCACCTATGGTGATGAGCTTGTACTATAAGGTGATTGAGCATTTGAAGACTAAGGTACCCGCGAAGAATGTGGATTGGCAGAAGATTGATCGAACTGCCCAAGAGGCTAAAGAATCGATTCATAGTTACTATGAAAGGTTGTTGAAGGCGTTCAAGAATTACAGTGGCACGGAAACAATAGAGGCGAAGGACATGCTCCATTTTGTCTTCAGATTTGTGGAAGGACTGAGGCCAGAGATAAGTCAGATGATAAAGTCACATTTGATTTGTTGGCAATCGAAACCGATTGATGAGGTGTTGAATTATGCGAAATACTGTAGCGACGAAATCGAGGTGAAACAGAAAAGGTTGAAAGAGAAGGTGATGATGATGCAGCTTAAGGCAGCTCAGACAGGTTTGCAAGGTCTGCAAGGTTTGCAAGGGATGCAAGGGTTCCAACAGCAGGTACCGCAACCGCAGTTGCAGTTGCAGGGAAACATGGCATTTCAGCCACAGGCCAGAGGCAGAGGCAGAGGAGGTTTTGTGAATAATGGTCCGGATTTGAACACTGTTGTGACGGGTGTGCAGGCAATGAAGAAGGTGATGCCGTGTCACGTGTGCGGAATCGTAGGTCATTGGAAACGCGAGTGCCCGATGGTGGTGCAGGAAGGTGCAGGTGCAGGTGCAGGTGTTGGTCAGCAAAACAATGATGTCAATGCATTTCAGACAATGAGGGGACCGAAAATGAGAGGTCCAAGCCCAAATTTTCAGACCGTAAATCAATTGCAGGGATTACAACCTATGCAGCCGCAGCAGATGCAGATGCCTCGTATGCAGATGACGCAAATGCAGCCAATGCAACAGCAGTTACCTATGGTACCTAATCAGCAAATGCAAATACCATTGGCATCAATGAGTCAGCAGCAAGTGATGGTTCCTCCACAGGTCTCGGGTCAGGTAATGAGCACAAATGGCACCGTACAACAGTTCCCATTACACAGTGAGAGTGGAATAAACAACGTATGGGAGAGTGAAAGTTCAGGAGAAGAAGGAGATTGTGTGCTTGCGGCATCCTTGGAAGTTGATCAAAGGGGTCCGTACGTAGAGGGAAGAGTAATGGGGCATCGTGTCTCATTCTTGGTTGACACGGGAGCCACACGTTCAACAGTTAAGAGCAGTGAAGTACCAAATTTGCCACTCTCAGGGAGGACAGTTCAAGTGGTGGGAGTAGCAAACAGACATCTGACGAACCCAATAACAGATCCGGTACCAGTCAGCATCGGTAACTATCAAGGGGTACATCAGTTTGTGGTATGTGACTCAAGCCCGATAGCACTGTTAGGGAGAGACCTGTTGTGCAAATTGGGTTGTTCGATCATGTGTTCAAACGAAGGGATAACAATACAGACGAGCAGTGATGGGGAAGAAGAGGACAGTGTAGAGGGGGATGAGATGGAAACTGTAGATGAAGAGTATCCTCTGATTTGTCTTTTTCCGATGATAACTGAAGAAGATATCCCAGCCGATTTACGGGAGACAGTCGGAAAGGAAGTGTGGGACATGACAGGGAAAGAGGTGGGATTGATGAAAGGAGTGGAACCAGTGAAAGTGGCTGTAAAGCCCAATGCAATCTTTCCCCAGACCCCACAATACCACATGCCACAAGATACCCTCATGAAAGTTGCTCAACTCATTGACGAATTTGTAAAGCAGGGGGTACTGAAAGAAGTGTTAAGCAATCCATGTAATTCACCAATAATGGGACTAATAAAGCCGAGTGGAAAGGTCCGACTCGTGCAGGATTTGAGGAAAATAAATGACATCATAGTCAAGTGCTGCCCTGTCGTACCGAATCCAGCTGTGATAATGTTTCAAATTCCTTGCGATGCTGAATGGTTCTCAGTCATCGATTTGTCACAAGCGTTCTTCTCGGTGCCTCTTCATGAGGACAGCCAATTCCTCTTTTGTTTCAAATTCCTGGACAGAGTGTACAGTTGGTGTCGAAGACCTCAAGGGTTTTCTGAGTCACCGTCGATATTCAATCAGATTCTAAAGAAAGATTTGGAAGAATTAGAATTGCCATTCGAGTCAACCCTAGTACAGTACATTGATGACCTACTGGTTGCATCAAAGACAGAAAGTGGCTGCACAGCCGATACCATTGCTCTGTTGAATCATTTGGGAAGGAATGGACATAAAGTGTCCTCCTCTAAGTTGCAGTTCTGTCAGAAGAAAGTGAAATACTTGGGTCACCAGATAGAGAAAGGGTCACGGAGAATAATGAAGAAAAGAATAAGAAGCGTACTACAAATGAGTCCACCAAAGACAAGGAGGGAGGTGAGGAAGTTTTTGGGAATGGTGGGATACTGTCGCCAGTGGATCCCCAACTTCTCGACTCTAGCAAAGCCCCTACTGAAACTGACCCAGAAGGATGCCTTGGATCAAATTGAACTGAAAGGAGATGAGATGGATGCTTTTGTTGAATTAAAGGAATGCATGTGCAGGGCTCCAGCTTTAGGTATGCCTGATTACACGAAGCCTTTCACATTGTTTTGCCATGAACGTGATGCATGTTCTTTGTCTGTCTTGACTCAAGCCCATGGTGGCGTAAACAGACCAGTAGCGTATTTTTCAGCTACTTTGGATCCGGTCGCAGCAGCACTCCCAGGGTGTTTGCGCGCCGTAGCAGCAGTTGGTATCAGCCTCACTCAGAGTGAAGGAATAGTGATGGGACATCCAGTAACAGTCATGGTCCCTCACTCAGTTGAGATACTTTTGACCCGTTCCCGAACGCAGCACATGACAGGAGCAAGACTCACAAGGTATGAAACGATAATTCTGGGCTCACCGAATGTGCAGCTGAAAAGGTGCACTACGTTGAATCCAGCAACCTTGCTTCCTGGAGAAAATGCCGAAATTGAGAACGCTGAAGACGTCGAGCATGACTGCCTTCAGGTGACTGAATTTTGCACAAAACCTCGACCGGACATCAAGGATACTAAACTTGATGAAAATGACCAAATTCTTTTTGTTGACGGTTCATGTCTAAGAGACGGGATGGGGATTTTGAAAGCAGGATATGCTGTATGTACTGTAACAGGAGTCTTGGAAGCGGGATGGCTTCAAGGAGTCTATTCTGCACAAGTAGCAGAACTTGTAGCCCTTACCAGAGCATGTCAACTGTCTGCATTGATGAAAGTCACCATTTACACAGATAGTCAATACGGGTTTGGGATTGTGCATGACTTTGGACAACTATGGTCACAGAGAGGTTTCCTGACTTCTTCAGGATCCCCAGTGAAAAACGGGGAAAGAATAAGGGAATTATTACATGCCATTCAAGTACCAGCTGAAGTTGCAGTGGTAAAGTGTAGTGCTCACACGAAAGGACAGGACTATGTGTCTCTAGGAAATGCATATGCGGATCAAGTCGCAAGATTTTGTGCCTTGAACTGTATATTACTAAGGGATGATTGGAATACGATAAATGAGCCAGAACTCGAACCAGCTGAAGCATTTGCCTTGAAGGTCGTAGATACAATAGATGAACTAAAAGCATTACAAAATAATGTCAGGGAGGATGAAAGAGATTCCTGGATTAAATCACAATGTATAAAGAGACAAGACGAGTTATGGGTTTCACATGAGGGAAAGTTTGTTTTGCCAAATAGTCTCTTATCACAGCTTGCGCGGTTCTATCATGGGCAAGCTCACCTAGGGAGAGATGCCATGATAAGATTGTTCAAAACTGACTGGTTTAACCCCAGATTTCGTCAAGCTGCAGAAGCAGTTTGCCATCGATGTGTCACTTGCCAGCAGATGAACCCAGGAAAGGGAACAGTTGTGAACGCGAGTCACATTGGTAGGGCAAGCGGGCCTTTTAGTCGAATGCAGATGGATTTCATTGAGATGCCTGTGCATGGGGGTCTGAAATATGTGTTGGTGATTGTGTGCATTTTTAGTCACTGGATTGAGGCATACCCCACACGTAGAAATGACAGCCTTACAGTTGCGAAGCTATTGTTGAGGGAGTTGATACCACGTTTCTGATTCCCGATCTCTTTAGAATCAGATAGGGGAAGTCACTTCAATAACGAGGTGATAAAGTTACTTTGCGAAGCACTGAACATTGAGCAAAAGCTGCACTGTAGCTATCGCCCTGAAGCCTCAGGACTGGTGGAGCAGATGAATGGTACGCTGAAATCGAGAATGGCAAAAATATGTGCATCGACAAATTTGAAATGGCCTGACGCATTGCCCTTAGCGCTAATGTCAATGAGAAACACTCCTGATAGAAAGACTGGATTGTCTCCGCATGAAATACTCATGGGCAGGGCTATGAGACTTCCTGCAGTTCCCGCAAACATGCTTTTGAATATTACAGATGATATGGTGTTAGACTACTGCAAAGGACTGGCTGACGTGGTTCGCTCTTTCTCTCACCAGGTGGAAGCGACCACCTTGCCACCGATCCAAGGTCCAGGACACGCACTGAAAGCAGGTGACTGGGTCGTGGTAAAGAAGCACGTGAGAAAGTCGTGTCTGAAACCCCGTTGGAAAGGCCCTTTCCAAGTGATCCTGACGACAACTACCGCTGTGAAGTGTGCGGGGGTTCCCAACTGGATTCACGCCAGTCACACAAAGAAGGTGTTGTGTCCCACAGATGAGGAAGTTGAAGTGCTGAAACTACCAGTGCCTGACAAAGCAGTGCTGAGCGCTGAGACAGAACAGAACCGAATGGAAAGCGAACAGGCAGAAACTGGAGAAAAGGAGATATTCTCTGACGACGAAGACACCAACTCGCTTGGGGGAGACCAAGGAGAAAGTTCAGACAGCGACGAAGCAGCTGAAGGTGACAAAGAACCTGAAGCAGCTGAGGGTGACAAGGAGCCTGAAGCAGCTGAAAGTGATAAAGAGCCTGAAGAAAATAACAGTGACGAAGGGCTCGAAAAAGGTGAAAAGGCAGGAGAGCCTGATCAGAGGAGGGCTTTCCCAGAAGCAGACGATACAGAAAAAGAAAAGGAGAACGTGATTGATTCCCCAGAAGGAGGGAACGAGGCAGAACGGAACGAAAAGGTTCAAGATTCCACAGAAAAGATCGCAGGTCCATCAAATGGACATGGTGCAAAGGGAAGACTAAGTATCTCACCAATAAAAGAAAAGGGTAAAGAAAGTTTGGGCGACGGAGGAAGGCCAAAAGTGAAAGAGAAAAGAAAGGAAGTGACTGTCGTGGAACAATCGTCAAGTGAGGAAAAGGACTTGACAAAAGAGGAAAGTGCCAGCGAAGCAGAGTCGAAAAGAGAAGCAAAATTGAAAAGGAAAAGGATACCAAACAGGAGATATTCCGGTCCTGAATGGGCATATGCAGTCAATGATGATTGGACTGACGAGTTTGTATCTCTAAGCATCGAGAACGAAGAAGAAGAAGAGATACCAATAGAAAAGAAAAGTTTCATAGACTCTGTCGATTGAAAGAGTAATAAATGATATTGCTCGCTACAATCTAACGTGAAAGAAACAACCAGCTGAGACATTGCTAAACCGGATGAGACTTGCTAAACAGATAAAGACTGAGTTATTGCCGAATTGAGACAAATGCTGCTAACCGATAAGTGACTGGCCTTTTGAAGAAGACGGCGTGAACATTGCGCTCGTTCAGCTCTGTAACTGAATCGCTAAATAGTTTCTTTTATAGGTGCTTCTAGCTCTCTGATTCTATACAGATCATGACTAGGTACGCTACGCAAAATAATAGAAAGAAATATTGTAAATATGTGTGTATAGGCTTGGTAATTACATGTGTAATAATAATAATGGCAATTGTGTTTGGAGTGTATGGAAAGGGTGAAGGTGAGAATATCGAGGCTTCTACTATTGCTCCTGTTACTGCCACTGAACTAACACCATTGAAAAGACTAGCATTGGATGAGAGGCTCTTGCACGATAAGAAAGAGCTTTCGTATAACGTTTTCTATCGCTTGCTAACAGAGTATGTTGAAACTATGGATGCGAAAGATTGTTATGTGTGTACACAGATACCGACATCAGTAAAGGAAGGGGTAACTTATCACCACATGCCTCTTACATATGGGATTACATGTAGTATAGTAATGTCTAGGTTTTATGGTCAAACTAACATACAGTATTTTTACTCGAATTATGATGTTACCTTTGCTTATGTTCCTATAATAGCGCAGCTAAGCCAGATTGCTAAAGATTGGGATGCTAAGATAATGAGGGAATTTTTCGAGCCAATGCAACCTTTTGAAACGGCTCATGCTCATAGGGAGAACCTTACTTGCTCAGTCTCTGCTGTAGAAATAAGCTTTTTAGATCGCACAGATGATAGAAGGGCACAGATGAAGGCGAAATTAGAAAAAGAGCTGCATAAGAGGACTTCAGTAGATAACTATGATTTTGCTGCTATAAAGACACAAGGGAAAATAGCTTTAGATGCTTGGCATGTAGGAAAATTTTGTATATATCGAGGAGAATCTTATTATGACAATATTTTTGTAGGAGCGAGTGAATGTAAACATACGTTTATTTTTAAGGCCAAATGGACATTCATGATGATTCATGTCATTCCCGGTGTATATTACATTTGTGGGCATAATGCCTATTATCGTCTTCCAAAGGGATGGTGGGGGAGATGTTATTTGGGTATAGTGTTCCCAAAGGTTTATCAACTGGATGACGTATCGATGATTCAAAAGACATCTGGATCCCATCGTATCCAGAAGAGAGAGACCGCAGCTGCTGTGGTAGGTGATATATTTGGAGCCATGATTCCTTCATTGGGAGTTGTGTTGAATTCCATCAAAATAAGAAAGGTGTCTACTATAGTGGATAACATGTTGACAAAGTTTTCAGGTGCTATAATCCTGATAGATGCTGAACTTGCAGCGGAAAGAGCTATGACTCTTCAAAATAGGCTTGCTTTAGACATTCTTTTAGCAAAGGATGGAGGCGTTTGCAAAATGATTGGTGCCCGACACTGTTGTACCTATATACCCGATAATAGTGTGAAAATTAAAACTATGCTTGCTAATCTAACAAAAGAAAGTGCAGATTTGAAGGAACTGAAAGAACCAGGAGTGTGGGAGAAGGTTGGAAAAGGTCTTGCTTCAGTGAGACATTGGATTGGGGGAATTTGGAATGGAATATTATTGAAAATAATAGAAGGAATATTAATAATATTAATATGTGAGTTTGGAATTTGGGGAATAAAAAGGGGAATAATAATGATTATGGAAAGAATTAAAAGAAGAAAAGAAGAGAAAATTATTAAAAGAATGTAAAACAAGTAGTCATCAGAGGAGGGATTGATGAAGCAGAAAATGAAGGTTTTGATTTATTAACGCTTAAACGTAGTGCTGAAATAATCATGTGTGACTTTAACCGAACTAATAAAGATTGTACGGGGACAAAATGTGCCCTCAGAGTAGTTTGCCAACATTTATAAGCGTGCTTTATATAACGTGGTGTATTAGAATTGCACTAATCTGACATAATCATAAACGTGTGCTATGATTTGCTTGTTTGAAATGTTTTAGCTTAACATTACTTTAGCGGAGGCTTTGGCCTAGTTGCCTGGTCTCACGGTTTAGATGCTCGTATTTTTCCACTGTGCTAATAAACGTGTATTTTTGCTTGAAGCTGTACTTTTCCACAGAAACTGTTCACATGCTTATCTTAAAGTTAGTGCCAGCCTGGCATATTTTCTCTTTAATTCAAGGTCGACTTGCAGGTGCGGACAATGGAGGCTCTGAAAGTGAGCTAATTGGGAGACAATGTTGCAACTTGCGTACCCATCTCCAAGGATAATGTATGCTTAAGTAAAAGCTTGAGAACTGTCGTTTTTGATTGGTCAATTTGAAGCTAACCTATGAACCCTCCAATGGAGACCCTACTGGATTCGAACTGTTGTCTATAAAACCCAGGTGCACGAGAAGAAGGTAGCTATTACGGCCATTACGCGCTATGATTGCCATTGCGCTCTCTCTCTATCATCGGACATCCCGCCATTTTGACTTTGTAGCTATTATGGCCCACTTTGCTGCGACGCCATTTTGAGAGACTTTGATGCTTTCTCTAATCGAGAGAAAGAGACTTTGATGATTCTGGCCCTAGAGACTGTAACTTTGATTTGATCCCTTTGCATGAAGTAGTAGTTTTACCTTGCCGCCGTGAGGCAATTGCCCCGTCCACCCCTACCCCTTTGCCCCGTCCCATGCTGATCGAGAAACGGTACCCATGCTGACCGAAGAACGGTACCTGTGAGACGAAGACTTCCTTGATTGCTGATCGTAATTGGTAAATATGAAAAGAAATTGTAAAATTGCATTGTGTTTCTTTTAGGTAACCAACTGCTGATTTTTGGTAAGATCCCTAGTTAAGAGTTTTTCTAAATTAATGTTACAAATTGTTTTTGCATGAAGTCCCACATGCCGATGCTAATTTGAGGTTAGACGAGGATTCCATATGTCGCACGATGCAATTTGAGATCTTGTTATGCTGACTAAATGTATGCCATTAGTTCATTACAGATTATCGTATTAGTGATTTGCATTGCCATTGTCGAATGCCTCGTGATTCAAATGCTACATAGATTGCACTTGTTTCGACGTTATGGACAGCTATTAATGTTCATTTATGTTTATCATTTGGTGTTGAGACACATTTATATTGTGCTAGCTTTGTTAATATAGGGAAATAAATTCACTAACTTTGAATAAACTGGTGTGGTTATTCCTGACTGAAAGGTCAGGGTCCGTCGAAATGTATTCTGGACTAATTGTTAAGTGTTATGTTGATCAAGGTGTTGCTTATGTTCGTTATTGATTATTGATTTTAATGAAACTGATTGATTAAGAGTACAGAGAGTTCCCACTTAGTCAAAAGATTCATCGGCCTAAAGAGCGTCCGAATACAGGTAAATTATTACTACGGACCGCTCTATCACCTTTTAAAATTCACTTGATTTGATTAGTGAAAGGCATGCATAAGTCATGCCTTTTACGTTGTTTAGCCTGCCTCGAGCACACTGGTAAACTACTGAAAACATACGAGGCTCCATGTTTTCCATATGGTTTCTGGACTACTTTTTCTCTTTATTTCGTAGACAGAGTGATCCCGCTGGGCAGTAGTGTACGTTTTGCATGACATCGACCCTGTTACATGGCTAATTGCACTTTTGCCGGATGCATAGATAATTGCACTTTTGCTGATACGTTTCACTGCAAGCAAACTTCTATTTCTTCTTGCGCAATCATGGCGGCGGTGGCGCTTTGAATCCGCTCGCTTATGTGAAACTGTTTTACTTTTCATTTTCAGTTTATGTGGCAAGAAAAGTCTGGTTAGGAGTTTACAATGCTAATAGCTGTAATTCGTTTTATGTTGTCGACTCTTGAAACATTTCATTCTCAACAGTTAAGATGTTGGATTCTGCTATACCATGTGCAGGATGTGCATCTTATTATCCCCTGCTGGCCTGTCAACATAAGATACCACTTCCATGTATTTATGTTTTTCTTGCATACTGTTGATGTTGGTCTCATGCGTTTCCTTCGAGAAGCACCATATGCGATGTTACCTTGCTGTACCAGCCAAAAGAGACTGTGAATCGGCTGGAATTATTATTGTTTAAAACGAGCAGTTTATCCCTGTAACCAAACCTTGTGAAAGGATGACAGCAGGTGTTTAGTGGAAAGCTTCTCGTATTTGTGGTGAATGTTTTTTGAAGTACCTAGGTTGTTTTCTTATATTGACGTGATTAGGAGACTTTTAGTAATGCTTCTAATAATTACCCAATTTGCCTAACTCAACAGAGAGATTGGTTTGTTGTCCTCAACCGAGTGATGCCTTGTGATTATGAAATGGGCTGGATACACAAACACGAGATTAGGGTTTTTAATATTTTTAACAGTGGCTTAGTCTACTCGTGTTTTTCAATCGAGATTTATCAGAGAGAAGATTATGATGTGGAGATGTGTCGCCAGACCTAATTTTCTGTTTCACATTTGGACCTGAAAATCTAAACCTTCTTTTGGATAGATTGTTTAAAAGAAGTGGCTCTGTTGCTGTCATCGAAACATCCATACCATTATTTTTTGTGTTTTCTCATTGAAAGTGTTTTAAATCTGCTTGCTATATTTTTCTGATTTACTTTTGTATTCGCATGTTGCTTTGGTGAGGGAGTGCACAGCTGCTTCCGATGATGGGCCAGAACGTCTACGGCAGCACAATAAGTTCGGAACAAAGTTCTCTGGGAGGTATTTCATTCTTGAGACGGGAAATGCACACACTGAATATATTGCAAAAAGCTCACAATGTACACTGATTAACTTGTGGCTTATATCCCGAGAATATTATAATATTTTATGTCCCAGGGTTGTTATTACTATGCCATGAATTCATAGCCATATGCTGCAATAAAATAATATGCTTCTGTATTGAACAACAATTACATAGTTAGTTCATTGTTTATGCAAAACATAGTTTTATACAAGTACTTCTCTACAGACCCTTAACATGGATACCATGCTCTCAATTAAGATGATTCTAGTATGTAGGATTTTGTGCAGCGAATCAAAGTTTTGTATGCAGGATTGACTAATATGCAAAACATTGGCTTTGAGGCTAAAATGTGAGACATCCACTGTGCTCCTTTTTCAGTCTCTTATTTAAACACCTTATTCTTATTACATGGCTTTCAGCTTCATACTTTAACTCACCACCAATGTTCTCACTGGTCCACGATTTGTAAAATTATTTTTAAAATTAATTTTCTATTGGTCCACACCGTTTCATTAGAGGTGCATTCCAAGTACTAGATAATGTTTCTATAAAAAATATTTAGTTTCTCACAAAAGAGGCAGTCCAGATGTTATGGACAGTATGTGGAAACCTGCGTGTAAAATCATTTACAGTTTATTTGGCACTCACCATAAACTACATCCCAAAGTTACATCAATATAAAAGCAAAATTAAACAGAGCACCAAACTGAAACCTTCGTATTTGCTTCCAGCGTTCCTGAATATTTAATAAATGTGATTGAAATCTGCAGGATTCCTATATCCCTCAAGGGCATCAGACCCTTTGTCCTGTCATTAGGATCTTTGTGCTCAATATCTTTTCAGCTATTATATTGTTTGTTTTTGTCACTTAAAGAGACACAGGTGATAGCCACTTTTAGCCTTAGCAAAGTGGAGGAATCCTAGGTGACTGAGTGACCTCATCCCAGCACCTTTCCTCAGCAGACATTACAATAAATGAATACCTCTGTCAGAACCACCAGTGTTTCTAGCCTTTCTTAGTTGAGGTACAGCCACCTTGGTCTCTCTAAATCCTCCATTCCTTTTGGTTCTTAGTATTATTGACTTCTGCTGCCCCCACACCCGGCACTCCCATTGGAGGTTTCCCTCCCTCCTCCCAGCTGCCACTCCCTCCCACCTCCCCTCTTATGCCGGCCTCAGCGCAGACGCGTGCAGCGGATGCACGCCGCTGGTGCGCCAAAGGCGTACCAAAGGCAAGCCCGTCTGCGCCAAGACCGCGCCCAGCGCCAGACACCCTGTCCAACACACCTCACGTGCCACCAAACACCTTTACACTGCCAATGAAATCCACGCCCTTAATCCAGGGTGCTCCTCCATCTGCTTCCAATCCACACCGACGCGCACCAAAGGACCCTTCTCCTGCAAAGCCTGCAATTTCACCTGCAACCTAACCTCCAAACTCCAAATCAAAACAAACAACCGCCTAAGATGCATCCTACTTAACACCCGCTCCGTCCACAAACATGCAATTGAACTCTGGGACCTCCTGACCACATACTCGCTCGATGTCGCATTCCTCACCGAAACGTGGATGAATTCGGTCTCAGAACCAGACGTAGCCATAGCCATACCAGAAAACTACAAGATCACCAGAAGAGACCGAATCAACAGACCAGGAGGATGAATCGCCATAGTCCACAAAAACACCATAAGAGTCTCCACCAACTCCCACGACACCATCAACTCCGCCGAGCACCTCCACTTCAAAATCCACATCAACGCCAACAACACACTCAGAGGAACACTGGTCTACAGACCCCCTGTACCCAGACTGCAGTTCTGCGATGACATTGCCGATGACATCAGCTCCCAAGCCCTCACCTCAACAGACTACATCCTCCTCAGTGACCTAAACTTCCACCTAGAAAATAACAACGATATCAACACCACCAACCTAATCGCCAACCTCGCCAACTTCAGCCTCAAGAAACTCGTCATTACACCCACCCACTCCGCAGGCCACACACTCGACCCCATCTTCTCAGCCAGCAACCACATCTCTTTCAGCCACACCACCGAACTCAGCTGGACAGACCACAGCTGCATCCACTTCTCCTACCAGAAACCAGTCACTCATCGCCACCGCACACAACCCCCCGATGCAACTGGAGCAAAATATCAGCGGATCAACTGATCCCCACTCTCGCCCGGGCCCCACCCCCTGCACACAGCCACCACCAACCTGCATCGCTGGATAGAAGATTGCGCCAACACCTTCGCACCGCTCAGAAAACCCCCAAACACTTCCCACAGAATCAAGGCCAGCTGGTGTACCCCAGAACTACAGGAATACAAACGGCTATGTCGCAGAATGGAAAAAAACTGGCATCTTGACCCTACCAACTCCAACCACATCGCTTTCAAGGATGCCCTACGCAAACATCACCAACTGATCCGCACCACCAAAAGGACCCACTTCAAAAACCGCATCAACGTCAACGCTCACAACAGTAAAGAGCTCATCTGCATTGTCAATGAGCTCTCCACCCCCAGGACCTGCTCCAACGATCCCCCGCCATCACAGGAGTTCTGCAACTCACTGGCAACCCACTTCTGTCGAAAGATAAAACAAATCCACAATAGCTTCAAACCCTAGACCCACCAGCTGACTACAACACCCAAGAACCCAACGCTCCAAGCAACACCCACCTCCTCCACACCTGGACCCCCGTCAACATAGAGGACACCGCCGCCACCATGGCCTCCATCCACTCCGGATCACCATTGGACCCCTGCCCACACCATATCTTCAATAGGGCAAACATCATCATTGCCCCCCACCTCTGCAAAACCATCAACAGCTCCTTCGAGTCTGCCACCTTCCCAGAAAGATGGAAGCACGCAGAAATCAACACCCTGCTGAAGAAACCAAAGGCAGACCCAGACGACCCCAAGAACTACCGGCCGATCTCCCTCCTCCCCTTCCCAGCCAAGGTCATTGAAAAAATCGTAAACAGCCAACTATCCCAGTTCCGGGAAGACAGCAAGGTACTCGACACATCCCAATCCGGATTCCGCAGAAACCACAGCACTGAGACTGCACTCATTGCTGCCACAGACGATATTAGGACCATGCTCGACGAAGGAGAAACAGCAGCACTCATCCTCCTGGACCTCTCCGCAGCTTTCGACACAGTATGTCATCACACTCTCCGCACACGCCTCCACAATGCTGGAATCCACGACAAGGCATTCGACTGGATCTCGTCATTTCTCTCAGGCAGAACCCAGAGAGTCTGCTCCCACTGTTCCTGTCAGAAGCCTCCAGAAACATCTGTGGCGTTCCCCAAGGATCTTCGCTCAGCCTCACGCTCTTCAACGTTTACATGGCCCACCTCACCAACATCGCACGAACCCACCACATCAACATAGTTTCCTACGCAGACGACACTCAGCTCATCCTCTCCCTCACGAAAGACCCTACAACTGCAAAGAACAACCTCCACAACGGACTTCATGCCATCGCCAGCTGGATGGAATCAAGCCACCTCAAGTTAAACACAGACAAGACAGAAATCCTCATCTTTGGCACCAACCCTCAACTTGGAAGGACCCCTGGTGGCCCTCCTCCCTAGGAACGGCGCCCTCACCCACCAACCACGCATGCAACCTAGGCTTCATCTTGGACTCCACACTCAGCATGACTCAGCAGGTCAATGCCATCTCCTCTTCCTGCTACAACACTCTCCGCATGCTCTGCAAAATCTTCAAGTGGATTCCCGTCGAAACCAGGAAAACTGTCACCCACGCCCTGGTCAGCAGCCGATTGGACTACGGAAACGCCCTATATGCAGGAATAACAACCAAACTCCTAACAAAGCTACAAAGAATCCAGAACGCATCCGCCCGCCTCATTCTGGACATCCTCCGCCGTGACCACATTTCCCCCACCTCAGAGACCTTCACTGGTTACCAGTATCAAAGAGGATCACCTTCAAACTCCTCATCCATGCACACAAGGCCCTCCACGACACAGGCCCAGCCTACCTCAACGACAGACCCACCTTCCACACCCCAACCCGCACTCTTCGCTCCGCCAGCCTCACCCTCACCTCTTTCCCCAGCATCCGCTGCACAACTGCTGGAGGAAGATCCTTCTCTCACCTAGCCGCCAAGACCTGGAACTCCCTACCGCTCCACCTTCGCCAGACCCAAGACCTCTTGACATTCAGGAAATGCCTCAAGACATGGCTCTACGACCAGTAGCTCCCCCCAGCGCCTTGAGACTAGTGCGCTCTATAAATCCTTGATTGATTGATTGATTGTTTTACCCAGGTCTGGAGATTCAGATAATTGCAGAAAATCCATGGGCTAGTGGCACAAGGATCTTTCTAAAGTGCTTGCTGCTATATCTCTGGGACAACCCCCTTCTGGCCCTGAGTCGAAGCACAAAGGGCTAGCTGCAGAGAAATCTGCCATGCATGTTTTTAGGTTGAGCAAACCAGTGCGCAAGCACTGCTTTTCTGAAGTGTTGGTATCTATGTGGCCTTTAACCATGCCCACCTCACGCCCATCATTTTCACTCTATTGTGGGCTTGCCTTTCAAAAATCCTTTGATGACATTGGTAAATGATTTACATTTGTACTGCCTTGGGGTGATTTTGTTACTGCCTAGGGGACCGACCCTGTTATCTGGATAGTTGCATGTTTGCTCATATGTTTGACTGGAGATGACCTTCTTTTTCCTTTTGTGTCTCTCCTTCGCGCTCACCCTCATGGTGGCCATGGCTCTTTGAATTGACTTGCTTATGTCAAATGTTTTACTTTTAATTGGCAAGAAAAGTCCAGTTAGGAATTTACATTGCTAATAGCTCTAATTCTAGCACATGTGAGACCCATTGCATTGCAAATGCTTGTTTTATCTCTGCACCTCTTTGGCTCCAAAAGGATTTCTCAGAGGGCCACAAGTACAAAGCATTTTTCTAGTCACAAACGGGCTGATTCAGTCAGTTTGCAACTAGAAAAATGATTTTTGGGATGAACAAAGTCCAAATTGTGATTCGGTAACTTGCTACCAAGTCGCAATTTGTGAATGGGGGCCCAACATCTTGCACCACGGACCACTGCCCACTCTGAAAAAATTAAAAGAAAACTTTTTATTTTTGACATGTATCCCATTTTCATTTAAGTAAAATGGGCTGCATTTAAAAAGAAATGCTCTATCTAAAAAGCAGTCACAGACATGGTGGTCTGCTGATCCCAGCAGGCCGCCATTCCTGTGAGTACCGGCCATTCCTAAGGGGTCACCAATTTCAATCTGCCTCATGAATATTGTTGAAGCAGGTCCCTTGTGACCCATTTTGGAATTTACAACAGTGTCTGAGACACTGTTGTACATCAGGTTTTGCAATTAAAACTTGCAATTAGCAAGTCGCAAAACCTAATGTTTGTTCATGTGGCCCTAAGTCCCTAGTGAGACATCAGCAATCTTTTTTTAGCAGTATTTGATTTTTCCCTGCACCCTCTGCCTGCAATAGGTCTCTGAGGGCACAGGCGCACATCAACATTTAATTTTTAAGGATTACTCATATTCATTTTCCCCTGCCATAGACACACACCAGTATTCATTTTTTAAGGATTATTCCATTTCCCCCTGCACCCCTTGCCTGTCATAGGTCGTTTAGGCCGCAGACATATACCAGCATTCATTTTTGTAAGGATTGTGCCATTTTCCCCTGCACCCCCTGCTTGCCATAGGTGCCCACCAGCATTCCTTTTTCAAGGATTATTTAATTTCCCCCATGTCCCTGCCCTACCTGGCATAGGTCTTTTTGGCAATATGTGTACGCCAGCATTCACTTTTTTAAGGATGATTCAATTTTTCCCTGCACCCCCTGCCTGCCATAGGTCTCTAAGGCCATAGGCTCAAACCTGCCTTCACTTTTTTAAGGATTATTCAATTTTTCTTCACCCCCTGCCTGTCATAGGTCTTTTAGTCCATAGGTGCACACTAGCATTACTTTTTAAAGGATTATTTAATTTTTTCATGCTCCCGCTTACCTGGCACAGGTGTCTCAACTTAATGGCACATAAAGCAAACTTCTGTATTTTGTTGTGATAATAATTGAAATACTGTGTTATGTTTGGTGTTTTAGATTGGAAGTGGACAACAGGAGCTGAAGCCAGCAACAGTTCTTCCTGAAGTTGGAGCAGAATAGGAGATTGAGCTTCCTGCTGGGCCAAATGTAACTCTAGAAGCACTGGCTTCCTAATCTCCAACAAGCAAAAGAAACGGCACTCTATCATCTTCTCCAAACCCACCTTCTGATTATATGGACATGGACTGGACCCAGGCTGAGTCAGAGACTCACTATGAGAGACAAGGGAAAATTAAAGTTCTTGAAAGCCTTAGAATTATGGAAACTGTCAAGGAGACCACATCCTCGGGGCCTGCGCACGTTCCCAACATGTCCACCACTAGACAGCTCCAAAGCTCCAATAGATATACCACAGAGCCTCAGAGAGTCCAAGTGGGGGAAAAGGGGATTAGGTAGGGAACAGCTGGGAAGGAGACTTGTAGGAAGCAAGAGGTTAAACAACACAATGTCAAGATATAATCACATTGACTTTCAATAGACTATTGTTCTAAGAGTTCTTATACTGTAATCATGGATAACCTAGGAAATGACTATAACTAGACCTCAAGAAATCTAGGTACCTGGAAAAATCAAGAATGGGTTAATACAATGTTTCATATGAGCTTTTCAGGAAATATCACATACTGTCTAGAATACAAGAACCTTCTTCAATAATGTTTCAGAATAAACATTACATTTTTACATTGAGGACAATGGCTATCTGAACATTCCCTGGAAACAACAGGAACTTAATATGCACAAAGAATGTCACACTTTGAATTAAGCGTTTTAAAGAAATCCAAAAGCTCAGGATAAATGTGTGCACCTCAACAAACACGGCACACCAAAGTTTTCAATGTCATGAAATGATTGCGCACACTGCCGATCTAAAAGCCAAGAGTTTTATGCCAGGGTTGAATCGCGCACACTGTTGCCAATTTGAAATACACAATGCAAATGTCAGGAAATGATCGCGCACACTGCCGATCCAAAACCCAAGAGTTTTATGTCAGGGGTTGAATTGCACACACTGTTGCTGATTCGAACAAGAATATGCAAAGGGCATGAAATGATCGCGCACACGGTTGCTGATCTGAATGCCAAGGGTTACATGTCTGAAATGAATCGCGCACACTGCCGATTCGGACAAGAATATGCAAATGCCATGAAGTGAATGCGCACACTGTTGCCGATCTGAATGCCAAGGGTACATGTCAGAAATGAATCACCCACTCTGCCGATTCGGACAAGAATATGCAAATGCCATGAAATGATCATGCACACTGTTGCCGATCTGAATGCCAAGGGTTACATG
Organism: Pleurodeles waltl; assembly: GCF_031143425.1. Lineage (NCBI taxonomy): Eukaryota > Metazoa > Chordata > Amphibia > Caudata > Salamandridae > Pleurodeles > Pleurodeles waltl. Next base: position 1,422,183,887 of record NC_090444.1, read on the forward strand.
TCAGAAATGAATCACGCACACTGCCGATTCGGACAAGAATATGCAAATGCCATGAAATGATCGCGCACACTGTTGCCGACCTGAATGCCAAGGGTTACTTGTCAGAAATGAATTGCGCACTCTGCCGATTCGGACAAGAATATGCAAATGCCATGAAATCACACTCACGCACACAGAGAGTTTCACAACTAGGCCCAAAACTTGAATGTCTTTGAGAACGGGGGTCGGGGGCCAGCCTGACCTTCGCCTTACCGCCCTGCTCAAGGATTATGAATATAATGAGGGCAGGACTGGAATATCAAAGTAGGCCTCCGGAACAGGAGCTCAGGAAGTTGCTGCTGCTCTGCACCGGGACCTCTGAATAGTGAGCACGTGGAGCTGGGCTGGCTCCCTTATATAGAGTCAAGCCCAGCCCACAAACCACACCCAGTCATGCTGCAGGGAAAGCTTCTAGAAGGTCCTAGAAAGGGACCACACCCTAATACACTCAGTAAGCCTGCAGCAATACCTTGCAAATGAACAGTTATTGCAAAACATCATTAATAGTGTTTTTCAAGGTTAAACTCTGCAATGCAAAAGGTTAACATACTGCATATAAACACAATGCATGAATTATGCTCTTGCATAAAGACTGGGTTTTTGCATTTTTGTCGCCCATAGAGCACGCACTGTCCTGATGTTGACAGAAACTGGCAGTGATGAGGACGAGCCAAAGATTGTCAGTATGGACACTGAGATTACTCCTCCTATTTAACCTGCTCAGAGAGATGTGGCACTGGTTTCACCACTGTAGGCTTCCCTTATTTGTAAAGCCACCACTGACACCTGTATTCAACACTACCACAGTCAAAGTATGCCCTGCAGAGAGGCAAATGACACACTCACCTAACACCAGTTCTTCAGGCACTGGCACACTGAAAAATGCTCCTCCCCAATTTGGGGCTTCTTTATGACTAGCAAGCAGGAGGTTAACATTGCAATTTGCCCCATTTGCCATGCAAGGGTTCATCTAGGTAAGCCTGATTCACACTATGGTACCGAGCCCAAACATCCTATCTGAAAAAACATCACACAATCCAGTTGGAGCAGCACCTTAAAAAGGTAGGTGAGAGATAGGGGAAGCAGCTTTGATTACTGTTATAGAAGGAGGTGATGAGGCAAAAGAGGATTACAGCTTTATACAAAGCACCCCTATCCCCTGCAGTGTGCCAGCATCACCCGCATCAGCAACCTCCAAATGGAACAAGAGTCAGATATAGACACTACCATATACAGTAACAATTCCCCCAAAGTGCACATTGAATCTGCCACCTCCTAGTTCTCTGCAGAAGTCACTTGTGCCAGCAGTACCACAAAAGAAAAAATATCCATGCTACTATTACGAGCATTTTTAGGCAGGATGAGCTGTGTGAATGCAACCACCCAATGGCACGTTTGTACAATGGGACACTGGTTAAAATGTTAGCACTGGACCTCTTCCTTTTTTCTTTTGTGGAAGGAGTGGGATTTTTAGAAGTTGTGGTGGCCATCTACACGAAATGGAAGGTTTCCACCTGGAACTATTTTGCTAGAGTTGCTATTCCAGTTCTCCATCAAGATGTGCTTCAATTGGTTGGACAGCTTTTGAGGCAGAGTGCTTTTCACAGTATCCACCTGATGACAGACATGGACCAGTTGTCAAGCAACTGATGACGTGTATCACTGCACCCTGGGAGCCTCATTCACAAGGCCTTTATGCCACCTTTACATCATTTTCTTTACACAAAGGTGGGGCAAGCAGTGCTTTATACTGCTACACATTTACATCGGATGCATTGGGCCCAATGCGTCAGTTTGTAAAGCCCTGAGTCACATTATACCTGCGCCAGGTATAACGTATGCAGAGTAGGAGTTCCCATGGGAAAAGCCACATAGAACTGACGCAATGTAATGTACAGAATGTCACTGTGTCATTCTGCGACTTCACTGTGTCAGAATTTTACCACCTGTTCAGAGCAGGTGTAAAACTGATGCACGACTGTTCTCAATGGGGGTCTCCTGGCATTGCTAGAGTAGCATAATTTTGGGAACGTTAGCCCAGCAGTTCATGAGTTCAGTGCCACAGATGTGTCAGAATTTCTGACGCATCTGTGAAAACCTGCACTATGGAGCTTTACATTGTAAATACAGTGCATTCATGGCATCGTCGGAGGGTGGTAGGGCAGCGCAAAAAAATCTAAGGCATAGGACCTGATGCATCAGAGTCTTGTAAATGAGACCCTGGATCTCTTTGTGGGGGCTGAAGAAAGTTTTAAGGGTGTTCAGCGGCATGTAACAGTAAAGATGTTGCCATGGAGAAATCCTATACAGCTACAAACATCTTGGAAGACTTTACCAGCAAGGTGTTTGAATGGCTGTAATCCAAAGGTCTCAGAATTAGATTTGTTGCCATGGACAATGGCAATAATCTAGGCAAGGCCACAGCAGATGGTGGATATTTCAGGGCCCTGTGTTTGGCACATGATTGTGCAGGACTTTCCTAAAAAAAGAAGACATAATCAGCAATACACTGACTACCTGCAGTAGAATCGGCACTCATTTCAGTCATTCTTTCAAATCCCAGAAGCAGTTGATGATCATTGAGTATGCTAACAGAGTACTGGTTAATGCCCTCATACAGGGGGTGCTAACACGCTCAAACTCTACCTACTACATGTTGCAGCGTCTGTTTGAGCAGTACAGACTGAGCACTGACTATGTCCTTCAGAGGGGTGGGAATGCAACTGTGAAAAGCATTACCATGGAAACAGAAAGATGGGGGCTAGTCAAATGCCTGACACAAATGCAATTACCTTTTGAGGTTTTGACATGGGAAGTCAGAAAGGAGGACAGTGTGATGAACCAATCAATTCTGGTGTTGCATCTGCTACGGACCAATTAAAAGAGATGTTGCAAAGCTTCACTGAAGTGTAGGAGTTGGTTAAGAGCTCAATCCTTTGCTTTGTTCATTCAAGGCTACAATACTTGATCCACAGTACAAAAAAATACTGCTCACTTTCATAAATTTTTTAGAAGGGGATGTTTGACAATACAAGACACGGACTGTTGAGCAAGTGAGATGCCTGGAAGAAGAATGTCTGGAAGTTACAGTCCCGGGCACAAGTTCTGGCTGGTTGTCTCACAGCAGCCAACACCAGAAACATTAGCAACAGCACCAGCAAAACAACACCAGCCACAGAAGAATCGGACCGAACCTCTGCAATGAGGCAGGGCTTAAGTCAAGTGCAGAGGTCGAGCAAGTGGCATCACCAATAATTATTGAGAGGAATGGTCTAAGACTATCTGGATGGCCCAAAAAGAGCAAAAACCAATGGTCTATTGGTATTGGAAGATGGGCAAGTGCCAGAGCTCACCAGGTTCGCAATAAAGTATCTGGCTTGTCCGGTAGCTAGTGTGCCTGCTGAGTGTGTGTTCAGTCCAGCTTGAGCATTTGTCATAAGGACCAGTTTCCTACCTCAAAACACAGAGAGATTGACCATGATTAAAATGAACCAACACTTCATACCACAAGTTTACACTTCCTAAAATAGCACAGGAGAAGAACGAGGGTGATTAGTCAGTCTCAATGTAGTCAGCTAACCAACTTCTGGGTGAACCACCTGAGTTTGTGGACAAATTCTACTTCCCTGCTACAGGAGGCCACAATAGAGCTTTCACAGTATTGTCAAACTGCTTTGCAAAAAAATGGATATAGATAGAGGAATATTTTTATGTTTGGAGTCTGACTTATTCATCCCCACCATTTCTTCACATCTATGGACCGGATTGGAGTTGGAGAAGTGTCCACTGAAGGAGCCTCTAAAACTGCCATTGTTTGTTGCTTTCGCAGAAAAACAGGAGTGCAGGAAAGTAGCACCATTCTGACACACTTACCGTCACTTTTTGCCTGGTGTCACTGTGTTTATACTGTAGTACACTGCCAACCTGCTAACCACGACCCCAATGTCAGTGCTCTCTTCCCTAAATATAGTTGGTAAGTAACTTTTACACCCCACAACTGGCATACTGGTGCACCCATGTAAGTCCCTCGTATATGGTTCTTAGGTACCCAAGGCATTTGTAGACCGGGGTTTCCTATGGGCTGCAGCATGTATTGTGCCATCCATGGGGGCCCATGCAAACCTTGACAACAGGCCTGACATTGCCACCTGTCTGAAATGGTGCTTGCTCCTTTCACCCCAGATATAATGTTTGTGTTATATCATAATCATTGCACTCTTAACCTATAAGTCACCCATAAGGTAGGCTCTTCAGCCCAAGGGTGAGATGCATGGCTCTCAATGCAAGGGCATCCCTGCATGAGCAGAGGTGCCCCTACAACACAAAGATTCCATGTTCTGGGCTTTGTAAGTGTGGGAAAGCCTTCCTAAGGTATGTAGTGGTATCACTCTTTCCTGTGTGTACATCACTGACTGACTTGTGTGGTATTTGCAACTGCTTTACACCTTCCTTGATAAGCCTATGCTGCTCTCCACAGCTACTTCACTGAGAGCTCTGGTTATCTAGAATCACCTGCACTATCACTAAGGGTTGCCTGGATTCATTACAGGGTGCCTCACCTACAGGTGTACACCATATGCTGAACTAGCCTCCTACAAATAGATACAATGAATAGACAAATGTATACCACCATGCTTGGAACAGGTGACTAGGGTACCAATGAGTGATATATATGGAGTAGCTTTGAGTGATGATAATTCATGTGGTAACAGACAGTGAGGGTGTTGTTCAACTAATTTGTAAACATGATTTTTATGTTTTGCAATATTGATTCTGATGGGTGATTCTGCCTGAATGTGATTGCTCCTTTCACACTTAGCTAGATGTACTTCCATTATCCACTCTTTACTGTACTTTCTTTTGGGTTCTTCAGAAACCAGACCAGTCAGGTTAGTTAACAAATCTACACGCAATGCTCAAATTATTTTGCTCGTCTTGCTCATCAACAGAAGTGCACTACAGGTCTATCTCTCTCAATGTCATTTGGGTCTGGACTCAAAGTCAGGAAGCAGGACGGGGGTCAGGACTTCCTCAACAGTCAGAAGAAGGAAGTTATGACCAATGACTATCTACTTCAAAGGGAAACTAACATGACTGAAAGAGGCCTTCTCAGCCCTGTGGACTGGAGAGAAGTGCATTGGTTTGAGAAATGCTGTGTAGTGTGCTGACTTAAATATCAAACGCCTCTAATTAAGCGGTTGTAGTTGGGGGGCGACTGTGACTGAGACAAACATATCACATGATGGATGACCTCGGCTAAATGTTATGACAGTTGTAAGATTCATCAGCCACGTACATGCAGCTACTTGTCTACGATTGGTTGTAAAATTGTTGTCACTACTCAGTTAATCACACAAGTCATGATTCAGCAGCCTCTCCTCTTGCTCTGCCTCTTGGTCCTCATGAAGTTTACTTCCTCCTTGACTCTACAATATCAACATTTATTGTTTTGCAATCCACAAGCCTTCTCTTCTTCTGCATGAAAGCTCCATACCACTCCTCCTTACCTTACAGGACAGATTTAGCCGCACACCCAAGACAGAGATTCTGAGAAGAAGAATGCAGATATACAGTGTCATTTTTATTTTCATAATTGTGTGAGTTCAGTCCTCCCTAATTTGTATTGTTCAAACCTAGATGACAGAACAATATGATAATAACTTGGATTTCTGGGGCTGAAGGGCTCTTTGCAGTGATTAGCAGTGCTCTATGAGTCTTGTTTGATTGATTGATTGATTTATGAACTGAACTGTGTCATTCCTTCATTTCCTTTCACAACTGGTTGATGATGACGTGTGCTGCTCACTGAGCTGATGAATATTGTTGTTGTGTAGTGTTTGTCTTCATCACACCTTTCCCCAACTCCCCATTCTGACCCAGTCATCAAATCTCTAACCCCCTAACCCTCTTCCTGCAGGCTTTGTGATATATTACAGCATAACTGGATCACCATCTTATTGAGGAAGATGTGGCGGAAGTGACAACTCACTGCGGGGTCCTTTTACCTGAACAATAGCCCATGCCAGTCCCACTTACCTACCTATGCATTAATGAATAGCATCACCATAGTGATAGTGCAGAGTCAGAACAATGTTTGTTCTACAACAGATAGTACTAATGTGCACTATCTGGCCTGATTCACAAAGATAAAGCTACACTTTTGATGTGAATTCACTCTTGCCGTTTAAATGAACTACCAGAACTTTACCATTATGAGTAGTAACCTTATGAGTGGTAACTAACGAGTAGTAATAACTCCTTTTAACCAATAGTGATTATGTATGTGAGAAGGTAGCCTCTTTCTAGCCTTGTTACCCCCACTTTTGGCCTGTTTGTGAGTGTATGTCAGGATGTTTGTCACTGTTTTCACTGTCTCACTGGGATCCTGATAGCCAGGCCTCAGTGCTCATAGTGAAAACACTATGTTTTCAGTAGGGTTGTTATGTGTCACTGGGATCCTGCTGGTCAGGACCCCAGTGCTCATAGGTTGGTGGCCTATATGTATGTGTCACTGGGACCCTGTCACACAGGGCCCCAGTGCTCATAGGTGTGCATGTATATGTTCCCTGTGTGGTGCCTAACTGTCTCACTGAGGCTCTGCTAACCAGAACCTCAGTGGTTATGCTCTCTCATTACTTTCAAATTGTCACTAACAGGCTAGTGACCATTTTTACCAATTTACATTGGCTTACTGGAACACCCTTATAATTCCCTAGTATATGGTACTGAGGTACCCAGGGTATTGGGGTTCCAGGAGATCCCTATGGGCTGCAGCATTTCTTTTGCCACCCATAGGGAGCCCTGACAATTCTTACACAGGCCTGCCACTGCAGCCTGAGTGAAATAACGCCCACGTTATTTCACAGCCATTTTACACTGCACTTAAGTAACTTATAAGTCACCTATATGTCTAACCTTTACCTGGTAAAGGTTAGGTGCAAAGTTACTTAGTGTGAGGGCACCCTGGCACTAGCCAAGGTGCCCCCACATTGTTCAGAGCCAATTCACTGAACTTTGTGAGTGCGGGGACACCATTACACGCGTGCACTACATATAGGTCACTACCTATATGTAGCTTCACCATGGTAACTCCGAATATGGCCATGTAACATGTCTATGATCATGGAATTGCCCCCTCTATGCCATCCTGGCATTGTTGGTACAATTCCATGATCCCAGTGGTCTGTAGCACAGACCCTGGTACTGCCAGACTGCCCTTCCTGGGGTTTCACTGCAGCTGCTGCTGCTGCCAACCCCTCAGACAGGCAGCTGCCCTCCTGGGGTCCAGCCAGGCCTGGCCCAGGATGGCAGAACAAAGAACTTCCTCTGAGAGAGGGTGTGACACCCTCTCCCTTTGGAAAATGGTGTGAAGGCAGGGGAGGAGTAGCCTCCCCCAGCCTCTGGAAATGCTTTGTTGGGCACAGATGTGCCCAATTCTGCATAAGCCAGTCTACACCGGTTCAGGGACCCCTTAGCCCCTGCTCTGGCGCGAAACTGGACAAAGGAAAGGGGAGTGACCACTCCCCTGACCTGCACCTCCCCTGGGAGGTGTCCAGAGCTCCTCCAGTGTGCTCCAGACCTCTGCCATCTTGGAAACAGAGGTGCTGCTGGCACACTGGACTGCTCTGAGTGGCCAGTGCCACCAGGTGACGTCAGAGACTCCTGCTGATAGGCTCCTTCAGGTGTTAGTAGCCTTTCCTCTCTCCTAGGTAGCCAAACCCTCTTTTCTGGCTATTTAGGGTCTCTGTCTCTGGGGAAACTTTAGATAACGAATGCATGAGCTCAGCCGAGTTCCTCTGCATCTCCCTCTTCACCTTCTGATAAGGAATCGACCGCTGACCGCGCTGGAAGCCTGCAAACCTGCAACATAGTAGCAAAGACGACTACTGCAACTCTGTAACGCTGATCCTGCCGCCTTCTCGACTGTTTTCCTGCTTGTGCATGCTGTGGGGGTAGGCTGCCTCCTCTCTGCACCAGAAGCTCCGAAGAAATCTCCCGTGGGTCGACGGAATCTTCCCCCTGCAACCGCAGGCACCAAAAAGCTGCATTACCGGTCCCTTGGGTCTCCTCTCAGCACGACGAGCGAGGTCCCTCGAATCCAGCGACACCGTCCAAGTGACCCCCACAGTCCAGTGACTCTTCAGCCCAAGTTTGGTGGAGGTAAGTCCTTGCCTCACCTCGCTGGGCTGCATTGCTGGGAACCGCAACTTTGCAAGCTACTTCGGCCCCTGTGCACTTCCGGCGGAAATCCTTCGTGCACAGCCAAGCCTGGGTCCACGGCACTCTAACCTGCATTGCACGACTTTCTAAGTTGGTCTCCGGCGACGTGGGACTCCTTTGTGCAACTTCGGCGAGCACCGTTTCACGCATCCTCGTAGTGCCTGTTTCTGGCACTTCTCCGGGTGCTACCTGCTTCAGTGAGGGCTCTTTGTCTTGCTCGACGTCCCCTCTCTCTGCAGGTCCAATTTGCGACCTCCTGGTCCCTCCTGGGCCCCAGCAGCGTCCAAAAACGCCAAACGCACGATTTGCGTGTAGCAAGGCTTGTTGGCGTCCATCCGGCGGGAAAACACTTCTGCACGACTCTCCAAGGCGTGGGGGATCCATCCTCCAAAGGGGAAGTCACTAGCCCTTGCCGTTCCTGCAGTATTCACAGTTCTTCAGCCTAGTAAGAGCTTCTTTGCACCAACCGCTGGCATTTCTTGGGCATCTGCCCATCTCCGAGTTGCTTGTGACTTTTGGACTTGGTCCCCTTGTTCCACAGGTACCCTCAGTCAGGAATCCATCGTTGTTGCATTGCTGATTTGTGTTTTCCTTGCATTTTCCCTCTAACACGACTATTTTGTCCTTAGGGGAACTTTGGTGCACTTTGCACTCACTTTTCAGGGTCTTGGGGAGGGTTATGTTTCTAACTCTCACTATTTTCTAATAGTCCCAGCGACCCTCTACAAGGTCACATAGGTTTGGGGTCCATTCGTGGTTCGCATTCCACTTCTGGAGTATATGGTTTGTGTTGCCCCTATCCCTATGTTTCCCCATTGCATCCTATTGTAACTATACATTGTTTGCACTGTTTTCTAAGACTATACTGCATATTTTTGCTATTGTGTATATATATCTTGTGTATATTTCCTATCCTCTCACTGAGGGTACACTCTAAGATAATTTGGCATATTGTCATAAAAATAAAGTACCTTTATTTTTAGTATAACTGTGTATTGTGTTTTCTTATGATATTGTGCATATGACACTAAGTGGTACTGTAGTAGCTTCACACGTCTCCTAGTTCAGCCTGAGCTGCTTTGCTAAGCTACCATTATCTATCAGCCTAAGCTGCTAGACACCCTATACACTAATAAGGGATAACTGGGCCTGGTGCAAGGTGCAAGTACCCCTTGGTACTCACTACAAGCCAGTCCAGCCTCCTACATTGGTTGTGCAGCGGTGGGATAAGTGCTTTGAGACTACTTACCACTCTTGTCATTGTACTTTTCATAAGAGAAAAATATACAAAACAAGGTCAGTGTATATACACATAGCCAAAAAGTTTTGCATTTCCTCTTTTCACTCTTTTCTAAGTGCTGAAAAGTACTTCTAAACTTTCAAAAAGTTCTTAAAAGTTTAAAAAGTTTTTTCTGTCTTTCCAAAAAGTTCTGAAAACTTTTTTCTCTTTGTCTATCACTTTAACTCTCTCTAAAAAATGTCTGGCACAGGCCAAAAAGTTGAACTGTCCAAACTTGCATATGATCACCTTAGCTGGAAAGGAGCAAGGAGTCTCTGCATAGAGAGAGGTTTGAGTGTAGGGAAGAATCCTTCCTTAGAACTGTTAATTAATATGCTTAGAGTACAGGATAAGGCCATAAGTGCCCAATCTGTAGAAAAAGTAGCTAATGGTTCTCAATCTGATCCAGGGACTCCCCCAGGAAAAGGTTCAGGAAAGAAACTTCTCAGCCTGCCCATTACTAGACAGTCTAGCATAGTTGGTACAGAGGTTGAATCACACCATACTAATGGTGTGCTCTCACATTATACTGGTAGCCAAGCTGTTAGGGTGCCCTCTGTAAGGGACAGGTCTCCTTCTGTTCATTCCCATCATACCTCTGTATCTAGAAATGTCCCTCCCACCCACCCTGATGACAGATTGTTAGAAAGGGAGCTCAATAGATTGAGAGTGGAACAAACCAGACTGAAGCTCAAGAAGCAACAGCTGGATTTGGATAGACAGACTTTAGAAGTAGAGAGGGAAAGACAGAAGTTGGGTTTAGATACCCATGGTGGCAGCAGCAGTATTCCCCATAGTCATCCTGCAAAAGAGCATGATTCCAGGAATCTGCACAAGATAGTTCCCCCTTATAAGGAGGGGGATGACATTAACAAGTGGTTTGCTGCACTTGAGAGGGCCTGTGCTGTACAGGATGTCCCTCAAAAGCAGTGGGCTGCTATCCTATGGCTATCATTTAGTGGAAAGGGTAGGGATAGACTCCTTACTGTGAAAGAAAGTGATGCCAATAATTTTACAGTTCTTAAGAATGCACTCCTGGATGGTTATGGCTTAACCACTGAACAGTACAGGATAAAGTTCAGAGAGACCAAAAAGGAGTCTTCACAAGACTGGGTTGATTTCATTGACCATTCAGTGAAGGCCTTGGAGGGGTGGTTACATGGCAGTAAAGTTACTGATTATGAAAGCCTGTATAACACAATCCTGAGAGAGCATATACTTAATAATTGTGTGTCTGATTTGTTGCACCAGTACCTGGTAGACTCTGATCTGACCTCTCCCCAAGAATTGGGAAAGAAGGCAGACAAATGGGTCCGTACAAGGGTGAACAGAAAAGTTCATACAGGGGGTGACAAAGATGGCAATAAGAAGAAAGATGGTGAAAAATCTCAAGATAAGCTTGGGGATAAGGGTAAAACCAAAGATCCCACTTCAAATCTTAAACACTCTTCAGAGGGTGGGGATAAAACAAATTCTTCCTCTTCTTCCCAACCTGCACACATTAAAAAGCCTTGGTGCTTTGTGTGTAAAAACAGAGGCCATAGGCCAGGGGATAAGTCCTGTCCAGGTAAACCCCCTGAGCCTACCACCACTAATACATCAAGCTCTAGTGCCCCTAGCAGTAGTGGTACTAGTGGTGGGACTGCTGGCAACAGTCAAGCAAAGGGTGTAGTTGGGTTCACTTATGGGTCCATAGTGAAAACTGATGTCATCAGTCCCAAGACAGTTTCTGTCACACCTAGTGGCATTGGCCTTGCCACACTGGCTGCTTGTCCCCTTACAATGGATAAGTACAGGCAGACAGTTTCAATACATGGTGTTGAGGCCTTGGCCTACAGGGACACAGGTGCCAGTTTCACTTTGGTGACTGAAAACCTAGTGCCTCCTGAACAACACATCATTGGACAACAGTATAAGATTATTGATGTCCATAACTCCACTAAGTTTCTTCCCTTAGCTATAATTCAGTTTAGTTGGGGTAGAGTTACTGGCCCTAAGCAGGTGGTGGTATCACCTAGCTTACCTGTAGACTGTCTCTTAGGTAATGACCTAGAGGCCTCAGGTTGGACTGATGTAGAGTTTTATGCCCATGCAGCCATGCTGGGCATCCCTGAGGAATTGTTCCCTCTCATTTCTACTGAAATGAAAAAGCAAAGGAGAGAAGGCCTGAAAACTCAGGATCCCTCTCCATCAACAGGTAAAAAGGGTATCACAGTATCCCCTAACCACCCTACCATTCAGGACACTATTCCTGTGGTGGGAGAAACCTCTCCTGGGGTGGCACCTGTTCCAAGGGAATCATCAGCTGGCAAAGCTGGACTCCCTGAGGTGGAAGTACCTCTCTATGGGATAACTAACATTGGTGAGAAAAAGAGCACCATTTTAGTTAACATGGAGCATCCCTCCAACCCTCCCAGAGAAACTTTAGTGCAGAAACTCTGCACTGCCTCACAACACTCAGGACAGCATCCCTGCCCTAGTGTGGAGCTCATAGGACAGCATCCCTGCCCTGCTCCAACTCAAGAGAAACAGCATCCCTGTTCTCTCTTCCAGCGAAATGGACAAAGTTTTTGTCCAGCTATGGCTTTACTGAGACAGCATCCCTGTCTGGCATTTCCATCATTACAAATAGGTTCAGTGGATAATTCCCACTGCTCTAAACTAAAACTTACTGATAGAAACTCTGAAAATACATCTTCACATTGTTGGTTAGCTAAAAAACTTCAAACAGGGTGGTTTACATCCCCACAGGGAAGTAACCATATAGTGGATGATAAAGGGAGTAACCAGTCTATTGCAGAGCTACTCTCTACTTATCACCACTTAGACAATAAAGTCTCAACTGGCCAAGGTTAGCCTTATTGTCCTTCGTTTGGGGGGGGGGGTTGTGTGAGAAGGTAGCCTCTTTCTAGCCTTGTTACCCCCACTTTTGGCCTGTTTGTGAGTGTATGTCAGGATGTTTGTCACTGTTTTCACTGTCTCACTGGGATCCTGATAGCCAGGCCTCAGTGCTCATAGTGAAAACACTATGTTTTCAGTAGGGTTGTTATGTGTCACTGGGATCCTGCTGGTCAGGACCCCAGTGCTCATAGGTTGGTGGCCTATATGTATGTGTCACTGGGACCCTGTCACACAGGGCCCCAGTGCTCATAGGTGTGCATGTATATGTTCCCTGTGTGGTGCCTAACTGTCTCACTGAGGCTCTGCTAACCAGAACCTCAGTGGTTATGCTCTCTCATTACTTTCAAATTGTCACTAACAGGCTAGTGACCATTTTTACCAATTTACATTGGCTTACTGGAACACCCTTATAATTCCCTAGTATATGGTACTGAGGTACCCAGGGTATTGGGGTTCCAGGAGATCCCTATGGGCTGCAGAATTTCTTTTGCCACCCATAGGGAGCTCTGACAATTCTTACACAGGCCTGCCACTGCAGCCTGAGTGAAATAACGCCCACGTTATTTCACAGCCATTTTACACTGCACTTAAGTAACTTATAAGTCACCTATATGTCTAACCTTTACCTGGTAAAGGTTAGGTGCAAAGTTACTTAGTGTGAGGGCACCCTGGCACTAGCCAAGGTGCCCCCACATTGTTCAGAGCCAATTCACTGAACTTTGTGAGTGCGGGGACACCATTACACGCGTGCACTACATATAGGTCACTACCTATATGTAGCTTCACCATGGTAACTCCGAATATGGCCATGTAACATGTCTATGATCATGGAATTGCCCCCTCTATGCCATCCTGGCATTGTTGGTACAATTCCATGATCCCAGTGGTCTGTAGCACAGACCCTGGTACTGCCAGACTGCCCTTCCTGGGGTTTCACTGCAGCTGCTGCTGCTGCCAACCCCTCAGACAGGCAGCTGCCCTCCTGGGGTCCAGCCAGGCCTGGCCCAGGATGGCAGAACAAAGAACTTCCTCTGAGAGAGGGTGTGACACCCTCTCCCTTTGGAAAATGGTGTGAAGGCAGGAGAGGAGTAGCCTCCCCCAGCCTCTGGAAATGCTTTGTTGGGCACAGATGTGCCCAATTCTGCATAAGCCAGTCTACACCGGTTCAGGGACCCCTTAGCCCCTGCTCTGGCGCGAAACTGGCCAAAGGAAAGGGGAGTGACCACTCCCCTGACCTGCACCTCCCCTGGGAGGTGTCCAGAGCTCCTCCAGTGTGCTCCAGACCTCTGCCATCTTGGAAACAGAGGTGCTGCTGGCACACTGGACTGCTCTGAGTGGCCAGTGCCACCAGGTGACGTCAGAGACTCCTGCTGATAGGCTCCTTCAGGTGTTAGTAGCCTTTCCTCTCTCCTAGGTAGCCAAACCCTCTTTTCTGGCTATTTAGGGTCTCTGTCTCTGGGGAAACTTCAGATAACGAATGCATGAGCTCAGCCGAGTTCCTCTGCATCTCCCTCTTCACCTTCTGATAAGGAATCGACCGCTGACCGCGCTGGAAGCCTGCAAACCTGCAACATAGTAGCAAAGACGACTACTGCAACTCTGTAACGCTGATCCTGCCGCCTTCTCGACTGTTTTCCTGCTTGTGCATGCTGTGGGGGTAGGCTGCCTCCTCTCTGCACCAGAAGCTCCGAAGAAATCTCCCGTGGGTCGACGGAATCTTCCCCCTGCAACCGCAGGCACCAAAAAGCTGCATTACCGGTCCCTTGGGTCTCCTCTCAGCACGACGAGCGAGGTCCCTCGAATCCAGCGACACCGTCCAAGTGACCCCCACAGTCCAGTGACTCTTCAGCCCAAGTTTGGTGGAGGTAAGTCCTTGCCTCACCTCGCTGGGCTGCATTGCTGGGAACCGCAACTTTGCAAGCTACTCCGGCCCCTGTGCACTTCCGGCGGAAATCCTTCGTGCACAGCCAAGCCTGGGTCCACGGCACTCTAACCTGCATTGCACGACTTTCTAAGTTGGTCTCCGGCGACGTGGGACTCCTTTGTGCAACTTCGGCGAGCACCGTTTCACGCATCCTCGTAGTGCCTGTTTCTGGCACTTCTCCGGGTGCTACCTGCTTCAGTGAGGGCTCTTTGTCTTGCTCGACGTCCCCTCTCTCTGCAGGTCCAATTTGCGACCTCCTGGTCCCTCCTGGGCCCCAGCAGCGTCCAAAAACGCCAAACGCACGATTTGCGTGTAGCAAGGCTTGTTGGCGTCCATCCGGCGGGAAAACACTTCTGCACGACTCTCCAAGGCGTGGGGGATCCATCCTCCAAAGGGGAAGTCACTAGCCCTTGCCGTTCCTGCAGTATTCACAGTTCTTCAGCCTAGTAAGAGCTTCTTTGCACCAACCGCTGGCATTTCTTGGGCATCTGCCCATCTCCGAGTTGCTTGTGACTTTTGGACTTGGTCCCCTTGTTCCACAGGTACCCTCAGTCAGGAATCCATCGTTGTTGCATTGCTGATTTGTGTTTTCCTTGCATTTTCCCTCTAACACGACTATTTTGTCCTTAGGGGAACTTTGGTGCACTTTGCACTCACTTTTCAGGGTCTTGGGGAGGGTTATGTTTCTAACTCTCACTATTTTCTAATAGTCCCAGCGACCGTCTACAAGGTCACATAGGTTTGGGGTCCATTCGTGGTTCGCATTCCACTTCTGGAGTATATGGTTTGTGTTGCCCCTATCCCTATGTTTCCCCATTGCATCCTATTGTAACTATACATTGTTTGCACTGTTTTCTAAGACTATACTGCATATTTTTGCTATTGTGTATATATATCTTGTGTATATTTCCTATCCTCTCACTGAGGGTACACTCTAAGATAATTTGGCATATTGTCATAAAAATAAAGTACCTTTATTTTTAGTATAACTGTGTATTGTGTTTTCTTATGATATTGTGCATATGACACTAAGTGGTACTGTAGTAGCTTCACACGTCTCCTAGTTCAGCCTGAGCTGCTTTGCTAAGCTACCATTATCTATCAGCCTAAGCTGCTAGACACCCTATACACTAATAAGGGATAACTGGGCCTGGTGCAAGGTGCAAGTACCCCTTGGTACTCACTACAAGCCAGTCCAGCCTCCTACATTGGTTGTGCAGCGGTGGGATAAGTGCTTTGAGACTACTTACCACTCTTGTCATTGTACTTTTCATAAGAGAAAAATATACAAAACAAGGTCAGTGTATATACACATAGCCAAAAAGTTTTGCATTTCCTCTTTTCACTCTTTTCTAAGTGCTGAAAAGTACTTCTAAACTTTCAAAAAGTTCTTAAAAGTTTAAAAAGTTTTTTCTGTCTTTCCAAAAAGTTCTGAAAACTTTTTTCTCTTTGTCTATCACTTTAACTCTCTCTAAAAAATGTCTGGCACAGGCCAAAAAGTTGAACTGTCCAAACTTGCATATGATCACCTTAGCTGGAAAGGAGCAAGGAGTCTCTGCATAGAGAGAGGTTTGAGTGTAGGGAAGAATCCTTCCTTAGAACTGTTAATTAATATGCTTAGAGTACAGGATAAGGCCATAAGTGCCCAATCTGTAGAAAAAGTAGCTAATGGTTCTCAATCTGATCCAGGGACTCCCCCAGGAAAAGGTTCAGGAAAGAAACTTCTCAGCCTGCCCATTACTAGACAGTCTAGCATAGTTGGTACAGAGGTTGAATCACACCATACTAATGGTGTGCTCTCACATTATACTGGTAGCCAAGCTGTTAGGGTGCCCTCTGTAAGGGACAGGTCTCCTTCTGTTCATTCCCATCATACCTCTGTATCTAGAAATGTCCCTCCCACCCACCCTGATGACAGATTGTTAGAAAGGGAGCTCAATAGATTGAGAGTGGAACAAACCAGACTGAAGCTCAAGAAGCAACAGCTGGATTTGGATAGACAGACTTTAGAAGTAGAGAGGGAAAGACAGAAGTTGGGTTTAGATACCCATGGTGGCAGCAGCAGTATTCCCCATAGTCATCCTGCAAAAGAGCATGATTCCAGGAATCTGCACAAGATAGTTCCCCCTTATAAGGAGGGGGATGACATTAACAAGTGGTTTGCTGCACTTGAGAGGGCCTGTGCTGTACAGGATGTCCCTCAAAAGCAGTGGGCTGCTATCCTATGGCTATCATTTAGTGGAAAGGGTAGGGATAGACTCCTTACTGTGAAAGAAAGTGATGCCAATAATTTTACAGTTCTTAAGAATGCACTCCTGGATGGTTATGGCTTAACCACTGAACAGTACAGGATAAAGTTCAGAGAGACCAAAAAGGAGTCTTCACAAGACTGGGTTGATTTCATTGACCATTCAGTGAAGGCCTTGGAGGGGTGGTTACATGGCAGTAAAGTTACTGATTATGAAAGCCTGTATAACACAATCCTGAGAGAGCATATACTTAATAATTGTGTGTCTGATTTGTTGCACCAGTACCTGGTAGACTCTGATCTGACCTCTCCCCAAGAATTGGGAAAGAAGGCAGACAAATGGGTCAGAACAAGGGTGAACAGAAAAGTTCATACAGGGGGTGACAAAGATGGCAATAAGAAGAAAGATGGTGAAAAATCTCAAGATAAGCATGGGGATAAGGGTAAAACCAAAGATCCCACTTCAAATCTTAAACACTCTTCAGAGGGTGGGGATAAAACAAATTCTTCCTCTTCTTCCCAACCTGCACACATTAAAAAGCCTTGGTGCTTTGTGTGTAAAAACAGAGGCCATAGGCCAGGGGATAAGTCCTGTCCAGGTAAACCCCCTGAGCCTACCACCACTAATACATCAAGCTCTAGTGCCCCTAGCAGTAGTGGTACTAGTGGTGGGACTGCTGGCAACAGTCAAGCAAAGGGTGTAGTTGGGTTCACTTATGGGTCCATAGTGAAAACTGATGTCATCAGTCCCAAGACAGTTTCTGTCACACCTAGTGGCATTGGCCTTGCCACACTGGCTGCTTGTCCCCTTACAATGGATAAGTACAGGCAGACAGTTTCAATAAATGGTGTTGAGGCCTTGGCCTACAGGGACACAGGTGCCAGTTTCACTTTGGTGACTGAAAACCTAGTGCCTCCTGAACAACACATCATTGGACAACAGTATAAGATTATTGATGTCCATAACTCCACTAAGTTTCTTCCCTTAGCTATAATTCAGTTTAGTTGGGGTGGAGTTACTGGCCCTAAGCAGGTGGTGGTATCACCTAGCTTACCTGTAGACTGTCTCTTAGGTAATGACCTAGAGGCCTCAGGTTGGACTGATGTAGAGTTTTATGCCCATGCAGCCATGCTGGGCATCCCTGAGGAATTGTTCCCTCTCATTTCTACTGAAATGAAAAAGCAAAGGAGAGAAAGCCTGAAAACTCAGGATCCCTCTCCATCAACAGGTAAAAAGGGTATCACAGTATCCCCTAACCACCCTACCATTCAGGACACTATTCCTGTGGTGGGAGAAACCTCTCCTGGGGTGGCACCTGTTCCAAGGGAATCATCAGCTGGCAAAGCTGGACTCCCTGAGGTGGAAGTACCTCTCTATGGGATAACTAACATTGGTGAGAAAAAGAGCACCATTTTAGTTAACATGGAGCATCCCTCCAACCCTCCCAGAGAAACTTTAGTGCAGAAACTCTGCACTGCCTCACAACACTCAGGACAGCATCCCTGCCCTAGTGTGGAGCTCATAGGACAGCATCCCTGCCCTGCTCCAACTCAAGAGAAACAGCATCCCTGTTCTCTCTTCCAGCGAAATGGACAAAGTTTTTGTCCAGCTATGGCTTTACTGAGACAGCATCCCTGTCTGGCATTTCCATCATTACAAATAGGTTCAGTGGATAATTCCCACTGCTCTAAACTAAAACTTACTGATAGAAACTCTGAAAATACATCTTCACATTGTTGGTTAGCTAAAAAACTTCAAACAGGGTGGTTTACATCCCCACAGGGAAGTAACCATATAGTGGATGATAAAGGGAGTAACCAGTCTATTGCAGAGCTACTCTCTACTTATCACCACTTAGACAATAAAGTCTCAACTGGCCAAGGTTAGCCTTATTGTCCTTCGTTTGGGGGGGGGGGGTTGTGTGAGAAGGTAGCCTCTTTCTAGCCTTGTTACCCCCACTTTTGGCCTGTTTGTGAGTGTATGTCAGGATGTTTGTCACTGTTTTCACTGTCTCACTGGGATCCTGATAGCCAGGCCTCAGTGCTCATAGTGAAAACACTATGTTTTCAGTAGGGTTGTTATGTGTCACTGGGATCCTGCTGGTCAGGACCCCAGTGCTCATAGGTTGGTGGCCTATATGTATGTGTCACTGGGACCCTGTCACACAGGGCCCCAGTGCTCATAGGTGTGCATGTATATGTTCCCTGTGTGGTGCCTAACTGTCTCACTGAGGCTCTGCTAACCAGAACCTCAGTGGTTATGCTCTCTCATTACTTTCAAATTGTCACTAACAGGCTAGTGACCATTTTTACCAATTTACATTGGCTTACTGGAACACCCTTATAATTCCCTAGTATATGGTACTGAGGTACCCAGGGTATTGGGGTTCCAGGAGATCCCTATGGGCTGCAGCATTTCTTTTGCCACCCATAGGGAGCTCTGACAATTCTTACACAGGCCTGCCACTGCAGCCTGAGTGAAATAACGCCCACGTTATTTCACAGCCATTTTACACTGCACTTAAGTAACTTATAAGTCACCTATATGTCTAACCTTTACCTGGTAAAGGTTAGGTGCAAAGTTACTTAGTGTGAGGGCACCCTGGCACTAGCCAAGGTGCCCCCACATTGTTCAGAGCCAATTCACTGAACTTTGTGAGTGCGGGGACACCATTACACGCGTGCACTACATATAGGTCACTACCTATATGTAGCTTCACCATGGTAACTCCGAATATGGCCATGTAACATGTCTATGATCATGGAATTGCCCCCTCTATGCCATCCTGGCATTGTTGGTACAATTCCATGATCCCAGTGGTCTGTAGCACAGACCCTGGTACTGCCAGACTGCCCTTCCTGGGGTTTCACTGCAGCTGCTGCTGCTGCCAACCCCTCAGACAGGCAGCTGCCCTCCTGGGGTCCAGCCAGGCCTGGCCCAGGATGGCAGAACAAAGAACTTCCTCTGAGAGAGGGTGTGACACCCTCTCCCTTTGGAAAATGGTGTGAAGGCAGGGGAGGAGTAGCCTCCCCCAGCCTCTGGAAATGCTTTGTTGGGCACAGATGTGCCCAATTCTGCATAAGCCAGTCTACACCGGTTCAGGGACCCCTTAGCCCCTGCTCTGGCGCGAAACTGGACAAAGGAAAGGGGAGTGACCACTCCCCTGACCTGCACCTCCCCTGGGAGGTGTCCAGAGCTCCTCCAGTGTGCTCCAGACCTCTGCCATCTTGGAAACAGAGGTGCTGCTGGCACACTGGACTGCTCTGAGTGGCCAGTGCCACCAGGTGACGTCAGAGACTCCTGCTGATAGGCTCCTTCAGGTGTTAGTAGCCTTTCCTCTCTCCTAGGTAGCCAAACCCTCTTTTCTGGCTATTTAGGGTCTCTGTCTCTGGGGAAACTTCAGATAACGAATGCATGAGCTCAGCCGAGTTCCTCTGCATCTCCCTCTTCACCTTCTGATAAGGAATCGACCGCTGACCGCGCTGGAAGCCTGCAAACCTGCAACATAGTAGCAAAGACGACTACTGCAACTCTGTAACGCTGATCCTGCCGCCTTCTCGACTGTTTTCCTGCTTGTGCATGCTGTGGGGGTAGGCTGCCTCCTCTCTGCACCAGAAGCTCCGAAGAAATCTCCCGTGGGTCGACGGAATCTTCCCCCTGCAACCGCAGGCACCAAAAAGCTGCATTACCGGTCCCTTGGGTCTCCTCTCAGCACGACGAGCGAGGTCCCTCGAATCCAGCGACACCGTCCAAGTGACCCCCACAGTCCAGTGACTCTTCAGCCCAAGTTTGGTGGAGGTAAGTCCTTGCCTCACCTCGCTGGGCTGCATTGCTGGGAACCGCAACTTTGCAAGCTACTCCGGCCCCTGTGCACTTCCGGCGGAAATCCTTCGTGCACAGCCAAGCCTGGGTCCACGGCACTCTAACCTGCATTGCACGACTTTCTAAGTTGGTCTCCGGCGACGTGGGACTCCTTTGTGCAACTTCGGCGAGCACCGTTTCACGCATCCTCGTAGTGCCTGTTTCTGGCACTTCTCCGGGTGCTACCTGCTTCAGTGAGGGCTCTTTGTCTTGCTCGACGTCCCCTCTCTCTGCAGGTCCAATTTGCGACCTCCTGGTCCCTCCTGGGCCCCAGCAGCGTCCAAAAACGCCAAACGCACGATTTGCGTGTAGCAAGGCTTGTTGGCGTCCATCCGGCGGGAAAACACTTCTGCACGACTCTCCAAGGCGTGGGGGATCCATCCTCCAAAGGGGAAGTCACTAGCCCTTGCCGTTGTACTACTTGCAAAGTTGCTAACTGTAGCTACTGATGGAAAAGCTACGAGTTGTAAACTTACACTGCACAAGCCAGTATTCCAACACCAAAAGAGTGCTTTCACCTTTGTAAATCAGGCTCTCCCTGTGTTACTTACAAAATGTATTCAACATGGAGTAAGCAAACTGCCTCCTCCTGAGTCCTGACTCCTGCTTCGAGGATTTTATAATTTTAGTTGTATTCTTTTTTAGAAATTAGACCCTGATTTAGAATTTTCTACCGCTAGTTTTCATAACATGAGGTTTTTTTTTGTCACAGTGGTCTTGTCTAGTTTTTGATAATCCACTATCTCTGTGTTTTCTTTCAGTCTAGTTGCCTGTGATGGCTAATCATTCTGAATAATCCTACAGTTGGAGTTCACTTCACTTGGGAAAGGTGAGAGTCGGACCTCATTTTTTGATATCTTCCTCTTAGCTCAAGAACACTAATATCACCACCATTAATAAGAAGGCCCTTTTGGGAAACCCTACAGTAAGGTTTGCAAAAATTGCAAGTACCATCACTTAATCAGTTCAAGTAAAAACCTGAAGAACTGGTTAATAATTTAGTAGTTAAGTTGTCCTTTGGAAGGAGAGATAATATTACATTTTTGTGTTTGTTATGGGAAGTCCCCATTAGTGGTTAAAAATAGTTTACAGAGGGTAGGCCAAGGACAGTAACTACACTAACTACTATACTATACAGTATAATTGATTGGTGGCTGGGTGCTGCAAAATCTCAAGTGAAACAAAATTGAATTAACCACTTTTCTGTTCCCAGACAATGCCACTCTGGTGGTGGTGCATCAATAATTACTGGACTGCAAGAAGAGGTAAGTAAACTACTGAAGAATACATGTATGGCAAGGGACATCAGGTAGGGAAAGTTGTGGTAGGACACTTACCGTGGGGGGTAAAACTGCTTGGTATAGGGCAGCAGCACCACCATGTGTGGGTGACCGAGTCAATTCCACACCAACTGGAAGCTGTTGGCCTACCCACTTTTAGCTAGCTAGTAGCACCTTGTCCAACCTAGAAAATAAACGTAATTGTGGCAACCTGACATATGACACCCTGACTCCTCATGGAAGTCATGGTAGAACAGTGCTTACCCCTTTCCCTCATTTGCACAAGTCTCATACTTGCAAAGACAGACAGAGAAATGCAGGATAGTCGTCAATGTTTTTTAATGAAGCAACTGCTTTCTATGTAAAAAGGAATGAGCTGCAATTATTATGATATTAAAACATGATGCTGTTATTATTGTGACCATTGGAGTAAAACAGATAAACAGTCCCAGCATCCTGGCATAATTCTAAAATTCCTACCTACACTTTTAGCATTTAAACTGAGAGCATAACAGTGATATCCCTTTATGCCTGTACTAGTTGCTGTAAGGACCCTTACTAACCCTTTAACTGTAGAACAAGCAAGGGTCTGCCTGTTGTCTGCTGGCAGTTCCTCCAGGTTAGCTGGAGAGATTAGGCCAAGATCAGTAAAGCGCCGACAAATTGGCACACAGTGTAAGATGGCTGGCTGCAATGTCCCCTCTAACCTTTTTTGGCCCGTTGTGGTGTTTTTAAAACAAAATGTGTTGTGTTCTGCGAACATGACTGACATGATAATGTTGGTTCCATACTCTTATGCCGGCAATACTAAGTAAACTATCATGTACAGCCTTGAGCAGAAGCACAGAATGGAATGTCATTCAATGGAGCTAACAACAATGCTTTTGCAGAAAAGCAGCTGATTAGACAATAAAACATCCCCGCTAAAAGCAAGTCATGCAAAAGTATAATAAAATGAATACATGAAATGAAATAGGTATCTGAGTAAAAGGGCACAGACTGCAGGCCTGAAACTAAAATAAATGTGCCCTAGCAAGGCACTAAAATGAACCCAAATTCTCAGGGGATAAGTTGATATATAATGTGTGACAATTTCAGATGGCAGCCTTGCGTCACACTCATGTGCCAACAGCGCTGTATTATGCAAACTAGTAATGGAAAGACAGATAATAATGACAAAGAAAAGAGTGATGCCCATTTATTATTACACATTGTTGAAACCCATCCTCTCTACCCACAACAGGACCACCCCTCCCCCCAAGCAAAAAAGACCCTCCCTGCCTACCTTCTCTTCCTCCAACATACCCTACCACCAAAATAAAAAATCAATAAAAAGGGCCTTAAGCTCAGTTCAGTTCAGATGTTGACCAACTCCTGGACCACGTTTTGTTGCTCACATTGAAGCAGTACCATCTCATGCTTCACATGGGAAACCTCGCATAGGAAGCTTTGGAGGAGATGTGATATTGAGTCTGCGGGGTGGAGGCTTTTGGTACAGACGGCAGGCGGCAAACCTAGGTTATAGGCGTAGACCGATAGAGTCTGGCAGATGGGACACACTTGGTAGATAGTGGATATCCCATTCTGAATGCAGTCAGAGGAGATGATAGTGTGTTTGAGTTTGAGGCAGGCCTGGCTGGCAGCTCAAGGAACTTGAGGCCTGTACGTCCTCTTATTTTTCCTACAGGACCACCAGCTGGCAATACTGAACAGCCACTGCTTCCAACGTTTGCTGCCACAGCAGTGAAGCTATCTCCTGCCATGATGACACCAGTGGTTGCTGCCTGTTGCCAGCTCCAGCATCAGGAGCAGTGATATCAAGAAAGTAAGAAAAACAAAAGGGCGAATCACCGTGCTCAGCTCGAATACTTGTTTATACTGTCGATGCTGGTCCCATTGGAATCTAATTTGGATGTGATGATTGATAATATTGATTAGTCACACTGCCAGGGCCAGGTTTTTCACTCCCATGCATCACATCATAACTAGGTAATCAATTATAGCACTGACTGCAAGGAGTTAAGCCAGAATACCAACATATTCAAAACATGATTTTTATAGACACTATTTCATAGTGAAACTGAATAGAAACTTTATATGTGTTAATAAATGAAGAATTACCTGCTAATAATGAGCAAGGTGTTTATATATGTGTGTATGTATGAGTGTGTGTGTGTGTGTATGTGTGTATATATATATATATTTATATATATATATGTATAATATGGATTTTGGGTGCACTAAATGGTATGGCTGGGTAGCCCTACCATGCAGTACGCTGACAAATACCATCTTGGGTCCACCCAGGTATGTTTACTCAACCTTAACCTCACCTCTGGGTAGCTGTGGCTGTGAGCAGTAAGGCTTAGCAAAGGAACAATGTGTACAGCATGTAACAACACCAAACAACAGAGTCAGAAAGTTACGCAACACAAAAGAAACAGGATACCAAATATAGATTGGATTTTTATGAATCTTTAGAGAACTTTTTTGCAGTAAGACTTCTGTGGTGGCTACCAAAGGTGTGACTAGGGCTCCTTCAGCTTTAAGGTCCCCAGTGCCATTTAGGGGGGCCAGTCAACTGACCTGTGGAGTCTCTGCTTCAGACTGGGGACAGGAATCGACTTTTCCCTGAACCAGGTATGCACAAATGAGTCCAAACTATACTAGATCAAAGTACAGCAGGTGCAGTGACTCTGGCATCGCAGCCTCTCTTTGTGTGCTTCCAACGGGTGCAGAGTGGTCTTCTTCTCATCCTAGTTACAAATCCAGTGAGTACTGAAGTCTTGGATGCCAGGGGTGCCCATTATATCCCAGCAAAGTGCCCCCAGGGGACAACATGGTCTCTAGTCAATGGGCTAGTTGGTTCCCTTCTCTCTGGTGAAACAGTTCCGGTGATGTGTGGCATCTGGCTACCCCAGAGAAAACTTTCCTGCCATAACCAACATGGCAGAATCCTTCCTTGACTGTATGGACAATGGTAGCCTTGGGGCTACATACTTCTGGAAAACCTGTTTGTGAACTGGTTTTGCCTTCTCTATCCTTAGCTCTACTCGGTCTGCAGGAAACAAAAGGCATCTTGGCTGAGAGTGTTGCAACAGTGGCCCTTCAAAGGCACAGTTAATATTGACTATGCAAAAAAAAACAGAGCCATGCTGGCAGGTCTGCTTAATCTCTAGAATTATTTAGTGCAGAGCTGCCATAACATTTTATTTTATTAAATTATATTTACAATGGCCCTGCTCTTCTCCAACTTGTTCTCAGTTCTACTACCCTAAGTCCAAACTTAGGTTATTGGCTTAGGCTGATAGAGTGGCGGATGGGACACACTTGGTGGATAATGGCTAGCTCATCCACCGTATTACAGTAGACATGCATAGAAGAATATAGATGATGAATCGTAGTGCAGCGAACAGGATATTTTATTTGTCACAGAGTATCACATCCGCCAAACGCTAAATCAGGCCCTTAGTCCCACATCAAACTCAGGCCTACAACACATATTATTCTTAAGAAATATCATCATTTTGGAGTGGGGAAAATGAGTTTGCAGGGACGTACGTTATAGAGATTGGCCTAGGTAGAGTTTCAGCTATGGAATGGTTAGGTGTCACTGATCATATAGTACTCATTTGCTTCTTAGTCACATTGATTGGTGGGAAGAAGATTGATGGCAGAGTGTTAGCTATGAAATTGTTAAGTGACATTGATCATGTACTACACTATTGCTTCTTAGCCACATTGACTGATATAAATATTGAACATATTGAAAACATCAATGTGTCATGGAAGACATGAAACATGACTGCACTTGGGTAGAGAAATGTGGCACAGACATCACATACTGAGATAGAATTTACCTTTTTTATGTAGGCTCAAAACAGCAAGACAGAATGACAAAGTGAGACACTAGTAGGTGACTGAGAGGGCACTCGGAAACCCATCTTGTCCTCAGTTTTTGCATTGCAGACATAGTTCCATTGTATCACTGTGCCACAGCAGATGCACATGATTTTACTGCCTGTACTCACTGCAGCACCAGATTATACCACACTGCAATTTTGGGTGGTGAGATGCTGAGGGCTGGGTCTGGACTGTGGAGGTGAAGGGCAGAATAAGAAAGGAAGATGACTTATCACTTGACCCTACCACTACACGGATTACTCCCTCTCCCTCTCCCTTGAACAGCTGGACCTCGGCCAACATCACTGAAATTTTGATGGTACTGCTGGTGGTCTGTGTGCATAGTGAAAAATATAATGCACCCATTTTAGATACCAGATAGCCACCCTAAACATGTATTTTGCACAAGGTACAACAGCAATACCGCACTACAGTTGGGTTAGCTGTCTATCAGTATCTTCGTCTATCAAAGTAATCACTGTGGGAGGTTTGTGTCCCTTTGTTTATTGCTTGACAATATTTTAAAAACCAGGTAGTCATTGAGTCAACTAAAACATTTTTCTCCTAATGGAGGGATAGGATTAGGAATAAAGGAAGCACATAAGGTAAGGCTACAAATGGATAAGAGGTCAAAGGGAATGCAAAGGAAATATGATATTGGTTGTGATATCTCATTCCTGTCATGCTGCACTATCATTTAAATTGCTAGTATAAGACAACAATGGGGGTCCATGACCATAATGACCACTCTATCTCTGCCCCTGTATGTTTTGACTGTTTGATCAAGAAAACCACCAACATGTCTGGTGACTAGAGTACACGGGCCTGGCTGTGTGATCTTCTTTACATTACCAACAATCTTTCCCCTCTTAGTACTACACTCCAGGACACATAAAAAGGTGCAAGATGATTATTACCTGAAAAGGGAGCAGAAGAAAGGTACAGACAGTAGATAGTCAAGTGCAGAAACAGGAAATGTAGAAAAAACCCAGGTAGATGCAGGGGTAACAAACAACATCCAACTGGAGTTGAGAAAAAATAGTAAGTATACACATGGCCATAATTGTAGTAGTGTGGAATAAAAATGACTTACAAAGGATAGCAGACCCATTTGCAGTGGCACTGATGCTGTTAGTGGCAGTCACACCAGACTGACCCGCCGTGCTTCTGGTGGTGGACATGACAGCTGGTCCAGGAACCCACTTGGCCTTGGGTACTTAAGAAAGAAGATAAAAAAAATGATTGGTGGTTCCAGTCTACACAAAAAAAAACATTTTGACAGGCACAGCATTGTACTTTTTAAATCCAATAGATTGTTCCTTGTTTCTTAATCCTAAACCTCAAAAAATAACATTTTAAACTGTATTCATGCATTCCAAAGAATGATCTTTGCTTCTCCACAGCCTTTTGATGAATCAAGTTGGGTCCCCATACTTCAGAGACCGGGACTATAAGCTTCATAAAACCACAAAGGACGCACGTTATGCAACACCCCTGATATGCTACCATTGTAAGCTTGAGACGCATGATGAGTTGACAATCATGCCTTAAATCAACTTAAGCAGGCACCTCTCTAGCTCACATTGGAACAGAATTGTGGGCAGTATTAGTCACTTGACGTCTGCTCCCCTTCTACGTTGCTAACTTCCTACATCCTACCCATCACCATCAGGCTGGCACTAGGCACCACTATTCTACCATGGGTTTGTGTTGCCTTTGCCTCTGGAGATTATTTTTGGGGAGGGAGATGTCCCTTTCTGCACAAAACAATCCAGAGTGCAGTGCTGTGTTACGTGGCACCCTTGCAGAACTCGGTGTGGTAGCGCAGAGATAGAGAGAGCAGGAATGAGACATCCTAATAATTTAAAGTCACATTCCTGCCCTCTCCCTTTGATTTAGCACAGCAAGTTGTCTTGCTGCCCTGGATGAAATGATTATAACTCTGGGCCACGGCCACTGATTCACTCGGGACTGTATTGTTAAACCCTGGTGTTTTACTACTACATCATGCCCACACCGCTTTTGGAATAAAGACAGTGGATGTAACTACAAGGACTCTGTGATGCTAAAAGTACCTTTATTTAAGTGAGTAGTACACACTAACACTTAAACACCTCTGGCATGAACATGGTACCTTGCTTAAAATGTCCTTTTTGACTTTGCGCCAGATGGCACATGTGGCCCCAGGCCACAATCATTGCACAACAATAGATATGTATATATTACTATATTTACCTATAGCTGTATATTAACTACTAGTGGTAGCCAGTAGATAGTTACAGTTAGGCCCTAGTTTCCATTGGAAAAGCATTTTTTGTTTTGCCTATAACTTTATATCCATCAAGCAGAGGCTGACAAAAAGGCAGGTCCCAAAACACGTTTCCTCTATGCAATTTCCCATATGGATTTTAGACACGACTACAGCCCAAGCCAAGAAACAGAATGACACCAAACTTGGCAGCAAGCAATACCTTGATCCAGAAAGATCTCTTTCTGTGATTTGGTGTAAATCCCTTCAATAGCTGTGGAGTTATTAAAGGAAAAAGAAATATAGATATCTAGGGACATGGACCCTTCACAGATCTACTAACAGAGGAGTTGCTAATCCGAAGGAAAACCAAGGCCCTGATTGGCTGGCCACAACCTGAGAGGGAAGTTACAGCTGCCATCTTCTTTCTCACATCGGGCCACAGGGAGGGAAAAAGAATAAAAAGCTAACATAAGGGGTCAGGATGCAGGTATCCTGAGCCCATAGAAGAGATAGAGAGGTCCGTGAGGGGCCCCTTGTGGGCAAAAATTGGCTAAACATTTTTTGTGCCAATTCATGGAGCACCCCAATGTAAATGTGCAGAGAATCTGTGGATCCTAAGAAAATGAGAAACAAAACACCTACTAACACCAAAACTGCTGCACACGGCCAAAGGCTGTGCGCGACAGGGGTTTGGATGCACACGCGGGGCCATGTAGCCAACACCCACCTTTGGCTGTGCAAGGCTGCAGTTGTATTTAAGTGAGGTAATTAGATATTACTTTACGTAAAAAAACATACAAATTCACTGACAGAAAAAACAAAGGTTACAGGGACATTATAGTTAGGTTGACGTTTTACCCATACAAAACCATAGAAATTCAGCAGGTATAGTTATAATTATAGTTATACTTATCTGAATAAAATATAACTTATGCCGTTAAGTAACTTTAGGCCACGAGTTATAGTTTCTTAACATAAGTATAACTATCACTGCTGAATTTCTATAGTCTTGTATGGTTAAAAACACAAAATTGTATTTCTAGGGATGTGGACCCTCTGTGAATTCAACAGATGTCATGCTGAGATCTGATTGGCTGCCAACACTTCAACCAGGAACTGTTGGCAGTCATTTTGGGACTCCCAAAAAAAGGTAAACAAAAGAAAAGAGAGCAGGGTAGGAATACCCTGACCCCCTAGACCTTTGGGATGAGGTCCCCCAGAGACCCCACTTGGGACAAAAAGCATTTTAAAATGTTTTTTTTTTAATGTTTGAAGCTAAACTGTGGAGGCTCTGGGGATCCCAGCCAATGTTTTTTTTTTTTAAATGAGCACGGTGTCCTGCACTTGTATAACTCTGCCCCCCCCGGTGGGTCATGTTCCGGGGGGGGCAAAAACTACAAAGATGGAGACCGGGGGCACATGTGGCCCCCCTCCTGATGGCCAATCTTGGCCCCGGGGACCCCTGTCGCCCTGGGGCAGGCCAAATGAAATTGAGGTGGAGGGGTCCTTGCGGCCCCCGCTCCCAATGCCATTTATAGCCACAGGCACTGTTACCTTTCCAGGGCTTGGCCTACATATGAGGGGGGGTTGCAAACTCCTTCCACTGCCCATTTGGGCTCAGGGGACCACCACTTTCCTGGGGCTTGGACATTTTTAGAATAAGGATGGGGGCCATATGGCCCCCCTCCCAGGTGGGATTTGTCCCCAGGGACCACTACCTCTCCAGGGCAAGCCCTGCAAATGGAAAGGAGGGGTGCCATGCAGCACTGTCCTGGAACATTAATGGCCCTGGGGACTGCCACCCCTAGGGCCAGATCTTTACATCCTGAGGTGCCCACTCTCGGGACATGGTTGCTTAGCAGGAGTTGTGACAGCTCCCATCAAGGAAGAGCAAACAGCAAGTCTGCATCCAGCAGGTGGGAGCAGGAAAACTGTTCCTGCTCGGTGGGAGCAGACTTATCATCTGTTTTCTTGCCTGCCATCAAGTGGGCAGGAAAATAGACAGAACAATTGCTCCTGCATGCAAAGAGCAGCACTTCCTGGTGCTCCCTGAAAGCATAAGCAAAGCCAGCTCCCGCTGGTGGTAGGAAGCTGGCAGAGACCACAGGAATTTTGAGGCTCCCCCTGGTTCCAAAAAGTACCTACTGGGTGCCCTGGGTTGGGCCGGGGCATCCAGCAATAAATGGCCAGGCCCCAGGGAATGAGATACCTGGGGCTGAAATCGGCATGGAGAGGAGGGCTATGCACCCCTCTTTTTTTCAATAATTGGCTGGGCCCCAATGATGGGGCTACCTGGGCCTCCATCAGCCCTGGGAAGAGGCCCGTGGCCCCCTCCCCTTTAATAAAATGGCCAGGCCCTGGGGGTAGGGTCCTTGGGCCCAACTCCGCTCAGGAAAGGGGTCCAGCTAGCCCTCCTCCCCTTTTACTAATTGGTGGGGCTCAGGGGACAGCATCCTCTGGCCACAATTGGCCTGGGAAGAGGGGTGACTTGGCCCACCTCCCCTTTTAGTAACTGGGTGGCCCTGGGTGATTGGGTCACTGGAGCCGTAATAGGCCCAGGGGGTGCTGCATGCCCCTCTCCCAGATTGCCTAAATATGGAGGGATGGGCCTCAGGACCTGGCTGCGGCTGGCCCACCTGCTCATCACCACGGCTGGAGGCCAAGCAAGGCAAAGGGGTTTGATTGCAGGGCCTGGCCGCATGGCATGCCCTGTGGCCAACTCCCACAGCGCATGGCTGAAGGCTGTGATTGGCAAGGGCTGAGTGTGTATGTGGTTCGGTCGCAGGCCAGGCCCAGCAGCTAACCACCGCCAAACATCTGAATGCTGAGTGTATTGTGGGGTTGGGTGTCTATGGGGGGGGTCAGCCGTAGCCAAAACCCTGCCACGCACAGCCGAAGGCTATTCATGGTGGGAATTGGATTAACGTAAGGTAATTAAATATTACTTAACGTTAAAAACACATAGAAATTCACTGAAGAAAATAAAGGTCACAGGGACATTGCAGTTAGGAAACAGAATATCTACAGAAAAAAAACAAAGGTGTCAGGAATGTTATAGTTAGGTTCAGATTTTAGAGACACAGAACCATAGAAATTCAACAGTGACAGTTATACTGATCCCAAGAAACTATAACTCATGCCCTAAGGCATCAACTATAAGTTGCGCCCTTGCCTTGCACTGCTAATCACCCCACATATTACATCAGTCATGATATCTTCTATGACATAATTGATAATATCACTGTAACATTTGCAACATTTGCAATAAAATTATTGATGAGAAAGCTGTGCATGGCGGGAGTGTGAGCTAGAGATTTAGTGGATGTTTGCCCCTTAAATAACTTTGCACCAGTTTGGCGGATCTTTTCAAAACTTTGCAGACCTGTTGCACCTGTTACATTGTTGGAGCCTTAAAGGTTTTTTGGTGTTTGGTCAAGAGGGGGCAAAGAAAAAAGAGCGGACCCAAAGCACACTAGAAATCCAATGCACTTAGACTTTTATATTTCACATAGCAGCCAAATGGCTGAATGGATTGTAGTGAAATGTCACAGCAATGACCATCAGACTATGTAGATGATTATTCTGGTATTGCAAGTAAAGTTATGAACTGATTATGATGTTTAAGGCCAAAAACTTAGTGATATCTTGTAGCACAATACTACTAAAAGACATAAACTATATGTAAAGTTTCAGATTTACTACATGAACAACTGAAAGACCCATTTATGGTAACATTCTAATGGAAACCGATAAACAAACATATAATGAATATAATCCAACTTAATATACATATGTTTTCTTTGTCTGCTCTCTCACTCACAAAATAAAACTGGTCCAACAAGCCAATCAAAAAACACCTTTCTCATGCACCCCGTGCACCAAAATGAAAAATTGTCCTAGTAGTGAGGCACACAAACTATGATTTGGGTTACATAATAATCGGCCAATGGAAAAAAATAGGAATCTCAATTTTTATAACAATAACAATGATTGCCTTAGCATTTACTTTGGCCTTTCCATGTAGCCCACTCCTACTAAAAGTAGCAAGGAAGCCCAAAGACTAAATTAGACTGCACATGTAAAGTTTCAGATTTACCACATGAACGACTGAAAGACCCATTTATGGTCACATGCTAATGGAAATCTATAAACAAATACATTACGAATTGAATACATCTTAATTTGCTTAAGTTTTCTTTGTATGTTCTCCGGCTCACAAAATAAAACTGTGCCCAAAAGCTAAATAAAAACTATCTTTCTTCTGCACTCTTGTGCAACAACATGAAACATTGACCTAGCAATGAGCAACACAAACTACTTTTCGGAGGGCATGGTAGTTTGCCACTAGGAAAAAAAAATAATCTCCATTTTTATAACAATAACAATGATTGCCTTTCATTCACTTTGGCCTTCATATGTAACACAATTCTACTAAAAGTAGCAAAGAAACCCTAAAAATATACTAGACTGCATATGTAAAGTTTCAGATTTACTACATGAACAACTGAAAGACCCCTTCATCGTCACATACTAATGGAAACCTATAAATAAATACATTATGACTAGAATACATCTTAATCTACATAAGATTTCTTTGCATGCTCTCTGGCTCATTAGGAGAAACATAATAACCTTAATTTTTGTAACAACGATTGGCTTTTGTTCACTTTGGGATTCATATGTAGGATAATCCTACTAAATCAAGCAAGGAAGACCAAAAATAAAATAAAGTGCTTATGTATATTTTCAGAATTACTGCATGAACAACTAAAATACATATTTCTCGTCAAATGATTAGGTAAACCTATAATTAAATATATAACAAATGCAACAGATAAAAAGAAAGAAATCACATTAAATCTGATTGACACTGTAGTTATAGGTAGTATTCCCATATATGGGAATTCCTCTGATATTAGCTCCCTAATAACTTTACAACCATTTAATGAATCACCACAAACTATCCAGACCTATAGCATTTTCTCCAATATGAGATGATGTTAATTTTTGTGGTGAATCATTAAGAGGGTGCAAAGAGAAAATGGGGTTCCAAACTCATTTTTCCATTAATGCATTTTCCACAAACTGTTATATTTGACGAAGCGTGAAAATGGGTACGTGGATGTACATGAAATTTGGAAGCATTACACATTATGGTGCAGAGATTATGCTTTTTGAGTAGTACAGTTAAGTTATAAGGCATTTAAAATTAGTGATATCTGATGCTGTGGTACTTTTGTGGAATTTCCACAAATCTTTGTGAAACTACTGCAGTACATGGTTGTAAAGTTATTTAAAAATATATATAAAAAATTAATACATTTCCTTCCCTATTACCACTTTAATGAAGTGGTTATAGGTAGGGACCTACTACTTTGTTATATCAAAGACCATACTCTGAACACAGCCAAAGTGTAGTAGAAACAATATGGATGTCTTTTCATTCTCTAACAACAGCCATTACCAAAATGTATACTGGCTTGTCATCACCATGTACCATGGTATACAGCAAAGTTATCACAGTTTACCATGGCCCAAAATATAACTAAGGCCTAGTTGTATTATTGGATTGTGATGCCCTTGCATCCTGCATGGTTTCACATGAGCAACGCATAACTTGAAGTCAGATTTTCAAAGCAATGCAAGGCCACCATGCATGGTCCTGGATTGATTGGCAAATCTGGAGAAACACAAGGCAGCATAATTCACTGTTTTGTGTTACTCTGCACACCATAATCTATATTGCTGCTAAATTTCACATACATCCATGTGCCATGCCACTGTAGCCACTCCACTATATGCTTTTCCACTTAATCCCTCTCCACTCTACGCCTCTCCACTGTGCCAGCCTATACTCTGCGCCACTTCACTCTATGCTATTACACTGTACACAACACAACACCACTGTACTGCCCTACACTCTACTGTTAAACTGTATGCACCCCCACTCTATGCCACTCCAGTCTACATCACTTCACTGCACTGTTGTAGTTGGACTCTCGCTTCTAGGTGAGACTGCTGCTTTAGAGCTGACAGCACTTTTGTTTGTAGGCGACTGAGTCACTCCTACCTCAAGTTGCTACTGTCGGCCCGACCCTCCCAGCTCACAAGCAGCACCTCACCAAAAACTCAAACAGTAAAAGGTGATTTGGTGCCTAATGCATGGACTCTAGAATGCAATATCTCAGGGGAGTCATGGTGGAACAGAAGTTACCCTTGTCTCTCGTTAGCAACAAGTCTCAGTGGCCCACAGGTAACGAAGGAGATGCAGGAATGCTTTCAATAGGTTTATTGAAAAGACTGCAATCTATAGTTAAATGCATGAGCTGCAATGATTAGGATAATGAACAATAATAGAAGCATAATTGTGACAATGAGAGTCATGAATACAAAGATCTCCACTATCTTGCAATAACATGAGATGTGAATTCCCTGGCAAAGACAACCTAAAGTCTAACCTAAAGAGACCTAAAGAGAGATAAACCTAATCTGCCAGTACCATGTCCTTAAAAAGTGCCCCTCAACCCTTGTTACCTTGGAATGGGGTCTCTAGGTCAGACTCTGTGGTGACACGAAGGCTGAGTTCTGAAGTGAAGTGAGGTGACGTGCAGCATAGATGTCATATGGAAGGAATCCCCCCTAATAACCTTGTCTGTGTGAGGTGTATTCATACAGATAATGTAGGACCCTTGACGCAGGTATGTTCCCAAAGAATTGATAAAGAGGCAGACTTGTGGGGGCAATTATTTAAACAATATCCAGCAAGCGTACATTATGATCCTGTCAAACTTAAGTGAGAAAGGGACATGATGTGAATACCTACATACATCACTTGATTATGACGCTAATAGTGACGCCTTCACAGAGTGGCACTGATAATGCAAATCAAAACATTTCTATAACTATAAACAATGGCAGCCATGTTAAAATAAATAATAAAATAAATAGACTAAATCAGAGCAAGCTTAGTAGGTTAAAAGTCACTGGGTGGCGGGGGCTCAGGCTTGCAAGGCAAAGGGTAACCCAATCTCCTGAGTGCTAATAAAATTGGATTCACTACAACTATACACTACTGCACTGTACAAAAATTAACAAGACTGTATTCCACTCTACTCTACTGTAGTCTCCATTACTTTCCAACCTGTACGACACCCCACTACACTCTACAACACAGTTCTCCAATTTATGACACTTTATTTGACTGTGTGCTACACCACTTCACTGCACTCCATGCCATTATAGTCTATGTCACGGCACTCCACTCTATGATACTTTACTCCAGCCTATACCACAATATTCCAGTGTACTCCACTCCAGTGCATGCTGCCACACAATATCCCACTCCCTGTCATTGTACTATACTCTGCTCTACATCTCTCCAGTGTCTGACATCCTATTCCATTATATTCTACAAAACTGCACTACACTCTATGCCACTCAATGAGACTACTCCACTTTATGCCCAAATCTGTCTACACCTCTGTACTACAATGTAAGACACTTGACGACAGGCCACCAACTTCTCTTTACAATATGCCACTCTATTATATGACCCTGCACTCCACTCTACGACACTATCCTGACCTGTACTCTAGGACACAACAATTGATGTTACTCCACTCTATGACACTTTACTTCAGCCCACTCCACTCTAAAAGACTCTACTCCACTCTGACAGTCTACAACACCAGACTCTACTGTTCGACACTCCATTTCACTGTACAACTCTCTGCTCTAGTATGATGCTACACTCCACTGTATGAGACACCACACCACTATACCACTACACTGTATAACACTTTACTACATTGTACAATATGCTACTACGTTCTACTATACTCCACTCTATTCCAATCTACAAAATTCCACTCTTTGCTAATAGACTTTGCAACACTGCATGACACTCGGTATAAGAACAACCTCTTCCGACTCTTAACTCCATAACTTGGCATATTTTTATTAAAAGATTTTTTAAAACCTATTGAAATTCAATGAAAAAACAAAGGTTAAAGCTTAGCTATAGTTAGGAAAACACATTTTCCCTATAAAAAGCAAGTTTAAACTGCACAGACTTAAAAAAAAATGAAAATTATAGTTATTACTTCAATTTACAATGTATCCACTACCTTAAAATTATTATAAGTAGTTGACCTTGTTACACACTCTTTTCAGCTCACTAACCAGCCAACACTAACTATGACTCACCACTCTACCATGCACTGTGTTGTGACAAATAATGCCCCCAATGTAAATAACCACAGGGAGATGGTGGTCTCTGGGGCCGGGGGTCTGAAACAGACTCCCTATTTCTTTTAATTTTAGACCTGGGAATGTGGCAGTCCCCGGGGCTGTGGGGGGAGGGATGCCCCCCGCATTTGATGAAGAATTGTGGCCTGGGGAGGTGGCGGTCCCCGGTGCTGCGCTTGGCCCCCCACATTCCATTTTAAGTTGTGCCCCAGGGAGGTGGCAGTCCCTGAGGCTAGGGGGGGCATGTGACCCCCGCATATCAATAGAATTGTGCCCCAGGGAGGTGCTGATCCCCAGGACTGTGGGTGGGCCAGGCAGCACCTCCCTAAGCATTTAATTATAGAATCTGCCCCAGGAGGTGGAGGTCTCCAGGATTGTGGGGGGGCCAGCCTCCCCCTGCATTTGATGCAACATTGTGCCCTGGGGAGGAGGCAGTTCCCAGGGCTGCAGGGGGGTAGGTGGCCTTCCCCATTCAAAATGTCAATGTCCTGAGACCTGGCCCACCTGGGTGCTCCAATGAAACAAGCACGGAAGCCCACACTAATTTTCAGCATATCCCCGGATCCTGCCAAAAACTTTTTAAAAATGCTTTTTTAGCCCCGGCAGTGACCTTGTGGGACTCCAGCACCAGAGCTAAGGGGCCATAATAAACAAAGTTGTTTTTTGCCACAGTGGGGGATACCAGGATTCGGGGGGGGCTTGGTATTCCCTACTCTGCCCCCTATATTTTTCATACTTTTTTGTTTGCAAGGAGACTGAGTTCCTGAGTGGTAAATTGGCTGATGCCACATCTTTGTTGATGTGGTGGCAGCCAATCAGATCTTATCTTTAAATCTGTTGGTTCTGCAGATCCTCCATGTCCTGATATATACATTCATTTTGAACCTTAATTTTTCAAAAACTACTGAACAAATTCACAAGATCAAGTGGTTTGTAAATGTCACTTGAACACTAAGATAGCAACATAGACCTATAATATACCTTACTCATTAGTTATTTTTTAAAGTACATGATTTATTAATTGATTTTAGTATTTTTAGAGCCATTTCGTGTATTTAAGCTTCCTTTGTTTAGTATTGATTGTTTGCCTGAGATTACAGATATGCCTGTCAATGTTTTGAGAAATGTTTGTTTTTATTAGGAATGTGTCAATATTTAACATGCGTTTTAGGCAACAACCTGTATTATTATATATCAAACTTTAAATGCAAAGATCATGGTAAGGCAATTAAAAGCATGCATTCTAAAGTGTGCCTTTCTTTGTAGTAGTTGAAGTTATAGAGTAGGTTCAACAAGAATTAAAGAAAATAAACTAAAACGTGGGACAGTATAACTTATTACTAAGAGGGCTCTGCGTTTACATCACTTATTTTCACACACTGGGGAGGGTTTATTGGTAGATGTTTGCGCCGTAGATAGGCCTGCATGTTTGAACTTGTCGAGTGTGCTGATTTATGTTTTAAGAACAGCGCTCCCATTGTGAAAGCATCATACTCTGAAACCGTAAAAGTGTTTGCATAATGTGCTGTGCCTCACTGACAGCCTATCTGGGGTTTTGCATTAACCTTTAGCAAAGGGGGCTCAGGTCTTTGTCGTGTGTGCAACATGTACTTCTGGGATTTAAAAAAAAACCGAGATATATTAAATTTGGTCTGGGAAACCTTCCATGTGAGTTTCACATTGACAGAATAATGACCCATACCACAGGTGGATGAGTGCCATACTCGGCAAGCTTATTTACATACTCACCTGTTGGAGACGAGCATGAATATAACTACAGAACTCGCTCTCCCGGAAAACATACATCCGGTCTTTAAAGCCTCTCGTTCAAGTTTTGGCAGCCTGCCTCTGTCTCTTTCTTTTTCATAACACACTCACTATCTCTTGTGCCTGCCCTGTATGTTGATGGTTTGAGCGTACAGGAGTCAGTGATAGACAGATTAATGCTCAACGACCGAAAACCACAGCCTTCTCCCCAAACTGGAATTTCCGGATCTTGCTGGGCAACTCTTACAATTTAGCAGAGTTTATTTACCGTGGTGTTTGTACCAATACTCAGGAGGCAAACTGCCCGCAGTAGTTCTACTTGGCACATTTCCTTTCCCTGACCTTGTTTTAACAGCAGGGTTCTTGCAAAGCAATGAACGCCCTCCCATTTATAAAATTATAGAGTAATTCTTTTTGGCATGACAAATACGTTGATGCAGGATCCGGTTTTGTCAGCATAAGCTAGTGTACCTGTGGTGATGCCTGCACCGGGCATGAATCGGACCCTTCGTTTTGGGACAAGCTAATGATGCACGAGATAGCAGTATCGCGTCGACTCTTGAAGGCCTTACTTAGATTGAGCAGGGTCGACAAGGCCTGTGTCGGCCACTTTCTCTACTAGTTGTTGTTTTACGCTCTGTTTACGGACAAGGAATGAGGTCCCTTGACGGGCTGACGAAGCCAGAGTACATTAAGTAGTCATGAGTGTGAGCCAAA
Source organism: Pleurodeles waltl (assembly GCF_031143425.1). Taxonomy (NCBI): domain Eukaryota; kingdom Metazoa; phylum Chordata; class Amphibia; order Caudata; family Salamandridae; genus Pleurodeles; species Pleurodeles waltl. The sequence goes on from NC_090444.1 coordinate 1,422,222,525, forward strand.
AAATGTTGTACTAATATTTTCCTAATACGTAATCCTACTCATATATACATCATTGCATGTTAAATTTTATATATCGGCATAATGTGCTTGCTAAATTGGCCATGTAAATTAGGAGTTACATTGTCTTCTGTAGAATTAATTTTCGGAAATAATAGGAGTAGTAGAAGTAAATATTTAGGTTATGAAGCCATAAAAGTGCATATCATAATAAATAAATAAAATACATTAAAATTGTGTTCATACTAAGATCAATTAAAATGTGTACAATTTGCCATGTCGAATATTTGCAACAGTCAACCCACAATAAATTCAACAATCACTTGGGGTACTATACCAAAGTTGTACATAGATTGTGTCTACTTGGGCCTGCATAATTACTGGGTGTTTTGAGTACTGGTTCAGTCTCAATTTCCAATACCAGTTCAAATAACGAGAAACTGCTGATCATGTACATACTAAAATCATTTAAAATTCATACCTTTTACCATGTCGCATATTTACAACTGCTGTGCAGCAGCACACTGCCCAAGCCGAATGTTCGGCTTGGGACTCAGTGTTGGAGTGTGTCTTTAAAAAGCAATATTAACATGAAAAGCTTGCAACATATTGTGTGATGAAGCTGCATAGAAAATGTGTTAACGTAGAAAATAATGCACGCGTTTGAAATGTGCACACGGGGAGTGTAATGTATATGAAGACTAATGAAAGTTGCTAATTCAGAATTAACTATGTACTAATGTTTTAAATTTGTATTAGCATATCATAATTAGTGTTATGTATTACAAGTTGTTTATTAATTTAGGGCCTTAGCTTAGCAAGGGTCTGGGCCTAGTTGCCTGGTCTCATATTAAACTGTATTTTTCTAACGTGTAATGTGCTGTTTTTCCTGAAGGACACAAAGCTGTACTTTTCCAGAAGTTATGTGTGTGTAGCCGTAGTAAATTCTTTCTCATGAGAACCGACTTGTTCAAGGAGACGTTCTTGCTGAATGCAACAGTGTAATTCGTAACAGGTGCAAGGTTACTAGAGTAGGAGAAAACAATGGCGACACTGACTGGAGCGCAAAGTGTAACTTTTCTTACCTGACATTCAAACCGATGAAGACGTCAATAACATGGACCAATCCTCGACATGAGAACAGTGGTTTGTGGAAACTTCTGGCAAAATGCATGAAGGATTATTGGACAGAGCTAACGATGCACCAGTTATTATCCAGTGAGGAGTTAAGGGCAAATTAGGCAGTTTTGATTTAACGGAATGACCCGAGGAGCAGAGACAGAGAGCAGAGACGAAAGCAGAAATTTTCAGACTCCACTTACCTTACAGAGACTTTAACTCTTTTGCTTTGTCTTATTACTTTAAACCATCTGCTACCCATCCTTACCTGATACTTACTTTTCCTCCATATGAGGGAAGATCCTATTCCTTAGCTATGCTATATCGAGACTTTGCCCCGTCCTATCTCTGCTGATGGCGAATCGACTGATGTCCTGAGGACGAAGACTGACACTGTTTGCTGATCTGTTGGATTGATAACTATCTGATGCGAAATTGTAATTGTCTGTTTGCCTTTCTTTCTAGGTACCAACTGTTATTTTGATAGAGGCCATAGTTTAGATGTTTTCTAAATTTGTGTTTCTAAATGTTTTCCATGAAGCCCAACATGCTAATGCTAATTAGAGGTTAGTTAAGGTGTTCACAAATATCCTACGCAAATAGACAAATGACTGAGTTCTTGCTTTGTTGTAACAAGTACTACTGAGACTTTGCTAAGTTGCTTTATGTTAATGACGTGCCTAATTACTGAGAGAATATTCTCTATGTTATGATTAATTGTGTTCTACTTGCAAATCTGAAGAGTTACTAATGAGATAAATTGCTAATGAGATTAACAGAAATTACATTAGATTGTAAGTAATACGGAAATAAATATCCTAACACTTAACTAAATTGGTGTGGTTATTCATGACTGGAAGGTCATGGTGCGCTCAACTTATTGATTCTTACTAAATGTTATTGATTGGGTTGCGTATAAGTTATTGAAATTATTGATTGGTTTATTGATCTATTGATTTGTGATGACAGTAAGATATCTCGTACTGGGAAGTCCCCGAACGTAGTCCAAAGGTTCGTCGACCTAAGTGCGTCTCCTTGAAAGTTTACTTTTCAAAGCTCTGGCGCGCTGACAGTTTTTGGTAGCACAGGTAATGGTTTGGCCATTGGGGGCCCTAGTACTGAGGATCGTGGGGTGATAATTAACAGTTTTGGTAACGGTGCAGATGGGTTTGGCCCTTTGGGGCCCCAGTACAAGGGGCTACGGTTTGACAGAGTGTTGCTAGAAAAGGTGTCGGTTTTTAGTAGAAATTGATGGGCGTGGTTTGGAAGTGAGCAAGGTGTATCGGAAAAATTGGGTTTGGGAAAATTATTCTTTTTTTGGAGGGATGATGTGCCCCTAAGTCCCAAATGACTTTCCCGGAATCTCGGAGCTTGCTGAAGGAAGCTTGAGTATGTTCTCAGCGTTCTAGTGATAGTGTGAATGAAGTAGGGTTTGCGCTTGCACAGCTTATGCATCCTGCAGGTGAATTGTGAAGTTTGTGAGGATTTTAGGCTAGATGATGATGTTTTAGTAGGAGTGTGCGTACTCCGCAGTATGAGAGTAGGGAAGTCGGCGAATTCATGTGAGTGTGGCGCTTTGTGCTCAAAAATTGTCCATGTGGTTGTTGATGATGCACGGACCCTGTGTGATCTAAGACTCCGGAGTATGTTGATAAGTGTATGAGACACTTGGTTTATGTTGTAATTTGCACGGTTTAATAGGTCCGTGGTGAAATCAACGAGTCGAGTTTGAGTCAAAGTGAGTGAACGAACACTTCGATGGAGATTTGGTGATCTCTAAATTGCACCAGAACAACCCATTGACAAGTCGAGAGCAAATTTTGCTTGTGAGTGCAGGATCTGAGAAGAAGAGAGTTGCGGCAGAGACAAAGCGAAATCTCTGTAAAGTTCTGAAGCAATTGTGTGAACCTTTCCTGTAGTAAACCGGAAAATTTTAGTTTGTTTTTGGTTGGTGCTCGCATTATATTGCATTAGTTTGTGTGAATTTGAGAGTGGGAGGACAAGCCGCAAGACTTTGTCAGCTGCAGTGTGTGTGAGTGTGACGTCATTAGAGCTGTGCTGGGATAGGTTGGTTAGTGAGAAGGGTTGTGCACGGATTGGCAGCCGTCCGTGAGAGGCAATTGGTTGAGAAGGTAGGCAAAGAGAGTTCTGGGAATTAAAGTCACTTCCTGATTCGATTGTGAACAAAATAAAAGACAAAAAATGAACATTTTCAAGGCTTTAAAGAGCGCTTTGAGGGGAGACGTAGATATTACCGCAAGTGTAGGGGAGGTTACACCGCCGGAGGATACACCGGCTTATGCTGTAATGGAGGAAAACGGGGTAGCGCCATGTCTTTGGCTAAAGCAATGGTGCAAAGCTACAGAGAAAGAAGGGTGTTTGGCGTTTCCGGAGCACAGAACGTTCAATTTTAAGGATTTTGGAAAATTTGCAGAGGGTGCTGAATGAGCTAAAGCCACCTCCGAGGCCAGCACAGTTTGAGGCGTTAGCAATTTGGAAACTGATGGCAATACAACAACAGCAACAGAAATTTGAGAGGAGAATGAGGAAATCTGAAAAGACACTAGCGGAGGCTAGGTGGGATAGTGCACAGAGAGTTTGGAGGAGAGAAACAATAGACAGAGTCAGGCTGTTCCCAGCAATAGCTCAAGAAAGTGAAGACAAAGGGGGGAAAGCCACTTGTAAGACTGACAAAAGTCCTTCCAAAGACAAAGAGGCTAGGAAGCCCTGGTCAGAGGTAGATGACTCAGACGATGATGAGTTTCTTTATCAGTTACTGAATGATCGACCACCGCCATATGCAATAGATGACAATAGACTGAGTACTAGTACAGGTCCTGCAGGTTCGTCCCAAGAGAAGGTGACAACGAATCTGATACATGTTAGTCCTGTTTCAACCCCAGTTCCGGTGCAGAGTAGTTTTAGCGTGTCCACTGCCCACGGTATGCAATCTCAGCTGCAGCCACCACAGGTTCAGAGACTTTACCCTGATGTACCCATCTTAGAGACTACAACAAATCTGATAGTGCCAACAAAGCAAGCATATGGAGGACCAAAGTTGATTCAGACTGATCTCACTCTACCTTTACTGCCCCAGGTTCAGCAGCAAATGATTCTGAATTATACTTCGGTCACGGGACCGCAGTCAAACATGGCACTAGTGATGAACCAGAATATGGGAGTTAGTCCTCCACAGGGTTTGGGGAACAGGCAGACGCCAGACGCCATATCTTTGCCTATTACAGTTGGTCCACCAGTACCATTGTATGAGCAGGCAAAGCCTAGTGTATGCGATCAAGGGGTAATGACGCAAGAGATGACAAGAGGAGGGTTCGTAGGAAGCTCCCAAGGAGCGACTCCAGTGGAGCAAACATTTGAAGGATCTAGGTCCCTTTTAGACTTCAGTCCGATTGGGGCTCCTCCAGAGACCATAAGACAGACAGGTTTGAGACTGTTGACTCCACAGATCTCGAGTGTGAATATACCACAGACACCTTTAGCGCAGGCTGGGAATATCTCATTACAAGGTTTAACAGCACAACAGCTGACTGACTGGTTAGACAAGCTTAATACTCCACAGACTGCTCCTGTAACTGCAGGGAGAGCGGAAGGAGAAGAACACCTGAATTTTGTGAGGTTGGGCATCGAAGCAAATTAACTTGTTGAAGGGAGCATGGGAGTGAACAGGTTAGAGTAATAAACGGAAGCAGAATTGAGATACTTGTGTAAAAGATAACTAGAGAAGTGAGCAGGGTGCACCAGAGGTTGGCAAATTTGGCAGATAAATATGGCATAGATTTAGAAAATACCAAACATCTGAAGAGGAGTTACACGTTAGGTTTTGAGCCTAAGGATTTCGAACACATGAGGTCTACTGGGATGAAAGCACACCTCAAAGAGATACTGCAGAGTGCACAAGTTTGGGGAGCCTTAGAGAAGTGGGAAGGCAGATGGGCAAAGAAAAGAGTCAAGAGGAAGAGTGACTGCTCGGAGCAGCCAGCAAAAACCTTAGCGGATACCAGTACGGTAAAGATGTTATCAATGAGAGAGACTTCCAGAGGGGTTCTTGTCCATGTGGCGTGGACTAGAGGTGATAATCTGTCATTTATGAATGACTTTCCCAGGCAGAGGGAGAAGCCAATTGAGTGGTATCAGCAGACGGACAGGTTTGTGAAGCTTGCGAAATGTCTTTGGGAAGACCTGAATACTCTCTTTGAGATCATAGTTCCAGCCGATTTGTGGCTTGAGTGCAAGAGGGGCGTGGATTGGCCAACCGAGGAACCGGCAAGGGACAGAAACACAGGAGCACCGTCTCCTGAGGTGATGAAGTATTACTATAAGGTGATCGAGTTTTTGAATTCGAGAGTTTCGCCGAAGAATATTGATTGGCAAAAGATTGATCGGATGGCTCAGGAAGCCAAGGAGTCGATACATGCCTATTATGAGAGGCTGTTGAAGGCGTTCAAGCACTACAGTGGTACGGAGGTTGTTGAAGCGAAGGATATGAATCACCTTGTGTTTCGATTTGTTGAAGGGTTGAGACCTGACATTAGCCAGATGATTAAGAGTCACTTGATTTGCTGGCAAGCAAAGCCAATTGACGAGGTGTTGCAATATGCAAAGTACTGTAGTGACGAGATTGAATTGAAGCAGAGAAGGTTAAAAGAGAAAGCGATGGTGATGCAAATTAAGGCAGCACAGTCAGGGATGCAGGGAGGTTATCTACAACAGATGGTGCAACAGCCGCAAGGAAACAGGATGTTTCAGGCGCGAGTGAGAGGTAGAGATCGGGGAGGTTTTGTGAACTGAAGACCAGATTTGAACAATGTAGTAGTTCAAAACGATGTGCAGGTATGAAGAAGATGTTACCTTGTCATGCTTGCGGGGTCGTTGGATATTGGAAGTGGGAATGTGGGAATGCCCGATGATGGTGCAGGAGGGTGTTGCTCAACAAAGCAATTATGTCAGTTCATTTCAAAATGTGAAGGGACCGAGGCTGAGAGGTCCAAATCCAAATTTTCAGAATAATGTGAATCAGATGCAGGGTTTTCCATCCATGCAGAAGGTGCAGATGCCACTTATACAGCCGATGCAGTTACAACAAATGCAACAGCAGGTTCCCATGGTACCTAGACAGCAAATGCAAGTGCCTTTAGCGCCAATGGAACAGCAACAGGTGATGCTTCCTCAACAGATCACAAGTCAAAGGATGAGTCAAAATAACACAGTGCAACAATACCCATTGCGTGGTGACAATGGAATAATCGATGAATAGTCAGACGAGAGTTCAGATAGTGAAGAGTGTAGGCTTGCAGCGTCATTAGAGGTAGATTAGAAAGGGCCCTATGTTCAGGGGAAGGTAATGGGTCACAAGGTTTCATTCTTGGTTGACACAGGAGCTACACGCTCTACAGTCAGAAGTGCAGAGGTTCCGAAACTGCCCCTTTCGGGACGTACAGTTAAGGTAGTGGGAGTAGCAAACCAACTCCTGACTAACCCGATCACAGATCCTGTTCAGGTTGAGCTTGGCACTTTCCAGGGATGGCACTGATTTGTGGTTTGCGATTCAAGTCCTGTGTCCCTACTGGGAAGAGACTTACTGTGCAAGGTGTTCAATCACCTGTTCCAATGAGGGGATTGAGGTCCAGACAAACAGTGATGATGAAGGAGAAGAGCAGGTGTCAGAGCCTGAAACTGAGACAACAGACGAGAAATACCCACTGATTAACTTCTTCCCGATGTTCACAGTGGCTGATCTCCCGGCAGACTTGCAGGGAACAGTCCAAGAGAAGGTGTGGGACTTGACAGGGAAAGAAGTAGGACCGATAAAAGGAGTAGAACCAGATAAAGTCAGTGTGAAGCCAAATGTTGCATTCCCCCAGATATCGCAATACCATATGGCGCAAGATGTCCTTATAAAGGTTGCGCAATTAATTGCAGACTTTGTGAAACAAGGAGTCTTGATAGCAGTGATGAGCAGTCCATGTAATTCACCAATAATGGGACTGAGAAAGCCTTGGGGGAAGGTTTGAATTGTCCAAGATTTGAGAAAGATCAATGACATAGTGCTGAAATGCTGCCCAGTGGTGCCAAATCCAGCTGTGATCATGTTTCAGATTCCATGCGATGCAGAGTGGTTCACAGTAATTGATCTGTCCCAAGCGTACCTTTCTGTGCCTGTTCATGAGGACAGCCAATTTCTCTTAAGTTTTAAATTCCTGAACAAGGTTTACAGTTGGTGTCGAATTCGTCAAGGGTTTCCGGAATCACCTTCCATATTCAATCAAATACTGAAGAAGGATTTGGAATCATTGGAGTTGCCTTTTCAATCAACTCTAGTACAGTACATTGATGATTTGCTGATCGCGTCTAAAATGAGGGACGAGTGCAAGTATGATTCGATTGCCTTACTGAATCACCTGGGAAAGAAAGGACACAAGGTGTCCCCAAAGAAATCGCAATATTTCTAGAAAGAAGTGAAGTACTTGGGTCACCAAATTGAGAAAGGGTCGAGGAAGTTATCCAGGGAAAGAGTGACTGCACTATTACAGATGAATCCACCAACAACACGGAGAGATGTTAGGATGTTTCTAGGAATGGTGGGTTACTGTCGTCAGTGGATCCCAAATTTCTCAGTCATCTCCAAGCCATTGGTGAGACTGATGATCAAAGAGGGGCCGGATGTCATAGTGTTGGGAGAGAAGGAAATGACAGCCTTCACTGAGTTAAGAGGGAGCATGTGCAGGGCTCCAGCTTTAGGTTTGCCTGATTACACGAAGCCGTTTGTTCTGTTTTGTCATGAACGTGATGCCTATTCTTAGTCTGTCCTGACACAGGTTCATGGAGGTGTAAACCGAAAAGTAGCATATTTTTCAGCTACGTTGGACCCAGTCGCAGCTGCCTTACCGGGTTGTCTGCGTGCAGTAGTAGCAGTTGGACAAAGCCTTACACAGTGTGAAGGCATAATGATGGGACATCCTCTAACAGTCATGGTCCCACACTCAGTTGAAATCCTGTTGATCTGTACTAAAACGCAGCACATGACAAATGCAAAACGGACTAAATATCAAACGATTATATTGGGGTCACCAAATGCAACGCTGAAAAGATGTACAGTGTTGAACCCGGCAACTTTGCTTCCAAGTGAAAATACAGAGGTTGAAAATGTAGAAGATGTAGAACATGCTTGCCTTGAGGTAACAGAAATGTGCACCAAACCGAGGCCAGATATTAAAGATACCCAATTGGAAGAAAATGACCAAATTATCTTTGTCGATGGCTCATGTTTGAGAGACTCAGTAGGAGTGCTGAGAGCCAGACATGCTGTATGTACGATTTCTGGTATCCTGGAAGCGTCTTGGCTTCAAGGAGTATATTCTGCTCAAGTAGCTGAATTGGTCGCTATTACTAGAGCTTGCCATGCTTCTGCCCAGCTGAGAGTGACTATCTATACTGATAGCCAGTAAGGATTCGGAATTGTCCATGATTTTGGCCAACTGTGGTCACAGAGGGGTTTCTTGACCTCCTCTGGTTCGCCAGTGAAAAATGGTGAGAGAATTAAGGAGTTGTTACACGGGATTCAGTTACCTCATGAGATTGCCGTGGTGAAATGCAGTGCACACCTGAAGTCACAAGACTTTGTTTCAATGGGAAATGGATATGCGGATCAAGTCGCAATGTTCTGCGCATTGAACTGTATATCGTTTAAGGATCAGTGGGAATTGTTACCTGAAAAGGAAAATGAGACATGCAGTTTACGCATTAAGGGTGATTGATACGTTAGAAGAGTTTAGATTGTTGCAGGGACGTGCCAGCAAAGATAAGAAGCGTTCTTGGGTTAGGATGCAATGCGTACAAAGGCCAGATGATTTGTGGGTCTCAGACGAAGGGAAAATGGTCTTGCCGACCAGTCTTTTGTCACAATTTGCGAGGTTTTACCATGATCAAGCACATGTTGGGAGGTATGCCATGATCAGGTTGTTCTAAATTGACTGGTTTGACCCAAAGTTCAGACAAGCTGCAGCAGTGATTTGCCATAGGTGTGTCATCTGCCAACAGATGAATGCGGGCAAAGGAACAGTGGTGAATTTGAGCCACAATGGGAGAGCTGGAGGTCCATTTAGCAGAATGCAATTGGATTTTATTGTCATGCCCGTGTGCGGAGGTTTGAGATATGTGTTGGTGATTGTGTGTATCTTTAGCCATTGGATTGAAGCAAACCCTACACGCAGGAATGACAGCCTCACAGTAGCGAAGCTGCTGCTTAGGGAATTGATACCACGTTTCAGTTTTCCGATCTCTTTAGAATCAGCTAGGGGAAGTCACTTCAACAACGAGGTGGTTAAGCTATTGTGTGCAGTATTGAATATTGAGCAGAAGTTGCATTGCAGTTACCGCCCTGAAGTATCAGGACTAGTGGAGCAGATGAATGGTACCCTGAAGTCGAGAATGGCAAAAATGTGTGCAGCCACGAATTTGAAATGGCCCGATGCAGTACCTTTGGTGTTAATGTCAATGAGAAATACACCTAACAAGAAAACAGGATTGTCCCCTCATGAGATTATCATGGGCAGAGCTATGAGACTGCCCGCAGTGCCTGCGAATGCTCTTGTGAATATCACGGATGATATGGTGTTGGACTACTGCAAGGGTTTGGCTGATGTGGTCCACTCTTTTTCTCACCAGGTGGAAGCTACCACCCTGTCACCGATAAATGATCCAGGACACAACCTGAGAGCTGGTGACTGGGTTGTCATCAAGAAACATGTAAGGAAGACATGTTTGGAGCCACGTTCAAAGGGGCCAGATCAAGTGATACTAACGACTACTACTGCTGTGAAGTGTGCAGGAATTCCAAACTGGATCCATGCCAGTCACACGAAAAAGGTGACGTGTCCAACTGATGAGGAAGTGGAGTTGTTGAAAGTATTAACAACAGAGAAGGGAGTCTCAGGGCCGGAGAGTGATCGAAGGGGAACTGAGACTGAAGGAGAGCCCGTTGAGGATGACTTGGTCACTCCGGTAAGAGATGAGGGAGAAGAGATCCAGAGGGGTGATGACGAGCCTATCTCAACAGAGGCTGCAGGAGAGCCTAAGCAGAGTGAGGTTCTCCCAGAGCAGACAATTATGGAAATGAGCTTGAGCATTTGCCAGACCCAGAAGGCGAAGGAGTTGAGGTGGAAGAGAGTCATAGTGTCCAAACTCCTCCTGAGCAGATTGCAGGTCCATCAAGAGAAAATACCATAGAGCCAAGAGAGGGAGAAGGGTTGCCAGAGGAGAGATCAAAGACCGGAGAGATACGGAAAGGAGACAAGTGGCCAGAATTGCAAGTGAAAAGGGGAGAAGTGGTTGTTGAAGATGCAATAGAGGAAGAAGTTGATACAACAAGGAGAGAAGCCTTAAGTGAAGGAGAGTTGCAAGATGATCACAAGTTGAAGAGATAAAGAGTAGCAAACAGAAGGTACGCAGGTCCTGAATGGGCTTATGCAACAACAGCTGAATGGCAACAAGAGTTCTTGGCATTTTGCTTTGAACAAGAAATTCCAGGTCAATACTTTGGCACCTGAGTCTGGCTGAAGAGACTGGATAGGTGTAAAGATTGAATTAAAGAAAAAAATGGAGAAAAGAGACTGAGAATTTACTGGATGAGACTTTAAAACCTGAATTGACTTTGAACTGATTTTGACAAGCTGCTAACCTGAACCTGGGAGTGAAACTGAAAGCTGTAAATAATTGCTGAAGGAAGACTTTCGCTTGTTTTGACTCTGCTGCATGAAAAAAATCCATTCTGACTATCCTCTGTTGTTTGAATTAACCATCCTTCACTTTCTGATTCTTTACAGATCATGGCTAACACTAGTCAGGATAATAGAGGGAGTAGGCGTTATAAATATATGGGTGTTGGTTTGGGTGTTGTGTGTGTGATATTCATTATGGTTGTGGTTGTGGGTATGACACTAATGGATAAGAGTGGGGCTAACAATGCTACAATTCCTGAAACTACCACTGCACTAACAGCTTGGGAGAGGTTTGAACTGGATACAAGATATTTGCATGAGGGAACTAACGCAAAAGGGAAACTTTCCTCTAATGTTTTCTATCGCTTGCTGAGTGAGTATGCTGACACAATGGATGCGAAGGATTGCTTTGTGTGCACACAGATTCCTGTTTCGGTAGAAGAGGGGGTTACCTATCATAGTCTGCCACTAACCTATGGGATAAGTTGTAGTCTGGTTGTAGTCTGTTACTAACAAGATTCTATAATCAGGAAGAGATTCAGTACTTTTACTCAAACTATGACCTTGTGTTTTCTTATGTGCCTATAATAGAGGATTTGAGTGGGGTAGCTAGATACTATAGTATAAAGCTAGTTAAAGGATTCTTTGAGTCAACATTAACAATTAGTACATCTTATGCATACTGTAATAATTTGACATGCTTGCTTACACCTGTAGAGAAAAGCTTTCTAGATCACACAGAAGATAGGAGAAGGGCATTAAATGGTAAATTAGAGAAAGGATTGCAGCAGCGGGCTTTTGCTAGTAGTGAAGGTTATGGTGCAATTAGAGAACAAGGGAAGCTAGCTTTGGATGCATTACACGTAGGGAAGCTTTGCATATCTGGGCTGAAATCATATTATGACAATGTGTTTGTGGGAATGAGTGAATGCAAGCATGTTTTTTTGTTTCAGAGAAAATGGACATTCATGTTAAATGGACAGGCTCCAGCGATCCCAGGGATCTATTAAATATGTGGACTTAATGCTTATTACCGTCTTCCAAAGGGATGGTATGGGACATGTTATTTGGGGATAGTTTTCCCAAAGATATATCAACTTGACGATTTGAAAAGGTTTCCGAAATTGTCTGAATTACATTGTACTAGACAGAAGAGAGAATCTGCTGCTGGTGTAGTAGGAGACATATTTGGGGTGATAATTCATTCAGGGGGAGTTATCTTAAACGCCATAAAGATTTGAAAGTTGTCTACTATTGTGGATAACATGCTGACAAATTTTTCAGGGGCTATACTCCTGATGGATACTGAACTTGCTGCGTAGAGAGCTATAACTCTTCAAAACAGGCTTGCTTTAGACATTCTTTTAGCAAAAAATGGCAGAGTTTGTAAGATTCTTAATGTGCGTCATTGTTGTGCATATACTGTATACCAGATAATAGTAATGAGATTAGAAGTATGCTTACTGACTTGACTAGGGATAGTACAGACTTGAAGGATTTGAAAGAACCAGGTGTTTGGGAAAAGGTTGGGAAAGGATTTGCTTCATTGGGAAATTGGCTTAGTAACATTTGGCATGGGTTATTGTCTAAAATAATACAGGGGATATTGATTGTTATAGCTTGCTTATTTGGATTGTGGGTGGCATGTAAAATGAGTAAAAGAATAATATTGAACATGGCGAAAAATAAGAGGAGGGAAGAAAAACAAAGGGAAAAATTGTATAGGGAAAAGTCAAAGGGGAAGCCAATAAGAGAGGAAATAGAGTTGAAAGAATTTTAGGATGTAAAAGTTTTGGTGAAAGTTTGTGTGATGACAAGAGTCACCAGAGGAGGGATTGTTGGAGTGTGTCTTTAAAAAGCAATATTAACATGAAAAGCTTGCAACATATTGTGTGATAAAGCTGCATAGAAAATGTGTTAACGTAAAAAATAATGCACACGTTTGAAATGTGCCCACGGGGAGTGGCTACCAATGTATCTGAACACTAATGAAAGTTGCTAATTCAGAATTAACTATGTACTAATGTTTTAAATTTGTATTAGCATATCATAATTAGAGTTATGTATTATGAGTTGTTTATTAATTTAGGACCTTAGCTTATCAAGGGTCTGGGCCTAGTTGCCTGGCCTCATATTAAACTGTATTTTTCTAACGTGTAATGTGCTGTTTTTCCTGAAGGACACAGCGCTGTACTTTTCCAGAAGTTATGTGTGTGTAGCCGTAGTGAATTCTGTCTCATGAGAACTGACTTGTTCAAGGAGACGTTCTTGCTGAATGCAACAGTGTAATTCGTAACAGGTGCAAGGTTACTAGAGTAGGAGAAAAGAATGGAGACACTGACTGGAGTGCAAAGTGTAACTTTTCTTACCTGACATTCCAACTGATGAAGACGTCAATAACATGGACCAATCCTCAACACGAGAACTGTGGTTTGTGGAAAATTCTGACGAAATGCATGAAGGATTATTGGATAGAGATAACGATGCACCAATTATTATCCAATGAGGAGTTAAGGGCAAATTAGGCAGTTTTGATTTAACGGAATGACCCGAGGAGCAGAAACAGAGAGCAGAGACGAAAGCAGAAATTTTGAGACTCCACTTACCTTACAGAGACTTTAACTCTTTTGCTTTGTCTTATTACTTCAAACCATCAGCTACCCGTCCTTACCTGATACTTACTTCTCCTCCATATGAGGGAAGATCCTATTCCTTAGCTATGCTATATCCAGGCTTTGCCCTGTCCTATCTCTGCTGATGGCGAATTGACTGATATCCTGAGGACGAAGACTGACACTGTTTGCTGATCTGTTGGATTGGTAAGTATCTGATGCAAAATTGTAATTATCTGTTTGCCTTTCTTTCTTGGTACCAACTGCTATTTTGATAGAGGCCATAGTTTACATGTTTTCTAAATTTGTGTTTCTAAATGTTTTGCAGGAAGCCCAACATGCTATTGCTAATTAGAGGTTAGTTAAAGTGTTCACAAATATCCTATGCAAATAGACAAATGACTGAGTTCTTGCTTCATGTACTACTGAGAATCATGTACTACTGAGACTTTGCTAAGTTGCTTCATATTAATGACGTGCCTCATTACTGATGGAATATTTTCTATGTTATGATTAATTGCGTTCTAATTGCAAATCTGAAGAGTTACTAATGAGATAAATTGCTAATGAGATTAACAGAAATGACATTAGATTGTAATTAATAGGGAAATGAATATCCTAACACTTTACTTAATTGGTGTGGTTATTCATGACTGGAAGGTCATGGTGCGCTCAATTTATTGATTCTTACTAAATGTTTTTGATTGGGTTGCGTATTAGTTATTGAAATTATTGATTGGTTTATTGATCTATTGATTTGTGATGACAATAAGATATCTCGTACCGGGAAGTCCCCGAATGTGGTCAAAAGGTTCGTCGACCTAAACACGTCTCCTTGTAAGTTTACTTATCAAGGCTCTGACGCGCTAACAGCAGCGCGTGGCAGTAGGACGCGCCGTGCCCCTAGCCTTTCCTATATGTGTCGAGGCCCCAAATTGGGCATGGGGCCTTGCTTCTGCATTGGCGCGGCGCACCCCATTAGTTCCTGCCTCTCCCCACTCTCCCTTCTCTTCCCCACTTACCTTCTATTTCTTTTTCCTTCTTTTCTGTTGTCCTCATTTTCTTCCTAACTTATGCCTTTCTTTCCTACCCATGATCCCCTTCTCTTTCCCAGCATGCCTTCCTTTTCACTGCATGCCTTGGAACCTTATTTAATATGGTGCTTTTTCTGTAGAACTCTAGATATGATCCCAATCCAATATGGTGACTTTTACTTCCTGTCGGTCACTTCCTGTTCTTTGGGTATAGAAGGTGTGTGATTCCTCTTCTCTTTGCGCTGCAACACTTGCTTTGGGTGGTGATCTTCGCTCCTGTTCTTCTGCATCAGATACTGATTTTCTGATCCTGTTCCAGCTTTTTCCTGGTCATTTTTGCCTTTTTGTTCTGATTTATTTTTTGCCTTTGTTTTTGTTTCAGGAGTTCCTTTTTGAGGTGTTTCCCCGTGTGGTTTTTTTTTCCTTGGGGACTCCTTCTAAAGGGCACGGACTGCCTTTGGCGTTCCCTCCGTTAGCAGCACAGTGACTACCAGAAAGGGTCGCCTCTATTTGGCCCAAGGCAGAACCTACAAGAACAAGAACCTCGCCACACTTCCAGTGGGCCACAGACACAGACTATGAGTAGGTTGTGACAACATCAGGTGACCACAATAAGTTCAACAATCACATAAAATGCTATATCAGAGTCATAATTAGATTGTATCTGTTTGGGTCCACATGGTTACTGGGTCTTTTAAGTAGTAATTCTCAGTCCCAGTCTCCAAGCCCAGTGCAAATAGCAAGAAACTGCAAACACTATTGTTTCTTGGGTTTCACTTTTTAGGATTCGTAACATTATCTTGTGTTGTCTCACACCCATTAATTTGCATAGTGGAATTATCCATTTTTTCTGCACCTGGGCATATTGTGGACAAAAAAAAGAAAAAAATGAGCCTAGGATTTAATTGAGCTCTAAGCAGTGTGGGCGGGAAGATTGGTCGCTGAATTTTTTTCACCAACTTGCAGTGAAGGACTTTAGGGGAAGAACACCACATCTGAACAAAATATATAGTTGTTTGGCTGGGGGGGAGGGTGATTCTGTCAAAATATGGTTCAAATTTGGGAATAAACTTATGTAACAAAAATTGTGAAGTTATACTCCCATTTTTCTGATCAACCCAGGCTCTTAACACAATATGATCCCAATAGTCTTTTTTAAATTTCTGCACAGTGTCTTTCCCCATTGACTAAGGCCTGCTCCACAAGTCCTCCATTTTTAACATATTCATTAATTGTTTTACATGTTTTAGCCAAGGTATGGGTACATGTGAGTCTAAGGATACCAATTCAACCAGTGATTTCCTATATGGGGAAGATTCAGATGACCACAATTGTACCCAATACACAATGGGTCTCAAAGTAGTCAAATGATGAATCCTATTTAGGGACAGGTCA
This sequence comes from Pleurodeles waltl, assembly GCF_031143425.1. NCBI lineage: Eukaryota > Metazoa > Chordata > Amphibia > Caudata > Salamandridae > Pleurodeles > Pleurodeles waltl. The sequence continues at coordinate 1,422,238,419 of NC_090444.1, forward strand.
TAAATTTGTGGTAGAAGGGGTACAATCACAGGGAGATCAAACAAAGTACTGACAAACTTATTTTCTGTCTGTGCTAATGGTGTTATGTTTGCATAGCCCCAAATCTCATCCCCATATGTGGCTGCTGACACAGCAGCGGCCACATAAACTTTTAGAACCGGCGAGACCGAGCCCCCACCCCAGTAGCTTTATATCTTCTCTGTATAGCCAATGCCCTTTGAAACAGGGTAGACATACTTTTGTCTATTTGAGGTCCACAGTGCATGTTATCCTCCAGCCTTACCCCTAGGTGGACGAAAAGCTTGACTTGTTCAAGTGGAGCTCCACAAATTATCGGCTTCTTCCTAGAGGACTGATGTGGGTTCATCGTCATAAACTTGGACTTTGACGGATTTCATTCTAAGCCTTTTTCATGGCAGAAAGCAGCAAAGGTATCCAGCTCACACTGTCGTCCCATAGGGGATCTTGATATTAAAAGCGTATCATCTGAAAACATAAAGAGTGGAAGAGATACCCCAGCACTTTTAGGCGTATTGTGCCTACATTGTGACAGCCTTTTCACTGCGCCATTTATGTACAGGCTAAAACAATGTTGGCGCAAGCATGCACCCCTGACTAATGCCAGGCCTAATGGGGATTTTAGATGTAAGGTCCCCTCCTCTGCTCCATCTGACTTTTGCATATGTATCTTGGTGCAATACTCTCAGGATCCACAGGAGATCACCAGGAATTCCATATGCTTCCAAAACCTCTCATAAGGTGTCTCTCTGTACCAGAGCAAATACTGCTCGTAAGTCTATAAATGCGACATACATGTGGTCCTGCCTCAAAGATACATATTTCCAGCATACAGTCATGAATTGAAAAACCTGGTCAAGGGTACTAGTTTTGGCCCTAAAGCCTGCCTGTTCCTCTGCAAGGATTGAGTTGTTATCAAGCCAAGATTGGAGTCTAGCCAAGGCCTCTGTCTGCCCCCTTCTCTACTAGTCGTTGTTTTCAGCTTTGTTTACTGACGAGGAATGGTGTCCGTGACGACGCCAGAGTACATTAAGTAGTCTTGAGTGTGAGCACAGAAATTTTGTACTAATATTTTCCTCATACGTAATCATACTTATATTTCAGTATATAAATCATTATATGTTACATTTTATGTATTGCGCATAATGTGCTTGCTAAATTGGCCACCATCGAACATGAGGCATACACGAAAACTAACTGTGAAAAACCAGCGTAATGTTAGGAGTTAAATTGTCTTCTGTAGAATTAATTTTCAGAAATATTCTGAGTATTTCTTGTTCTCTGCTGGGCCTGAAGCTGAGCAAGGCCACCATGTAATGTTATCTGTATTAAATGTTTCTAGTGTGCTCCACTGTTATGACTTTATGTCCGCTGTTTGACTAGCTCTATTCATTTATGTAAAGACATGTTTCTAACATCCTGTTGATACTGTTATTAAATGTTTGTAACAGAACAGGCAACGTCGAACAAAAGGAACTATTGAAACCGGACAGAAGAATCCTACGAGGATACTTTTGTGTCAGTTTGGGAATACGTGAATGGAGATGTGACCAACCAGAGTCTTGTGAACATCTAAAAGAAACTTAGAATGTAATATCAATATCTCATGTCTTTGTAATTAGTTGTTCTTTCTTCGCCTAACTTTCTTGTCCAATAGAAAGTGTATTGTCTTTTAATGTAACAAGACTACACAGTAATTTGGGGGGCTATTATTATTTGGAGCCATTCTTTGCCTGTCGCATGGGCTCTCATTATCCTAAATGAGACTACTGGATTTCTGGGCAGCAGGGTCGTTCCTGTTGTGAGGGACTTAGTCTTACCCACTTAGAAGGACCTTTGCTACCTTCAATCCGGTTTTGCTCCGGCTTACTAGCAGTGCCTCATCTCTCCCAAAGGTAAGGGATGATTGGGCAGCCGAGCGCATGACATCTTTGGAACCTCTCAGGGAAATCGTGGTCACTCAGATCCAAACCAACTCTCTCATTTACAGTATGATCTCATATACAAATGACAAAGGCAGTTTAAGTTTTATATAATGTTTTAATAAAATGACTGCATTTTAGATATTAAGGCGTGAGCAGCAATAACCAGAACCATACAACACAGTAGGATTGAAATAGTCACAAGGAGAGTGAAACATAAGAATAACGCTATCATGGTGTTAACAATTTCTACTCTCTCTCAGCTAGTTCTATTTCGAGCACAGCATGTTAAGCTTCTAACTTGCATTTCAGATTCCCTGGGAAGACATCAACCCTCATACCTGAGCAAAGGCCTGTGATCTGGTTCAGCATCTGCAACGAGGCAGTCAGCTTCTAGTTGTGGTTCCCTGTTCGGAATCTCCCTCTCCCGTGTACTGGGACAAGGAAGTGTTTTTATAACTAACATGTCAGCGTGATCACAAAATGTCCCTACGCAGGAATGCCAAAGACTAAACTCCTACCACGTCTATGGGCAATGTACCAGACTGTATCCTTGACTGAAGCACAGAGTAATGCGTTATGGAGAACTCCAGTGCTGAAGTAGGCTAAACAGTGTGATATGAAATATAAAACAAGACCGTAGAACTGGCTATTTGAAAAATAACAGTACGAAGCCGAATAAAAAGCATTTAGAGCAAAGTGCACAAAGGCTCTAAGCTACGAGCAAAGGAATAAAATACATCCAGGGCAAAATGTACAAAGGCCTAAAGCCTGAAGCTTATGGGCAAAGGATACGTAAAACTGACCACACTACATGCCATTTTTGAGAGCCATAGTTTGAGTTATTCTTTAGACATATTTTGGAGCTATTCTTTAGCAGACAGTCTGCTGACTTTTTGGTATTTTGTTATGCAGTGAATCCTATCTTGTTTTAATGGGAAGCAGGAGTTAGCTTAGCCCTCTGGCTTGTAGACTGGTGCCCCCATCACCCAGTGACTTTTATCCTACTTAGTTCGCTCTGTTTTGGCACATTTATTTAATTATATCTTTCAGGATGGCTGCATTGTTTCTAGTTAGGCCAATGTTTTAGTTTCATGTTATCAGTGCCACCGCGCTAAGGCGTCACTATCAAGCGACAAAGATAAACAAGCTGTAGGTATTCACTTTAGGTACTTCCCCTCTTTGCGCTTTCAAGGGAATTGTTTATATACATTGCCGTCCCAAGCATAACTTGTTATCTATTGTTTGGGAACAGATCTACTTCAGGGGTCCGATCAGATCCGTATAAATACATCTCACACAGGCAGATAGTCAGAGGGATTCCGACCAGATGTCATCGCTGCTATCGATGCTGCATGTAGCCTTGACGCTGACCCAGTCTTCGTGTCCACACAGAGTCTGAGCTAGAGACCTTATTCCAAGGTAATGAGGGTTGAGGGGGGGCTCCTTATGGTTATCGCATTGGCAGATTCGGTTAATCACACCTAGCTCTCTTTAGGTTAGGAGTTAGGTTTATCATGCGAAGGTATCAGGACATATTTCATCTCTCATGTCATTTCATTTTATTGCAAGATGGTAGGGGTCTTCGTACTAATGACTCTCATTTTCACAATTCTGTTTCTTGCACTGTTCATTATCCTAATCATTGCAGCCCATGCAACTTATGGTAGATTGCAGTACTGTATTGTTAATAAAAACCTATTAAGACCTTTACTGCATCTCTCTTCATTGCCTGTGTTTGATTGAGACATGTTGTTAATGTGAAAAATGGGTAATCTCTGTTTAACCACAACACTCCCTGAGATGTCACACTCTTGAGTCCATGAATAAAGGCAGCCACAAATCACCTTTTACTGTCTGTGTTTTTGGTGAGGTACTGCTTGTGGGCCAGGAGGGTTGGGACGACAGTTGCGATTTGTTGTAGGACTGGCATAGTCACCTACAAACATAAGTACTGTCCTTAAACCAGAAGTCTTGCCTAGACCAAGAGTCAAACTATGACAGTTATTTTCTAGGTTTAAGTCTGATGGTTTAGGTACATTTTAGTTCAAACGTCTAAACCATCATTCCCTTTCCCTGTTCTGTTCCTGACACTGCTGTCCCCTTGATGAAGCTAAGCTGTTTGCTGTTCCAATTAGGATAAGTAAATTGGTAAGATCAAAATGTCTTGTTCTTGTTATTAAAACTTTAGCATGAAGCCCAACATGCTAATGCTAATCAGTGGTTTGTGAGGTATTTCTATTATATGTATGAATGGTTTCTTTTGTTGATTCAATGTATTCAGTTTCTCTTGCTCAAATACTATTGCTATTAACTTGTGTATTATCTATTGAATTAATTTTTCTCATTGTGTTGATTAACCTTAGATTGTTTCACTGTTTCAATCAGCCCATGTTGTTTCTTTACATGTATCAATTGATTTTGAGATTAATATTTGTGACCTTAGCTTTGTTAATATAGATAAATAAACATTATATATTCTTAATAAACTGGTGTGGTTATTCATGGTCGCATTGATCATGGTGTGTTCTTCATTGGTTTCCTAATATTGTATATTATATTGTTTGGTAATTGACTTATATCTTTGACATTTTCTTTGAAGCAGCACAAAAGTTTAATCGACCTAAAGCGTGAAATCCACTATCTAGTTTATTGTAACTAAAATATAGTTGAGATTTCTGCTTTAACAGTTTTGGTAGCAGAATTTGATGGTTAGTGTCTCTTTAAGTGACATCAGAGATTGTGTAAGTCAATTTGATTGTTTTGAATATTGTTATTTTTAAACTGATGCAGAAAATGGAAAAGATGTGTCCCTAAACGCCCAAAGTGACTTTCCCCGGTCCTTGGAGTTTGCCTATGTAGATGGGGAGTGTTCTTAGCATTCTATTGTCAGGAGGAATGAAGTAGATTATGCCTTGCACAGCTTTAGCTAATTTGCAAGTGATTGAGTTGTTTGTGAGATTTAGGGGAGTTGGCGTACTCCAAATGTTGTTATAGAGGAGTTGGCGTACTCTGAAGTATGAGAGTAGGGAAGTTGGCGAACTTCATATGTATGTGGCGCTTCGTGCTCAAAAATTTGCCACGTGGTTAGTTGTGAAAATGATATACTGACCTTCCAGGTAGGTCTGAGACTCCGCAGTATAGTATAGTATATTAAAAGTGTATTGAGACACTTGGTTTATTTGTAATTAGTAGTGGTAGGTCAAGCGAGCGTGATTGGCAAGTCGAGTTTGTGAGTTAAAATAGAGTGGAGGGTCTTCTAGATTGAGATTTGGTGAGTTCTATGTGCACCAGGACAGATCTATTGATCAGTTGACAGTAAATTTGCGGGATGAATTTGCTTGCAATTCTGGGGAACTGAGAAAGAAAGTAAAGCCATCAGTGAAAATTTCTGTAAAGTTCCTGAAGCAATTGTGGTTTCTCTTTCTGTAGCAAACAGACAAATTGATTTTTGTTTTTTATTATTTGTTGAAGTGCTCGCGATAACTTTGCATTCATTTTGAGTGTTGTTGTGGTTAGGAGGAGAAGCCGCAAGACTTTGTCAGCTGCTGTGTGTGAGTGTGATGTCATATTGTGCTGTGCTGGGATAGGTTGGTTAGTGAGAAGGGTAGCGCTCATTGGTTGAGAAGGTAAACAAAGAGGATTGGGGGATTAAAAGTCACTTCCTGATTATTGATTGTTGATATAAAGTTATAAAAATGAAGTTTTTCAAGGCTTTAAAAAGTGCACTTAAACGAGATAACTACATTCCAGCTAGGCAAGGAGAAATTTGTCTGCCTGAAGGTACTCCGGCATACATCGTAATTGAAGAGAAAGGTACCGGAGCTTGTCTTTGTCTAAAACATTGGATTAAGATTACAGAGAAAGAAGGGTGTTTGGTGTTTCCTGAAAATGGAACATTTAATTTGAGAATGTTTGAAAATCTGAGACAGGTGATGTATGGGGTCTAAGACCTCCACTGAGACCAGCTGAGTTCGAAGTTTTTAGCGATCTGGGAGCTAGTAGCTAGACAACAGCAGGCATTGAAGTTTGAGCGAAAAATGAGAAAAGCAGAGAAGTCACTGGCAGAAGCTAGGTGGGACAATGACCAAAGACAGTGGAGATTAGATACATAACAAGGTATTCAGTTATTTCAGGCAATTTCTAAAGACAGTGAAAAGGATGTAAAGAAAACCTCTAAGAAATCTAAAAGGAGTGTCTCTTCATCAGACGAAGAGTAGAATTCAAAAGAGCCTGAAAAGTGTTTGACAAATAATGAGGAATCGGACGATGAAGAGTTTATTTTACAGTTATTGGGAAATCGTCCGCCACCTTATGTGGGTCAAGAAGGTCTGCGTATAAGTGGCCCAAACCCTACTGCACCAATACCAGTTACAGTGACCCAGAGTCCGATACAGAACTTAGTGCAGAGTCCTATACAAAATAACATGACTGAGAGTTCCTTACATGTCATTACTAACATGTCACAGAGTTCAGTATAGACTAGTCCTCATTTAATGCAGATACATATGCAGAGTGGCTTTAACCTACAGAATGATTCTGCACAGTTACCGTAGTCCAGTATTCCTAGGGTTTATTCAAATGTACTGATTGTGAACGCAACTACTAATCTAATGATGCCCACAGGACAGACCTTACAGAAACCGATGTTGATCCAGACAGAACCAACTCCACTACTGCTGCCACAAATGCAGCCACAGGAAATTCTGAAGCTTGCTACTGTATCAAGACGCAGACTGACATGTTTGTATTAATGGCTCGGAACGCTGGTGTTGCGCAAACACAAAACGTAAGGACTAGATTAAATTCAGACGCTGTGTCGATACCTCTTACGATTGATCTACCTCTAAATTTATTCACTCAAGGTAATAACAGATGATCAAGTAGTTCAAAACCAGAATGAACACATTAGGTTGATTTCACCTATAAGACTGACTTTAAATAAATCAAGGTCATTATTAGATTTAACTCTTATTTGAAATTCAGATTTGGCTGGATTACAAAATGGTTTTGAGTTGAAAATGTTAACACCTCAACTTGCTAGATCAACCCAACAACAGTTGCCAAGTATGCAACCTGGTAATATTTCATTGCAGGGTTTAACTGCACAGCAATTAACAGTGTGGTTAAAAGAATTAAGTGCCTCAGATAATTGATCCAAAGAAAGTGAATTTATAAATCGGACAAGATTGTCGATGGAAGCATGTGAGCTTCTTGAAGTGAGAATAGAGTAAATAAGCTTGAGTCGTACACTGAAGTAGAACTGAGATACTTGTGTCCGATAATTACAGAGGGAGCAGCTGAAGTATATAAGCAACCACAAGAAGCAGCAGATAAACACGGTATAGATCTTACAAAAATGAAACACCTAAAAAGAAGTTATAGATTAAATTTTGAAGCTGAAGATCTTGAACACATGAGGTTTGCAGGGATGAAAACACACCTTAAAGAGCTACTTGAGAAAGATCATATTTTCAGAGCTCTAGAAAAATGGGAAAGTAGATGGGTCAAGAAAAGAGAAAAGCTGAGGATAGGTTCAGATACTACTCCTGTAGATATTTCACAAAATAAAGAGCCAGTGAAAGTTTTACAAATGAGAGAAATTCCTTTGGAGCAGAAGTGACATCCTGTCATTTACAAATGACTACCCCAGACTAAGGGAGAAACCAGTAGAATGGTATCAACAGACAGACAGTTTTGTGAAATGTGCAAAATGCCTGTGGGAGGATTTGAACACTCTTTTGGAGATAGTTGTTCCAGCAGACTTGTGGATTGAGCGTAAGAGGAGTGTAAATTGGCCAACAAGTGAGACGCAGAGAAATCCAGTAACAGGTGCACCATTTCCGAAGTAATGAAAAATTACTATAAAGTCATTGTGTTTCTGAAAATTAGAATTTCACCCAAAAACATTGATTGGCAGCGTATAGCTAGGACAGATCAGGAAGCGAAAGAATCAATTCATGCATACTATGAAAGGTTGTTAGAAGCATTGAAACATTACAGTGGCACAGAAACAATTGAGCCAAAAGACATTATTCATTTTGTGTTCAGGTTTGTTGAAGGACTCAGATCAAAAATTAGTCAGAAGATTAAGAATCATTTGATTTGTTGGCAAGCAAAGCCGATTGGTGAGGTGTTGAAGTATGCAAAATATTGTAGTGATGAGATTGAACTGAAACAGAAAAAGGTGAAGGAAAAGGCAATGGTGATGCAGATTAAGGCAGTACAATCAGGAATTCAGGGAGGATTTCCAATCCAACAGGAGCAGGGAAGTGTTATGTTTCAGAATCAAGGCAGAGGTAGAGGACGTTGAGGAATGGCGATTGGAAATATTAATCGTGGTATTGATATGAAGTCTGTAATGAAACAGGGAGAGCCTCAGGGAAAGAAACTGTCTCCTTGTGATATTTGCAGAGGCATCCGAAATTGGAAAAGGCAGTGTCCAATGATAAATCAGGGAGGTGTTGTTCAACAGAAGAATGGTGTCAATGCTTTTCAGAATATGAGAGGACCAAGAATGAGAGGTCAAATTTCAAATTTCTAGAAAAATATCAATCAGATGCAGGTTTTCCAACCCTTAGAACCCATGCAGCCTATGCAAACTGTACAACCGCAAGTACAACAAGTACAATTACCCCAATTGCAACAGATGCAGCCACAAATGCAGATGGTGCCTGCATAACAAATTCAAATGCCTAGACAATTACAGATACCACAATCTCCTATGGATCAGCAACAGGTGATGCATTCTCAAGTGGTCACAGGTCAGAAAGTAAACCAGAGTAATAATGCAGTTCACCAATTTCCTTTACACAGTGAGGATGGAATAAACGATGTTTGGATGTCGGATAGTTCAGATGAGGAAGAATGTGAGATGGCTGCTTCATTAGAAGTGGATCAGAAAGGGCATTATGTTATGGGAAAAGTGCACAGTCACAAAGGCCCTCATTACAACCCTGGCAGTCGGTTTTAAAGTGGGGGTAATACCGCCAACAGGCCAGCGGTAAAAAAATGGGATAACGACCACAGCGGAAACCGCCAACATAGCCAGCCACTGTAATACTCCGACCACCACGGCGGTAGCAACAAACACCATGGCAGTCACCGCCAACAGCCAGGCGGAAGACAATGTACCGCCCACCACGTCACAACTCGCCTATCCGCCAGGTTTCCGGGGCTGTATTAACGCCATCAAAAGCACAGCAGAAACAAGAATTGGAAGGGAAACCACTCACCTCTCGACACTCAACGAAGAACCAGGACGCCGTGTAGCCCGAGCTACAGGTCCTGCCCATGCTGGTCTACCTCCTCATCTACCAGGAATATGAAAGGCAGCGGCGATGACCACAGTGAGTGCTGCACCTACTACATAAGGGAGGGGGGAGGAAAAGAGAGTGACACACACATGCAACACCCCCACCCCCAACACCACACACACAAACACATGCAGCAACATTACACTTACACCCCGTAACCCCCTGGAAGTACGCATGGACAAAAGTAATTGAGTTAAATCATTGATATTTTAGAAATAGGCAGATATACATAACGATTTGAGAAACAGTATTTACAAAAATATACAATATGTACATAAGGCCGTACATTGTCCATGCAAAGTGTCCGTGGGCCACAGGGCCAAAAATCATGGACCAAGCCCACACTTGACTGCTGCCTCAATACGGAGAGAACACTGCAGGGGCATCAGGTCATAAACACACAGGCACCTCAGGGGGATGGTGAAGGTGGGGGCACCTTAGCCGCAAGATGGAATAACACCACTGCTCCTCGAGGGGGCTCCATGCCCACATCGATGTCCTGGGGAGTGAAAAGCCACAGTCTCTCTAGTGGGTGGTTTGCCCAATGCTTGGTCCTGGGGAGTGAAAAGCCACAGTCTCTCTAGTGGGTGGTTTGCCCACTGCTTGGTCCTGGGGGTGCGAAGCCACAGTCTCTCTAGTGGATGTCTACTTCACTGGTTCTGGAGGCGGCCTTGTGCCCAGTGTGCTTCATCCTGCCAAGGATAGGGTGAGTGGATGCCTTTCGCCACTAGTTCTGGAGGGGGCTTTGTGCCCAGTGTGCTTCATCCTGCCAAGGAGTGCGTAAGTGGATGCATATCTCCACTGGTTCTGGAGGGGGCTTTGTGCCCAGTCTGCTTCATCCTGCCAAGGATTGTGTGAGTGGATGCCTTTCTCCACTGGTTCTGGAGGGGGCTTTGTGCCCAGTCTGCTTCATCCTGCCAAGGATTGGGTGAGTAGATGCCTGTCTCCACTGGTTCTGGAGGGGGATTTGTGCCCAGTCTGCTTCATCCTGCCAAGGATAGGCTGAGTGGATGCCTTTCTCCACTGGTTCTGGAGGGGGCTGTGTGCCCAGTGAAGAAACACTTGGGGTGTGGCTGTTCACATTCCCTCACCTGGGTGTCTAAGGCATGAGATTTGCACAGAACAGGTGGCATGAGAGTCCTTGGAGGCAGGGCTAGACTCCATCCTGCGGTGGCAAAGGCTGCAAACTTGTGGTAGTTCCGGTGCTGGTGGGGGTGCTGCCAGTGGTGGTGGGAGGCCCCAGCCCTTCTCCTGCAGCCTCGGATGGCTGCCCACTGGAGCTGCTACTGCTGGTAGTGGCCCTACTGTCAGCAGAGCAGGTGGCAGTGCTAGCGGAGGGGCCTGCAGCGGTGCATATGATGGTGCTGGCCGTGGTGCAGGTGCAGGTGCTGCCGGTGATGGAGGGAGGCTCCAACCCTTCTCCTTCAGCCTAGGACGGCTGCCCACTGGGGCTGCTGACAGTCTTGGTGCTTGCGGCGGGGCAGGTGGCGATGCTTGCGGCGGGGCTGCTGGCGGTGCTGCCCGCGGTGCAGGTGGCAGGGCTGGCAGTTGTTCTGGTAGCCACCAGGCCTTCACCAGCGCCCTCCAACGGCTGAAGTGCCTTGCCTGGTGTTTTCTATCCCTTCCTCACCGTGGCAGATGGTGGGGTGACCTTGGCTCTGGCAGCTGATGTGTTTGAGGAGACCTTGCTGGGTGGTTTGTGCTCTTTGCCCTTACTGCATGCTGACCCCTTCTTCACCTTGGCAGGTGGTGGAATGCTTTTGTCCTTTTCAGGGGTTGGTGGCACACTGGCTGGGCTGACGGGTGCCCCCTTTGAGCCCCTGTGAGTTTCAGGTACCACAGCGGACCTCGACTTGGTGGCTGAGGTGCTGGGCTGGGTTCTGGACACCCTGGCCCGAGGGGAAGGACGGGGGAGGGGTAGGGAAGAGGTCAACGTTTGCCAGGAAAAGCATCTTAGACACACTGGGGCGGGAAGAGGGAGAGGGTTTGGGAGTGGAGGAAGAGGGAGTGGTTGTAGGAGGTGTCTGTCTGCTGACTTTGGGTGCAGGTACATGGGCCGGATGCTGTTTGAAGGTGGATGGCTGTTGGGTGGGTGGGTGCTTGAGTTTGTGCACTTTGGGAGGAGGGGTCACAGCACACTGGGAGAGGACTCAGGGTATGTGTGCATGGTTGTGGGGGTGGTGACTGCTCATGAGGAGTGTGTTGTGATGGGCGTGCTGGTGATGGAGGTAGTGGATGAAGATGTAGTGCATGCAGGTGTGAGTGGAGACGCTACTGGGAGGGAGGTGGATGAAGAGGAGGAGGGGGACACAGTGGAGGTAGTGGATGTTGGTGTGTCTGCATGGGTATGGTGCTTGTGTGAGTGCTAGTGAAATGAAGTGTGGTGCTTATGTTTGCCTGGGCCACTTTTGTGTGGTGACTTGGGTGAATGCTGGTCTGAAGGTGTGCTTGGGATAGGCTGGGGTTCAGGGGATTGGGTCTGGGTAGAGGAAATTGGAGGGGGGAGGCTAGACACAGGGACAATGGCTGCCATCAGTGCGGAGGCCAGAGCCTGAAATGTTCTCTTTTGGGCCACCACGCCAGAGTGAATGCCCTCCAGGTATGCATTTGTTTGTTTGCAAATGCCTCTCAACACCCTGGATGGCATTCAGTATGTTTGACTGCCCAACAGTGAGGGATCTCAGGAAGTCAATAGCCTCCTCACTGAGGGCAGGAGGGCTGACTGGGGCAGGTCCTGAGGTGCCTGGGGTGAAGGAGATGCCCACCCTCATTGGTGAGCGGGCATCGGAAACTCACTGAGGTGCTGCTGGGAGGGCGGTGCTGGTAAGGGGGTGGGGGCTGTACCTGTTGTTGGGGTGGCCACAAAAGTGTCCGCCACTGCGAGGGAGCTTCCATTGAAGGAGGAGTTGCTGTCTGTGGTCTCCCCTCCTGCCCCCTTCGTGGTGCTCCCCTTGCCCTCCATCCCAATGGTGCCCTCACCGTCAGTGAATTTGGCCCCCAGGCCCATGTAGGATGCAGCTCCCTCTGTCGCCAGTGCCTCTGCTCCTCCTCCAGATGATGCTAAGGCACACAAGGACATGGTGACAAAACAAATAGGGGGGGGAGGGACAGAGGATACACATGGTCAATGCCAGCAACACCACTACTGTTGGCGTACACAACACACAGGGAGCAGCCCTATGCACTAGGCCATGCACTACCAGTTACTAAGATAGTCACCAGCCCATGGGGTACAATGCCTAATGCCATTAGCTGCACACCTGAAACCCACAGGACCCTGCCCTGTAATAGATGCCCACTAACACTATTGGAGTAGGAGTGCTTTAGAGCCTTCCCAACAAGGGACCTACCCTGCCATCTTCGCCCTGGCATAGGGGCACCCATAGCACACATCCCACACCCAGGTAACTCTTAACACATGCAAAGTCTGGATTCAGAATCTCTACTCACCCCCTTGTGGCTGCTGTGATGCCCTCAAGCGCCCATCCAATCCCAGATGAGGCCACCGCCACGATGCGGTACATCAGGAGGGTCATTGTGCGACGGGCACCCCTTCCTTGTTGGGAGGCCAGCCCCAGCTGGGCCTCCGCCATCTTCTTTGCCCAGAGACGCAGGTTCTCCCACCTTTTGCGGCAGTGGGTGCTCTGCCTGTTGAAGACCCCCAGGGACCACACCTCCCTGGCGATGGCACGCCAAATACCCTTTTTCTGATGGGCGCTGACCTGCATGGAAAAGACAGCAGAAAAGGGAATTAGTCAACCGTCCGGACCATCAGACTCATGGCCCACCAGATCCCCCCATCCCCTGACTCACACAAATTGACCACCTTACATGCTGCATTCTGGCCAAGACGCCTCTGCCCCACCAACATGTGGCTTATACACACAGCACTCCATACATTCGTGGCCCACGCATCGTGATCTCTGTATACTCACCTGTTTGTCTGGAGGACCGTAGAGTTACGCGTACTAGGGTAGGACTCCATCCACCAGTTTCTCCAACTCCTCCGCAGTGAAGGCAGGGGCCCTTTTCCCAGACACGTGAGCCATTGTCGCTTTCAGACTCAGGTCACAGTAGCACTTGCAGTGTAGGTCCTCTCCTGTTGAAGGTCAGGTAGCAAGTGAGTGAACAGAGAGAAAATGGCAGTGACGTCTGCGGTGGTGCGTACCGTCACTGCCGGTGTACATAGCCATTGGCCCCTGGAACCCATAGGGCCCAATGATAACCAATGCGAAGTTGCGCAGTGGTCATCGACCACCTACTGCGACGGCGCACAACGGCAGCGGAATTACCTCCTTTCCACTTGTCCCTCTTCACAGGTCAGGCAGCCGCCATTTCAGGGGGGCACAGTCCATGGCACCTAACTGCATCACAGCAGACATTTGCACAGAAACTAATTGTCAGATTCACATACTAGTTCTGTAAAGGAAGAAATTCATTATTAGTGCAATAGATGTGTGCACATGACCTTCTGCTCACCGTTTTCTTCCATAGGCTTCAACCGCTGAGGCTGAATATGAGATGGCGGCATCCTCTGGTGTACAGACCCCTGGTGGACCTTGCCACAATGGAGGACAGACACATAGGGGGTTATTCTAACTTTGGAGGAGTGTTAATCCGTCCCAAAAGTGACGGTAAAGTGACGGATATACCACCAGCCGTATTACGAGTTCCATAGGATATAATGGACTCGTAATACGGCTGGTGGTAAATCCGTCACTTTTCCGTCACTTTTGGGACGGATTAACACCTCCTCCAAAGTTAGAATAACCCCCATTATCATCACATACACACTTGATCAGGCCACAATCCAAGAACTGTGTGCCCAATTGGAGCCAGACCTGATGTCAGCTATCCGCCAGCCCACAGGTATCCCCCCTATAGGGCAGGTCCTGTCAGTGCTACATTTTCTGGCAAGTGGTTCCTTTCAAACAACAGTGGCCATGGCATCAGGGATGTCTCAGCCAATGTTCTCCAACGTGTTGACCAGAGTGTTGTCTGCCCTGCTGAAACACATGCAAAGCTGCATCGTATTCTCCCAGGTGGAGGATTTGGCCACAGTGAAAGCTGACTTTTCTGCCCTAGGACATATCCCCAACATCATTGGTGCCATTGATGGTACACATGTGGCATTTGTCCCCCCCCAGAGAAATGAACAAGTGTTACGGAATAAAAAAAGCTATACCTCTATGAATGTGCAGATGGTGTGTTTGGCCGACCAGTACATCTCCCATGTGAATGCCAAATACCCTGGCTCTGTGCATGACACCTTTATATTGAGGAATACCAGCATTCTTTATGTGATGGCACAACTCCAGAGGCACCGGATGTGGCTAATAGGTGAGCCCAATGTCCCGCACAGTATAAGTTGGTGTCTGGGTATGAGGTTGTCCCAAAGGGTTAGTATGTGTCTAACAGTTGTGCCTCGATATTTGCAGGTGACTCTGGTTACCGCAATCTCTCATGGCTACTGACCCCAGTGAGGAATGCCAGGACAAGGGCAGAAGAACGTTACAATGAGGCACATGGGCGTACGAGTAGGATTATTGAAAGGACCTTCAGCCTCCTGAAGGCCAGGGTCCGGTGTCTCCATCTGACAGGTGGATCCCTGTGATACTCACCCAAGAAGGTGTGCCAGATCATTGTTGCATGTTGCACAACCTGGCATTGAGACGCCAGGTGCCTTTTCTGCAGGAGGATGAGGCTGGAGATGGGGGGTGGCAGCGGTGGAGCCTGTGGACAGTGAGGAAGAGGAGGCAGAGGAAGAAGATGTTGACAACAAAAGCAACATAATACTGCAGTACTTCCAGTGACGCACAGGTAAGACACTGTAACGTAACTTAACTTATCAGTTATCTATTGGACATTGTAAATGGCAGCCTGATTTCCCTATGTCTATGGCCACTTACTGTACCCTTTGGCATCTCTATTTTCAGATCTCTGTGGCCCAATCTGGCTCCAGGGTAGAGCCCAGTCTATTTGTCTCACAGGTACATTGTCCAAGGGGGCATAGGAAGGGGAGCAATGGCAGTTCAAGGTGGACAGGGTGACAGAGTGGGACAGAAGGGTGACAATCAGGAGAGTCTTATTTCCTGGCGGGGGTCTTGGCAATGTTTTCTGGCTTCTGCCTGGATCACAGTGACTGTTTGCAGGGTCGTTCTCCTTCTGCAGGGGGTGGGGTGCTGTTGGCCTGTTGTTCCTGTGGCGGGCCTTCAGTCCACTAGCGCCAGCGGAGGTGGAAGGCTGTTCATCGGTTTGGCTAGTGCCAGGGGCCCGCTGGTGTGCCACTGCCTCCCTCATGGTGTTGGCCATGTCACCCAGCACCCCTGCAATGGTGACCAGGATGGTATAGATGTTTTTGAGGTCATCCCTGGTCCCCAGGTACTGTCCCTCCTGCAGCCACTGGGGCTCCTGCAACTTGTACAGTGTCTGGCCCATGGTCTCCTGAGAATGGTGATATGCTCCCAGGATGTTGGTGAGGGCCTCCTGGAGAGTGGGCTCCCTGGGCCTGTCCTCCCCCGTCGCACAGCAGTCCTCCCAGGTTCCCTGTTGTCCTGTGCCTCTGTCCCCTGAACCATGTGCCCAGTGCCACTGACCCCAGGTCCCTGATCATCCTGTGTTTGGTGGGTTGCCTGAGGTCCCTATAGTGGTGGACACACTGCTGATTGATGTGTCCTGGGGACAGTGGCATGGGCCCGCTGGGTGGGTGCTGTGCTGGTGTTTCTTGAGGGGGAAGGCTCTGTGGCGTGTTGGGACTGTGGCAGTGGAACAAACTGTCCAGAGGTCCCGGATTGGCCAGGTTGGTCATCCTGATCCAGGTGTGCAGAGCTGCTGTCGTCACTGTGGGCCTCTTCTGTGGGAGGGCTGGATGTAGCTGGCACTTCCTATCCGGTGACGTTGAGTATGGGTCCTGTGGGGATGGAAATGCAGTGTTATTGTATCTGCGTGTGTCATCTTGTGCATGGGTGTGTTTCCCTGTATGATTGTGATTTCCCTGTCAGCCTGGCCTTGTGTGAGTGGTGATTTTGTGGGCTGGGTGAGTCTCTCTACTGGGCATGCTGTGGTGATGGGTGTCCATGCAGGTCTGTGATGGGGTCCATGCATTGGTGTTACATGCAGGTCTTGGTATTGGGATCAGTGGGTTGTGATGGTGGGGTATGTGTGAGGTGTTGGAGTGACGGGGGTGACTGTAGGGGTAGGAGTTTGTGATGACATGCAGGTAGGGTGTAGGGGATAAAGTAGTAAACATTTGACTTACCAGAGTCCAGTCCTCCTGCTACTCCTGCGAGGCCCTCCGGATGCATGATTGCAAAGACTTGCTCCTCCCATGTTGTTAGTTGTGGTGGAGGAGGAGGGGGTCCACCACCAGTCCTCTGTACAGCTACCTGGTGTCTTGCAACCACGGAATGTACCTTTCCCGGAGGTCATTCCACCTTTTCCTGATGTCATCCCTTGTTCTTGGATGCTGTCCCACGGCGTTGACCCTGTCCACGATTCTCTGCCATAGCTCCATCTTCCTAGCAATGGACGTCTGCTGCACTTGTGATCCAAATAGCTGTGGCTCTACCCAGATGATTTCTTCCACCATGACCCTTAGCGCCTCCTCTGAAAACCTGGGGTGTCTTTGGGGTGCCATTGATGTGGTGTGAGTGATATGTGTGAGGATGTGTTGGGTGATGTGTGGGGTGCTGTGTTGTGGTGTGTGGTGTGAGGTGCGTGGATGGTGTATGGGTGATGGTGTTCTGTGGCTCAGATTGAGTGGGTGTTCCTGGCTTGTGTCTCTCTCTGTTGGCAATCTTTTTTTTCGTTGAAAAGGTTTTGGGTAATGTGCGTGTGTGTTTTATATTGGATTGGGTGTGTGGGTGTGGTGTTTGTATGTGTGTCAGGTGTGTGTAGTTTGAATTGTCCAATGTGGTGGTGTTTTGTAAATGTGTGTGTATTTTGAGCACAGGGGTGTGTACCGCCAATGGTTTACCGCGGTTGAAAGACCGCAGCGGTGATTCATGGGTCGTGATACTGTGGCGTATTCCTGTTGGCGAAACGGTGTGGGTTTTGGTACAGCCAGTTTATCACTGACCTTTGGGGTGGCGGACTTGTGCGGGTGTCTGTATAGTGGCGGATTTCTCTGTGTGGGTCATAGTACCCGTAGCAGAATACTGCTGTGGTCACGGTATGTTGGCAGCTGTCAGCACAGCGGTAGACGCCATTTACCACCATGGTTGTAATGAGGGCCAAAGTCTCTTTCCTGGTTGACACTGGAGCTACACGCTCAACAGTGAGATCTGCAGAAGTTCCAGATTTACCTTTATCAGGGAAAACAGTCCAGATTGTGGGAGTAGCAAACCAATATTTGATGAACCCAATTACAGAACCTGTTTTGGTCAAAATTGGAAATTTTAGGGATATGCACAAGTTTGTGGTTTGTGATTCAAGTCCTGTGTCCTTACTGGGAAGGGATCTGTTGTGCAAAATAAGGTGATCAATCACTTGTTCAGACGAGGGTATTGAAATTCATACAAACAATGACAACAAGGAGAATCCAATAATTACTGTTGACAAGGAGCCAGAGTTAACAGAAGAGTTTCCATTAATCAGTTTCAATAAGCCAGGAAACAAGGAGTCAGAAGTCGAAGAATCTTCTTTGAATAGTTTCTTTCCAGTTTTTGAAGTGAAAGAACTTCTTGTTGGTTTACAGAAAACTGTTAAATCTAAAGTTTTGGACCTTTCAGGGAAAGAAATTGAGTTAATAAAAGGAGTAGAGCCAGTTAAAGTTGCAGTTAAGTCTAATGCAGTTTTCCCTTAGACTCCACAATATCCAATGTCAATTGATGTTATTGAGAGTGTGAAACCCTTACTAGAGCAGTTTGTGGCGAAAGGAATTTTAAAAGAAGTGTTGAGCAGTCCATGTAACTTACCAATAATGGGTCTGCAAAAACTATGTGGGAAAATTCGACGTCTCCAAGTTTTTAGAAAAATAAATGAAATAGTGGTCAAATGTTGTCTGGTTGTGCCAAATCCAGCTGTGATTATGTTTCAGATTCCATGTGATGCTGAATGGTTTACTGTGACAGGCCTATGTCAAGCATTCTTTTCCGTGCCTCTTCACGAGGACAGCAGATATCTCTTTTGTTTTAAATTTCTGAACAAGGTCTGTTGCTGGTGTGGAATTCCACAAGTGTTTTCTGAGTCACCATCTATTTTCAACCAGATCTTTGATAAGAATGTATAATCATTAGTGATGCCTTATCAGTCAACATTGGTGCAATACATTGATGATTTGTTAATTACGTCCAAAACAGAGGGATGTAAATATAATACGATTGCTTGTTGAATTTCCTTGGAGACAATGGACATAAAGGCTCTCATTATGTAATTGGAGGTAAATACCGCCAAAAGACCGTCACCGCGGCTAACAGCTGTCTGCCCTATTATGACCACAGCTTGATTTCTGCCAGAAGGTTGGAGGAAATCCGGCTGTGGTCACGCCGGCGGATGGCGGTAAGGTGGCACTGCTGCTGGCAGCAGCGCCATGCCAGTAGACCGCCGCAGACCCTATCATGACCCATGATGTTCTCTGGCAGATGCTGCTTCTGGCAGCAGCGCCCCGTCCAGTCTCCTGCCGGAGGACCTCCTGGCATCAGGTAAGTCAGGTGCTCCGACAGGGGAAGTGGGTGGGGGGTTTTGTGTGTGTGGGGGAGGTGTGGGGGTGTATGTCTGTGCATGCAGGTGTGTGATGTGTGTTGTATGTGTGTGCATGTATGGATGTGTGAGTGCACGTATGTTGTGTTGTGTGAATGCGTGTGTGTTGGTATGTATGTCAGTGTGTGGATAGGTGTGTGAATGGATGTATGCATGCATGGATGAATGTGGGTGTAGGAGAGTGTCAGTAATAGAGGTACACACGTGTCTTTGCTATAGTAGTTTATTAAAGTAGAGAAGAGTTTGACAGTCTTTTAATAGTTTTATCCTTGGTGTGTCTTGGTTCTACATCTTTGCCGTCTCCTTTAATCTTCAAGCTTTCCTCCCTTTTGTTCCTCTTTTATCCATGGCCAACTCAGGAGGAGCATGTAAAAGAAGAACACAGGAGGTTGGTAAGTATGTTCTCTTTTGTTTTATATTCCTTCTCTTTCTTTTTATCTCTTACTTTTCTTTCTACCTGTTTCTTTTCTGGTGCTGGTCTTTCTTTGCTTTTCCCTCTGTTACATTTCTATCCTGTAACTTCCTTAACTTACTGTTTTGCTTCTTTCTCTTTCTCTTTTTCACTTTTCTTTCTGTCTTGATTTCGCTTTCCTGTCTTTACTGCGTCTCTTTCTGTTCTGCTCTTTATGGTGTTTGTTTCTTTAACTGTTCTCAAACAGTCATGCAAAATGACGTATATGTATATCTCTAAATATAAATAAAGATGTCAACACATAATCCACTGTTTCTGTTTACTTTTTATTCTGTTTAGTGTTGCTCTATATCTATACACCATGTTTCAACATGACTAAAAACACAAACAGCCTTCTGGGTAGAGGAAAAAAAAATCCTAAAAAGAAGAAACAAAAAAAAGAAAAAGCCCCTTTTCTCGACCGCCCCCCTTCCCGTCCCTGGTACAGCCATGCTCTTCCTAGAGCGCGGCGGCTTCAGCGTGCTGCTGCCTCCTGATCATCCGGTCAGCTGTTTGGCTGCCGTGTCAGTGCGGAATTCTCGTCTCCCCATGTCGCGTTCGGCTCGTCTATCTTCCTCTGGTTCTGCGGTGGCTGCGGCGGCTGCGGCGGCCTTCCTCCCTCCTCAATTTGTCGGGCTTTAATAAGCCCTGCAATATCTGATGGTCCGGCGATTCTCTGTATTGTAGAGAGAGCTTCCGGTCGGACAAGGTGGCACCGGAAGTACCCCCGGGCATTGACATCCGTGGATGTACCTGGGGCATCTGCGAGTTGCGTCTACGGAGGACGCCCTGCTACAGTGGGTATGAGTGTGTGTATGCCTGTGTTCATCTGTGCATGAAGGTGCGTGTATGTAGTGGGGGCTCTGGGGAGGAGGAGAGGGGTGGTGGAGTCTAGGGAGGGGGAGGGGGAAGACCTCTATCAGTGACAAGCAAGGGATTCCCTGTCACTGATAGTGCCTACCGCCATGGTTTTCGTGGTGGTAAGGTTAGCACAAAAACCATTGCGGTAGACAGGGTTGTAATTCTGTAGGCGGGCAAGTGATGGCCACTGGACTGATCGTTACCACCGTCGCAGTCAGTGTAGTACATGCAGCCAATGCCTTAACATGGAAAAAAGTACCACCAGCCTGTTGGCAGTACTTTCCTCCATATTAAAGCCATCTGCCGGGGTCATAATGACCGCCCAAAGTGTCCCCCACTAAATAGCAGTACTGTCAGAGAGAGGTGAAATACTTGGGTCATCTGGATGAAAGAGGAACTAGGAACATTTCCATTTGCTACAATTTTACAAATGCAAGTACTGAGTACACAGAAAGATGTGAGGATGTTTCTAGGAATGGTTGGCTACTGCTGCCAGTGGATTCCAAATTTTTTGGTTCTTTCAAAACCTTTACAGAAATTGACTCATAAAGATGTTTCTGATCCTGTATCGATGGTTGCAGCTTGTATGAAAGCATTTGATGATCTGGAAGAGAGTTTGTGTCAAGCTTCAGCTTTAGGTATTCCTGACTACACTAAGGGCCACATGTACAAAGATCTGGTTTTGCGACACAAATTTGTGAGTCGCAAAACCAGATGTACAACAGTGTCAATGACACTGTCTGCAATTCGCAATGGGGTCACAAATGACCTACCTCATGAATATTCATGAGGTAGGTCGCAATTTGCAACCCCATTGGGAATGGCAGCACTCATAGGGATGGTGGCCTGCTGGTGTCTGCAGACCAACATGTCTGTGACTGCTTTTAAATAAAGCAGTAATTTTTTTTAATGCAGCCCATTTCCTTAAAGGAAAATGGAATGCATTTCGAAAACAAAAATGAAAAGTTTTCTTTTCATTGTTTCAGAGCAGGCAGTGGTCCGTGAGACCACTGCCTGCGCTGAAATTTTTTTTTTGCATGCATTCACAAAGGGAAAGGGGTCCCATGGGGACCCCTTCCCTTTTGCAAATGGGTTAGCACCAATTTGAAATTGGTGCTAACTGTGATTGTTCGCGGTCACAAAACAATCATACATACCATTTAGATTCTTTATTAGGAAGGGACGCCCTTGACACGCACCTTCCTAATACCAAATTGCAAAACCCAAACTGCGATTCGGTTACAAAATCTCTGTTTGGGCTTTGTACATCCCAGAAAGCACTTTTCTAGTCGCAAATGAACCAATTCTGCAAATCGGCCCCTTTGCGACTAGAAAAATGCTTTGTACATCTGGCCCTTAACCCTTTTTACTGTTTTGTCATGAACGTGATGCATGTTCTTTGTCTGTCTTGACTCAAACTCTTGGTGTGTGAATCACCCGGTGGCATATTTTTCAGCCACTTTGAACCCGGTTGCAGCAGCCTTACCAGGATGTTTGCGTTCTGTTGCAGCAGTTGTGCAGAGCCACGCTCAGAGTGAAAGCATAGTGATGGGTTATCCTCTCACTATTGTGGTCCCACATTCAATTGAGATTTTGCTTTCCAGGTCACACAGTATCTGACCAGCTCTACGACATGAGACCGCAATCATGGGGACTCCTAATGTTACAATTAGAAGATGTACCGTGCTTTACCCAGCAACCTTACTTCTGATTGAGAACATTTCCACTGACAAATTAGATGATAGAGAGCATGATTGTCTGGAAATTACAGAATTATGCGTGAGATCCAGAGCTGACATTAGTGATACTTGTCTGGAAGAGAATGACCAGATCATTTTTGTTGATGGTTCCTGTCTGAGGGATAATGTGGGCACATTAAGAGCAGGATATGCAGTGTGTACTTCTACTGGCATATTGGAAGCTTCATGGCTTCGAGGGGTGTTTTCTGCACAAGTGATAGAATTGGTAGCTCTTACTAGAGCCTGCCATATTTCAACTCAAATGAAAGTGACCATATACACAGACAGTCAGTATGGATTCGGCATTGTGCTTGACTTCAGTCAAATATGGTCACTGAGAGGTTTCCTGACCTCTTGTGGTTCACCAATAAGGAATGGTGAGAGAATTCATGAGTTGTTCCAAGCCATCCAAATGCCTGAAAAGGTTGCTCTGGTGAAATGCAGTGCACATCAGAGATCACAAGATTACGTGTCAATGGGTAACACATATGCAGATCAGATCGCAAAATTCTGCGCCCTGAATGGCAATCCTTCAAATGAATCTGGGAATTGTTGCCTGAAAATGATGAAGTCAATGCAAATTTTACAACACAAATTGTTGACTCTTTAGAAGAGTTAAAGACTCTCCAAGATAACGTTTCTAAAGAGGAACGTAAGGATTGGCAGAAACTCAAGTGTGTCCAAAGGGATGACGATAGAGAAGGGAAGGTAGTACTGCTCAATAGTCTACTGACTCAAATGGCCAGATACTATCATGGGCAAGCTCATGTGGGTAGACATGCAATGGTCCATGGTTTTAAATAGCACTGGTTTAATCCAAAGTTGAGACAGGTTGCCGAAACAATTTGCCATAGGTGCATTGTTTGTCAACAAATGAATGTTGGCAAAGGGACAGTGGTCAATATGGGATAAACTGGTATGGCTGGAGGATCATTTAGCAGAATGCAGATGGATTTTATTGAGATGCCTGCATGTGCTGGTCTGAAATATGTATTGGTGATTGAGTGCATTTTCAGTCATTGGTTTGAGGCATACCCACATGGAGAAATGATAGTCTCACAGTGGCGAAATTACTATTTAGAGAGTTAATTCCACAATTTGGTTTTCTGGTCTCTTTGGAATCAGATAGGGGAAGCCACTTCAACAATGAAGTGATTAAATTGCTTAGTTCAGCCTTAAACATTGAGCGGAAACTCCACTGTACTTACGACCCAGAAACATCAGGACTCGTAGAACAGATAAATGGCACTCGGAAATCAAGATTGGCAAAAATGTGTGAATCCACAAATTTGAAATGACCAGATGTTTTGCTGTTAGTTCCAATATCAATGAGACGTACCCCTGACAAGAAAAGAGGGCTGTCGCCCTATGAAATCCTCATGGTAAGAGCTATGAGATTGCCAGCTGTACCTGCAAATTTTCTTGTTAACATTACAGATGATATGGTACTATACTACTGCAAGGCTCTAGCTGACATGGTTCGATCTTTCTCTCATCAGGTGGAAGCTACCACACTTCAAGGCAAAGGACACAACCTGAAAGCTGGTTCTTGGGTTGTGATCTGAAAGCATGTGAGAAAATCGTGTTTGGAGCCTCGGTGAAAAGGACCTTTCCAGGTGATATTGGTCACTACTACGGCTGTAAAGTGTACAGGACTTCCTAACGGGATCCACGCAAGTCACACTTGGAAAGTGAACAATCCAACAGAACAAGAAGAGCTGTTGAGATTGCCAGCACCTAAGTGTATTCCAGGTCAAGAAAGAGAAAGAGAGGAGCTGGAGACTGTGCCTGAACATACTCCAGTCAACTTACCCACTCCTGCGTCAGACGAAGTGGGAGATATCCTGGAAGATGAGAATCAATCATTCTCAAAATGAAACAGTGAGAGAGCAAAAACCTCTTCAGACTGAACCTGCACAGAGCAGGGCATTGGTTGCAGAAGGTGGTCTGTGCAACCAGACTGAACGAGTGACTGAATGGAAATGGAGATGAGACAGAGCCAAGCCTAGGGGATTTGACTCTTCCTGAACCAGTTGTGGGAATGTCAAAGGAGAAGAATTTGTGTCCAATACTAAAGAGAGTGTTGACAAAGAAACCTCTGAATGGTGACAACTTGCCAGACAAAAATTCAAAGACAGGGAAGATTAATGTGGTGCCATCAATTCTGGAAGAAGATGACTTAACTAGAGAAGAAGTTCTGAGTGAAAGAGAAGTCAGCAGTGGTCGAAGATTGAAAAGAAAAAGAGTTGCCAATAAAATATATTTTGGTGCTGAATTGGCATATGCAACTACCAACGAATGGCAAGAAGAATTTTTGAATATTTGCTTTGGCAGAGACATATTTTGGGACATGAAGATAAGTGAGACTTTAGTGGAAATTCATACATTTGAATTTGAAAGGAGATAAGAGACTTTGTTGAATTTACCTGAAAAGACTGTGATAATCTGATTTGACAAGCTGCTAAACTGATTTTGACAACGTCTACCGAACTTTGACAAAGGGTCCTAAAAGTGTGAATGAACTGTTGGAACAAAAATTATTGTCTCCATAATTAGGTACATGAGTAAATTAGCCACGGATAATGACATAGTATTAGTAAGAGTGTTCTTCGAACCTAAATTAACATTTGGGACGGTATATGCACACTATAATAATCTAACCTGCTTTCTAACACATTTTGAAAAGAGTTTCTTAGAAAACACTGAGGAAAGAAGAAGGGCGATGAAGGCTGAGATAGGTAAGGGAATGGTTCAACGAAGCCCTGGAACTGATCATGCTTGTACTGATATCACGAAACAAGGTAAGTTAGCTTTAGATACAGTACATGTAGGCAATTTTTGTATATATAGTCCGCAATCTTATTTTGATAGAATGTATGTGGGAACGAGTAAATGTAGGCATGTTTTTTATTTCAGAGTAAATGGGCATTTATGGTAAATGGTCAGGATCCAACAATGCCTGGCATCTACTAAATATGTGGTAAAAATGCTTATTACCATCTTCCTACAGGATGGCATGGCACATCTTATTTTGGAATAGTCATCCCAAAAATGTACCAACTTGATGACTTGAGTACATTTCCTAAATTGACACAACCTAGACACAAGCGAGAATACTTTTCCATCATTGTGGGAGACATGTTTGGAGCAATAATTCCTTCAGTGGGAGTTGTTCTGAATTCAATAAAAATACAAAGGTTGTCTACAGTAGTGGATAACATGTTAACGGATTTTTCAGGATCTATTCTCCTTTTAGACACTGAGATGGCTGTGACAAGAGCTATGACTCTTCAGAACCGACTTGCAATACACATTCTTTTGGCGAAGGAAGGCAGAGTTTGTAAATCGCTAGGTCTGCGTCACTGTTGTTCATACATACAGGAAAATAGCAAAGCAGTTAGAAGCTTGATTAACAATCTAACGAAACATGAATTAGAACGAAAAGAGTTAACTGAAGCTAAAAGGGAAAGGCTGGCAAGGGAATTGCGTCAGTGGGAAATTGGTTTGGCAACCTGTGGAAAGGTATTATATTAAAATTAGTAAAATGGATTCCAGTCATTGTGTTTTGTATAATTGGAATCTGGGGAATGTACATATTGTTTCAAATGATCAAAAGAAGACGATTTGAAAAGAATCAGAGGAAGGTAGAATTTCAAATGGAAAAATTATATGGTGAAATTTCGAGATGAAAGAAAATCCATAGAAATATGCAAGAAACTAGGTTTTAAGACATTAATTGAAATAAATACATTTATTTGAGGTTTTTGTGTGATGACATACATGGTCATTGTAGGAGGGATTATGAGCGTAGAAATGTCGTACTGATATTTTCCTCATACATAATCATACTTATATTTCAATATATAAACGATTATATGTAAAGTTATATGTATCGCAAATAATGTGCTTGCTAAATTGACCACCATTGAACGTGAGGCCAACACGAAAACTAACTGTGAAAAACTAGTGCAATGTTAGGAGTTAAATTGTCTTCTGTAGATTTAATTTTCTGAAATAATACAAGTATTTCTTGTTCTCTGCTGGGCCTGAAGCTGAGCATGGCCACAGTGCAATGTTATCTGTATTAAATGTTTCTAGTGTGCTCCGCTCTTATGACTTCATGTCTGCTGCTTGACTAGCTCTATCCATTTATGTAAAGACATGTTTCTAACTCTTGTTTTCTTTCAAGGATTCACAAAATTACATCCTGTTCCTACTGGTATTAAATGTTTGTAACATAACCTCCAATTTTGAACAAAAGGACTTATTGAAACCAGAGGGAGGAAACCTACAAGGTTACTTTTGTATAAGTTTGGGAATACATGAATGGAGACACAACCAACCAAAGTCTTGTGAACGTCTAAAAGAAACTTAGAATGTAATGTCAATATCTAATGTCTTGGTTATTGGTTGTTCTTTCTTCACCTGACTTTCTTGTCCAGTAGAAAGTTTATTGTCTTTTAATATAACGAGATTACACAGTCACGTGGGGGGCTATTATTCTTCGGAGCCATTCTTTGCTATTTTTGGGAGCCATACTTTGAGTTATTCTTTAGCCATATTTTGGAGCTATTCTTCAGCCAGGTAGTCTACTGACTTTTTGGTATTTTGTTATTTTCTGGGTTTAACTTACCTGTTCTATGATGAACTATTAGTCTTATGGTTTAGGTACATTATAATCCAAACTTCTAAACCATCACTCCATTTACCTGTTCATGATGCTGCTATCCCCTTGATGAAACTAAGCTGTCTGCTGTTCCAATTAGGATTGGTAAATATGGTCATATCATAATGTCTTTTGTTTTACAAGTACCAATCTGCTGCTTATTGTGATAGTGCCATAGTTAAGTGTTCCAAATTTGTGTTATTAAAAGGTTTGCATGAAGCCCAACATGCTATTGCTTATCAGTGGTTAGTGAGGTATTTCTCTTTTACTTATGAACAGTCATTGACACTTTTCTTTTGTTGATTCAATGTATTCAATTTCTCTTGCTCAAATACTATTGCTATTCATTTGTGTATTCTCCATTGGAATAATTATTCTCATTGCTTTGATTAAGCTTAGATTATTTTGTCCTTTCGATCAGCCTGTGTTGTTTCTTTTCATGTATCAATTGATTTTGAGATTAATATTTGTGATCTTAGCTTTGTTAATATAGGGAAATAAACATGATATATTCTTAATAAACTGATGTGGTTATTCATGGTTGCATTGATCATGGTGTGTTCTTTCTTGGTTTCCTGCTATTGTATATTATATTGTTTGGTAATTGACTTTGGCCTTCATTACGACTCTGGCGGTGGGTGATAAACTGGCAGTAATACCGCCAACAGGCTGGCGGTAAGTACTGCCAAATTATGACCATGGCAGTGATCTCTCCCATAGACAGTCAATGTACCATACCAACCGCCATGGCGGAAACAACAGCCACCAAAGCGGTAGCCGCCAACAGCCAGGCTGAAGTCAAAGTTCTGCCTATCATATTCTGACCCTGCAAACCGCCACCTTTTCCGGGGCTGGACCAACGCCAACAAAAGACTGCCGGAAACAGAGCACAGAAGTGAAAGGACTCACCATTGGAGACACAGCAAAGAATCACGCTGCCATGGAACCCGAACTGCAAGTTTTCCCGATAATCTTCTACGTTATGCTCCACCATTAACACCAACGCCGACGACGACGGTGAGTACAGCGCCTAGCACACAAGGGAGGGTGGGAGAAAAACGTGAGTGACACACACACACACACTACACACCATCACACACACACACACCATACACACAACCAACTGCACTACAAAACAATTTGACCCTGAAAATTGGCAGAATAATGCAAGGACAACAGGAATTGACGAAAGTGACTGTAATCAGTTCAACATCAAAAGTAATAATCCGATTTGGCAATGAAACAGTAGGTGGTGCTACCACTGTCCCTGTGGACTGTTTGGCTGAGGTGATGGGCTGTATCCTTGGTACCCTGCCCATTTGTGCAGGACGGGGGGAGGGGTAGGAAAGAGGTCAATGTGGGAAAGTGAAAGCTTTTTAGTGATATTGGGGCAGGAGTAGGGAGTAGCAATGGGATTGGAGGATGAGGGAGTGGTTGTTGGAGGAGTATGTCTTCTGGATTTGGGTGCAGGTGCATGGGCTGTATGCTGTTGTGAGGTAGATGGATGTTTGGTGTCTGAGTGCTTGCGTTTGTGTCCTTTAGGAGGGGGGGCAGACACGGTGGGAGAGGACACAGGGGACGCATGCATGGATGTTGTGGAGGTGTCTTCCTGTGAGGTGTGTGTTCTGCTTGGTGTGGGGATGATCCTGGTAGTGGATATTGATGCAGTGCATGCAGGTGTGAATGTGGATGTAACTGAGTGGGAGGTAGAGAAAGAGGAGGAGGGGGAGACAGTGAAGGCAGTGGATGTTGTCATGCAACTGTATGGTATATGTGTGAGTGCCTGTGGTATGAAGTGTGGTGCTTGTGTTTGCCCGTGCCACTCTTGCGCATTGTCTTGTGTGCATGCTCGTCTGCCTGTTTGCTTGGGATGGGTTGGGGTTGAGGAGAAGGGGACTGGGAAGTGTAAGTTGGAGGGGAGCAGTTGAAACAGGGACAATGGCTGCCATCAGAGAGAAAGCCAGAGCCTGAATCGATCTCTGTTGGGCTGCCAATGCACTGTGAAGGCCCTCCAGGAATGCATTGCATTGCTGCATTAGGGATGCCAGCACCTGGATGGCATTCACAATGGTTGATTGCCCTTCAGAGATGGATCTCAGGAGGTCAATAGCCTCCTCACTCAGGGCAGCACCACTCACAGGGGCAGGGCCTGAGGTGCCTGGGGTGAAGGAGATGCCCAACCTCCTGGGTGAGCGGGCACGGGCAACTCGCTGAGGGGCTACTGGGAGGGTGGTGCTGGTATGGGGGTGGCAGCTGTACCTGCAGCTGGGGTGGTCACAGAGGTGTCCGCCCCCCACCAGGGAGCTCCCATCGGAGGAGGTATCAGAGTCTGTGTTGTCCCCTCCAGTCTCCGCCGTGGTGCTCCCCTCACCCTCGGTCCTACTTGTTCCCTCGGCGTCAGTGGACTCTGCCTCCAGGGTCCTGTGGGATGCAGCTACCTCTGTTGCCGGTGCTTCTGCTCCTTCCCCAGATGATTCTAATGCACATAAGG
Source organism: Pleurodeles waltl (assembly GCF_031143425.1). Lineage (NCBI taxonomy): Eukaryota > Metazoa > Chordata > Amphibia > Caudata > Salamandridae > Pleurodeles > Pleurodeles waltl. The sequence continues at coordinate 1,422,267,582 of NC_090444.1, forward strand.
ACAGGATGACAAAACAAGAAAGGGGGATAGAGAGACAAAGGATACACTGGGTCTCTGACTGCACCAACACCACCATTGGTGTACATAGCACCCTCACACACAGGGAACAGGCCTAAGCACTATGCATTGCACTACCAGTGAAATGGCTAGTCACCAAGGCATGATGAGGGGCACACACTGCCAACTGCAGCACACCTAGGACCCATGCAGCCCTGCCTAGAAGTGAATACTAGGTAGTATTTCCCATTCAACCCTTAGCTTCCAGAGGTCATATTCTGCCTGGCCTTAGGGGCACCCACTGACACACAACCACCACCTGGATACCAACCCACCAGCCATAAGTTGTAATGATAGCCACTGTACTCACCCCCTTGTGGCTGACATGATGCCCTCAAGTGCCCATCTAGCTCAGGGTAGGCCACCATCAGTATGCAGGCCATCAGTGGGTTTAGGGTCAGACAGGCACCCCTCTCCTGATCCTCAACTGCGCCAACATCCTAGCACCACTCAAGAGACCCACCGTCAACCAAGAAAAGAAAAAAGCTGCCTGGTTCACAGACGAACTGATCACCTCCAAACGCAACTGCCAGAAACTCAAGAAAAAATTGATCCTCGAGCGCACACCCGACAGCCTAGCAACCCACAAGGAAGCCAACCGCAAACACCACCAACTGATCCGACTCGCCAAACGCTCCCACTTCACAGAACGCCTAAACAACAACGCACACAACAGCAAGGAACTCTTCTGCATTGTGAAGGAGCTCTCCAACCCCAACGCCAACGTCAACGACGTCCCACCATCCCAGAAACTCTGCGACGCTCTCTCCACCTTTTTTTACCATAAAATCACCACCATCCACGACAGCTTCAACACCACACCTCCGCCAGACCTCTCCCCCAACAACCCCTCCCACGCCGACCGCCTCACCACCTGGACCCATGTAGACGACGCCGAAACCCTAAAGACCATGAACTCCATCCACTCAGGATCTCCATCGGACCCCTGCCCACATCACATCTTCAACAAAGCCGACGCCACCATCGCCCCCCAACTCCGCAAGATCATCAACCTCTCCTTCAACACCGCTACCTTCCCAGACAGCTGGAAGCACGCCGATATCCAACCCCTCCTCAAGAAACCCAAGGCTGACCTCAACGACCTCAAAAACTTCCGACCAATCTCCCTCCTCCCCTTCCCAGCAAAGGTCATCGAGAAGATCGTCAACGGACAGCTCTCCCACTACCTCGAAGACAGTTCCATCCTAGACCCCTCCCAATCCGGTTTCAGGTGCAACCACAGCACAGAGACTGCACTCCTCGCCCCCACAGACGACATCAGACAACAAATGGACAACGGCGAAACTTCAGCCCTGATCCTCCTAGACCTATCCGCCGCCTTCGATACTGTCTGCCACCGCACCCTACTAACTCGCCTCCACGAAGCCGGAATTCAAGACAAAGCCCTCAACTGGATCTCCTCTTTTCTCTCCGGTAGAACCCAGAGAATCCGACTCTCACCCTTCCGCTCCGAAGCCACCAACCTCATCTGCGGCGTCCCCCAAGGCTCCTCGCTAAGCCCAACGCTGTTCAACGTATACATGGCACCCCTTGCACACCTGGCCCGTCAACACAGCCTCAGCATCCTCTCATACGCCGACGACACCCAGCTCGTCCTCTCCCTCACTAAAGATCCACACACCGCCAAAGCCAACCTCCACAAGGGTCTGAAATCCATCGCCGAATGGATGAGAAACAACCGCCTGAAACTAAACTCCGACAAGACGGAAGTCCTCATCCTCGGTCGCTCCCCCTCGGCCTGGGTCGACTCTTGGTGGCCCATCGATCTGGGCCCCCCACCCACTCCAGCCAAACACGCACGCAACCTCGGCTTCATCTTCGACTCCGCTCTCACCATGTCCAAACAGGTCAACGCAGTCTCCTCCTCCTGTTTCAACACCCTCCGCATGCTCCGCAGAATCTTCAAGTGGATCCCGACGGAAACCAGAAAGACGGTGACCCAAGCCCTCGTCAGTAGCAGACTTGACTACGGCAACGCACTCTACACAGGCATCCCAACAAAAGACATCCAACGACTCCAACGCATCCAGAACGCATCCGCCCGCCTGATCCTCGACATACCCCGCCGATGCCACATCTCCCACCACCTGAAGGACCTCCACTGGCTCCCCGTGGACAAGAGGATCACCTTTAAACTCCTGACCCACGCGCACAAGGCACTACACGATGCCGGATCCACCTACCTGAACAACAGACTCAAATTCTACGCTCCCTCCCGCCAACTCCGCTCTGCCAACCTATCCCTCGCCATCGTTCCCCGAATCCAGCGCAAGACCTCCGGCGGCAGATCCTTCTCCTACCTCGCCACCAAGAGCTGGAACTCACTCCCGACCTCCCTACGCCAGACCCAGGACCTCCTCACCTTCAGGAGACTCCTCAAGACATGGCTCTTCGACCGATAGCAGCTACCCCCCCCCCTAGCGCCTCAAAACCCTAACGGGTACATAGCGCGCTTTATAAATTTAATGATTGATTGACTGATTGATTCCTCATTGCAAGGCCATCCCTAGCTGGGCCTCCACAGTATTCCGTGCCCAGCGTCTCAGGTCCTCCCACTGTTTCCGACTTTGGGTGCTCCGTCTGCCATAGACCCCGTTGGTGATGGTACGCCATATTCCTTTCTTTTGATGGGCGCACACCTGCCGAGGCAATATAAACAGGAGAACACCATTAGACAAACAATCCAGCCTGTCACACAAATGGCCCATCATACTGTTTCCATCACCATTGGCACACACATAGCCCAGCGCACACCATGTACACTGCCAAGAGGAAATCCACCCCCTTACACAATGCCTTCACACACAACTCCATGCATTTATGCTACATGCAATGTGCCCACAGTGTACTCACCTGTTGGTCTGGAGGCACATACAGTTGTCCGTACTGGGGTAGGACCCCATCTACCAGTCGCTCCAACTCCTCCGAAATGAAGGCTCAGGCCCTTTTCCCGGTCACACGGGCCATGCTAGGTTCGAGATACCGTTCACAGCAGCACATACAGTGTAGGTCCTCTCATATGGAAGGTCAGGAAACAAGTGAGGAATGTGAAATAAAATGGCGGTCAAATCCGCGGTGGTATATACCGTCACCGCTGGCGTAGATCCCCATTGGCCACTGTACTCCATAGGGCCCAATATAATCCAATGAGGAATTGCACGGCATTCAGGACCGCCTACCGCCACGACACACAACGTCGGCGGCATCACCTCACTTCTACCTGTCCCTCCACACAGGACAGGTGGTCACCATTTCAGGGGGGGTGAACAGGCCTATCGATAATTTCTGCATCACAGGATATATAGGCACATACTTTTAAATTACACTGTCCCAAAACATGATTGCACGATGTGGACTGCTGTTGTGGTATAGTTGTTCAAATTGTGACAGCCTATTCACTCTTGTGTCTCTTAGATACCTACAGCTGCAGATGAATAGGAGATGGAGACATACCCCCATGTACAGACCCCTGGTGGACTTGGCTACACTGGAGGACAGGCACATCATACTCATCTTTAGATTGGACAGGGCCACATTCACAGAGCTGTGTGCCCAGTTGGAACCTGACCTGATCTCAGCTATCAGTCATCCGACTGGGATCCCCCCTCTTGTGCAAGTTCTATCAGTGCTCCATTTCTTGCCAACTGGTCTTTCCAAATGACAGTGGGCTTGGCAGAAGGAATGTCACAGCCAATGTTCTCAATAGTGATGGCAAGAGTCTTGTCTGCCCTGATAAAACACACGTGGAGCTACATTACTTTCCCCCAGGTGGAGGATTTGGCCACTGTGAAGGCCGGGTTTTATGCAATGGGACATATCCCCAATATAATGGGGGCGATTGATGGAGCACATATTGCGTTTGTCCCTCCCCCCAGCAAAATGAACAGGTGTACAGGAATCGTAAGAGTTTCCACTCCATTAATGTGCAGATGGTGTGCCTGGCGGACCAGTACATCTCACATGTCAATTCTAAGACTCCTGGGTCAGTGCATGATGCCTTTGTCCTAAGGAATAGCAGCAATCCCAAATGTGATGTCCCAACCTCAGAAGCACAGGGTGTGGCAATAGGTGAGCCTCGGTCCCCACCAGTGTATGTTGGTGTATGCCTATGCTGTTGGCCAAATAGGATAATGTGTGGCTAAATGTTGTCCTTCAATATTTGCAGGTGACTCTGGTTACCCAAACCTATTGTGCCTACTGACGCCTTTGAGGAATGCCCGGACAAGGGCAGAAGAACGTTATAATGAGTCACATGGGTGAACCAGCAGGCTGATTGAGAGAACCTTCGGACTCCTCAAGTCCAGGTTCAGGTGCCTCCATATGACAGATGGATCCCTGCGCTACTCACCCAAGAAGGTCTGCCAGATAGTAGTGGCATGCTGCATGTTGCACAACCTGCCCCTCATACGCTATGTACCCTCTCTGCAGAAGGAGGAGACTGGAGATGCCCCTGTGGTAGCAGTGAAGCCTGAGGACAGTGAGGATGAGGATGTGGACAACAGAACATTAGTGATCCATCAGTACTTCCAATAACACACAGGTGAGACAGTGCAACTTCACATTTCTATGACTATTGGTATATTCTGTGTGGCATTGGCATGTTGGCATTGCCCACTTCTTTCCCCTACTTACTGTTACCTATGGATTTCATTTTACAGATGTTGGTGATATGACAACAATGTCCTGATGTGATCACAACAGCCAGTAACATGTCATTCATTCTATGCGCACACTATGTACAGTACATTTGCAATGGTTGTAGCTGTTTCAATCAATACAAATCTGCAATACATGAAATACTAGTAGTTTTATCCAAGGATGTTTATTGTTGTGCTAAAATATAGAGGGGAAAGTGCAATGGAATGGGGTGATGATGGGGGAAAGTCCAGGGCATTATTCCAGTCTGTTTGTGGCACAGGTGCAGTGTCCATGGGGACATAGAAGGGGAGCAATGGCAGTTCAAGGTGGATAAGGTAACTGAGTGGGACATAAGGGGGACAATCAGGAGAGTCTCATTTCCTGGGGGTGGTCTTGGCAAGTGTCTCTGGCTTCTGTCTGTTTCGCAGGGAACGTTTGCGGGGTGGGTTACCATCTGCAGGGGTAGGGATGCTGGTGGCATGTGGGTCCTGTGGCGGGCCTCCTGGCCACTAGTGGTAGTGGAAGTGGAGGGCTGTTCAGATGACTGGCTAGTTGTAGGGGCCCGCTGGTGTGCTGTTACCTCCCTCATGATGTTTGCCATGTCTGCCAGCACCCGTGCTATGGAGATCAGGGTGGTGTTGATAGCCTGCAAATCCTCCCTGATACTGTCCCTCCTGCATCTGCCTGTTCTCCTGCAAGTTGTCTAGGATATGGCCCATCGTGTCCTGGGAATGTTGGTAGGCTCCAGGATCTCGGTGAGTGTGAGAAGGTAGCCTCTTTCTAGCCTTGTTACCCCCACTTTTGGCCTGTTTGTGAGTGTATGTCAGGGTGTTTGTCACTGTTTTCACTGTCTCACTGGGATCCTGATAGCCAGGCCTCAGTGCTCATAGTGAAAACACCATGATTTCAGTATGGTTGTTATGTGTCACTGGGATCCTGCTAGTCAGGACCCCAGTGCTCATAGGTTTGTGGCCTATATGTATGTGTCACTGGGACCCTGTCACACAGGGCCCCAGTGCTCATAGGTGTGCATGTATATGTTCCCTGTGTGGTGCCTAACTGTCTCACTGAGGCTCTGCTAACCAGAACCTCAGTGGTTATGCTCTCTCATTACTTTTAAATTGTCACTAACAGGCTAGTGACCATTTTTACCAATTTACATTGGCTTACTGGAACACCCTTATAATTCCCTAGTATATGGTACTGAGGTACACAGGGTATTGGGGTTCCAGGAGACCCCTATGGGCTGCAGCATTTCTTTTGCCACCCATAGGGGGCTCTGACAATTCTTACACAGGCCTGCCACTGCAGCCTGAGTGAAATAACGTCCACGGTATTTCACAGCCATTTTACACTGCACTTAAGTAACTTATAAGTCACCTATATGTCTAACCTTTACCTGGTAAAGGTTAGGTGCAAAGTTACTTAGTGTGAGGGCACCCTGGCACTAGCCAAGGTGCCCCCACATTGTTCAGAGCCAATTCCCTGAACTTTGTGAGTGCGGGGACACCATTACACGCGTGCACTACATATAGGTCACTACCTATATGTAGCTTCACCATGGTAACTCCGAATATGGCCATGTAACATGTCTATGATCATGGAATTGCCCCCTCTATACCATCCTGGCATAGTTGGCACAATCCCATGATCCCAGTGGTCTGTAGCACAGACCCTGGTACTGCCAAACTGCCCTTCCTGGGGTTTCACTGCAGCTGCTGCTGCCAACCCCTCAGACAGGCAGCTGCCCTCCTGGGGTCCAGCCAGGCCTGGCCCAGGATGGCAGAACAAAGAACTTCCTCTGAGAGAGGGTGTGACACCCTCTCCCTTTGGAAAATGGTGTGAAGGCAGGGGAGGAGTAGCCTCCCCCAGCCTCTGGAAATGCTTTGTTGGGCACAGATGTGCCCAATTCTGCATAAGCCAGTCTACACCGGTTCAGGGACCCCTTAGCCCCTGCTCTGGCGCGAAACTGGACAAAGGAAAGGGGAGTGACCACTCCCCTGACCTGCACCTCCCCTGGGAGGTGTCCAGAGCTCCTCCAGTGTGCTCCAGACCTCTGCCATCTTGGAAACAGAGGTGCTGCTGGCACACCACACTGGACTGCTCTGAGTGGCCAGTGCCACCAGGTGACGTCAGAGACTCCTGCTGATAGGCTCCTTCAGGTGTTAGTAGCCTTTCCTCTCTCCTAGGTAGCCAAACCCTCTTTTCTGGCTATTTAGGGTCTCTGTCTCTGGGGAAACTTTAGATAACGAATGCATGAGCTCAGCCGAGTTCCTCTGCATCTCTCTCTTCACCTTCTGATAAGGAAACGACCGCTGACCGCGCTGGAAGCCTGCAAACCTGCAACATAGTAGCAAAGACGACTACTGCAACTCTGTAACGCTGATCCTGCCGCCTTCTCGACTGTTTTCCTGCTTGTGCATGCTGTGGGGGTAGTCTGCCTCCTCTCTGCACCAGAAGCTCCGAAGAAATCTCCCGTGGGTCGACGGAATCTTCCCCCTGCAACCGCAGGCACCAAAAAGCTGCATTACCGGTCCCTTGGGTCTCCTCTCAACACAACGAGCGAGGTCCCTCGAATCCAGCGACTCTGTCCAAGTGACCCCCACAGTCCAGTGACTCTTCAGCCCAAGTTTGGTGGAGGTAAGTCCTTGCCTCACCTCGCTGGGCTGCATTGCTGGGAACCGCGACTTTGCAGCTACTCCGGCCCCTGTGCACTTCTGGCGGAAATCCTTCGTGCACAGCCAAGCCTGGGTCCACGGCACTCTAACCTGCATTGCACGACTTTCTAAGTTGGTCTCCGGCGACGTGGGACTCCTTTGTGCAACTTCGGCGAGCACCGTTTCACGCATCCTCGTAGTGCCTGTTTCTGGCACTTCTCCGGGTGCTACCTGCTTCAGTGAGGGCTCTTTGTCTTGCTCGACGTCCCCTCTCTCTGCAGGTCCAATTTGCGACCTCCTGGTCCCTCCTGGGCCCCAGCAGCGTCCAAAAACGCCAAATGCACGATTTGCGTGTAGCAAGGCTTGTTGGCGTCCTTCCGGCGGGAAAACACTTCTGCACGACTCTCCAAGGCGAGAGGGATCCGTCCACCAAAGGGGAAGTCTCTAGCCCTTTTCGTTCCTGCAGAAACCTCAGCTTCTTCTGTCCAGTCGAAGCTTCTTTGCACCCGCAGCTGGCATTTCCTGGGCATCTGCCCATCTCCGACTTGCTTGTGACTTTTGGACTTGGTCCCCTTGTTCCACAGGTACCCTAGATTGGAAATCCACCGTTGTTGCATTGCTGGTTTGTGTCTTTCCTGCATTATTCCTCTAACACGACTATTTTGCCCTTAGGGGAACTTTAGTGCACTTTGCACTCACTTTTCAGGGTCTTGTGGAGGGTTATTTTTCTAACTCTCACTATTTTCTAATAGTCCCAGCGACCCTCTACAAGGTCACATAGGTTTGGGGTCCATTCGTGGTTCGCATTCCACTTTTGGAGTATATGGTTTGTGTTGCCCCTATCCCTATGTTTCCCCATTGCATCCTATTGTAACTATACATTGTTTGCACTGTTTTCTAAGACTATACTGCATATTTTTGCTATTGTGTATATATATCTTGTGTATACTTCCTATCCTCTCACTGAGGGTACACTCTAAGATACTTTGGCATATTGTCATAAAAATAAAGTACCTTTATTTTTAGTATAACTGTGTATTGTGTTTTCTTATGATATTGTGCATATGACACTAAGTGGTACTGTAGTAGCTTCACACGTCTCCTAGTTCAGCCTAAGCTGCTCTGCTAAGCTACCATTATCTATCAGCCTAAGCTGCTAGACACCCTATACACTAATAAGGGATAACTGGGCCTGGTGCAAGGTGCAAGTACCCCTTGGTACTCACTACAAGCCAGTCCAGCCTCCTACATTGGTTGTGCAGCGGTGGGATAAGTGCTTTGAGACTACTTACCACTCTTGTCATTGTACTTTTCATAAGAGAAAAATATACAAAACAAGGTCAGTGTATATACACATAGCCAAAAAGTTTTGCATTTCCTCTTTTCACTCTTTTCTAAGTGCTGAAAAGTACTTCTAAACTTTCAAAAAGTTCTTAAAAGTTTAAAAAGTTTTTTTCTGTCTTTCCAAAAAGTTCTGAAAACTTTTTTCTCTTTGTCTATCACTTTAACTCTCTCTAAAAATGTCTGGCACAGGCCAAAAAGTTGAACTGTCCAAACTTGCATATGATCACCTTAGCTGGAAAGGAGCAAGGAGTCTCTGCATAGAGAGAGGTTTGAGTGTAGGGAAGAATCCTTCCTTAGAACTGTTAATTAATATGCTTAGAGTACAGGATAAGGCCATAAGTGCCCAATCTGTAGAAAAAGTAGCTAATGGTTCTCAATCTGATCCAGGGACTCCCCCAGGAAAAGATTCAGGAAAGAAACTTCTCAGCCTGCCCATTACTAGACAGTCTAGCATAGTTGGTACAGAGGTTGAATCACACCATACTGATGGTGTGCTCTCACATTATACTGTTAGCCAAGCTGTTAGGGTGCCCTCTGTAAGAGACAGGTCTCCTTCTGTTCATTCCCATCATACCTCTGTATCTAGAAATGTCCCTCCCACCCACCCTGATGACAGATTGTTAGAAAGGGAGCTCAATAGATTGAGAGTGGAACAAACCAGACTGAAGCTCAAGAAGCAACAGCTGGATTTGGATAGACAGTCTTTAGAATTAGAGAAGGAAAGACAGAAGTTGGGTTTAGATACCCATGGTGGCAGCAGCAGTATTCCCCATAGTCATCCTGCAAAAGAGCATGATTCCAGGAATCTGCACAAGATAGTTCCCCCTTATAAGGAGGGGGATGACATTAACAAGTGGTTTGCTGCACTTGAGAGGGCCTGTGTTGTACAGGATGTCCCTCAAAGGCAGTGGGCTGCTATCCTATGGCTATCATTTAGTGGAAAGGGTAGGGATAGACTCCTTACTGTGAAAGAAAATGATGCCAATAATTTTACAGTTCTTAAGAATGCACTCCTGGATGGTTATGGCTTAACCACTGAACAGTACAGGATAAAGTTCAGAGAGACCAAAAAGGAGTCTTCACAAGACTGGGTTGATTTCATTGACCATTCAGTGAAGGCCTTGGAGGGGTGGTTACATGGCAGTAAAGTTACTGATTATGAAAGCCTGTATAACACAATCCTGAGAGAGCATATACTTAATAATTGTGTGTCTGATTTGTTGCACCAGTACCTGGTAGACTCTGATCTGACCTCTCCCCAAGAATTGGGAAAGAAGGCAGACAAATGGGTCAGAACAAGGGTGAACAGAAAAGTTCATACAGGGGGTGACAAAGATGGCAATAAGAAGAAAGATGGTGAAAAATCTCAAGATAAGCATGGGGATAAGGGTAAAACCAAAGATCCCACTTCAAATCTTAAACACTCTTCAGAGGGTGGGGATAAAACAAATTCTTCCTCTTCTTCCCAACCTGCACACATTAAAAAGCCATGGTGCTTTGTGTGTAAAAATAGAGGCCATAGGCCAGGGGATAAGTCCTGTCCAGGTAAACCCCCTGAGCCTACCACCACTAATACATCAAGCTCTAGTGCCCCTAGCAGTAGTGGTACTAGTGGTGGGACTGCTGGCAACAGTCAAGCAAAGGGTGTAGTTGGGTTCACTTATGGGTCCATAGTGGAAACTGATGTAATCAGTCCCAAGACAGTTTCTGTCACACCTAGTGGCATTGGCCTTGCCACACTGGCTGCTTGTCCCCTTACAATGGATAAGTACAGGCAGACAGTTTCAATAAATGGTGTTGAGGCCTTGGCCTACAGGGACACAGGTGCCAGTTTCACTTTGGTGACTGAAAACCTAGTGCCTCCTGAACAACACATCATTGGACAACAGTATAAGATTATTGATGTCCATAACTCCACTAAGTTTCTTCCCTTAGCTATAATTCAGTTTAGTTGGGGTGGAGTTACTGGCCCTAAGCAGGTGGTGGTATCACCTAGCTTACCTGTAGACTGTCTCTTAGGTAATGACCTAGAGGCCTCAGGTTGGGCTGATGTAGAGTTTTATGCCCATGCAGCCATGCTGGGCATCCCTGAGGAATTGTTCCCTCTCATTTCAAGTGAAATGAAAAAGCAAAGGAGAGAAGGCCTGAAAACTCAGGATCCCTCTCCATCAACAGGTAAAAAGGGTATCACAGTATCCCCTAACCACCCTACCATTCAGGATACTATTCCTGTGGTGGGAGAAACCTCTCCTGGGGTGGCACCTGTTCCAAGGGAATCATCAGCTGGCAAAGCTGGACTCCCTGAGGTGGAAGTACCTCTCTGTGGGATAACTAACATTGGTGAGAAAAAGAGCACCATTTTAGTTAACATGGAGCATCCCTCCAACCCTCCCAGAGAAACTTTAGTGCAGAAACTCTGCACTGCCTCACAACACGTAGGACAGCATCCCTGCCCTAGTGTGGAGCTGATAGGACAGCATCCCTGCCCTGCTCCAACCCAAGAGAAACAGCATCCCTGTTCTCTCTTCCAGCCATATGGACAAAGTTTTTGCCCAGCTATGGCTTTTCTGAGACAGCATCCCTGTCTGGCATTTCCATCACTACAAATAGGTTCAGTGGACAATTCCCACTGCTCTAAACTAAAACTTACTGATAGAAACTCTGAAAATACATCTTCACATTGTTGCTTAGCTAAAAAACTTCAAACAGGGGGGTTTACATCCCCACAGGGAAGTAACCATATAGTGGATGATAAAGGAAGTAACCAGTCTATTGCAGAGCTACTCTCTACTTATCACCACTTAGACAATAAAGTCTCAACTGGCCAAGGTTAGCCTTATTGTCCTTCGTTTGGGGGGGGGTTGTGTGAGAAGGTAGCCTCTTTCTAGCCTTGTTACCCCCACTTTTGGCCTGTTTGTGAGTGTATGTCAGGGTGTTTGTCACTGTTTTCACTGTCTCACTGGGATCCTGATAGCCAGGCCTCAGTGCTCATAGTGAAAACACCATGATTTCAGTATGGTTGTTATGTGTCACTGGGATCCTGCTAGTCAGGACCCCAGTGCTCATAGGTTTGTGGCCTATATGTATGTGTCACTGGGACCCTGTCACACAGGGCCCCAGTGCTCATAGGTGTGCATGTATATGTTCCCTGTGTGGTGCCTAACTGTCTCACTGAGGCTCTGCTAACCAGAACCTCAGTGGTTATGCTCTCTCATTACTTTTAAATTGTCACTAACAGGCTAGTGACCATTTTTACCAATTTACATTGGCTTACTGGAACACCCTTATAATTCCCTAGTATATGGTACTGAGGTACCCAGGGTATTGGGGTTCCAGGAGACCCCTATGGGCTGCAGCATTTCTTTTGCCACCCATAGGGGGCTCTGACAATTCTTACACAGGCCTGCCACTGCAGCCTGAGTGAAATAACGTCCACGGTATTTCACAGCCATTTTACACTGCACTTAAGTAACTTATAAGTCACCTATATGTCTAACCTTTACCTGGTAAAGGTTAGGTGCAAAGTTACTTAGTGTGAGGGCACCCTGGCACTAGCCAAGGTGCCCCCACATTGTTCAGAGCCAATTCCCTGAACTTTGTGAGTGCGGGGACACCATTACACGCGTGCACTACATATAGGTCACTACCTATATGTAGCTTCACCATGGTAACTCCGAATATGGCCATGTAACATGTCTATGATCATGGAATTGCCCCCTCTATACCATCCTGGCATAGTTGGCACAATCCCATGATCCCAGTGGTCTGTAGCACAGACCCTGGTACTGCCAAACTGCCCTTCCTGGGGTTTCACTGCAGCTGCTGCTGCCAACCCCTCAGACAGGCAGCTGCCCTCCTGGGGTCCAGCCAGGCCTGGCCCAGGATGGCAGAACAAAGAACTTCCTCTGAGAGAGGGTGTGACACCCTCTCCCTTTGGAAAATGGTGTGAAGGCAGGGGAGGAGTAGCCTCCCCCAGCCTCTGGAAATGCTTTGTTGGGCACAGATGTGCCCAATTCTGCATAAGCCAGTCTACACCGGTTCAGGGACCCCTTAGCCCCTGCTCTGGCGCGAAACTGGACAAAGGAAAGGGGAGTGACCACTCCCCTGACCTGCACCTCCCCTGGGAGGTGTCCAGAGCTCCTCCAGTGTGCTCCAGACCTCTGCCATCTTGGAAACAGAGGTGCTGCTGGCACACTGGACTGCTCTGAGTGGCCAGTGCCACCAGGTGACGTCAGAGACTCCTGCTGATAGGCTCCTTCAGGTGTTAGTAGCCTTTCCTCTCTCCTAGGTAGCCAAACCCTCTTTTCTGGCTATTTAGGGTCTCTGTCTCTGGGGAAACTTTAGATAACGAATGCATGAGCTCAGCCGAGTTCCTCTGCATCTCTCTCTTCACCTTCTGATAAGGAAACGACCGCTGACCGCGCTGGAAGCCTGCAAACCTGCAACATAGTAGCAAAGACGACTACTGCAACTCTGTAACGCTGATCCTGCCGCCTTCTCGACTGTTTTCCTGCTTGTGCATGCTGTGGGGGTAGTCTGCCTCCTCTCTGCACCAGAAGCTCCGAAGAAATCTCCCGTGGGTCGACGGAATCTTCCCCCTGCAACCGCAGGCACCAAAAAGCTGCATTACCGGTCCCTTGGGTCTCCTCTCAACACGACGAGCGAGGTCCCTCGAATCCAGCGACTCTGTCCAAGTGACCCCCACAGTCCAGTGACTCTTCAGCCCAAGTTTGGTGGAGGTAAGTCCTTGCCTCACCTCGCTGGGCTGCATTGCTGGGAACCGCGACTTTGCAGCTACTCCGGCCCCTGTGCACTTCTGGCGGAAATCCTTCGTGCACAGCCAAGCCTGGGTCCACGGCACTCTAACCTGCATTGCACGACTTTCTAAGTTGGTCTCCGGCGACGTGGGACTCCTTTGTGCAACTTCGGCGAGCACCGTTTCACGCATCCTCGTAGTGCCTGTTTCTGGCACTTCTCCGGGTGCTACCTGCTTCAGTGAGGGCTCTTTGTCTTGCTCGACGTCCCCTCTCTCTGCAGGTCCAATTTGCGACCTCCTGGTCCCTCCTGGGCCCCAGCAGCGTCCAAAAACGCCAAATGCACGATTTGCGTGTAGCAAGGCTTGTTGGCGTCCTTCCGGCGGGAAAACACTTCTGCACGACTCTCCAAGGCGAGAGGGATCCGTCCACCAAAGGGGAAGTCTCTAGCCCTTTTCGTTCCTGCAGAAACCTCAGCTTCTTCTGTCCAGTCGAAGCTTCTTTGCACCCGCAGCTGGCATTTCCTGGGCATCTGCCCATCTCCGACTTGCTTGTGACTTTTGGACTTGGTCCCCTTGTTCCACAGGTACCCTAGATTGGAAATCCACCGTTGTTGCATTGCTGGTTTGTGTCTTTCCTGCATTATTCCTCTAACACGACTATTTTGCCCTTAGGGGAACTTTAGTGCACTTTGCACTCACTTTTCAGGGTCTTGGGGAGGGTTATTTTTCTAACTCTCACTATTTTCTAATAGTCCCAGCGACCCTCTACAAGGTCACATAGGTTTGGGGTCCATTCGTGGTTCGCATTCCACTTTTGGAGTATATGGTTTGTGTTGCCCCTATCCCTATGTTTCCCCATTGCATCCTATTGTAACTATACATTGTTTGCACTGTTTTCTAAGACTATACTGCATATTTTTGCTATTGTGTATATATATCTTGTGTATATTTCCTATCCTCTCACTGAGGGTACACTCTAAGATACTTTGGCATATTGTCATAAAAATAAAGTACCTTTATTTTTAGTATAACTGTGTATTGTGTTTTCTTATGATATTGTGCATATGACACTAAGTGGTACTGTAGTAGCTTCACACGTCTCCTAGTTCAGCCTAAGCTGCTCTGCTAAGCTACCATTATCTATCAGCCTAAGCTGCTAGACACCCTATACACTAATAAGGGATAACTGGGCCTGGTGCAAGGTGCAAGTACCCCTTGGTACTCACTACAAGCCAGTCCAGCCTCCTACAGTGAGTGCCTCCTGGAGAGTTGGTTCCCTGGGCCTGTCCTCCCCCTGGTGCACAGCAGTCCTCCCAGTGTCCCCGTTGGCCTGTGCCTCTGTCCCCGAACGGTGTGCCCACTGCCACTGACCCCAGGTCCCTGATTGTCTTGTGGGCGAGGTGTGGCCTGGGGTCCCTGTACAGGTGGGCACACTGCTGATTGACGTGTCCTTGGGAGAGCAGCGTGGGTGCTGTGGTGTTGGTTTCTAATGGGGGAGGCTCTGTGGTGGTCTTTGAGTGGCATTGGGTGACCGGCTGTCCAGTGGTCCCTGATGGGCAGGCAGGTCCTCCAGATCCAGAAGTCCAGAGTTACTGTCATCACTGGGGGCCTCTTCTGTTGGGGGACTGGATTGTGGTGGCACCTCCTCTCCATTGACATTGGCTGGGGTACAAGTGGGGATGTAAATGATGTATTATGCTTCAAGTGCATGACATTTGTACTTCCGTAGCTTTCCCCTTTATGGCTGGTGTTACCCTGCCAGCTTTTGCTTGTGTATGTTGGTGTATTGTGGGACTGTTAGTTTCCCTATGCTGTGCATGCTTTACTGATGGGTGTCCATTCAGGGCTGGGAGGGGTGTCTATGCATTGGTATTAGTGAGATGTGTTGGTGGAGTGCGTGGGATGTGGTGGAGTGATGGGAGTGAGGGTGAGGGTGTGTGGCATGCAGGTATTGGGGAATGATAATTGTTAAATCTTGACCTGTCCTCCGGCAACTCTAGCGAGTCCCTCAGGATGCAATATTGCCAATACCTGCTACTCCCATTCTGTGAGCTGTGGGGGAGGAGGTGGGGGTCCACCGCCAGTCCTCTGTATGGCAAGATGGTGTCTTGCTGCTGTGGAACGTACCTTCCCCCGTAGGTCGTTCCACCTCTTCCTGATGTCGTCCCTTGGTCTTGGGTGCTGTCCCACGGCGTTCCCCCTGTTCACGATTCTCCACTATAGCTCCATCTTCCTTGCTATAGATATTTGCTGTACCTGTGCTCCAAAGAGCTGTGGCTCTACCCTGATGATTTCCTCCACCATGACCTTTAACTCCTCCTCAGTGAAACGAGGGTGCCTTTGTGCTGCCATGGTTGTTGTGTGATGTGTGTTGGTGAGGGTGCTGGGTATTATGGTGGGGTGTGTGATGTGAAGTGTGTGAAGGGTGTATCGGTGTAAGTGGTGGCAATTGTTGTTCGTAAGGGGTTGTGGGTTATGTGGGTGTGTGTTTTATAGTGGTGTGGGCCGTGGGTTTGGTGTGTGTATGAATGTCAGGTGTGTGTATTTGGTATTGTGCAATGTGGTGTTGTTTTGTATGTGGGTGTCCATTCTGAGTGCGGCAGTCTGTACCGACAATGGTTTACTGCCTTTGAATGTCCTCGTGGGGATTCGTGGGTCATAATGTGATGGGCGTTGTTTTGTTGGCCTAACGGTATGGGTTTTGGGACCACCACTTTATCACTGACCTTTGATCTGTGGATTTGTGTATGTGACTGTATTCTGTTGGATTGGTGTGTGTGTATGTGTCATAATATGGTGAATGGATATTCACCAGAGCGGCGGTAAATTGGGGCCGTCAGCATGGTGGTAAGCGGGATTTACCGCCAGTGTCATAATGAGGGCCTTTATGTATTTGATGTTTTCTTTGAAGCAGCACAAAAGGTTCATCGACCTAAAGCGTGAAATCTGCTATCTAGTTTATTATAAATAAAATATAGTCAAGATTTCTGCTTTAACATGAGTGTAAGAGTGAAAGCTAATGACTGCTCCCAACGACTGCAAAATATGCAAAGGACCCATTGCCAATATCTTAACTTCCCTCGTTTTATTCTCTAATGCCTCAATTTAAAGTTTCTTCAATATTTCTACAAAACACCAACTCCAATGTGCTGTCAACCCTCTTGTGGACTTCATTCAGTATTTTACTACACACAAAACTAAATACTACACTTAAAGAAAGGTTACATAAAGAAATCCAGAACGTTCAAACTCCTTTTTTGCCTGAGATTAGTGTATAATATTATTATAGATGGTAGTACGAGGTACAATAGTTTCTAATAACATTAAAGGCAATTCCCAGGCAATTTGAACTACGCATATGTTGGTTAAGGCAGAGTGGATCGGGAGAGGACGTGGTCAGGTAAGTGAGGTTGGGATTAGTTTTTAGGGGTGGGGTGGATAAAGGGCTTGGGGTGGGGGTTTGGGCTACTTCTTTTTTTAGGGGCAGGGTGGGGAGTTGTTCGGGATTTTTTTTAAGTTAAGGAAAGGGCTTAAGGTGGGGGGTCGCGTAGGGTTGGGGGTACATTTTAGGGGTGGGGTGGATAAAGAGCTTGGGATGGGTGTTGAGGGAGGGGCTATTTTTTGGGGGGGGTGGAGGGGTGTTTGATCTTTTTTTAGGGTGGATCAGGAGAGGGCACGGTCAGGTAAGTGGGGCTGGGGGTAGTTTTTATGAGTGACAGCTGGATTAGGGGATTGGGGTGGGGTGTTGGGCTATTTATTTAAGAGCAGGGATGGATTGGGGTAATTTAGTTTTTAGGGCGGGTGGGGGTGTTGGGGTAGTTTAGTTTTTAGGGGTGGGGTGGTTTTGTTTTTAGGGCGGGTAGGGGGTCAGTTGTTTTTAGTTAGGGGGTTGGGGAAGTTTTGGGGCTATGGGTGGGTGGGGGTGTCAGGGTAGTTTTGTTCTTGGGGTGGGGTTGGGTGGTCGGGGTAGTTTTGTTTTTAGTGCTGGTTGGGGTCAGTTGTTTAAAGGGTGGGGGTTGGGGAAGGTTTTAGGGCTCAGGGTAGGTGGGGTTTGTCGGGGTAGTTCAGTTTTTAGGGGCGGAGTGGGGGGATCCGGGTAGTGTTGTTTTCAGGGATGGGGTGGGATAGTTTTGTTTTTAGAGCGGGTGGGGGTCAGGGTAGTTTAAGTATTAGAGGTGGGGTACTTTTGGGCTTAGGACGGATTGGGGGGATGGCATGATAGAACCATCCATATCGTTCCCACACATGCCTTTACTAGGCATGCTTTTACAACGAAAAATCTTTGTAAATGCACGCGTTGTTAAGGCATGTGTGATTCTGCATGCGTTGTTCCATCATTCGTATGAGTGAATGTATGTTTGTGTAAACGTGTAAATGTGTGTAAGTGAAAGTAAAGATGAACTGGCTTGATGTCACTTCCCCTATCCCTGGCAGTTTGGTGAATTGATGTCTATGCGTGGCAGGCAGGTCAACAAATCCTTCTAACCTCCTGAGGTCAGTAAATTGAGTTCCATTAAATTGGGTCATAATTAACACATTAATAGGCTTTGTGTTTGGCTGATTAATCTGTGTTGTTATTATTTGAACATCTCTGCAACACATCTATATATATGTCTTTTGCAGTCTGGATTTGTGTCCAAAAAGGTCCTCATAGTGGGCCTGGCTAGTGAAGTTTCTACCGCACTGTGCTCAGAGACATTCCCTTGTATGTACATACAAACTCATTGATCGTATGTACTGCCAGTGTTACTTCTTGCTTGTTATGGAAGCAAAGTCCCATGGCAGGTACCGACAACAGGTTTTATAAACATAAAAAAGCATGAAGGTCAAAACATGCCTGTCTCTAAAGGTAAATGTATAGGTTGTAAATGTCCACAAATAATTTGCTATGGCAAGTTATTGTGACACTTTACAGTTGCTTTAGGGCATGCGCACCAAGTCAAGTGAGCATCTATACATAACTAAATCATTGGTCATTTTGTGATTCTAAATCACACTTTAACTTTTTTAGGTGGCAGGAAGACCAGGAAACATATCCACTGCTTTTACCAGTTTATAACCATTACATAATACACCCCTCTTGAGCATTTGCTGTTTGCATGTGTCATTCATACTTTTGAGCAGCTCATATTACAGGCATTGGGTGTTGCAACACTCATTCATGGTGTGTGGAGGTTTGGCTCTTTACTGCACCAGGTGATTTCATTGTAAGAAAAATGTGCAGTCTACACACACAAAGTATGCTGTCTGTTGATAATACTATGGCTCTTGCACACTGGCTATCTGTGGAGTTGTGAGCCAATGAGGCCAATGTGCAGGTGTCAGGGCTCAACATGTGGTCAAGCAGAATCAGAATCTGGTGGGTTTACTTGACTTTGTGACAGTGCAGGATCTGAGTCTGGGGGGTTATGCCTTTAAAGGACCATTGCAGAAGTGGGTGGCTTTTCATCATTAGTCAAACCCTCTTGGAGGGTTGCGTCTGTGGAGCTGGGTAATGCATAGCATCACGGTCTCATAACAGTTTAGCGTTCCTGCCTGATCCGAATGGTGGTCTTCCTATTACTGTTCCTGACCACTCTGAATCACCTGTTCCTATGACTCTGGGTCACCAGAAGAAGGGAAGGTTAAAAACAGGCTACAAACAGACCAGCATTGCCTACCACATCATGTTGCTGTTTTTATTCTCCCAGCACTTAGTTCATTGCGAGGCTTCCCCTCCAGAGCCCTGTTATTTTGTTATTGCACTCCCTTGGATTTCATTTCATTGCTCTTTACTTATAGAACTAATTAACCTTGCACTGGGTCTTGTACTCTTGTTCAGTGTCCTCATTATTGCAGCCACACTCCTGAGCCTGCTGACCCACCATGATAGTTAAGTTATTCCTAGCCCAGACAGTGGCTCCAGATATTCTGAGCTGTGTCTTTGCAGAAGGGTTCTCTCATCCTTTACCCTAATTACCTCTACTTCCCGTGGACTTGCCTGTCTTGATGTCTGTACCAGTCGCTACAAACAGATTGAAATTGTAGAGGTCCAGGGGGGCACTGGAATTACAGGGCTTGAAGAAGTGAGACCTTAGATAGACCATGGCCCCACACATGGAGGGGGATGGGAGAAAAAACATTATCCCTACACATGGAGGGTGAAGGGTGATGGAGGGCAAAAAACGGTCTTCGCACCGTGCAAATTGTAGTTCAAAATCTTCAAACTTCAGCTGCATTCCAATGATGGATCTTTGTCTCAAAATGAAGGTTTCCATCAACATTTCGGTTACATCTCAATGATAGTAAAGCAGATTTTACTCTACAGTAACGGCAAAGAATAGTAGATTTGCAAACCACAAAGGTTTTATTAACAAATTAGTAAAGTTCCAACTCAAATCAATCGGTTTAGTCATAAATCAACAAGCACCTGACTTGAGATATTCTAGGCAGATCAAACAGCAAATGTGAAGTCAAGTTAAAGATAGACTAGGCAAATCATAAAGAACTCAGTTCCCTTAAAGGGAAACTCCCAAATGCTAAACTAAGACACAGGCATTGTCTGGAAATTTCATAAGCAGCAGGTGTCAGCATATATAATATCTAGAATAGAACCAAATGAAGGTTCCGATCAGAAAATGGCGACCTGTTTTGTTTAGCATAGTGACCTACATATACACTCTGGTGCTGCCTAGCCTGGGTGCACTCTTTCTCAGAGTTCTGTGAAAGCACGCGACTAGCTGTGGAGGTTAGGAAGTACAAGAGGGTCAGTAGGCGGAGCAACTGTAGAATCTGCTGGTACTTTTAACTGAGGTGAACTGAGAAGAGAAGCTACCCCTATAGTGTGTTAAAATGTACATATTAGGCCATGATATCCACTTGTGTCTGCTCTGTTTTATGATTTTGTCTTATCCCAGAGAGGACTGGTCCCATGGATTAAGATATGTCATACCTCTAAAAGGCTTCAATAATAAACTGAAACAGTGGAGATGTGTTGTACCCTTGGAGGTGAATGTGCTAGAGGGGGGCAGTATTGTAGGTCAGCCCCTCTCACTGAGTGCATGCAACACTGTCAGGACATTGCTAAATCCTCAACTCTGACTCTAGAGCTCTCTGGGAATAGGGTGCTGTGGCAAGGAGACAGAGGTTATGCAGCAGCTTCAGGATACTCCTCACCGTTTTCCAGTGTTGTGAGCCTGCTCTGCTTTTTACAATTGTTCTGTGTCTTCATACCTTCATTGCTTCTGCGTGTGCTATCCCTCACCTCTGCAACACCCTCCAGAGCTACCACCTGCTTCAAAATTTGCCACCTGCCAGCAAGGACGTTCTGTATCACTGTATGTTTTCTGCCAGAGCAGCCCAGGAATCTGCTCCTCTCTGAATAAGAGATGTCTCTCAAGAGCTAAAGCTAGGTCTGGCATCCACCAGAGCCTCTCTTGCAATCTGGCAACACAGAGCAACAGTTACATATTACGAGGGAGTCTGCAGTGATTAAGTTGAAGCGATGAAAGTCTATTAGCAAATATCAGGAAAACATGACCCTGTGTCGCTACAAGCTCAGATGCTACTCAGGCAACCGCTTGTTAAACCTGTTATTTTGCTTCTCACATTCAATCTACAATGCTGGGTTTGAAGCTCCTTGGATAGTGCCTGCATGCATTTCCAAGAAAAAATTCAGGGAGCTTAGGGATTGTTTCAGACAGTACTCCCGGAGCACTCTTACTGTCTGAGGTGTGCTGTCATTTCAAACTTTGAAATAGAAGATATGCTAATTTTGACTCCCACATCCTGTAACCTAAATTGTGTGACTCTAGACAGATCCCTAGATCTCCCTTTTCTCTGTGACGTAGCACAAAAGGATGAGCCTCCATGCAAAATGTAATGAAGGCTCCTCATGCCTTCCATATCCCACAGAAATTCATTGCCCTTGGGCTGAATGCGGGCCCCAGAAGGGTTGGGGTCCTCCTATGACACAGGAGCTGCAGGGGCCTGCGTTATGCCCCTGCTTTTGCCTCTATACTATTATTTGCTTGCAAAGTGAAAGTAGCTCAATTGTGGCACTAAACATTTCTAGGCACTACCTTCCACAACTCTGCTCCCACAGTTGCTATAAAATTATCCCAAACACAGCTTAGATCCTCTAGGCTGTTATTTACAGGTCATCCTATGATTTGGTAGCACTGAGGAGCTAAGATCATCCTACCCAAACAGGAGGCAATGCGCCATATTGACATTTGTATATAATTTCAGGACTCTATATAATTGTTTTAGCAAAGTCAGTTTGGTGATGCTATATTGTTTGCAGATCTTAAGGCTTTGTAGTCTACTATCTCCCTAAGGAATTCAAGGCTTGCTCCACTCATCCCTTACGTCGAGACCAGTGCTTGGTATAAGGATGAGCAGACCAGTCATCCCTGTCTCTCAGTCATTTAGTAGCTTGCTCTGGGGTTACTGCTATTGTTGCAGTGTCAGTCCCGGACAGTCTTGTCCATCCCACCTTTGACTCAGTCTACTTGGAAACTAAAACTGAATTCCTGCACAGAATTCAAATTACCTCCACGCTGGGTCGAGTTGCTAGGCCAGTCATGGCTGCCAAAGACAGATTTGTCTGTCTGATTTTATGAAATCTGAACTTACTAATATACAGAGAGAGTGACAGAGGGTCAGATCCCTTCTTCCTTTGCTTGTTTCATTTATAATTGCCCACACTGTGGTACTTGGGAGTTCGACATGTCAGTCATGACCTATAGAGTTTTCATTTTTACAGTCGAAATCCGCAAGACAATGAAGTGCATCTGTGAGGCATAGGATTTAAAAGAAATCCATAGAACATAAACTGAAGTAGGATTCAATGTGTGGGCGGTCTCCCCCATTTATCTTAAAATATAACATTGCAATACAAAGTCCATTTGTTTCATAAAGAGAACACCACAAATTACTAAAATTACTAAAACCTTGATATTATTTAAAAGCAGTGTATCACCAATAAGCTGTTGCACACATATGAAGGGAATGCCAATGAAATGAGAGTGTACAGGTTGTGTCATAATAACATTTTTAGTTAGTAACTATTAAAATTGTTGCACCATCCCATGGATATTTTTGCTTGCTTAATTTTCACAAGTCATTTGTACAATATATGATAGAAAAGCTTTAAAGAACAAGGCATAAAGTTAGGTTGCCACCAGCCTAAAATAGGGAAGATGAAATGGGTGGCTCTAAAACTGGTCCTGAAGAATGTGCGTGGCCCTACATGGCAACATGAGGTGCTGAAACTTGTAGGCTTGGATGAGAGGGGTGAGTCATTACCTCCTTGTAAGAAATGGGATTGACTGGGATGTGCGCCCTGGTCAAGAAGCAACCACAATCCTTTTCATGGTGAGGCACAAGCCGAACCTAAATGAACCTGTACTCAACCCTCTGGTAACTTGGCACAGAGCATTCAGGGTTAACTTAGGGGCAATGTGTAAAGTACTTGTGCAACACTTCAAACAGTAATAAAGTAACAGTACCACACAAAAAGTATCCCATACCGAATTAGAAATATAGAACTGTCTTTAATACAATAAGACCAAAACAACAAAAATTCAATCAGTGGAACCGGAGATATGCGATTTGGAAGATTTTAGTGAAAATAGTGCTAAAATAAAGTGACAACAGTGGATATCTGGTCACACCGGACCGGAACAAAGTCACCATTTCAAACCAACCATAGTACCTTAAATCCAGATTTGCAGAGCCTTGCGATTATCGGCATCAAAGATGCGTTGTGCAGCTGAAGTGATGTATTGGTTCTGAGATGCGGCAAGGCTGCCATGAGAGGGCCTCAATGATGGATCTGAGGGCCTGCACTGAGGATGCGTCACGCATTGACGGATCAGATGGGCTGTTATGCAATAGGGTCTTATTGATGGGTCCAAATTGGTCCAATCCACAGAGCAGTGGCGATGCGTCGGTTCTGTTTGGATTTCCGCAGCAGAGGAGATGCCTTAGTTCTGCTGGATCCACACAGGCTGGCAGAGCACTTTAATCCCACTTCCAGGGGTCCAGGACTGGGGTGGCACCACTTAGCAGGGTAGACTCACAGATGACAGAATCCAGGTGCATGTGCAAGGTTGTTGGAAGCCTGTTGTGTCTCTGAGGCTTCAGTTCAGGAGGGCAGTCAACTAGTCCTTGGAGTCACTCTGGGATCAAGAGATGCATGTTGAATCCTTCTCACCCAGGCTAGAGTGCAGCAGGTAAGAACGGCAGGGCAGCAATCCTTCAGAGCAGCAGTCCAGCAGAGTGGTCATCCTTTCAGGAGCACAGCAATCCTTCTTACTGGCAGACTATCCACAGATCCAGAAGTATGCTGAGGAGTTGGTTTCTGAGGTCCAGTATTTATACCTAGTTGTGCTTCTGAGGTGGGGAGAAGCTTCTAGAGGCAGGCTTTTGAAGTGTGCATGTGCCATGTCTTTCTGACCCTGGCTCCAGTCTATCAATAGGGGGTATGCAACTCCTTGCGTGGAGACAGGACACAGCCTATTCAAGCGTAAGTGGGGCTGGGCCCAGCTCCTCCCTTCCATCCTGCCAGTGATGGCCCATCCAGTCAAATCTATGCTCCCCATTCTCTGCAGAAGCCGAGGAAGAATACACACAAACCATAACTATCAATTACACCCTGTTGCGTTACCCAGATACAGGCTGCTGGCATCAAATGGGTAAGGCAGGGAAATGTCAACTTTCTAAAAGTGGCATTTTCAAAATTATAATTTTAAATCAGACTTCACCATAAGTTAGGTTTCTTCATTCCAATTCCAAAGACACTAAACATGAACTGGTAACCTGTTCCAATTTGGAAATGACTCATATTAAATGTAATAAGGTAACTCTACTGTTATCCTATTGGAGAGATAGGCCTTGCAGTAGTAAATAATGAATTTAAGAGTTGCCATGACATGTAAAACTTAAAAGTAAATGTCCTACTTTTTACATACATTGCATCCTGCCCTCTGGGTTGTCTAGGGCCTACCCCAGGATGGACCTTTTATGTATTAAAAAGGAAGGTTTGGGGTTGGCAAAAGGTTTACTTTGCCAGGTCAAAAGGCATTTTAAAATTGCACACACTGGCTGCAATGGCAGTCTGAGATATGTTGAAAGTGCTACTTAACTGGGTGGCACAATCGGTGGTGCAGACCTGTTAGTAGCACTTAATTTACAGACCCTTGGCGCAGGTAGGGCCACTTTACTAGGAACTTATAAGTAAATTAAATATGCCAAAAGCTAACGTTTTAAGGAGAGAGCAGAAGCCTTTAGCACCGGTTAACAGCAGTATAGTGAGCAGAGCCTTAAGACCAGCAAAAACAAAGGCAGCAAAAGAAAGAGGGATAAAAGTAAAAATCTACGGGGAAAGCCATGCCAAGGATGCCAGGTCTAGCACTTCCCATATGTTTGCACTCTTGATTATGGAAGGCAATCATAAAGATGATCTTGGCAAAGCTCTTGCACAATTTTAAGAAACCTGGAAACACAGAGTAGAAGTTGGTCGCAGAATGCATATTGATAGCGCGTCAGAGCCTTGATAAGTAAACTTACAAGGAGACACGCCTAGGTCAATGAACCTTTGGAGCACGTTCGGGGACTTCCCAGTACGAGGTATCTTTTTGGCATCACAAACCAATAGATCAATAAACCAATCAATATTCTCAATAACTAATAAGCAACCCAATCGATAACATTTAGTAAGAATCAATGAGTTGAACACACCATGACCTTTCAATCAGTTAATTTAATTTAGTGTTAGACTATTTATTTCCCTATTGGTTACAATCTAATGTCATTTCTGTTAATCTCATTAGCAATCAATCTCATTTGTAACTCTTCTAATTAGCAATTTAGAACAGAATTAATCAAAGCATAGAGAATAGTCATTCAGTATTTAGACACGTCAATATTATGAAGCAATTTAGCAAAGTCTCAGTAATGCATGATTCAACAAAGCAAGAACTCAGTCATTTGTCTATTTACACAAGATATTTGTGAACGCCTTAACTAACCTCAAATTAGCATTAGCATGTTGGGCTTCATGCAAAACATTTTAGCAAACACAAATTTAGAAAAACATCTAAACTATGGCCTCTATCAAAAGAGCAGTTTGTACATAGAAAGGAAAGGCAAACAGACAATTACAATTTTACATCAGATAGTTACCAATCCAACAGATCAGCAAACAGCTTCAGTCTTCGTCCTCAGGACATCAGTCGATTCACCATCAGCAGAGATAGGATGGGGCAAAGTCTCGATATAGCATAGCTAAGGAATAGGACTCTTCCCTCATATGGAGGAGAAGTAAGTATCAAATCAGAATGGATAGAGGATGGTTTAGAGTATCAGGACAAAACAAAAGGAAACAATCAAGTCTCTGTCTCTCTGCGTCTCTCTCTCACCTCCTTTGGTCATTCCGTTAAATCAAAACTACCCAATTTGCCCTTAACTCCTCATTGGATAATAACTGGTGTATCATTATCGCTGTCCAATAATTCTTCACACTACTTGCCAGAATTTTCCACAAACCACATTTCTCATGTCGCTGATTGGTCCATGTTATTGACGTCTTCATCGGTTGGAATGTCAGGTAAGAAACGTTACACTTTGCGCTCCACTCAGTGCCTCCATTGTTTTCTCCTAATCCTATTGTCCTTGCACCTGTTACTAATTACACTGTTGCATTCAGCATCTTTCTACGGTTACATACACACATCTAACTTCTGGAAAAGTACAGCTTTGTGTCCTTCAGGAAAAACAGCACATTACACGTTAGAAAAATACAGTTTAATATGAGACCAGGCAACGAGGCCCAGACCCTCGCTAAGCTAAGGCCTATCAAATAATAAGCAACTTCTTACTACATAACTCTAATTATGATATGCTAATACAAATTCAAAACATTATTGCATAAAATTCAGAATTAACAAGCTTTACATTTATTTTCGTATACATTGGTAGCCACTCCCCGTGGGCACATTTCAAACATGTGCATTATTTCTATGTTAACACATTTTCTATGCAGCTTCATTACACAATATATTGCAAGCTTTTCATGTTTATATTGCTTTTACAAAACACACTCAAACAATCCCTCCTCTGATGACTCTTGTCATCACATAAACCTTCCCTCAGAAATTTTACATATTAAAATTCTCTCAACTCAATTTCTTCCCTTATTGGCCTCCCCTTTGATTGTGCCCTGTACAATTTTTCCCTTTGTTTTTCTTCCCTCCTCTTATTATTTTTTGCCATTTTCAATTTTATTCTTTTGCTAATTTTACATGTCACCCATAATCCAAAAAAGCAACCTATAACAATCAATATCCTCTGTACAATTTTTGACAATATCCCATGCCAAATGTTACTAAGTCAATTTCCCACTGAAGCAAATCCCTTTCGAACCTTTTCCCAAACACCTGGTTCCTTCAATTCCTTCAAATCCGTACTATCCCTAGTCAAGTTAGTAAGCATACTTCTAATCTCATTACTATTATCTGATATATAGGCACAACAATGATGCTCATTAAGCATTCTACAGACTCTGCCATTTTTTGCTAAAAGAATGTCTAAAGCAAGCCTGTTTTGAAGAGTCATAGCCCTCTCCACGGCAAGTTCAGTATCCATCAGGAGTATAGCCCCTGAAAAATTTGTCAGCATGTTATCCACAATAGTAGACAACTTTCGAATCTTAATGGAGTTCAAAATAACTCCCACTGAAGGAATTATCGCCCCAAATATGTCTCCTACTACACCAGCAGCAGTTTCTCTCTTCTGTCTAGTACAATGTAATACAGACAATTTCGGAAACCTTTTCAAATCGTCAAGTTGATATATCTTTGGGAAAACTAACCCCAAATAACATGTCCCATACCATCCCTTTGGAAGATAGTAATAAGCAT
Source organism: Pleurodeles waltl (assembly GCF_031143425.1). Lineage (NCBI taxonomy): Eukaryota > Metazoa > Chordata > Amphibia > Caudata > Salamandridae > Pleurodeles > Pleurodeles waltl. The sequence goes on from NC_090444.1 coordinate 1,422,294,959, forward strand.
TTAGTCCACATATATAATAGATCCCTGTGATCGCTGGATCCTGTCCATTTAACATGAACGTACATTTACTCTGAAACAAAAACACATGCTTACATTCACTCATTGCCACAAACATTGTCATAATATGATTTCGGCTTAGATATCCAAAGCTTCCCTATGTGTAATGCATCTAAAGCTAGCTTCCCTTGTTCTCTAATTGTACCATACACTTCACTACTAGTAAAAACCCACTGCTGCAACCCTTTTTCTAATCTGCCCTTTAATGCCCTTCTTCTATCTTCCATGTGATCTAGCAAGCTTTTCTCTACAGGTGTGAGCAAGCATGTCAAATTATTGCGATGTCCATAAGATGTGCTAATCGTCAATGTCGACTCAAAGAATCCTTTAACTAACTTTATACTATAGTACCTAGCTACCCCACTCAAATCCTCTATTATAGGCACATAAGAAAACACAAGGTCATAATTTGAGTAAAAATATTGAATCTCTTCCTGATTATAGAAGCTTGTTAGTAACGGACTACAACTTATACCATAAGTTAGTGGCAGACTATGATAGGTAACCCCCTTCTTGTACCGAAACAGAAATCTGTCTACACACAAAGCAATCTTTTGCATCCATTGTGTCAACATACTCACTCAGCAAGCGATAGAAAACGTTAGTAGAGAGTTCCCCTTTTGCGTTAGTTCCCTCATGCAAATATTTTGTATCTAGTTCGAACCTTTCCCAAGCTGTTAGTGCAGTGGTAGTCTCAGGAATTGTAGCATTGTTAGCCCCACTCTTATCCATTAGTATCACACCCACAATCACAACCATAATGAATATCATACACACAACACCTAAACCAACACCCAAATATTTACAACGCCTACTGTCCCTGTTAGCCATAATCTGTAAAGAATCAGAAAGTGAAGGATGGTTAATTCAAACAACAACAGAGGATGTTTAGAAAATGTTCTTCTCTCTTTTTTTTCTCCTTTTTTTCTTTTTTTTTTCTTCGCAGTAAAAGTCAAACAAGCGAAAGTCTTCCTTCAGCAATTATTTACAGCTTTCAGTTTTCACTCCCAGGATCCTTGTCAATTCAGGTTAGCAGCTTGTCAAAAAAAATTTTTTTAAATCTCAATTCAGGTTTTTCAAAGTCTCATCCGGTAAATTCTCAGTCTCTTTTCTCAAATTGTTCTCTTTACTTTATTTCGATCTTTACACCAATTCATCTCTTCAGCCAGATTCAGGTGCCAAAGTACTGACCTGGAATTTCTCGATCAAAGCAAAACGCCAAGAACTCTTGTTGCCATTCAGCTGTCGTTGCATATGCCCATTCAGGACATTTTCAACTTGCGATCACCTTGCAACTCTCCTTCACTTAGATCTACTCTCCTTGTTGTATCAACTTCTTCCTCTATTGCATCCTCGACAACCACTTCTCCCTTTTTCACTTGTAATTCTGGCCACTTTCAGTATCTCTCTGGCCTTTGATCTCTCCTATGCAACCCTTCGCCCTCTCTTGGCTCTATGGTGTTTTCTCTTGATGGGCCTGCAATCTGCTCAGTTTGGACACTCTGACTCTCTTCCACCTCAACTCCTTTGCCTTCTGGGTCTGTCAAATGCTCTGGCTCATTCCCATAATCGTCTGCTTCTGGGAGAACCTCCCTCTGATTAGGCTCTCCTGTTGCCTCAGTTGAGATACGCTCAACGTCACCCCTCTGGATCTCTTCTCCCTCGTCTCTTACTGGAGTGACCAAGCCGTCCTCAACGGGCTCTCCCTCTGTCTCAGTTCCCCTTCGATCACTCTCCGGCCCTGAGACTTCCTTTTCTGTTGTTGGTACTTTCAACAACTCAACTTCCTCATCAGTTGGACACGTCACCTTTTTCATGTGACTGGCGTGGATCCAGTTCGGAATTCCTGCACAATTCACAGCAGTAGTAGTGGTTAGTATCACTTGATATGGCCCCTTCCAATGTGGCTCCAAACACGTTTTTCTTACATGTTTCTTGATGACAACCCAATCACCAGCTTCCAGGTTGTGTCCTGGATCATTAATCGGTGGCAGGGTGGTAGCTTCCACCTGGTGAGAAAAAGAGCAGACCACATCAGCAAGACCCTTGCAGTAGTCCAACACCATATCATCTGTGATATTCACAAGAGCATTCGCAGGCACTGCGGGCAATCTCACAGCTCGGCCCATGAGAATCTCATGAGGAGACAGTCCTGTTTTCTTGTTAGGCTTATTTCTCATTGACATTAACACCAAAGGTAATGCATCAGGCCATTTTAAATTTGTGGCTGCACACATTTTTGCCATTCCCGATTCTAGGGTACCATTCATCTGCTCCACTAGTCCTGATGCGTCAGGGCGGTAACTACAATGCAACTTCTGCTCAATGTTCAGTGCTGCACACAATAGCTTAACCATTTCGTTGTTGAAGTGACCTTCTCTATCTGATTCTAAAGAGATCGGAAAACCGAAACGTGGTATCAATTCCCTAAGCAGCAGCTTCTCACCTGTGAGACTGTCATTCCTGTGTGTAGGGTACGCTTCAATCCAATGGCTAAAGATACATACAATCACCATAACATATCTCAAACCTCCACACACAGGCATCTCAATAAAATCCAATTGCATTCTGCTAAACAGACCTCCAGCTCTCCCAATGTGGCTCAAATTCACCACTGTCCCTTTCCACGCATTCATCTGTTGGCAGATGACACACATATGGCAAATCACTTCTGCAGCTTGTCTGAACTTCGGGTTAAACCGGTCAATTTTAAACAACCTAATCATGGCATCTCTCCCAATATGTGCTTGACCATGGTAAAACCTTGCAAATTGTGCCAAAAGACTGTTCGGCAAAACCATTTTCCCTTTGTCCGAGATCCACAAGTCAGCTGGTTTTTGTACGCATTGCATCCTAACCCAAGAACACTTCTCTTCCTTCCTAGCACGACCCTGCAACAATTTCAACTCTTGTAACGTGTCAATCACCCTTAATGCGTAACCTGTGCATGTCTCATTTTCCTTTTCAGACAACAATTCCCATTGATCCTTAAACGATATACAGTTCAATGCCCAAAACCTTGCGACTTGATCCGCATATCCATTTCCCATTGAGACGAAGTCTTGTGACTTCAGATGAGCACTGCATTTCACCACGGCAATTTCATGTGGTAACTGAATTGTGTGCAACAACTCCTTAATTCTTTCACTATTTTTCACTGGCAAACCAAAGAGGTAAAAAAAAACCTCTGTGACCACAGTTGGCCAAAGTCATGGAAAATTCCGAATCCGTAGCGACTATCAGTATAGATAGTCACTCTCAACTGGGCAGTGGCATGGCAAGCTCTAGTAAAAGCAACCAATTCAGCTACTTGAACAGAATATAATCCTTGAAGCCAAGACACTTCCAGGATACCAGAAATCGTGCATGCAGCATATCCGGCTCTCAGCACTCCTACTGAGTCTCTCAAACATGGGCCATCAACAAAGATAATTTGGTCATTTTCTTCCAATTGGGTATCTTTAATATCAGGCCTCGGTTTGGTGCACATTTTTGTTACCTCAAGACAATCATGTTCTACATCTTCCACATTTTCAACCTCTGTATTTTCACTTGGAAGCAAAGTTGCCGGGTTCAACACTGTAAATCTTTTCAACGTTACATTTGGTGACCCCAATATAATTGTTTCATATTTTGTCAATCTTGCATTCGTCATGTGCAGAGTTTTAGTACGGGTCAACAGGATTTCAACTGAGTGAGGGACCATGACTGTTAGAGGACATCCCATCACTATGCCTTCACACTGTGTGAGGCTTTGTCCAACTGCTGCTACTGCACACAGACAACCCAGTAAGGCTGCTGCGACTGGGTCGAAAGTAGCTGAAAAACTATGCTACTGGTCGGTTTACACCTCCATGGACCTGTGTTAGGACAGACAAAAAACATGTATCACGTTCATAACAAAACAGAACAAAAGGCTTCGTGTAATCAGGCATACCTAAAGCTGGAGCCCTGCACATGCTCTCCCTCAACTCAGTAAATGCTTTCATTTCCTTCTCTCCCAACACTATGACATCCGGCCCCTCTTTGACCATCAGTCTCACCAATGGCTTGGAGATGACTGAGAAATTCGGGATCCACTGACGACAGTGACCCACCATTCCTAGAACATCCTAACATCTCTCTGTGTTGTTTGGGGATTCATCTGTAACCGGTCAGTTACTCTTTCCCTGGATAACTTCCTCGACCCTTTCTCAATTTGATGTCCCAAGTACTTCACTTCTTTCTGGAAATACTGCAATTTCTTTGGGGACACCTTGTGTCCATTCTTTCCCAGGTGATTCAGTAAAGCAATCGAATCATCCGTGCACTCATCCCTTGTCTTGGATGCGACCAACAAATCATCAATGTAATGTACTAGAGTCGATTCAAAAGGCAACTCCAATGACTTCAAATCCTTCTTCAGTATTTGATTGAATATAGAAGGTGATTCCGGAAACCCTTGAGGAATTCGACACCAATTGTAAACCTTGTCCAGGAATTTAAAACTTAGGAGAAATTGGCTGTCCTCATGAAGAGGCACAGAAAAGAACAATTGGGACAGATCAATGACTGTGAACCACTCTGCATCGCATGGAATCTGAAACATAATCACAGCTAGATTTGGCACTACTGTGCAGCATTTCACCACTATGCCATTGATCTTTCTCACATCTTGGACAATTTGAACCTTTTCACAAGGCTTTCTCAGTCCCATTATTGGTGAATTACATGGACTGCTCATCACTTCTTTCAAAACTCCCAGTTTCACAAAGTCTGCAATTAATTGCGCAAATTTTATAAGGACATCTTGCGCCATGTGATACTGCGGTATCTGGGGGAACAGAGCATTTGGCTTCACACTAGCTCTAACTGGTTCTAACCCTTTCATCAGTCCTTCTTCTTTCCCTTTCAAGTCCCACACCTTCTCTTGGACTTTTCCCTGCAAGTCTGCTGGGAGATCAGCCACTGTGAACATCGGGAAGAAGTAAATCAGTGGGTATTCCTCGTCTGTTATCCCAGTTTCAGGCTCTGACACCTGCTCCTCTCCTTCGTCATCACTGTTTGTCTGGACCTCAATCCCCTCATTGGAACAGGTGATTGAACAACTTGTCTTGCACAGTAAGTCTCTTCCCACTAGGGACACAGGACTTGAATCGCAAACCACAAATCGATGCAATTCCTGGAAAGTGCCAAGCTCAACCTGAACAGGATCTGTGATCGGGTTAGTCAGGAGTTGGTTTGCTACTCCCACTACCTTAACTGTACGTCCCAAAAGAGGCAGTTTCAGAACCTCTGCACTTCTGACTGTAAAACGTGTAGCTCCTGTGTCAACCATTACCTTTCCCTGAACATAGGGCCCTTTCTGGTCTACCTCTAAGGACGCTGCAAGCCTGCACTCTTCGCTATCTGAACTCTCGTCTGACCATTCATCGTTTATTCCATTCTCACCACGCAATGGGTATTGTTGTACTGTGTTATTTTGACTCATCCTTTGACCTGTGACCTGTTGAGGAAGCATCACCTGTTGCTGTTCCATTGGCGCTAAAGGCACTTGCATTTGCTGTCTAGGTACCATGGGAACCTGCTGTTGCATTTGTTGTCACTGCATCGGCTGTGTACGTAGCATCTGCACCTGCTGCATGGATTGAAAACCCTGCATTTGACTCGCATTATTCTGAAAATTCGTATTCGGACCTCTCAATCTCGGTCTTCTCACATTTTGGAATGAACCAACATCATTGCTTTGTTGAACAACACCCTCCTGCACCATCATCGGGCATTCCCGCTTCCAATGTCCAATGACCCTGCAAGCATGACAAGGTAACATCTTCTTCATTCTCTGCACATCGTTTGAACTACTACAGTGTTCAAATCTGGACTTTGATTCACAAAACCTCCGCGACCTCTGCCTCTCACTTGCGCCTGCAACATCCTGTTTCTTTGCAGCTGTTGTACCATCTGTTATATACATCTTCCCTGCATCCCTGACTGTGCTGCCTTAATTTGCATCACCATTGCCTTCTCTTTTAACCTTCTCTGCTTCAATTCAATCTTGTCACTACAGTACTTCGCATACTGCAACACCTCATCAATCGGCTTTGCTTGCCAGCAAATAAAATGACTCTTAATCATCTGACTAATCTCAGGTCTCAACCCTTCCACAAATCTAAACACAAGGTGATTCATGCCCTTCGCCTCAACAACCTCTGTACCACTGTAGTGCTGGAACGCCTTCAGCAGCCTCTCCTAATAGGCATGTATCGACTCCTTGGCTTCCTGAACCGTCCAATCAATCTTTTGCCAACCAATATTCTTCGACGAAACTCTCAATTTCAGAAACTCAATCACCTTATAGTAATACTTCATCACCTCAGGAGATGGTGCTCCTGTGATCCTGTCCCTTGCCGGTTCCTCGGTCGGCCAATCCACACCCCTCTTGCACTCAAGCCACAAGTCAGCTGGAACTATGATCTCAAAGAGAGTATTCAGGTCTTCCCAAAGGCATTTCGCAAGCTTCACAAACCTGTCCGTCTGCTGATTACACTCTATTGGCTTCTCCCTCAGCCTGGGAAAATCATTTTTAAATGACAGAATATTACCTCTAGTCCACGGCACATGGACAAGAACCCCTCCGGCAGTCTCTCTTATTGGTAACATCTTTACCGTACCGGTATCCGGTAAGGTTTTTGCTGGCTGCCCTATGCAGTCACTTTTCCTCTTGTCTCTTTTCTTCGCCTATCTGCCTTCCCACTTTTCTAAGGCTCCCTAAACCTGTGCACTCTGCAGTATTTCCTTGAGGTGTGCCTTTATCCCAGTAGACCTCATGTGCTCAAAATCCTTTGGCTCAAAACCTAACCTGTAACTCCTCTTCAGATGTTTGGTATTGTCTAAATCAATGCCATATTTTTCTGCCAAGTTTGCCAACCTCTGGTGCACCCTGCTCACTTCTCTAGTTATCTTTGGGCACAAGTATCTCAATTCTGCTTCCGTGTACGATTCTAACCTGTTCACTCCCATGCTCCCTTCAACAAGTTCATGTGCCTCCATGCCCAACCTCACAAAATTCAGGTGTTTTTTCTCCTTCCGTTCTCCCAGCAATTATAGGAGCAGTCTGTGGAGTATTAAGCTTGTCTAACCAGTCGGTCAACTGTTGTGCTGTCAAACCCTGTAATGAGATATTTCCAGCCTGTGCTAAAGGTGTCTGCGGTACATTCACACTCGAGATCTGCAGGAGCCCCAATCGGACTGAAGTCTATCAGGGATCTCGATCCTTCAAATGTCGGTTCCACTGGAGTCGTTCCTTGGGAGCTTCCTACGAACCCTCCTCTTGTCATCGCTTGAGTCATTACCCCTTGATCGCATACCCTAGGCTTCGCCTGCGCATACAATGGTACTGGTGGACCAACTGTAATGGGCAAAGATATGGCGGCTGGTGTCTGCCTGTTCCCCAAACCCTGTGGGGGACTAACTCCCATATTCTGGTTCATCACTGGTGCCATGTTTGACTGCGGTCCCGTGACCGAAGTATAATTCAGAATCATTTGCTGCTGTACCTGGGGCAGTAAAGGTGAAGTGGGCTCAGTCTGAATCAACTTGGGTCTTCCATATATTGGCTCTGTCGGCATCATCAGATTCGTGGTAGTCTCTAAGATTGGGACATCGGGGTAAAGTCTCTGAACCTGTGGTGGTTGTATCTGAGATTGCATACCGTGGGCAGTGGACACGCTAAAGCTACTGTGAACTGGAACTGGTGTTGAGACAGGACTAACCTGTATTGGATTCATTGTCACCTTCTTTTGTGACGAACCTGCAGGACATGTACAAGTACTCGGTCTATTGTCGTCTATTGTATATGGCGGCGGTTGATCGTTCAATAACTGATTAAGGAACTCATCATCTCTGAGTCATCTACCTCTGACCATGGCTTCCTAGCCTCCTTGTCTTTGAAAGGACTTTCGTCAGGCTTACAAGTGGCTTTCCCCCCTTTGTCTTCACCTTCTTGAGCTATTGCTGGAAACAACCTGACTCCAGCTATTTTTTCCCTTCTCCAAACTCTCTGTGCACTATCCCACCTAGCCTCCGCTAGTGTCTTTTCTGCTTTACTCATTCTTCTCTCAAATTTCTGTTGCTGTATGGCCATCAGCTCCCAAATTGCTAACGCGCCAAACTGTGCTGGTCTCGGAGGTGGCTTTGGCTCATTTAGCACCCTCCGCAAATTTTCCAAAACCCTAAAATTGAACGTTCCGTGCTCCGGAAACGCCAAACACACTTCTTTCTCTGTGGCTTTGCACAATTGCTTTAGCCAAAGACATGGCGTGACCCCCTTTTCCTCCATTACAGCATAAGCCAGTGTATCCTCTGGCGGTGTAACCTCCCCTACACTTGCGGTAATATATACATCTCCCCTCAAGGCGCTCTTTAAAGCCTTGAAAAATTTCATTTTTACGTCTTTTATTTTGTTCACGATCAAATCAGGAGGTGACTTTAATTCCCACAACTCTCTTCGCCTACCTTCTTAACCAATTGCCTCTCACGGACAGCTGCCAATCCGTGTGCGACCCTTCTCACTAACCAACCTATCCCAGCGCGGCTCCAATGACGTCACACTCACACACCCTGCGGCTGACAAGGTCTTGCGGCTTGTCCTCCCACTCTCTAATTCACACAAGACTAATGCAGTATAATGCGGGCACCAACCAAAAATAAACTCAAATTTGCCGGTTTACTACAGGAAAGGGTAACACAATCGCTTCAGAACTTTACAGAGATTTCGCTTAGCCTCAGCCGCTACCCTCTCCTTCTCAGATTCCGCACTCACAAGCAAAATTTGACCCGCAAATTTTACTCTCAACTTGTGTAGGAGGCTGGACTGGCTTGTAGTGAGTACCAAGGGGTACTTGCACCTTGCACCAGGCCCAGTTATCCCTTATTAGTGTATAGGGTGTCTAGCAGCTTAGGCTGATAGATAATGGTAGCTTAGCAGAGCAGCTTAGGCTGAACTAGGAGACGTGTGAAGCTACTACAGTACCACCTAGTGTCATATGCACAATATCATAAGAGAACACAATACACAGTTATACTAAAAATAAAGGTACTTTATTTTTATGACAATATGCCAAAGTATCTTAGAGTGTACCCTCAGTGAGAGGATAGGAAATATACACAAGATATATATACACAATAGCAAAAATATGCAGTATAGTCTTAGAAAACAGTGCAAACAATGTATAGTTACAATAGGATGCAATGGGGAAACATAGGGATAGGGGCAACACAAACCATATACTCCAAAAGTGGAATGCGAACCACGAATGGACCCCAAACCTATGTGACCTTGTAGAGGGTCGCTGGGACTATTAGAAAATAGTGAGAGTTAGCAAAATAACCCTCCCCAAGACCCTGAAAAGTGAGTGCAAAGTGCACTAAAGTTCCCCTAAGGACAAAGAAGTCGTGTTAGAGGAATAATGCAGGAAAGACACAAACCAGCAATGCAACAACTGTGGATTTCCAATCTAGGGTACCTGTGGAACAAGGGGACCAAGTCCAAAAGTCACAAGCAAGTCGGAGATGGGCAGATGCCCAGGAAATGCCAGCTGCGGGTGCAAAGAAGCTTCGACTGGACAGAAGAAGCTGAGGTTTCTGCAAGAACGAAAAGGGCTAGAGACTTTCCCTTTGGTGGACGGATCGCACTCGCCTTGGAAAGTCGTGCAGAAGTGTTTTCCTGCCGAAAGGACGCCAACAAGCCTTGCTAGTTGCAAATCGTGCGTTTGGCGTTTTTGGACGCTGTCGGGGCCCAGGAGGGACCAGGAGGTCGCAAATTGGACCTGGAGAGAGTGGGGACGTCGAGCAAGACAAAGAGCCCTCACTGAAGCAGGTAGCACCCAGAGAAGTGCCAGAAACAGGCACTACAAGGATGCGTGAAACGGTGCTCGCCGAAGTTGCACAAAGGAGTCCCACGTCGCCGGAGACCAACTTAGAAAGTCGTGCAATGCAGGTTAGAGTGCCGTGGACCCAGGCTTGGCTGTGCACAAAGGATTTCTGCCGGAAGTGCACAGGGGCCGGAGTAGCTGCAAAGTCGCGGTTCCCAGCAATGCAGCCCAGCAAGGTGAGGCAAGGACTTACCTCCACCAAACTTGGGCTGAAGAGTCACTGGACTGTGGGGGTCACTTGGACAGAGTCGCTGGATTCGAGGGACCTCGCTCGTCGTGCTGAGAGGAGACCCAAGGGACCGGTAATGCAGCTTTTTGGTGCCTGCGGTTGCAGGGGGAAGATTCCGTCGACCCACAGGAGATTTCTTCGGAGCTTCTGGTGCAGAGAGGAGGCAGGCTACCCCCACAGCATGCACAAGCAGGAAAACAGTCGAGAAGGCGGCAGGATCAGCGTTACAGAGTTGCAGTAGTCGTCTTTGCTACTATGTTGCAGGTTTGCATGCTTCCAGCGCGGTCAGCAGTCGATTCCTTATCAGAAGGTGAAGAGAGAGATGCAGAGGAACTCGGATGAGCTCTTGCATTCGTTATCTAAAGTTTCCCCAGAGACAGAGACCCTAAATAGCCAGAAAAGAGGGTTTGGCTACTTAGGAGAAAGGATAGGCTACTAACACCTGAAGGAGCCTATCAGCAGGAGTCTCTGACGTCACCTGGTGGCACTGGCCACTCAGAGCAGTCCAGTGTGCCAGCAGCACCTCTGTTTCCAAGATGGCAGAGGTCTGGAGCACACTGGAGGAGCTCTGGACACCTCCCAGGGGAGGTGCAGGTCAGGGGAGTGGTCACTCCCCTTTCCTTTGTCCAGTTTCGCGCCAGAGCAGGGGCTAAGGGGTCCCTGAACCGGTGTAGACTGGCTTATGCAGAATTGGGCACATCTGTGCCCAAGAAAGCATTTCCAGAGGCTGGGGGAGGCTACTCCTCCCCTGCCTTCACACCATTTTCCAAAGGGAGAGGGTGTCACACCCTCTCTCAGAGGAAGTTCTTTGTTCTGCCATCCTGGGCCAGGCCTGGCTGGACCCCAGGAGGGCAGATGCCTGTCTGAGGGGTTGGCAGCAGCAGCAGCTGCAGTGAAACCCCAGGAAGGGCAGTTTGGCAGTACCAGGGTCTGTGCTACAGACCACTGGGATCATGGGATTGTGCCAACTATGCCAGGATGGCATAGAGGGGGCAATTCCATGATCATAGACATGTTACATGGCCATATTCGGAGTTACCATTGTGAAGCTACATATAGGTAGTGACCTATATGTAGTGCACGCGTGTAATGGTGTCCCCGCACTCACAAAGTTCAGGGAATTGGCTCTGAACAATGTGGGGGCACCTTGGCTAGTGCCAGGGTGCCCTCACACTAAGTAACTTTGCACCCAACCTTTACCAGGTAAAGGTTAGACATATAGGTGACTTATAAGTTACTTAAGTGCAGTGTAAAATGGCTGTGAAATAACGTGGACGTTATTTCACTCAGGCTGCAGTGGCAGGCCTGTGTAAGAATTGTCAGAGCTCCCTATGGGTGGCAAAAGAAATGCTGCAGCCCATAGGGATCTCCTGGAACCCCAATACCCTGGGTACCTCAGTACCATATACTAGGGAATTATAAGGGTGTTCCAGTAAGCCAATGTAAATTGGTAAAAATGGTCACTACCCTGTCAGTGACAATTTGGAAAGAAATGAGAGAGCATAACCACTGAGGTTCTGATTAGCAGAGCCTCAGTGAGACAGTTAGTCACTACACAGGTAACACATTCAGGCACACTTATGAGCACTGGGGCCCTGGGTTACCAGGGTCCCAGTGACACATACAACTAAAACAACATATATACAGTGAAAAATGGGGGTAACATGCCAGGCAAGATGGTACTTTCCTACACAACCCCCCCCCAAACGAAGGACAATAAGACTAGCCATGACCTGATGAGTCTTCATTGTCTAAGTGGAAATATCTGGAGAGTCCATCTGCATTGGAGTGGCTACTCCCAGGTCTATGTTCCACTGTATAGTCCATTCCCTGTAGGGATATGGACCACCTCAACAATTTTGGATTTTCACCTTTCATTTGTTTTAGCCGAAGTAGAGGTTTGTGGTCTGTCTGAACAATGAAGTGAGTGCCAAACAGGTATGGCCTCAACTTCTTCAGAGCCCAGACCACAGCAAAGGCCTCCCTCTCAATGGCAGACCAACGCTTTTCTCTAGGGGTCAACCTCCTACTAATAAAAGCAACAGGTTGATCCTGGCCCTCAGAATTAAGTTGTGATAGGACTGCCCCTACTCCTAATTCAGATGCATCAGTTTGGACACAGAATTTTTTAGAGTAACAAGGGCTTTTCAGGACAGGTGCAGAGCACATGGCCTGCTTCAGCTCCTCAAAAGCTTTCTGACAGTTTGCTGTCCATAATACCTTTTTAGGCATTTTCTTGGATGTGAGGTCATTAAGAGGGGCTGCAATGGAGCCATAGTTCTTAATGAACCTCCTGTAATACCCAGTGAGGCCTAGGAAGGCTCTCACCTGAGTCTGAGTGGTAGGGGGAACCCAATCAATAATAGTTTGGATTTTCCCCTGAAGTGGTGCAATCTGTTCCCCACCAACAAGGTGTCCCAGATAAACCACCTTACCCTGCCCTATCTGGCACTTTGAAGCCTTGATAGTGAGGCCTGGCTTTTGCAGAGCCTCCAAAACTTTCCATAGGTGGACCAGGTGATCATGCCAGCTGGAGCTAAAGACAGCTATATCGTCCAAATATGCTGCACTGAAAGCTTCCAGACCTTGCAGGACTGTGTTCACCAACCTCTGAAAAGTGGCAGGTGCATTTTTCAAACCAAAAGGCATTACAGTAAACTGGTAATGTCCTCCAATGGTAGAAAATGCAGTCTTAGGTTTAGCATCTTCTGACAATTTGATCTGCCAATACCCTGCAGTCAAATCAAAAGTGCTTAGATACTTGGCAGATGCCAGTGTATCTATGAGCTCATCTGCCCTGGGTATAGGGTGAGCATCAGTTTTGGTTACCAAGTTGAGACCTCTATAGTCTACACAAAACCGCATTTCCTTCTTTCCATCTTTAGAATTGGGTTTTGGTACCAGTACCACAGGAGAAGCCCATGGACTGTCAGAGTGCTCAACCACTCCTAGTTCCAACATTTTCTGAACTTCTTGCTTTATGCAGTCCCTGACATGGTCAGGCTGCCTATAGATCTTACTTTTGACAGGTAAACTGTCTCCAGTATCTATAGTGTGCTCACACCAAGAAGTGGTGCCTGGCACAGTAGAGAAGAGTTCTGAAAATTGTCCTAGGAGATTTATGCAATGGTCTTTCTGCTCAGCAGTAAGACAATCTGCCAAAACTACACCTTCCACAAGAGCATCTTGTTCTGTGGAAGAGAAGAGATCAGGTAGAGGATCACTGTCTTCTTCCTGTCCCTCATCAGTTGCCATGAGCAGGGTGAGATCAGCCCTGTCATAGTAGGGTTTCAGGCGGTTGACATGGAGCACCCTAAGGGGACTCCTGGCAGTGCCTAAGTCAACTAAATAGGTGACTTCTCCCTTCTTTTCAACAATTGTGTGGGGACCACTCCATTTATCTTGGAGTGCTCTTGGGGCCACAGGCTCCAAGACCCACACTTTCTGCCCTGGTTGGTACTGAACCAAAACAGCCTTCTGATCATGCCATTGCTTCTGGAGCTCTTGGCTGGCCTGAAGGTTTTTACTGGCCTTTTTCATGTACTCAGCCATCCTTGATCTGAGGCCAAGTACATAATCCACAATATCCTGCTTAGGAGCTTTTAAAGGTTGTTCCCAACCCTCCTTTACAAGTGTGAGTGGACCCCTAACAGGGTGTCCAAAAAGAAGTTAAAAGGGGCTGAAGCCCACTCCTTTCTGGGGTACCTCCCTGTAGGCAAAAAGGAGGCATGGTAGAAGGATATCCCATCTCCTGCGGAGTTTTTCAGGGAGACCCATAATCATGCCTTTGAGAGTTTTATTAAATCTCTCCACCAGTCCATTTGTTTGTGGATGATAGGGTGTTGTGAACTTGTACGTTACACCACACTCCTTCCACATGGCCTTTAAGTATGCAGACATGAAATTGCTTCCTCTGTCTGATACTACTTCCTTTGGGAAGCCCACCCTGGAAAATATTCCCAGGAGGGCCTTTGCCACTGCAGGTGCTGTAGTGGTCCTTAAAGGAATAGCTTCAGGATATCTTGTGGCATGGTCCACTACCACTAAGATAAACCTATTGCCTGAAGCAGTCGGAGGGTCAAGGGGGCCAACTATGTCAACCCCTACCATTTCAAAGGGAACCCCAACCACAGGCAGTGGGATAAGGGGTGCCTTTGGGGTGCCACCTGTCTTGCCACTGGCTTGACAGGTTTCACAGGACTTACAAAATTATTTTGTGTCCTCAGACATCCTAGGCCAATGAAACAGGGGAACAAGCCTGTCCCAAGTTTTGATTTGTCCTAGACGCCCAGCTAAGGGAATGTCATGTGCCAGTGTTAGGAGGAACTTTCTGTACTCCTGAGGAATCACTAATCTCCTGGCAGCTCCAGGTTTAGGATCCCTATGCTCAGTGTACAAGAGGTTGTCCTCCCAGTAAACTCTGTGAGAGTCACTGACATCCCCATTAGCCTGTTTGACAGCTTGCTGTCTAAGACCCTCTAATGTGGGACAGGTTTGCTGTGCCACACTCAGCTCCTCTCTGGCAGGCCCCCCTTCACCCAAAAGCTCAGCAGTGTCTGCTTCCAGCTCCTCTGGTGTAGGTTCTGCACAGGGAGGGAATTCTTCTTCCTCAGAAGTAGAATCCACTGTAGAGGGAGGGATAGTAGGAAGTGGTTTGCTTCTACTAGCCCTAGCTTTAGGGAGCACTTGGTCCATTGTTCCAGGATCCAAGCTTCCCTGTCCTTTTTGCTTTTTGGCCTGAGCCCTTGTCAAAGCAAAAATATGCCCTGGGATGCCCAGCATTTCTGCATGGGCCTCCAACTCCACATCTGACCAAGCTGATGTCTCCAAATCATTCCCTAATAGACAGTCTACAGGTAAATCTGAAGCTACCACAACTTTCTTTGGACCAGTTACCCCCCCCCAGTTGAGATTTACAACAGCCAGGGGGTGGCTTTGTGTTATGTTGTGAGCATCGGTTACTTGGTACTGGTGTCCAAGTATGTGTTGTTCAGGGTGCACCAGTTTCTCAATCACCATTGTGACACTGGCACCTGTGTCCCTGTAGGCCTGGACCTCAACACCATTTATTAGGGTTAGTTGCTTGTACTTCTCCAAGTTATGGGGGCAAGCAACCAAAGTGGCTAAATCAATAGCCCCTTCTGAGACTAAAGTAGCCTCTGTGGTCTCCCTAATCAGACCAACCCCAACTAAATTACCAAAAGTGAGCCCAGCTACTCCCTTAGATTGGCTATTAGTAGGTTTGCTCCCACCACCACTGCTATTAGTAGGGACACTAGGTGTAGCAGTAGGGGTTGTAGTGGTAGGAGCTGTGGTGCCTTTCTTTGGACAACTGGGATCTGTTGTCCAATGGCCTTTTATTTTACATAAATAGCACCATGGTTTCTTTTCCTTGTTCTGATTAAAGGAGGATTTGGACCCACCACCCCCACCAGAGTGTTTTTGTGGGCCTGATGAAGACTCATTTTTAGATTTGTCCCCACCCTTGTCAGAAGACTTACCATCCTTCTTTTTGTTGCCATCTTTGTCACCCCCTGTATGAACTTTTCTGTTCACTCTTGTTCTGACCCATTTGTCTGCCTTCTTTCCCAATTCTTGGGGAGAGGTCAGATCAGAGTCCACCAAGTACTGGTGCAACAAATCAGACACACAATTATTAAGAATATGCTCTCTCAGGATCAAGTTATACAGGCTGTCATAATCAGTAACTTTACTGCCATGTAACCGCCCCTCCAAGGCCTTCACTGAATGGTCAACGAAATCAACCCAGTCTTGTGAAGACTCCTTTTTGGTCTCTCTGAACTTTATCCTGTACTGTTCAGTGGTTAAGCCATAACCATCCAGGAGTGCATTCTTAAGAACTTGGAAATTATTAGCATCATTTTCTTTCACAGTAAGGAGCCTATCCCTACCTTTTCCACTAAATGATAGCCATAGGATAGCAGCCCACTGCCTTTGAGGGACATCCTGTACAACACAGGCCCTCTCAAGTGCAGCAAACCACTTGTTAATGTCATCCCCCTCCTTATAAGGGGGAACTATCTTGTGCAGATTCCTGGAATCATGCTCTTTTGCAGGATGACTATGGGGAATACTGCTGCTGCCACCATGGGTTTCTAAACCCAACTTCTGTCTTTCCTTCTCTAATTCAAAAGACTGTCTATCCAAATCCAGCTGTTGCTTTTTAAGCTTCAGTCTGGTTTGTTCCACCCTCAACTTATTGAGTTCCCTCTCTAACATTCTGTCATCAGGGTTGGTGGGAGGGACATTTCTAGAAACAGAGCTATGATGGGAATGAACAGAAGGAGACCTGTCCCTTACAGAAGCCACCCTAACAGCTTGGTTTACAGAAACATTACTACCAGTATGGTGAGAATAAATGCTTTTGCTATGATGTGAGACAACACTATTTATATGGTGTGGCTCATCATCATTACCATCTATGCTAGATTGTCTAGTAATGGGCAGGCTAGGAAGTTTCTTTCCTGAATCTTTTCCTGGGGGAGTCCCTGAATCAGATTGAGAACTATTAGGTACTTTTTCAACAGATGAGGCACCTATGGCCTTATCCTGTTCTCTAAGCATGTTAAGTAACAGTTCCAAGGAAGGATTCTTCCCTACACTCAAACCTCTCTCTATACAGAGACTCCTTGCTCTTTTCCAGCTAAGGTTGTCATATGCAAGTTTGGACAGATCAACACTTTGGCCTGTGCCAGACATTTTTTAGAGAGAGTTAAAGTGATAGAAAAAGAGAAAAAAGTTTTCAGAACTTTTTGGAAAGACAGAAAAAAAACTTTTTAAACTTTTAAGAACTTTTTGAAAGTTTAGAAGTACTTTTCAGCACTTAGAAAAGAGTGAAAAGAGGAAATGCAAAACTTTTTGGCTATGTGTATATACACTGACCTTGTTTTGTATATTTTTCTCTTATGAAAAGTACAATGACAAGAGTGGTAAGTAGTCTCAAGCACTTATCCCACCACTGCACAACCAATGTAGGAGGCTGGACTGGCTTGTAGTGAGTACCAAGGGGTACTTGCACCTTGCACCAGGCCCAGTTATCCCTTATTAGTGTATAGGGTGTCTAGCAGCTTAGGCTGATAGATAATGGTAGCTTAGCAGAGCAGCTTAGGCTGAACTAGGAGACGTGTGAAGCTACTACAGTACCACCTAGTGTCATATGCACAATATCATAAGAGAACACAATACACAGTTATACTAAAAATAAAGGTACTTTATTTTTATGACAATATGCCAAAGTATCTTAGAGTGTACCCTCAGTGAGAGGATAGGAAATATACACAAGATATATATACACAATAGCAAAAATATGCAGTATAGTCTTAGAAAACAGTGCAAACAATGTATAGTTACAATAGGATGCAATGGGGAAACATAGGAATAGGGGCAACACAAACCATATACTCCAAAAGTGGAATGCGAACCACGAATGGACCCCAAACCTATGTGACCTTGTAGAGGGTCGCTGGGACTATTAGAAAATAGTGAGAGTTAGCAAAATAACCCTCCCCAAGACCCTGAAAAGTGAGTGCAAAGTGCACTAAAGTTCCCCTAAGGACAAAGAAGTTGTGTTAGAGGAATAATGCAGGAAAGACACAAACCAGCAATGCAACAACTGTGGAGTTCCAATCTAGGGTACCTGTGGAACAAGGGGACCAAGTCCAAAAGTCACAAGCAAGTCGGAGATGGGCAGATGCCCAGGAAATGCCAGCTGCGGGTGCAAAGAAGCTTCGACTGGACAGAAGAAGCTGAGGTTTCTGCAGGAACGAAAAGGGCTAGAGACTTCCCCTTTGGTGGACGGATCCCTCTCGCCTTGGAAAGTCGTGCAGAAGTATTTTCCCGCCGAAAAGACGCCAACAAGCCTTGCTAGTCGCAAATCGTGCGTTTGGCGTTTTTGGACACTGCCGGGGCCCAGGAGGGATCAGGAGGTCGCAAATTGGACCTGAAGAGAGTGGGGACATCGAGCAAGACAAAGAGCCCTCACTGAAGCAGGTAGCACCCGGAGAAGTGCCAGAAACAGGCACTACGAGGATGCGTGAAACGGTGCTCGCCGAAGTTGCACAAAGGAGTCCCACGTCGCCGGAGACCAACTTAGAAAGTCGTGCAATGCAGGTTAGAGTGCCGTGGACCCAGGCTTGGCTGTGCACAAAGGATTTCCGCCGGAAGTGCACAGGGGCCGGAGTAGCTGCAAAGTCGCGGTTCCCAGCAATGCAGCCCAGCGAGGTGAGGCAAGGACTTACCTCCACCAAACTTGGGCTGAAGAGTCACTGGACTGTGGGGGTCACTTGGACAGAGTCGCTGGATTCGAGGGACCTCGCTCGTCGTGCTGAGAGGAGACCCAAGGGACCGGTAATGCAGCTTTTTGGTGCCTGCGGTTGCAGGGGGAAGATTCCGTCGACCCACGGGAGATTTCTTCGGAGCTTCTGGTGCAGAGAGGAGGCAGGCTACCCCCACAGCATGCACAAGCAGGAAAACAGTCGAGAAGGCGGCAGGATCAGCGTTACAGAGTTGCAGTAGTCGTCTTTGCTACTATGTTGCAGGTTTGCAGGCTTCCAGCGCGGTCAGCAGTCGTTTCCTTATCAGAAGGTGAAGAGAGAGATGCAGAGGAACTCGGATGAGCTCTTGCATTCGTTATCTAAAGTTTCCCCAGAGACAGAGACCCTAAATAGCCAGAAAAGAGGGTTTGGCTGCTTAGGAGAGAGGATAGGCTACTAACACCTGAAGGAGCCTATCAGCAGGAGTCTCTGACGTCACCTGGTGGCACTGGCCACTCAGAGCAGTCCAGTGTGCCAGCAGCACCTCTGTTTCCAAGATGGCAGAGGTCTGGAGCACACTGAAGGAGCTCTGGACACCTCCCAGGGGAGGTGCAGGTCAGGGGAGTGGTCACTCCCCTTTCCTTTGTCCAGTTTCGCGCCAGAGCAGGGGCTAAGGGGTCCCTGAACCGGTGTAGACTGGCTTATGCAGAATTGGGCACATCTGTGCCCAAGAAAGCATTTCCAGAGGCTGGGGAGGCTACTCCTCCCCTGCCTTCACACCATTTTCCAAAGGGAGAGGGTGTCACACCCTCTCTCAGAGGAAGTTCTTTGTTCTGCCATCCTGGGCCAGGCCTGGCTGGACCCCAGGAGGGCAGATGCCTGTCTGAGGGGTTGGCAGCAGCAGCAGCTGCAGTGAAACCCCAGGAAGGGCAGTTTGGCAGTACCAGGGTCTGTGCTACAGACCACTGGGATCATGGGATTGTGCCAACTATGCCAGGATGGCATAGAGGGGGCAATTCCATGATCATAGACATGTTACATGGCCATATTCGGAGTTACCATTGTGAAGCTACATATAGGTAGTGACCTATATGTAGTGCACGCGTGTAATGGTGTCCCCGCACTCACAAAGTTCAGGGAATTGGCTCTGAACAATGTGGGGGCACCTTGGCTAGTGCCAGGGTGCCCTCACACTAAGTAACTTTGCACCCAACCTTTACCAGGTAAAGGTTAGACATATAGGTGACTTATAAGTTACTTAAGTGCAGTGTAAAATGGCTGTGAAATAACGTGGACGTTATTTCACTCAGGCTGCAGTGGCAGGCCTGTGTAAGAATTGTCAGAGCTCCCTATGGGTGGCAAAAGAAATGCTGCAGCCCATAGGGATCTCCTGGAACCCCAATACCCTGGGTACCTCAGTACCATATACTAGGGAATTATAAGGGTGTTCCAGTAAGCCAATGTAAATTGGTAAAAATGGTCACTAGCCTGTCAGTGACAATTTGGAAAGAAATGAGAGAGCATAACCACTGAGGTTCTGATTAGCAGAGCCTCAGTGAGACAGTTAGTCACTACACAGGTAACACATTCAGGCACACTTATGAGCACTGGGGCCCTGGGTTACCAGGGTCCCAGTGACACATACAACTAAAACAACATATATACAGTGAAAAATGGGGGTAACATGCCAGGCAAGATGGTACTTTCCTACAACTTGTCAATGGGTCATTCTAGTGCACTTTAGAACTCACCAAATCTCCATCGAAGTTTTCATTCACTCACTTTTGACTCAAACTCGACTCGTCGATTTCACCATCAACCTATTAAACCGCGCAAATTACAACATAAACCAAGTGTCTCATGCACTTATCAATATACTCCAGAATCTTAGACCACGCAGTGTCCATACATCATCAACAACCACGTGGACAATTTTTGAGCACACAATGCCACACTCGCATGAAGTTTGCCGACTTCCCTATTCTCACACTGCGCAGTATGCACACTCCTACTAAAACATCACCTGGCCTAAAATCCTCACAGACTTCACAATTCACCTGCGATATGCATAAGCTGTGCAAGCGCAACATCTGCTTCATTCACACTATCACTAGAACGCCGAAAACATACTCAAACGTCCTTCAGCAAGCTCCGAGATTCCGGGAAAGTCATTTGGGACTTAGGGGCACAACATCTCTCGAATTCGCATTATTGAAAAAAAAAAAATTCCCTATCCCAAGTTTTCTGATACACCTTGCTTACTTTCAAACCACGCCCATCAATTTCTACCAAAAACCGACACCTTTTCTGGCAACATTCCGTCGAACCATAGTCCCTTGTACTGGGGCCCCCAAAGGGAAAAACCATCCGCACTACTACTAAAACTATTATCAAACCGTAATCTTTCGTACTGGGGCCCCAAAGGGCCAAACCATTACCTCTGCTACCAAAAACAGATAGCGCGTCAGAGCCTTGATAAGTAAACTTACAAGGAGACACGCCTAGGTCGATGAACCTTTGGACCATGTTCGGGGACTTCCCAGTACGAGGTATCTTTTTGGCATCACAAACCAATAGATCAATAAACCAATCAATATTCTCAATAACTAATAAGCAACCCAATCAATAACATTTAGTAACAATCAATGAGTTGAACACACCATGACCTTTCAATCATGAATAACCACACCAATTTAATTTAGTGTTAGAATATTTATTTCCCTATTGGTTACAATCTAATGTCATTTCTGTTAATCTCATTAGCAATCAATCTCATTTGTAACTCTTCTAATTAGCAATTTAGAAGATAATTAATCAAAGCATAGAGAATAGTCATTCAGTATTTAGACACGCCATTAATATGAAGCAACTTAGCAAAGTCTCAGTAATACATGGTTTCAACAAAGCAAGAACTCAGTCATTTGTCTATTTGCACAAAATATCTGTGAACGCCTTAACTAACCTCAAATTAGCATTAGCATGTTGGGCTTCATGCAAAACATTTTAGCAAACACGAATTTAGAAAAACATCTAAACTATGGCCTCTATCAAAAGAGCAGTTGGTACCTAGAAAGGAAAGACAAACAGACAATTACAATTTTGCATCAGATAGTTACCAATCCAACAGATCAGCAAACAGCTTCAGTCTTCGTCCTCAGGACATCAGTCAATTCACCATCAGCAGAGATAGGATGGGGCAAAGTCTCGATATAGCATAGCTAAGGAATAGGACTCTTCCCTCATATGGAGGAGAAGTAAGCATCAGATCAGAATGGATAGAGGATGGTTTAGAGTATCAGGACAAAGCAAAAGGAAACAATCAAGTCTCTGTCTCTCTGCGTCTCTCTCTCACCTTCTATGGTCATTCTGTTAAATCAAAACTACCCAATTTGCCCTTAACTCCTCATTGGATAATAATTGGTTTATCATTATCTCTGTCCAATAATTCTTCACACTACTTGCCAGATTTTTCCACAAACCACATTTCGCATGTCGATGATTGGTCCATGTTATTGACGTCTTCATCGGTTGGAATGTCAGGTAAGAAACGTTACACTTTGCGCTCCACTCAGTGCCTCCATTGTTTTCTCCTACTCCTGTTGTCCTTGCACCTGTTACGAATTACACTGTTGCATTCAGCAAGAATGTCTCCTTGAGCAAGCTGGTTCTCATGAGAAAGAATTTACTACGGTTACATACACACATCTAACTTCTGGAAAAGTACAGCTTTGTGTCCTTCAGGAAGAACAGCACATTACACGTTAGAAAAATACAGTTTGA
Organism: Pleurodeles waltl; assembly: GCF_031143425.1. Taxonomy (NCBI): domain Eukaryota; kingdom Metazoa; phylum Chordata; class Amphibia; order Caudata; family Salamandridae; genus Pleurodeles; species Pleurodeles waltl. The sequence continues at coordinate 1,422,317,209 of NC_090444.1, forward strand.
TATGAGACCAGGCAACTAGGCCCAGAACCTCGCTAAGCTAAGGCCTATCAATTAATAAGCAACTTCTTACTACATAACTCTAATTATGATATGCTAATACAAATTCAAAACATTATTGCATAAAATTCTGAATTAACAAGCTTTTCATTTGTTTTCGTATACATTGGTAGCCACTCCCCGTGGGCACTCCCCGTGGGCATTATTTCTATGTTAATACATTTTCTACGCAGCTTCATTACACAATATATTGGAATCATTTTTATTTTAACATTGCTTTTGAAAAACACACTCCAACAATATCAGCATGGTTTTGTATTAGTAGAACAATAGTGAAAAGATTTAGATAATAAAACGTCCCATCACCCAGCAATAAAGCTTTAGAGAAGGTGAGACTAGCCGTGATACCACAAACAATGTGTAAATACATCAACTACGACAGAAAGCTACGCCTCTTAATTTAGCACACTCTGATGTTTACATAGAGACGATTTTTGAGGCTCTCAGGGTACAGTGCTAATACAATCCTGTACACGGATTGATGGGTGATTGTGTTATTTTAGCATGCATGGGGAATATAGCCCTGGACCTTGAAAATCTCTCAGTAAGTAGTGGCTTGTCGACCTTGAACTTGTAGATACTTGTCATTTGGTATGGGTTTAAGGCCTTCATATGTGCATAAAGGCAGCAATGTTATATATTTTGTGACCAGAAATTCAGAATGGGTCCAGCCGGTTCCCCTCTTATTAATTGTTGTGCTGTTGTCCAGTCGGCCATGACTCTGAGCTCAAATGATCAAGTTGTTGGAATAATGTGCTGGATCTATTCGTGAGAAATCCAATGAGAGCCTCCTGTGCGGTTGCAGGGTGTGGAATGCCCTGTAGTGTTGAGGCTATGGGGATGGGTCCGTGGTTGTAAAGAGGCTATGCCGGCCTTTTGTGAAGGCAGGAAGGGACACTGGTGTCCCTTACTTTGCTTGTTTATAATGTAAATTTCAAGGAAGGGGGTAGCTGTCAAAAGTGCAGCAGGTGCAGCGGTGCTGGGGGCCCAGGGGTCGGAGGAGCCCGCTGCACCACAATTAGAGAGGTCTGTTTTATTTACTCCGAGACCAGAAAGGGTCGATTTTCATGCTTCTGTTAGGGGCGGAGGCACTCTTGCTGCGCCAGTTCTTGAAGTTGTGCAGGTCTATGTTGTTCACTTGGATCATTATCAGCAGCTATGGCGTCTCATGTTTGTATTTTATCTTTAGTAGTGGGGAGCTTCCGCCCTCCAGTGATTTTGGCAGCATGCGGGTACGGACTACGCTTGTCTGTTGATGGTCTGTTGTGTTTATGGTGTGAAATAGCAGATCTCTTATCATTTGTCCTTCAGGTGTTGAACTGGCGCTCGGCAGTAAATGTTTCAAATTCGTTTAATAATATGTTCCTTCTGAATTCCTTTCTTCAATTGTTGGATGTTGCTGAAAAATTAGGTGACTCAGCACTCTTTGTAGCCTTCTTCAGCGGAAGGATGTTAGAGCAGCCATAAGGCAATATTAGCACTATAAAAAGTTATAATAGAAAGTATACACTTAGGACTTGATTAGGAGTATAGGTGATACTTACCGCGCCTTATAGAAAATGATACCATGGGGTACACTGTGTATCGAGTGTGAGAACACTTATTATGAGTTTCTGAGGAATAACGTGGATTTTGGTGTTTAACGCACCAACCAAACTCCACACGATTCGGTAAATACTGTATGATTTTCCCCTGCTAAATTTCGGCAGGTTTGACCTGCTGAAATTTAACGAAGGTTGAGGTATTTAATGCAGTCGATGATTATCAGATGCAGTAAATACGACTCAACTAGTCATTCCCAGCCCTGCGCAAACAAGGGTTTACGCAGAGGTCAGATATTAACGGCTCACTCGTAATCAGGCCCTTGTTGTTTTGCATTCTCCCGCCAGCCCAGTGCCACCTAGGTCTCTTTCTTTTTCTCTGACTCTGATTTTGAGTGAGGTCTTTTTTAATATGGGGGTTGGATTTGATCAAGATGGTTTTATGTGGGTGACTCGTAGGGCAAATTTCCTGCCCCAGGCCCTATTGCTGACTCTGATGATGTAGTCAGTTGCTATCACTCTCAGTGTTCCAACCCTCATATGACACTTTTTTCACTGTTTAACTTTCCATTTCCTAACCCAGTCTGCATTTTCCCATCCCTCTTATCGTGTTCACACGCTTTCTTGCTGTTTGTGCTTTGCCTTTCTTTTACCTTTGTTTATGGTTTCCTGCCGCCCTCTCTTTGCTGTTTCCAGCATTTTCTTTTTTACGGCTATGCTAGCTCTCTACTTGCTTTACTCTCTTTGCTCCATTACCCGTCCACAGCATCAATTGCTGTCCCTTGCTTGGAAGTGGAATAGGGAAAGTATAAGTAGTTTCCATCTTCACTTGCTCTTTCTCACTTGTTTGTCTCTTCTTAAAATCCAAATTCTGACTTTTCTCGTTCATCTTGTCCCTTTTTACGTAACTTACATGGAATCATGGAAGCTTTCATTCCTTTCTTGGGGGAAGGAGATTGGGCAGGAGCGGAAAAAGGACCATGGAACTATGGTAAATGGCCGCAGGCAAGTTTTACTAGGGACATAGCCAGGATGGGCAGCTTGGCAGGGCTGGGCAGTCCCATAATGACGTGTGCTCCCCCCCCCCCCTTCCAATGATACAATTAGCAGCAGGGAGGTCTTGCTGGTCAAAGTTTAGAGATTGTTTTCAAAACACACCGTTGCTCACGTTCACACGTCCTGTAACCACCGAATATGTTCTGCACGGAAGCTGAAATTAAAAACCTGCATTGCATTGTGAAACTAACTTCAAAACATTTCTTTAATTTTTCAAATGATCAGTGAAACTGCTCCTGCATGAACACAGGGACACAGACATTGATACTGACATTGCAACACTAACATTAACATTAGATCACTGCCACACCTCCGAGGTTTACTGCCAGAGTGGCACTGCTTGATTGGGCTGACAGACACTGGGATGAGAAAACACTCATACAGACACTGAAACAAATATAGTGACATTGATACTGGGATACTGACACTGGAACATAGACAGTAACATGGAAGAAATAACGTGGACATTTTCACTGGGACATTGGCACGGGGGGGGGAGGTACTGACAATGGGACATGAGAAGATGGGAAAATTGGTGCACTGACATTGATATGGGAATAGTAAGAGGGGAGAACAAACAATGAGACACAACACGTATGCTCTAACACTGACATGGGGCACTGCTCTGAGAACACAGACAAGTCTACAAGGGCACCAGCACTGGGTACTAACACTATGGCGCACGCACACACTGTCACACCAATACTTGCAGAAGGTGGTACACTGACACAGGGATACCAACACTGGGACACTGGCACAAGAGCAAAAGAATGAATACATTGACTCAGGAACACAACCGTAGGTACTTACACAGAGCACACGCGTGCACGTTAGAAACCCCATCATTGCCACTGTCATATAGCCACAGTGACTGTGAGACATTGACAATGGTACAGTTAAGCTTACATATGTGCACTGGCATTGGCACGGAGACACTAGGACAATCACACACCCAATGAGATGAGGATAGTGGCACTGAGATGCTGACAGAAATTAGCGAACAGAATTACGTAGACATGGAGACACCAAAACGAATATAGGAGCATTTACATTAGTACATTGATATACGAACATTGACAGACAAACACTGTGATTGACACTGACTTTGGAAGACTGACATTAGTACGTGGGGATAGTGGAGCACAGGACCATTCTTATGGATACCGAAACTTATACAAAGTCCAGACATTGGAACAAAAGGACATGCAGACACTGATGCATGGATACTAAAATTAGGCCAGTGAAATAGCCAGGAGGCCATGGACACTCAGACCATCAGCATATGAACAAGTGTATGTGTAATAAACAACAATGTTCTCTAACAGCCTCGTTGTCAAGAGGGCATTCCTTGGGCAAATGCTGTGTATCGTCAATACTTCATAATCTTTGTTCTTGAGAAAATAAGGGAGCCTATGAGCTTCCACATGCAGTGACTCCTCAGCCCTGCCCACAATAACCGGAACCCCTACCTCAGACAACGTGAGTTCCCAGAATACACATTTACGGTTTCTAACACAGGAAGAAGACCACATGCTTTCTGCTGTCACAGTGTGTTTGAAAAGGAACTGTTCTTCCCTTGATGGTTCAGCTTTCTTCATGTTTTAAATTGCACTGCTGACCACATGCCCAGTCAATTTGGAAGCACTCTGCAGACAGCCAGAGGGACAGAAAGAGACCAGTGCAAAGTGAAGGCTGAATATAAAGTGTATCACCATCACTCACTGCCCTTAATTTTAGGTCCAATCAGTGCTTAATCTGTAAAGCTATAAGTGCAGGGCCCAAGGTATTTCTCAGCATGATATAACTGGCATTACTGAATGCGAGTGCTGCTGAATACTGAGACTGACTAGTTTGATTCCATCTCATGCTTCTTTCTTCAGCCACAAGCCACTTCTCATCTCTTTTTCTTACTCTTGCAAGTTCTTCTTCAATCTTGCTATTCCCCTTTCTCACTGTTTGACTATATTTCTCTTAGCCCTTCTATTCCCCTTTTATACCTTTCTCTCCTTTGGTCTGGGTTAAAGTTTGATGATGGAAAAAAAAGTCTGGGCCCCAAATCTTAGTGCTAGTGTCCACATCTGCCCAAATTCAACACTAGGCCTAAGAGCCTGGAATGATAGCTAGCTGGATGTTAGACTAATTCTTGCTTCTTTGACTAGTGGAAGTGAGCCCATTGCCAAGCTCATGTACAAAGCTGTGCACATGATCCCCTAAAACATATGCCTACCCTTTCTACTTGTCCTGATGACTGGTAATCAAGGTCTTTCTATTAGTGCAATGCTGAATGACAGTGGAGTCATGTGTGTATGCTCTATGTCTGTGTATTCCTGACTGTGTGACAATGTGCTTAGAGCTGCCTTCAAATCCATTGAATTATCATTTTGTGTTTGAACATGGGAAATGCAATATAGGTTACAAAGATAATAGTGAATCAAAAACGTTTCAACAATAGTTATTTAATTGAACAATATAATATATAAACCAACCAACAATAGTTCTGCTATAGTATCCAGGAGTAATAAAACCGGCAATAATTACCAGCAATTTATAGTTTTTATGTTATGTGTGAAGCGTAGAAATGGAAGGCGAAAGAAAGAAGAGAAAGAAAGAGAAGGAGAAAGAAAGTGGAAGGGGAGAATCCTATGTAGAGGGACTTGCTTGAAGAATATATAAAAAAAATAAGTAAAGAAAAAATAACATCTGAGGCATTAAAATTTATGGAGGCTGGAATGAAAAGTTTGAATCTGAGAGTTGACTAGGTGGTCGAGATATATAGGTAGAGAGCAGCAACCACAGCAAGTCTTTCTTAATGAGTTGCAAAGTAGGTGTTGTGCTTGCTGTATCAAATATGTGATGATGACATAAATGGGTCTACCATCTAGTAAAAGTAACCATTGTGGCATCTTTCCAGCTGGATGCGACGATTTGTAGAGCAATTGAAATTAATAAATACACACATTTTCCAACTATACAGTTTCTGACCACATCGGTGCAGAGCCACCAAGATAAACATGCATTACATTATAGGACAGAGTGATAGAACACATTTGTGAGATTTTAGTCCAAACGTATAACCAATAAGTATTAACAGATGGACAATAAAAAAACATATATGCATAAGATTTCCATTGGCAAATCCACAAGTCCAGCATTTGTTGTCTGTGGTGAGATTGAATGTATGAAGAGGAACAGGCGTTAGCAATGACCTTTTATAAAAATAATACAATGTTTGTGTAGTGTTAGCTGAACAAGAGGAGTCAATCAATCAATCAATACTTCTATAGCGTGGCTTATCACCAGTGGGTCTCAATGCACTGTTGCGGGCATGCTGTCCAGTCGAGGAGCCAGATCTTAAGGTCCTGCCTGAACTGCTTCAGTGATGTGGTCTGTCTAAGTTTGAGTGGTAGTGTCTTCCATGTCCAGGCTGCGAGGTAGAAGAAGGATCTTCCTGCTGCTGTGCTTTTTCAGATTCTGAGAATGGGTGCGAGAGCAAGCTGGGAAGATTGGAGTTGTCTGTTAGGTGTGTAGAAGGAGAGGTGGTGGTTGGGATAGGCAGGTCCTATGTTGTGTAGTGCCTTGTAGGTGTGTGTCAGAAGCTTGTAGGTGATGAGTTTATTGACCGGGAGCCAGTGTAGGTCTTTGATGTGGAAGGAGATGTGGCTGTGTTGGGAGATGTCCAGGATGAGCTTCGCTGCTGCATTCCGGTTCTTTGTAGTCTTGATTGCAGTTTCTTTGTGATGCAGGCCAAGAGTGTGCTGCTATAGTCCAGTTTGCTACTGACTAGTGTGTGGATGACTGTCCTCCTCGTCTCAGTGGGGATCCACTTGAAGATCTTTCAAAGAAGTTGAAGGATGTGGAAGCATGATGACGAGATGGCATTGATTTGGCGGGTCACAGACAGAGAGGAGTCCAGGATGATGCCCAGATTGCATGTGTGGTTGGTGGGAACGGGGGCATTTCCCAGGGCGGTAGACCACCAGGAGGCATTCCAGGCAGAGGGGGTGGAGCCTATTACGAGGATCTCCGTCCTGTCTGAGTTGAGATTGAGGCAGCTGGCTTCCATCCAGGCGGCAACTGCTTGCATTTCACTGTGGACATTTCTCTTGGCCTTTGCTGGGTCGTCGGGCAGGGAGAGGATCAGTTGGGTATCGTCAGCGTAGTAGACGATGTGTAGGCCAGGTTGCCTGATGATTTTGGCGAGCAGGGCCATGTAAATGTTGAAGAGTGTTGGGCTGAGTGTGGATCCTTGGGGTACTCCGCAGCATGTTTCTTGTGATGGATTTTGTCCAAATGGCATTTTAAGTTTGGAAGTAAATGGTGTGGTTGAGATCCAGTTCCCACTGCAATTCCACTTTAGATTTGGAACAGTTGGCAGAAGGACAATCAAGATGTTTGTAAATATAAAAAGGTTTGACAGTAACATAAGGTATGCTGTTAAAGGGTAGAATATTAGAGGGGAGGGGTGATGTACTGTCAAATAGTTGATTTTAAACATTCATATTTGAGCATAAGAAAGAAGACAAAATCACATCTATGCTGAAGCTCAATAGGGGAGAGAAACACAGAACCCCTAAATATCTGTTTGGCTTGAATGATGCCCTTCACCACCCAATTCTTCCAAAATAGCATGCAATGGGATATTTTATTGTGTTTATTGTACCAAAAGGGGAATCTAGAGACACTTGTAAAGGTGCCAACGGCCAGAGAAGGATTGATTTTTCCAGGTGGATCGAATTCTGAAAAATTGGAGACAATAAATTTTATGGAGCTTTTGAAATATGAACCGCATTATTAAAAGTCAAGGGAGAAATGAGCAAGCTTTTTAATTTACCCTATACAGGACCATAGTATGAGTCATTCTATGAGACCAACATCCAAATTTGTTTCAGAAGAAAAGCAGAGTGGCATTTATTGAAGTCTGGACAATTAGTCCTCCCAAGTCTTTAGGGTTATGTAATTCTCGTAAGGAAATATCCGCTTTCCTTTTTTCCATAAGAATTTCTGAACAAGACTGTTAAAAGTTTTAAAAAATGTCTGCGGGAGTTTCGTAAGAAATATTGATAACTACAAATTAATTACTGTCAGCTTCATCATTTTAAGCATGTATAATCAGCCCTACCATGATAGATAGAAGGGAGACCATTTCTCTGACCTGGTGAGAATTTTAAGGTTGACTTCAGCCATGTTAACGCAAATTGTTTCTTAGATAGAATTAGAGCACTTAATACCTAAACATTTAATACTTTTTAAATTCCACTTAAATCCTGAGTCTGTGAAAATTTCCTTTAAATAGTTTCTGATCGAGGGCAAAACATTTGACTTTTCAATATTTAGTTTGTAGCCAGATATATTTGAGTATGTGTGAAGCAAATTTAATTTAAGAAATCAAGAATAGAGGTATCACGGTTTGAGACACTAAGTAGAACATCATCTACATACGCAATGAATTTGACTTCTGTGTCTTTATTTGTAAAACCATGCAAGTAAGAGTACTGACAGAGGGACTCCAAAAACAGTTTTGAAGGATAGAATAAGCATCAAAGGTGACAGAGGACATCTTTGCCTTGTGCCTTTGTTCAAGGTGAGATAAGAAGACTGAAGACCATTAACATAGAAGTCTTTTATCAAGAGTATAGCAGGTTGATATATTTTAAAAACCCAGCACCAAAGCTGTGCGATTTTAAAGCTCGCATCATAAAATTCTAGTTGACGCAATCAAAGGTTTTTTGTGCATCTCACGTTATAGTTGCAATGGCATCTTTGTTTTTTGGTGCAAGATGTATAATATCCAAAAATATTCTAGAGCTATCTGTCATGTATCAACCTTTCAATAAACCTGATTGTACGAACCCAGTCAAGTCCAGAATAAATAATTTACCAGCAAGGCCAAACTTTTTGCAAATATTTTGCAATCTGATTTGCAACGAGATATGAGCCTATAATTACCACAAATCGATAAATCCTTGGTTTTTCTTAGGAATTTGGCATTGCACAGCCTCCAAAAAGGAACCACCAGCTTCATTGTTAGAAAGAAAATAACGGAATAAAGATAATAATTATGGCACTAAAATGTGAGAACATTGAGTGTGAAACTCAACTGTGAAGCCCTCTAGAGCAGAAGCCTTATCTCTAGGTAGTTTAGCAAGTGCTGCTTTAACTCATTGATAGAGATATTTTTATGTAAGGAAGAAAGGTCTACAGATCAGGCCTGATACTTTGGAAGATAATTAAAAAAGTATCTAAAGCTTCATCCGATGGCAAGTGCTCTGGGGTATATAATGTCTGATAATAATCCATAAAACTGTTTCAAATTTCTGAGTCTTTAAAATCTTTACTATCGTCTTTGTCAGTTATGGAGTCAAGTTTTGATTTTTGTTTCTTCACTTTCAAGTAATTAGGTAACATTTACCTGCTTTTCCTGTTTACCTGCTTTATTACGGCCACCATAACATTTTGCATTAACTTTTAATAATATGCCGGATACACGTTCAACCGATTTCTTATTGAAATACAATTTAGCTGCAATGAGGCATATCTGTAATGTGTAATATTCATGTTTGGGTTATTTAATGGAAGCTATTAGGCAGGAGGTTTCCTTAAGGGCTTTCCTCTTCTTAGTTGCAACATATTAACAGAGTTAAAGAAAACATCCGGATGAATATTGGTAGCAAACATTCACTTAAAAATTGTTCAAACTGTTTCACAAAAATGTTATCCTCTAGTAGACTATTATTCAAAAGCCATCTGTTGGAAGGGGAATCATCCAGTGCTAGATGAAGATTGACTATAACAGGCACATAATCAGAAATCAAGATAGGACCTATTTCAGCATTGACTAATGAAGTAAATTACGATTAAAAAAAATGTAATCAGTTCTAGATTTAGAATGATGGACCGGATATTAAAAGGTTTAATCCAGGTAGTAAGGGTTAAATTTCCTACAGCATCAATTAATCTCACTGAGAAGCTAAATTTCCTGAATAATATTTGCATTTTATTGGGCACATATTTTACCATAGAGCTTCTATCTACAAAGGGATCCATAGGTTGGTGACAATCTCCTCCGACTATGAAATTTGCATTTCAGCATAACATTAATTTAGTAGAGATCCATTCCCAAATTTGTACTTCCACACCAATAGGACTATAGATATTGAGAATTGATATTCAAGTGCTATGGATGGTGAGGTGAATAACAAGCCTTCTTTGTCTTTTTCTTCCTTCTCAATAGCTAGAGGAAGAGACTTGTGGAACAATAAAACTACCCCATTTTTGTTAGGTGTAACAGAAGAACAAACAGCATGTCCCACCCAGTTATTTTCTAAAAAAGTAATATCTTTCTTGGTCTGTGTGGTGAGTTTCTTATAAAAGGGCAGTTTGACATTTTAACCTGGAGACTTGTGTAAGAATTCTCTGCATTTTTGATAGGATTTCACAAACCTTTAACATTCCAGGAGACAAAGTGAAGATTATTGATCTTCAACACATTAAATCAGAGGATACATAAAATAATAATGTACAATTCAATTTGGTAAATATATAATCTTCTAAGGAAAGCCAAAGAAGTGATATCACAGTATGACGAAAAATAAATATGCGAAGGGGAGAAAAGAAAAAAGGGAAAAAAGAATAGAAAGGAGAGGGAGAAGGAAACATAATGTGATAAAAGATTTAAAAAATAGTAAGAAGCCAACAAGGCTTTTAACCAAAATGTACAAACAAGTAAGAAAACACAATTTAAAAATGAGGTGGTGTAACGCAGAGAAGATAGACATCCAGCAAGGAGAACCCAAGTGAATTACATAGGAAGGTAAGTTTATTACTAATTCACAGAACAAAAGACAATATCATACAACCTACCAGGGAAAAAAAGGATAATTTCCCAACAAGGAAGGGGTAAAAGTCACTTGAGGTCAAGAGCAGGAAGACAGAGTGAACCTGAGGGAACACTTAGGGTAAGAATACGATTAATGACAAATGGAATCCTCTTGAAACTAAAAACAAGATAACAGAATGTCATGAGAAACCAGCATTGCTAACAGATACATACTATAAAATGTCACTAAAATTCAAGTTTTGACGAGTTCCATTTCTTCTCCCTTGTGTAGATGGATGAATCATTTAAATTATTCTGCAGAGTCAAAAGAAAACGTTTTATCCCTATAAGAAACCTTGAACAGACATGAATGGATAAGGCAATAGAAAGCAATCCTGGATCTTAAAACCAGACGGAGTTTGAGAAATGTTTTCTGTCTATTAGGCGCTACTCTAGCTACATCTTGCGTAAAGAAGATTTTATGACACAGCCATAACATTTGTTTTTGTTGTGTGGAGGCTTCCATTACTTTCATAAAGTCAGAATATTGAACTAAGAGGATTATAATACCTCGGGTCAAACTGAAGTGGTTTCAGCTGAGAATTTAGGGCCCACATGGTACGCTCTTTGGAGATTAAGGTCAACACAGTCTTCAAGACCCACTATTTTAAGACTATGGGGGTCATTATGACCCTGGCAGTATTTGACCGCCAGGGCCAAAACAACAGGAGCACCGCCAACAGGCTGGCGGTGCCTCCTGGCGTATTTTGATGACGGCGGTAGCGCCGCGGTCGGACCGTCGGGGCCGGCGGTATACTGCCATTTTAGCCCCGGCGGTGATAATCCACCAGGGCAGCGCTGCAAGCAGCGCTGCCTTGGGGATTATGACTCCCCTACCACCAGCCTGTTTCTGGCGGTTTGCACCGCCAGGAAGAGGCTGGAGGTAAGGGGACTCAGGGGGCCCCTGCACTGCCCATGCACTTGGCATGGGCAGTGCAGGGGCCCCCAGGCAGAGCCCCGTCGCGCATTAAATGCGCGACAGGTGCTACTGCACTCGCTGCACATCAGTATTGCCGCCGGCTCAATTACGAGCCGGCGGCAATGTTGATGTGACTTTTCCGCTGGGCCAGCGGAAATGTCAAAATAGGGAGCCAGCCATACCGCCAGTAATGGCGGTATTCTGGCGCCCGCAACCTCGGCGGTCTGCCATGCAGACCGCCGAGGTTGTAATGACCCCCTATGTACTTTGAGGAAGGATACCATATCAGAGCCTTCTGCACTTTCAGGAATACCAGAAACTCACCAATTATTGCGGTGATTGTGATTTTCCATATCTTCTGTTTGTTGCTTTGGAAAGAGAGGTTTCTTTGGACTTCGACTTGAGCTTGATAGACATATCTTGTACTTCACTTATGCAATGTTCCATCTCAGAAGCTCTGGATTCAATTTTTTGTAGATCCTCTGCAGAATAGCATTTGTTTCAACAACAAGAGGTTTTACATTTTTTATTCCATCCATTACACCTCAAGGGTTAAGGGTAGAGGACATTTAGTCAGCAAAGCTGGATCTTTTTTGCCTTTTGCTGAGATTTCCAGTACAGTTTTTGCTAGAGTGGCTCATAGTCAAGGGTTAGTGTTAGGCCTGGCATCCTTGGTGTGGCCCCCTCTGACTTTTTGCCTTCTGACCTGGTGTTTTGCTGACTTCATTTCTGCTAGCTTTAAAATTCTGGGCACTTTACCACTGCTAACCAGTGCTAAAGTGCATATGCTTGGTACTCAAAACATAATAACATTGGCTTATCCACAATTGGCATATTTCATTTACTTGTAAGTCCCTAGTAAAGGACACTATATATGGCAGGTGCCTGTAAATTAGACTAGAAACTAGAGGGCCTGCAGCACTAATTGTGCCACCCACTCAGTAGCCCCTTTAAACATGTCTCAGGCCTGCCACTGCAGAGCCAGTGGTTTTAGTTTTAGATTGCCATTTCGACCTGGCAAGTCAACCTACATGCCAGGCCCAAACCTTCCCTTTTATTGCATATAGGTCATCCATATTGTAGGCCTTAGGCAGTCCTTTGGGCAGGGAGCAGTGTGTTTAAAAGTTAGGACATGTACTTTTGAGTTTTACATGTCCTGGTAGTGAAAAACTGCAACATTTGTTTTTCACTACGGCAAGGTCTAGCTCTCCCGTACGCTAACATTTGTATTGCCTTAAAACATCTTTTAAGTATAATTTCCAATGGGGAAAATATAGAGACTTGGAGTTTGATGTCTCCGAACTCACAATTTAAAATCACAACTTATGGTGCAGTCAGATTTTAAGTTGTAAGTCTCAAAATGCCACTTTTTTAAAGTTGCCATTTTCTTACTCTAACCATTGTGGGCCTCTGCCTGCCTCTGAATACACACCTGGGGTGGGTGACGGCTGGACTTTGTGCATTCCCCTTAGACAGTCACACACAAAGGGAGCTGGGATGTGACATTTGCATTCTGGTGGCCCATCACCAGGCTGAGGGGTCTTCCTGAGATAGATAGGAGGGATGAGCTGACACACCTGAATAGGGTTGTGCCTGTCACCAAACAAAGGCTGCATAATGCCTTTAGAGTGTCTGGAGCCAGGGAAGGAAGGAAGGACAGGGACCTTGTGCACTTCAAATGCCTCTCTGAAGTCTACCCCTTTTCAGAGGCTCAACTGGGTATAAGTACTGGGCCCCAAACCCCACCAAATCAGAACACTGCTGCTGATTGCTGTGCTGTAGGAGGGACTGAACACTTTGGACCTCCACTTTGGACCTCCTCTCTGCATCCTTGAAACCAAGTTCCCAAAGGGTCTGCTGGCTTGCCTCCTGTTCTTGAAGTTTCAGGGCCATCAAAGACCTCCCTTAACTCTGCTTCAGCTATTGGGCCCTGCAACCTGTGAGTCCTGTTCTGCCTAGAGGTGCCATTCCGCTCCTGGGCCTTGAAAGGGGACTCTGCAGCTATTTTACTATAAAAACTAATGCATATATGCCATTGTGCCAGTGAGAACCGGTGCATCCTCCTTTGACACCGGTGCAGTGCCAATTTGATGATAATGTGGGACCAAACTGTGAGGTTTGACGATGATGCCGTGCCCATCTGAAGACACTATTGCAAGGTTTGACACCAACACAGTGATGCTTCGATGACGATGTGGAACTGGAGTGCGAGACTCAATGACGGCGGATCTTCCCAACTTTGTGGATCAGAACAGATGCATTGAGTCTTCAAAGCTGCTGCTTGCTTCATCCAAGGTACATTTTTAGTGAACTCTTCATGAGTCCTGTAAATGGCCAGCCCTCAATTGCAGTTTGCCTGAACCTTGGATTTATCACGGTCTAGCGTGCCCTCAAGTACCTTTTTATAGATCAAATCTGTTTATTATCTTGAAAGTATAAACTTACAAAATACAGCAGATCTCAGGGCAGTAGATGAAATGTATCACCGCAGCAAAAACTCCAAATCTACAGACGGAAGTCCCTCCAATAAATCCCTGAACCTTGCCCACAGGGACCTCACCGCCAGCCCCCCCCTTGCGATCCAGTGAGCAGGCTGGCAACACCCAATAGTCTTTCAGACTGCGAGTCCCGCAGATGAGAACCACACAAACATATCAGTGAAAACACACCAACAATGCTTCCCCTCCAGAGTCCATGTCATCCTCCTGTCTCTCCACTCCTCTACCCCTCCAATCTCAGCCCTCCCAAGTATCTCTCCACACAGCACTCTGACCAAAGTTCAAGTCAGCCTCAAAACTCTCAAATAAGCCAGACATGTCAACTCAGTAAATTCTGCGGATAGGATCTGAAGGAATGGCTTCCATAATACACTCAAATCACCCATCCGCTGCTGGGAGGCCAGGGTGAGTTTCTCCATGGCGAGGATAAACCACAGCTTCTGGAGCCATGAGACACGCGTCGGGACCCTATCTGTACCCCAGAGAGCTAGAATCAGCTGCAACGCCGCGTTAAGTGCCAGGGCCATCTGCCTCCCTTTTAGCGATCTCAAGGGAAAAGTAAGGGGATTGGGCAGCCCCAACAAGATATACAATGGGAATCTAGGGATCTTAGTATGGAACGCTGTATCAATATCATCTATAATGCTCTCCCAGTAACGATGGAGCTTGGGACAATGCCAGAGTAAATGCACAAGTGTGCCTGTGGCTCCACACCCCCACCAGCAGAGGTCAGACTTAACATGGTCCCATGCATGTATCCGTGCTGTAGTGTAAAACCAGTAGGAGGCCACTTTATATGATGTCTCTGTCCCTGGTGCATTATAGGCTGTGGGGTGTATTCTATAGAATATACTGTCTCACTCCTCATCTGAAAATTCCCTCTCAAGTACCTTTTTAGTGCTATTGACTTCTAAGCCGTGTTTTTTGATTTAATCTTTAAAAATTAATAAATCATCTACTTTTTTTATTTCTGTTGTTTTGGTCATGTTCTACTTTCATAAATATTGTCTATTTTTCTAAAAGGATGTGGAGTCTTCTTGTGGTGTTTTCACTGTATTACTGTAATTTAAGTGTTGCACACATAGTTTACACATTATTCTTAAGTTAAGCCTGGCTGCTGTGCATTGCCTCTTACGTTAAGCCTGACTGCAATGTGCCAAGCTACCATAGTGTGAGCAAGGGTTAGTTTAGGTTGTGTGACTTACACGGACTTGGAATGTGGTCCCTACTTGGGCAGGGTGCAAAGCTCTGCCAACCAGTGACCCCATTTCTAACATTGGTGATCAGGGGTGAGGATAGGAGTTGTGTTTGTGCAGTACCTTACAGTAATTTGGTATTCACTACTATGCACATCTAGACCAATTCAAATCAATTATCTCTAATATCTATTGGCATTCTTTCCTACTCTCTTTGATTTACATTTTTATTTTTGAAATTCTCCCTGGCTGGCATTTTTGCTTTCTATTCTAAATCATGTCTCTGATACATAACTGAACCTGCAACTGCAGGCCTCAACTTTGAGTTGTCCAAGTTGGAGACGTACAGAGTGCAACAACTCAAGGATTTTTGCAAGGGGTTTCAGGTTTCTGCCAAGAGCTTCACCAAGAAGGTGGAGCTGCAAAAGGCGCTGAGGGCCTGGTTGGAATCTAGGCAGGCAGCACATGAGACCACAGAAGAGAATGATCTGAAGATAGAGGAGGATGATTAATTCGACCAGTTTTCAGTGGAGAATCTGTGGCTACCTGTGGGCCAGGTAGAAGCCAGCCTGCAGGGAGAGATGATGCTCCCCAGGCCAGAAAACAGTGTGTCATCCAAGGGCCTGTCCCCAGATGAGCTGGCAGACAGGAGGGAAGATAAGAAATTAAAATTGGATCTGACTAAAGCTCATATTGGAGAAGGAGAAGGCTTTGGAGGAAAACATTGGCCAAGGATAAAAAGAAAATGATGTTGGCTCAGGAGTTGAGTCTAAAAGAGCTCGACATCAAGGCTAGTAAGGTGGAGTTCAGCAGTGATGGTGGCAGAAATTCTTCTGTGCCCTCTGACAGGAGGGTCCACATACCCAAGGTCTGGTGTTTCTTTTGTGGTTGGAGATGATGTAGAAAGATGGCCTGAGGCCTATGAAAATGAACTCCAAATTTTACACGGTCCCTGAGGCAGATTGGGGGCTAGTCTTTGGAGACATATTCCTAGTGAGGGGAGGGACACTGTATTGGCCCTAGAAGGGAGTGACAGGGTGAAGTATCCCCCCATGAAGGAGGCCCTAATCAGAAAGTTTGGTTTGACCCCAGAAAAATACAGGCAAAAATCTAGGGACAGACTTGGGTAGAGAATGTTGATTCCTTTTGCAGGCCACTGGATGGTTGGGTGAAGGGTAGTGATGTAAAGGATTATCAGGGGCTGTATAATTTGTTTGCAGCAGAGCATATGTTCAGTATTTGCTTTCAATAATATCTGTGCCAACACTTTATTGATAGTAAGCTCATTGACCTCAGAGAGCTTGCTAAGGAGGCAGATTGCTGAGTCAACACCAAGGTCCATAGGAAGGTAACTGGAGAGGATCACCACACGGGTGTGACAAAAAGAGCAAGGCATTCTCTAAATTACCACAAACTAGTTCTGTGGGTCAGGGTTTTCTTCCCCTTGCTGACAAGAAAAATAAATGATTCCCTGAGATTAAGTCTGCAGGGAAAGCTCCCATGAAGAGTTATGCTGTGACCATACAAAGGAGATGCCAAGTGTCCCAAGTGGGCATAGGTCCCCACCAGGGGGCAGTCATTGGGGTTTCATAGTGTAGCACTTGGGGAGGAGATTGCACCAGATAGTTTTGGAGGGAGTATAGAATCGACCTTAGTGTCCCTGGGTGATAGCGAGATGGTACAGAGAACCCACATGCCTGACAATACCATGAAGTACAGTTAGTGGGTGTCCATTAAAGGGTAGAGGGTAAAGGCTCTCAGAGACACAGGACCCAGCATGACAACCGCCAGGTGTCATCTGGTGTCTTCAGAGCAGGTAGTCCCTAATACGTTCCACCAAGTTGTTGCGGCTGACAAACCTGAGAGCCACTACTCAGCACTACCTGCACAAACTTTGATGAAAAACAACAGCAACTTTGAAGTAAGCGTACTGCAATTACTAGAATGCAATGGGGTGGACTTGCTGGGATGAGAGGCAATGTGCTCCCTCCCCCTTGTGTTTAAAAGGCTTCATTGAGTCAATGAGCTGATAAGCTCACCTGGGATGCACCTGGGTGCCTGTGGAGTGGTACTGTGACCTGTGAATACCTCAGCAGCATACCAGCAACTCCAGAAGACTTTTCTCTGGAAACACTTGTATAGAGTTAACAGCACTACCTTCACCAACTTTGGTGAAAAACTACAGCAACTTTGAAGTAAGTGTTCTGCATTAACCAGGCTGCAATGAGGTGGACTGCTGGGATGAGAGGCAGTGTGCTCCATCTCCCTTGTGTTTAAAAGGCTCCCTTGAGCCAATGAGTTGACAAGCTCACCTGGGATGCACCTGTGTGCCTGTTGAGTGGTACTGTGACCTGTGAATACTTGGGCAGCATACCAGCAACTCCAGAAGACTTTTCTCTGCTCTCTGCTACTTCTGCTCTCTATTGATGAAGGACTACACTCAGAAACACATGTCTAGAATAACAGCACTACCTGCACCAACTTTGGTGAAAAACTACAGAAACTTTGAAGCAACAGTACTGCATTTACCAGGAAGCAATGAGGAAGATTGTTCTGGGATGAGAGGCAGTGTGCTCCCTCCCCCTTGTGTTTACAGTCAGTGAGTGTTCATCAATGGGCGGAGGGTGGAGGCTCTAAGAGACCCAGGAGCCAGCATGACAATCGTCAGGTGTCATCTGGTGTCTTCAGAGCAGGTAGTCCCTAAAACATTCCACCAAGTTGTTGCTGCTGAAAAACGTGAGACACTACCCAGTGGCTCTGGTTCCATTTGAGTGGGGGGGGTCTCAAGTCTGCTGAAGATAGCTGTGTGTCCATCCATGCCTGATTATTGTCTGCTAGGCAACAACCTAGAGCACACCATCTGGAAGGAGGTGGAGCTTAGGTAATACCTGGAGATGATGGAGTTGCCTGAGTGGGTATGCCTGGTCACACATTCCATGGCAGTCCGACAGGGTGGTCAAGAGGACCTGGAGCCTGGAAGAATGGGCCAGGTACCTGCAAAAAAGAAAAAGGGGAAGGGGTGTGTAGCCGGTTATCTGATAACGCGGCTCCAGGCGCCGCAGAAACAGAAACGGGTTTTCGCTCCTGTGGCAGGGACGATGTCTCGCCTGGTTGCTGGGGCAACGCGGACGCCGGAAGCCAACCAGGGAACCCGGACATCCGGGTTCCCGAGAAGACTACAATAGAAGACGGACTCTGCGCGCATGGCAAGAGGTGAAAAATGCTAACACCGAGGAGCAGGAGGAAGGAGACGCGTAAAACAAGAGCGAGGACAGGAACAGCAGGGTTCCCCTACAGACAGACGACCAACCTTGGGAAAAGAACAACGCTGCAAAACGCGACATCCGCCACGTCCCAGGAGGGACGTGGCTAACAAAGGTACGGTCCTTCATAAAGGACAGTTTCTTAAAAAAGGTGGAGAGTGACAACAGGAGGGGAGAGAAAAGGGATAGTGCGGGGAGAGGGGAGGAAAGGCTCTGGAGAGGTCAGAAAGGAGAGGAGCAGGATCAAGGAGGAAAAGGGACTGAAACATAAGGCTCATCTACCTTAATAACACTGGAGAGCCTTTTGGGATAGAATGCTATTTTTGATAAAAGCACTAAGAGGTGATTATTCACACATTTGCTAATTGCACAACTCTACGCACGTCCCTGGGATCTCTCTCTCTCTCTCTCTCTCTCTCTCTCTCTCTCTCTCTCTCTCTCTCTCTCTCTCTCTCTCTCTCTCTATCTCTCTCTCTCTCTCTCTCTCCGTCTTCTCCTCTCTTAATACGACTGATACATCTATACAACCCCGACTTACCTTTGTTTCCATTCCTCTTTTCCGGTGTGTCTGGAAGCCTGTGAGGAACATCTTCGCCGGTCAAGAGAGAACCTGGGAAAGAGTGAGAAGAGATATTCACTGAGAAGGAGCACACCACCACTATAATTGGGAACAAAGCTTATAATTTGAAAACGTTCAATAAATTCACTGTTTCTCACCCAACCAAGCAACCGAGTCCTTATTGTCACCTGACCCACTGCTACAATGGTGTCAGAAGTGGGATTTTGAAAGGTGACAATAGGACAAACTTAAACAGGAGACAATGGGGGAAAAACCCACTCTGGAGGACATGATACAGCAGCTAGCTGAAGGACAAAGACACCTCCAGCTAGTATGGGAGGCCCATCAGAGGGAGGCGAAGGAGGACCGAGAGGCACTACAGAATGCGCTAAAGAGCCAAGCCACCATCATGGCCAATAATCAATTAGTGCATGAGACGGCCCTCCAAAAACTCACGGATACCATAGCAGCTAGTAAGGTCCACCCCAATGTACCTAGCTCAGTGCTTCAGAAGTACCAGGACGGTGAGGATCCCGATGCTTTCTTCACTAACTTTGAAAGAGTGGCCTCCTCGGCCCAATGGCCGGAAGATCGCTGGGGACAATATATCGCGCCCTTATTGACGGGTATCCTCCGAACGGCCTATCAGGCCGCTAACCCGGATGGTACCACACCCTACAAAGACATTAAAAGAAGCATATTAGAGAGAGTAGGCCATGATTCTGAATATTACCGTCTACGATTCCGGAAGATCAAATGGGGGCAGGCAGAGGATCCTCGGACATTTTATTTTAAAGTCAAAGACCTAGGGTTGAAATGGCTGGGACCTATAGGGACAGAGAGGGAGGATATTATAAGGCAGTAATATTAGAACAGTATTTGGAATCTCTTCCCTCTTCCACTCGGAGTTGCATAAGGCAGCACCCGAACTTTAATACCGATATGGCCATGGACTTAGCTTGTGCCTACCATCGGTCGGTAGACTTCAAGAACCTAAGCTCTAAGATATCGCAGAAACCGACTGTTATACCTTTTAGGAACTTTTCTCAAAAACCCCTAGAAGAAGCAGGACATTCCAGAATCGGAGAAACCCCACCTATGCAGCAACCAGAGTGTTATAGCTGTGGCGAGTGGGGCCATATAGCGCGATTATGCCCTCGGAAAGGGGAAAAACCTGAACCCATGGAGATAGGGGTTACCAGAGGAAGAGTCTTATGTACCGGTGGGGGTAATCCCAAATACAAACAAGTAATTAAAGAAAACAGAAAGGTACTCCTGGCGCTTATTGATTCGGGATGTAGTCAATCTGTGGTAAGAGCAGATATGCTGAACCCTTCAGAACAGAACACCAACCAATGGGTATCGATTTGTTGTATACACGGGGACAAAAACAACTACCCCCTGTCCCTCATCAACATAGAGTGGGAAGAGAACCAGGATTTACTACCAGTAGGGTTTATGGACCGCTTAGTAGAGGACTGTATACGGACTATATACGGTTCCCTGACCTATTAAACAGGGTAAAAATGCAAACTAGGTCCGAGGCTGGTGGGCTGAAGCACCATTTTATGATAGTCACATCGAAAACAAACCATGTCGTACAAGACTCACTAGACGGGAAAAGCGACAAATAAAACAACAATATCAGACCTCTGGAATGGAAAGGAACATAGAGAAAGTAGTGGCCAACCTTTCAGTACCTCCTCCGTCATTCAGAGTCAGTCAATGAGAAGACCCAACATTATGTCATGCTTGGAGAACAGCGAAATCTGAATCTACTAATGAGGTGGGTCCCTACTTCATTGTCCCAAAAATTCTCCTTTATAGGGTCATAAAATATAATAACATAGAAAAATGACAGCTAGTAGTGCCAGAACCCTATCGCTTACAGGTACTCTTTGTGGCACACAACCAACCAGGAGGGGGACACCATGGTAGGGAAAAGACCGAAGAATATCTTTTGAGGAGATTTTATTGGCCCGGAGTTTATGCCCAACTCAGACAATATTGTGCCCAGTGTCCACGGTGCCAACTGATAGATCCGGGACCCCAAAGAAAAGCGCCCCTTCAACCCCTTCCTATCATTGAGGCCCCCTTCTCCCGGATCGGTATGGACTTGGTAGGTCCTCTTTTACCCTCCACAAAGGGACACACATATATTTTTATTGTTAGTAGATTATGCTACAAGGTATCCGGAGGTTATACCCCTTTCTAGTATGATGTCTAAAACAGTAGCACAAGCTATGATCACTTTCTTTTCCAGGGTCGGGTTTCCCCAGGAAATCCTGACTGATCAAGGGACACCCTTCATGTCTTCACTGATGAATAATATCTGTAAGATCCTTGGGATCAAGCAAATAAAGACCTCGGTTTATCACCCCCAGACGGATGGGTTGGTTGAGCGGTATAACCGCACTATAAAAACACTACTATGGAAAACAGTCTCTGAATCTGGACGCGATTGGGATCAAAAGCTCCCTTTAGTCCTACATGCCATACGAACACATGAACAGGCTTCAACCGGACACAGACCCTTTGAGCTGGTCTTCGGGAGACAACCCCGTAGTCTGTTAGACATGGCAGCTGAATTATGGGAAGAAGAGGGGGAGGAGGAAAAACCTCTGTTAGAATACATACATAAACTGAAAACTCACCTACAGTCCGTATGGGAAGACGTACGTAAACATCTAGAAAAGTCCCAAAGTAACCAAAAGCGGTATTATGATCAAGGGACAAAACCCCGGTATTTCCAACCGAATGAAAAGGTTCTGATATTAAGACCTTGCTCCGATAATAAACTCTTAGCTAGGTGGCAGGGTCCGTATACCGTCTTAAAAGTCGTAACCCCGGTTACTTACCTGATAGAATTGTCCCAACACCCCAAAAGAACACAGATATACCATGTTAACCTGTAAAAAAAATTGGAAGAACCTACAACAGCACCAAACCAATCGGCTACAGGTTTCCTAGTAACCCCTGAAGAACCACTAGACATAGAGTTATATCCTACCAACACTGAAGAAACAGTAAAGACTCCCCATATCAATATCGATCTCACAGGGGGTCAGAAGACCCAACTAGAGAACTTGTTAAAAGATCATAAACAGTTCTTCTCGGGAATTCCCGGAAAAACCAATCTAATCCAACATCGTATAAGAACACCTGAGGGAAAAGTAATAAGATTACGGCCCTACCGTATTCCCGAAGCCCGCGACACTTAATTGAAGAAGAAGTACAAACCATGCTAAAGCTGAAGGTAATAGAACCATCAACGAGCCCTTGGTGCTCCCCAGTGGTCTTAGTTCCAAAGCCTGACGGTTCAATACGATTCTGTATTGACTTCCGCCGGTTGAATGAAATTTCACTATTTGATACATATCCCATACCCAGAGACTTACTGGAAAAATTGGGGAAAGCCCGTTATATGCCAACCCTAGATTTAACAAAGGGATACTGGCAAATACCCCTTGCCCCAGCTGATAAAGAAAAAAACGGCTTTCTCCACACAGTCAGGGCTCTACCACTTTACGGTGCTCCAGTTCGGTCTACACGGGGCCCCACCTACATTCCAAAGACTAATGTACAACCTTTTGAGACCATTCCAAAGTTTTTCTGCAGCATATTTAGATGATATTGTGGTATTCAGCAACACCTGGAATGAGCATCTTTCCCACCTCCATGAAATATTCCGTACACTGCATAAGGCCGGTCTCACAGCCAACCCAAAGAAATGCAAACTTGGATATAACCACACTGCATACCTGGGATATTTCAAAGGGAAAGGCCAGCTACGCCCCAGAAAAGCAAGGTGGATGCCATTCAACATGTTCCTCTACCCACTACCAAAAGGGAACTACGCTCCTTCCTGGGGTTAATTGGTTATTACCGTTGCTTTATACCTCAATATTCTAACTTAGCCGCCCCCCTCACTGATCTCCTCAAGAAAAACTTCCCGTCAAAAATATCATCCCTATCTGATAAACAATTATCTAGTTTCCACCACTTGAAAGCATGCCTCACTACAGAACCAGTCTTACGATGTCCCGACTTTTCCAAGGTTTTTCATCTCCATACTGATGCTTCGGATGTGGGGTTAGGGGCTGTACTCTCACAACCCGACGAGGAGGGACGGGACCACCCTATTGTTTACATTAGTAGGAAATTGCTTCCTAGAGAATGTAATTATGCAATTATTGAACAAGAGTGTTTGGCTATCAAATGGGCTGTGGACAATCTAAGATATTATTTACTGGGCCGCCCTTTTGTGCTGTTTACAGACCATGCTCCTTTGACTTGGTTAGCCTCTAATAAGGATTCCAACTCCTGAATACTTCGGTGGTTTATAGAACTTCAGCCCTTCTCTTTTCAGATCCATCATATTCTGGGTACTCTCCAAGGGCCGGCGGACTATCTGTCACGCTTTCCGGATCCTCCGGCACTGTATCAGTCCCGATCTTGGGATGGGGTGTGTAGCTGGTTATCTGATAACGCGGCTCCAGGCGCCGCAGAAACAGAAACGGGGTTCCGCTCCTGCAGCAGGGACGATGTCACGCCCGGTTGCTGGGGCAGCACGGACGCCAGAAGCCAACCAGGGAACCCGGACATCCGGGTTCCCAAGAAGACTACAATAGAAGACGGACTCTGCGCGCATGGCGCGCAAGAGGTGAAAAACGCCGACACCGAGGAGCAGGAGGAAGGAGACGCAGAAAACAAGGGCGAGGACGGGAACAGCAGGGTTCCCCTACAGACAGACGACCGACCTTGGGAAAAGAACAACGCTGGAAAACGCGACATCTGCCACGTCCCAGGAGGGACGTGGCTAAAAAAGGTACGGTCCTTCATAAAGGACAGTTTCTTAAAAAAGGTGGAGAGTGACAACAGGAGGGGAGAGGGACGGGGTAGTGCGGGGAAAGGGGAGGAAAGGCTCTGGAGAGGTCAGAAAGGAGAGGAGCAGGATTAAGGAGGAAAAGGGACTGCAACATAAGGCTCACCTACCTTACTAACACTGGAGAGCCTTTGGGGATAGAATCCTATTTTTGATAAAAGCACTAAGAGGTGATTATTCACGCATTCGCTAATTGCACAACTCTACGCAGGTCCCTGGGATCTCTCTCTCTCTATCTATCTCTCTCTCTCTCTCTCTCTCTATCTCTCTCTCTCCCTCTTCTCCTCTCATAATACGACTGATACATCTATACAACCCCGACTTACCTTTGTTTCCATTCCTCTTTTCCGGTGTGTCTGGGAGCCTGTGAGGAACATCTTCGCCGGTCAAGAGAGAACCTGGGAAAGAGTGAGAAGAGATATTCCATGAGAAGGAGCACACCACCACTATAATTGGGAACAAAGCTTATAATTTGAAAACGTTCAATAAATTCACTGTTTCTCACCCAACCAAGCAACCGAGTCCTTATTGTCACCTGACCCACTGCTACAGGGTGCCAGAATCCCGCTCCTGAAACTCCCATGGTCCGGGAGGAGGCTGACCCTAAGGGGACACCCTGTTTCCTGCACGATGAAGATGTAGCCAAAACTGGGGAACCTGCCTGAGCTGACCAACTGGCAGCAGGATGGAGTTCCCAGCAGGGATGAGGTCTGCTGCGAGTTGAAGGAGTACCCTACTCCTATGGTTCTTTGGAAGCAGATGAGGACCAGGCAGCTGGTGTCGCTTCAGGCACACACACGGCCTACTGGGAGAATGATCTCCTGTATCGTGAGCCTGAGACTCCTGCACCTAGTGCAGTACGTCTGTTGGTGGTATCCCAGTTCTTCCTGATGTGCCACTGGCAGGTCACTTGGGGCAAGACAAGACCTTTGACAGGCTTGTACCCACTTTTATTGGCCTCTAATGAGGAACCAATTAATCAATTGGCATTTATAATGTGCGGCAAATCACCTGTGAGGGTCTCAAGGAACTGCAGTTGAGAACTGCTTTGCGGTGCTCTGTTCATTAGAACAGCCTTGTTTTGAGTCCTTTTCTGAATCCCCGGAGCAAGTCGGGAGGTGGGTCGCAGGTGTCTGGTCAGTTGGTTTAAGGTCATTAATTTGTTGATTTATGCTGGTCCTTCGTTGTGCTGGGCTTTCTATTCTTGGGTCAGCATCTTGAACTGTTATCTCTACTGGATCGGAAGCCATTGTAGCTTCTTGTGATGTGGGGTGTCGTGAGTCCGTCTTGGGAGGTCAAAGTTGAGTCTTGCTGCTGATTTTGTATTGTTTGTTTTCTCTTCAGGAGGCGTGCAATGATTCCTACATAAAGAGTGTTACCGTAGTCCAGCCAGCTGGTGACGAGGGCTTGAGTGACAGTCTCTCTGGTGTCGATTGGGAGCAACCTGAAGATCCTACAGAGCATGTGTAGGGTGTGGAAGCAGGCGAACAAGACTGTATTTACATGTATCTGCATAGATAACTTGCTGTCCAAGATGATGCTGAGGTTTCAGGCATGGTCTGTTGGTGTGGGGGAAGGACCGAGTTCAGCAGGCCACCAAGTGCCGTTCCATGGCGAGGTGTTGTTCCCAAAGATGAGGACTTCCATTTTGTCGGTGTTAAGCTTGAGACAGTTGTCCTAAATCCAGGCAGCGTCATTTATCATACATCTGTGGAAGTTGGTTCTGGTGGTGGAGCGGTCCTCTGACAGCAAGAGGATGAGCTGGGTGTCATCGGCATAGGAGATGATGTTGAGTCCAAGTGGTCTGACAGTGTTGGCCGGGGGGGTCATGTATGTGTGGAAGAGGGTGGGGCTGAAGGACAATCCTTGTGGGACACTGCAGATGATCTCCTTGGGGTTCCAGGTGAATGGTGGGAGACAGATTCCCTGGGTTCTTCCAGTGCGGAATGACGCAATCCATTAGAGGGCATTTCTCTGGATTCCAATTTGGTGGAGCCTATTGATCAAGATGTGGTGGGAGACGGTGTCAAAGATGGCTGACAAGTCCAGGGGGATGAGGGCTGCTGTTTTGCTTCAGTTTAGGAGGGCCCTGATATTGTCAGCAGCTAATGAGGGCTGTCTCAGTGCTGTGGTTGGCTCGGAATCTAGATTGAGAGGGGTCCAGAAGTTTGTAGTGTTCGAAGTGTTTGGTGAGTTGCTGATTGATTGCCTTTTTGAGAACCTTCAATGGAAAGGGAAGCAGGGAGATGGGCTGGTAGTTCTTCAGGTCTGCTGGGTCAGTGGATGGTTTCTGTAGGAGGGTCCTCACTTCAGCGTGTTTACAGTCCTCAGGAAAGGAGGCTTTGGTGATAGAGGCATCCATGACTTTCTTGCGCTCATCGCCAATCGTATTGCTACTGAGGTTTAAGATGTGGTAAGAACATGGGTCCATGGGTGCTGCTGAGTGCACGGAATTCATGTTGGAAATTGTGGCTTGAGTTATGAGAGGGTCCCAACGAGTGAGAAGGTATTCAGAGTTTGTGTTTGTGGACATGAGTAGGCTAATGCTGGTGGTGGGGAGTTGGGGTTTAAAGTTCTTGTAAATGGCTGAGATCTTGTGAAAGAAGTCTGCCAGGGTGTCACACAGTTCTTGGAGGTGAGGGTGATGTAAGTCCTGGTGGCTGAGGGGTTGGCGAACTCCTTAATGATGGTGAAGAGCTCCATGCTGCGGTTTGTGTTGGGTTTTATGTTGTGTGCTAGAGCATTCTTCTTTGTTTCTCTCAGGAGGAAGTGGTACTGGTTGAGTGCTGTTTTGAAGGTTGTATGGTCTTCTGTCTTTTTGCAAGCAAGCTACTTCCATTCTAGTTGCCAGCAGTTGTGTTTGAAGGATTTCAGCTCCACGGTGAACCAGCTGGCACTTCTAGGCGGCACTTTGGGTTTGGCTGGTTTGGCAGGGGTAACTGTATTGGTGCATTCTGTGATCTACTGGGAGAAGTTCTTCACAGGCTGTTCTGGGTCGGGCGATGTCTCTGGGAGATAAGAGTTGAAAGCATTGTTCCATTGGTCTTCTGGTACCTTTTTCTAGTTTCTGCATGTGGAGCTGAGGGGATTGATGCCAGTGTTGGTAGATCCTGAGATGGTAAAGTGGATGTTGCATTGATCAGTGCAGGTGAGTTGTGAGACGTGGTTGTACTTGACTCTGTTACTGGATGTAAAAATGGGGTCAAGCGTGTGTCTTGGGATATGGGTGGGGTCCTTGTTGTTAGAGGCCTATGTTGCTCATGTTTTCCAGGAGGTCGGTTGTGTTGGTGTTGTCACAGTTGTCGAGGTGTAAGTTACGGTCTCCTAGGAAGATGCAGTTCTCGGAGTCAATGGCGATTGGGGCGATGAGGTCAAGGATGGTGTTGCAGAAGCTGGAGAGTGATCCTGGTGGTCTGTATGTGAGGGTGCCTCTGATGGTGCTTTTTCCATCTGTGTGAAGTTGGAAATTGAGATGCTCCATTATCGGGGTCAGGTCGTCTGAGGAGGTTGTGCAGCAGATGGTGTACTTGACATGATGGCAATTCCACTTCCATGTTTGTTGATTTTGTCCCGGTGTGTTCTCTTGTAGCCTTTGGGTGTGGCGATGGTGATGTCTGATGTCTGATGTGGAGGCGGGGTTCAGCCAGGTCTCTGTGAGGAAGATGACCTCTGGGGTAAGAGATGAGATCATGACCCAGATCGCAGTGGCGTGTTTGCCGAGCCATTGTGAGTTGAATAGAATGTACTGGAGATGTGCCATGGCGGTCTTGGTCGGTGTGATGGGTGCAATCATGCTTGTGGTGTCTCTGGCATTATTGGCTGCTTCGGTGTTGCAGGTGAAGTGGAAGTGCTGGCAGGAGAACGGCCCTCTGGTGGTGCGTGGAGATGTGCAGCAGCAGTTGTTGTTTTTGATGTGCCCAGGGTCCAGGGCACAGAGGTGGTGTAGCTGCGTTGGGTGGAAGAACCTGGGTTCTTGGTACTGGATTCAGTCCAGGTGCAACAGGCAGCCTCCATTAAGTAGGTCCTGGGAGGAGGAAGGGGCACTGGGAGGCAGTGGGCAGGGATAGGTGGGAAGCAGGAAAACAGGCAAAAAGCAAGCAGCAAATAAGGGAAAAACAAGGAGAAGCAGAGAAAATGAGGGAAAGGCAGGTGAAAGCACTCAAAAAATGGGGGACAGGAAGGAGGATGCAGTAAAAATGAGGGGGAAGCAGGAGAAAGCACTCAGAAAATGGGAAAAAGGAAGGAGAAACAGAATAAAATGAAGCAAAATCAAAAGAAAGCACTCAGAAAATGGGGGAAATGTAGGAGAAAGAAGTATAAAAAAGGGATAAGCAGGAAAAAGCATTCAAAGAAAGGGGGAAAGGAAGGACAAAGGAGTAAAAAACTAGGGAAAACCAGGAGGAAGCACTCAGAAAACTGGGGTAAAGCAAGGAGAAAGAAGTAAAAATGCAGGGCAAAGCCGGAGGAAGCACTCAGAAAATGGGGAAGGAAGGTAAAAGATGTAAATACAAGGCAAAAGCAGAAGAAGGCACTCAGTAAGGCTCTGAGGTGTTCAGCAGGTCCTGTCCTACCTGCCAGGTAAGTGGCAAGTCATAGAAGAAGTGCAAGGCTCCCCTGCAACCTTTCTCTGTCATTAGTACCCTTTTGAACGGGTTGGCATTGACATTATGGGGCCTCTGGATCCCAAGACAGCTGTAGGAAACAGATCCGCTCACGTGTTGATGGACCACGCCACCTTGTACCCGGAAGCCATCCATCTGATGACAGTGACTGCGCCTATCGGGCCCAGGCACTTATGGGGATCTTCACCTGTGTGGGTGACCTACACGTTCACTACTCTTTACAACCCCCAAACCAATGGATTGGTTTAAAGGTTCAACCTTACCCATGAAAGGCATGATTGTAGGGCTACCTGAACCCATGAAAGTTAATTGGGACATCCTCCTCCTATGTCTTTTGCTCGCCTACAGGGAGGTACTACAGAAGGGGGTTGGGTTCAGCACTTTTGAACTTCTCTATGGTAACCCAGTGAGAGGACCTCTCAGTTTGGTTAAGGAAGGTTAGCAGCAGGTACCCAAGAAGCCACACCAGGATGTAGTTAGCTACATGCTGGCACTCCACAACCAGACAGCCCACTTCCAGAAGCTTGAACAGGAGAACCTTTTTATCTAGCAAGGAGGGCATCTAACAATGGCACAACCAAAATACCACTCTAGTTGAGTTTCAGTCTGGTTAGAAAGTGTGGGTAATTGAGCCAGTGGAGCCCCAGCCCTGCAGGATCTTTGCCTGGGTCTTATGAGGTGACCTCAAGACTCCTAGGAACCCTTTGAGGGTCCTGCATGTGAACCACCTCAATCCCCACTTTGAGGGGTCTGAGATTACAATGTTTCTGGTTACTGATGATGGGGTGGAAGAGGAGAGTGAACCTCTCTCCAACCTTCTATCTTCCAAGGAGCAGGATGGGTCAGTGGAAGGTGTCAGCCTCTCCCCTACATTAACCCTAGATCAAGAGAGAGACTGCAACCAGTTGCTGGGGCAGCTTTCCTCTTTGTTCTCCCTTACCCCAGGACTCACTGCATGGTGCACCCATAATATTGATACTGGGGACAGCTCACCTGTACATAACAAGATTTACTGGTTTTCTGATAAGGTGAGGGCTAGCATCAAGGAGGAGGTCTCCAAGATGCTGACATTAAGGGTTACTGAGCCCTCAAACAGCCCATGGTCCAGCCCAGTGGTTCCCAAGACTGCCCCTCTAGGTGCCACCCCTGAACATAGGTTCTGTGTGGACTACCATGGGCTCAATGCAGTCACCTGGACTGACACACACCCCATCCCAAGAGCTGATGAGGTCACAGATCAGCTTACAGCTGCCAAGTTCCTCAGCGAGTTTGACTTAATGTTTGGATACTGGAAGATTGCCTTGACTGAGGGGGTTATGTTCTCAAAACCAGAATGGCCGTTCCAGTTCTGGGTCATGCCTTTTGGTTTGAAGAACACTCCTGCCCCCTTCCAGATGCTGGTCAATCAGGTCATGGCTGGGTTGGAGAACTTCAGTGCCGCCAACCTTGACAACATTGCAGTCTTCAGCTTTAGTTGGGAGGATCGCTTGAACGACCTCCAGGAAGTGCTGTGGACTCTGCAGAGTGCAGGCCTGACTATCAAGGCCAGTATGTGCCAGATAGGGCATGGTTCTTGGTCTACTTGGGATACTAAGTAGGGGGTGACAAGATGCAGCCTTTGCAGCCCAAATTTGACATCATTCTGGCTTGAGAACCCCCCCCCAAGACCCAAAAAGAAGTGAGAGCCTTTTTAGGCCTCACTGGGTATTACAAGAAATTAATCGATGGATATGGCACCACTGTGGTCCCCTTGACAGAGCTGACTTTCAAGAAGCAGCCACTTCAGATGATTTGGACAGAGGCATGCCAGAAAGCTTTTGAAGCCCTGAAAGAAGCCATGTGGACGGCACCCATCCTCAAGGACCGCAATTTCTCAAACAAGAGTTTGTTGTGCAGACGGACACATCAGAGCATGGCTAGGGGCCGGGCTCTCACAGCTAAATGCAGAAGGCCTAGATCAGCCTGTAGCCGTCCTCAGTAGGAGGCTACTTTCCAGGGAACAGAGGTGAAGAGCAATTGAAGGGCAGCTTGGCCTGGGCACTGAAGATGCTAAGGCCATACCTGTGTGGCACTCACTTCCGAGTTCAGACAGACCACAGGCCCCTCAGATGGTTAATGCAGTAGAGGGGTGAGAATTCCAAACTGTAGAGGTGATTCACATCCCTACAGAGAATGGCCTTTATGGTGGAACACCATCCTGGCACAGACCACGCCAATGCTGATGGTCTCTCCAGGTTCTTCCGCCTCAGTGAAGAGAACTTCCAAGGGGTTTGGTAGGTCTCCCCCCCTTCAGCTCCGGGAAACATGTGTGAGACCTGGCATCCTTGGTGTGGTTCCCCCTGACTTTTGCCTTCTGACTTCCTGTTTTGCTGGCTTTAGGATTCCGGGCACTTTATGATTCCTAACCAGTGTAAAAGTGCATATACTCTGTACTCAAAACATGATAATATTAGCTGATCCACAATTGCCATATTTACTTTACCTATATGTCCCTAGTAAAGTGCACTACATGTGCGCAGGGCCTGTAAATTAAATTCTACTAATGGACCTACAGCACTGATTCAGCCACCCACTCAGTAGCCCCTTTAAGCATGTCTTGGGACTGCCATTGCAGGGCCTTTGGGTGCAGTTTTAAACTGGCATTTCAACCTTGCAAGCTAACCTATTTGCCAGCCCCAAACTTTCCCTCTTATTACATATATCACCCCCAAGGTTGGCTCTAGGCAGTACTATGGGCAGGGTGCTGTGTATTTAAAAGGTAGAGCAGATACTTTTGAGTTTGACTTGTCCTGGTAGTGAAATTTAGCTTTTCACTACTGCAAGGCCCATCTCTCCCTCAGGTTACATTGGGATTTTAAGTGTAATTTCCAATTAAGAAAAGATAGAGGGAGCTTGGAGTTTGTTGCCTCTGGACTTACAATTTAAAATCTCAATTTTTGGTGAAGATGGATTTTAAGTTGGAAGTTTGAAAATGTCATTTTTTGAAAGTTTACATTTTCTTACTTTAACCAGTCTGTGCCTCTGCCTGCCTCTGAAAACATTTCTGGTGTGGGTGACAGCTGGACGTTGTGCATTCCGTCTAAACAGTCATACACAAAGGGAGCTGGGGTATGACTTTTTCATCCTGATGGCCCAATACCAGGCTCATGGGCCTTCCTTTGGGTAGACTGGAGGGAGGAGCTGACACCTACATCTGAATAGGGTTGTGCCTGTCACCACACAGAGGGCTGGATAACCCCCTGTAGAGTGTCTGGAGCCAGGGAAGCAAGGGCACTTCAAACAACTCTCTTTGAAATCTCCCCTACTTCAAAACTCAACTGGGTATAAGTACTGGACCCCGAACCCCACCAAATCAGAACTCAGAGGACATTCTGCCAGGAAAGAGCTGCAGTGTTGCCAGGAGAGACTGCCACTTTGCTAATTGCATTGTTGTGTTGGCTTGCTGCCTGCTGATTGCTGTGCTGGAGGAGGGCCTGCGACTTTGCGTCCTGCTTTGCTGTGTTGGCCTGCTGCTTCTTGCCTGGGAGATGAGAAGGACTGGACCTGCTTTCTACAGCCTTGAAAACAAGTTCTCCAAGGGCTTGTTCTTGAGGTCTCAGGGCCATCAAATACTTCCCTCAACTCTGTTGGACCGTGCAATCTGTGTATCCTGTCCTGCCAAGAGATGCCAATTGAGTCCTTGGTCTTGAAAAAGGACTCTGTAGCTGTTTTCCTACACAGACTGATGCATCAAAACTGTTATGCCGATTGGAACCACTGCATCCTCCTTTGACACCCAACTAGTGAAGATTTGATGACGATGTGGGACCCAACTGTGAGGTTCGATGACACAGCGCTGATCCGAAAAACACCGCCGTGAGTTTCGACGTCAACACAGTCCGGGTTCGACGATGACCCAGGACCTGAGTGCGAGACTCAACAATGAGGCATCTCCCTGACTACCTGGATCAGAACCAATGTCTTCGACGCTGACACTTGCTCCATTCAAAGTATTTTTTCAACAGACTCAGAATGATTCCTGTAGCCACCCTTCTCTCCCTCATGGTCAGCCTGTACTTGGGATTTACCTCGGTCTAGCATGGCTTCAAGTAACTGTTCAGCGTTATTGGCTTCTAAGCACTGTTTTTGGATTTAATCTTTAAAAATTCATATCTCGATGTCTACTTATTGGATTTTTGTTGTTTTGGTCTTGGTTTACTCAGATAAATATTCTATGTATGCTAAACTGGTATGAAGTATTTTGTGTATTTTTGTGGTGTTTTTACTGTGTGATTGTAATTTAAGTGTTGCACAAATACTTTACACATTGCCTTATAAGTTAAGTCTGACTGCTCTGTGCCAAGCTACCAGAGGGTGAGAACAGGTTAGTTTAGGTTGTGTATCTGACTTACCCTGATTAGGATGGTGGTCCCCACTTGGACAGGGTGCATGCCTCTGCCAATTAGAGACCCAATTTCTAACAGTGAGCTAAAAGTCTTTGAGTTTGAAGAAACAGAGGAAACTATTGTAAATGGTATTCAGCACAATTTGTAACAGAAGCAGGAGAAAGAAACAGTCAAATTCTGCTTCAGAAAGAGAGGTTCAAATAGCTAATCAAAATAGCCAAAAAGGAGTAATTCAAATAATGTGTACAGCTTTCTGCTAGTTAGAAGGTGCAAACCCTAAATCAGCTCCAACTAGCATCAAGGACACCTGCAGTACACAATGCCCACAGACTCCAATGCTACGTTCCTTATGTGTGGGGAGGAACCTTTTAGCAATGAAAGGGGAATCCGTACTAGCTTCATAATCTTGCAATTTAAGAGAAGAATTAGAGAATAGCAAATAGAAATAGGAAGACAAAATGGCTGCCAGTATAGAGTCCCATGAAAAGAAGAGTTACCTGAAGTAAATAGAAAGAACGCTGGTTCCATACATTGTGTAAATATAACAGGAAGTCCTGTCAGTTCAAAAGTGTCTCCTCCTCCCTCTCTCTCCTTATGGAGGGATTTCGACAAACCAGTTAGCAAGTCATTGATAGGTGAGTCTGAAATGGCAACTGTGAAGCTGCAGATGTGGAGCAACGGCACAAGATATTTCTGTCATGTGAAAGTCAATGTATTTAATTTTAAAGGCAATGTCTCGTACTTTCAAGTATGCTCCTTCAATGTCCTGTTATCTTTTGTTGATGAGGTAGAAGAAACGAGGACGCTGAGCGCGCACTAACGCTCTGTTGAACAGAAAATGGGGACTGCGGCAGTGCAGTCTGAGAAACAGCAAAGCATGGGTGAAAAATGACAGCTGTCCCAGCAGCGGTCTTAAAACTCAACGAACTGCTCCTCCAGATGCCTGGAGCCACCACTGCTCACCTCATGGAAGGAATAGAGCTACATCAGGCAGAAGTCCATTTGGAAACGCTCCGGGCTCCTGGGAACTAAAAACCGGTGACCATCTTGTGGGCTGTCCGACCACACCCCCTCAATCAATTTAATTATTAACCACTGTTGTTAGTAAAATATGCCTAGAAGTACAATATTTGACACACTTTTCTACAAAGATACCTTGAGGGAAAATGTGAAACCTCATGTGTAATTGCACTTATGTTTTACTCAGTTTTTATGAATTGTATTTTCCAGTGGTGGTGTAAAACCACCAAATGGCACACACTTACTGAACATTCCCATGAACCTGTCTCAATGTACTTTGAAAACCACCTTTTCTTACTAATTATCACAAATAATTGTCAAGATAGAATATTATTAATACTTTAGAAGACTGCAAACTATGTTGTGTCCTTCATATTCTCACTGTATTTTTCTGTTTTTAAAAAGATAATGTGGGGGAACCACATACCTGTTCATGACTCCCTTTATGCTGTAATTGTTGCTTGGGGCATGTACCCCAAACATCTATACCTGGCTAGGGGCCTGAGTATCAAGGAGGAGGGTCGGGCTCCATTGCCTGGCAGAGTCAGTGAGAGGTGAGTGAGAAATGGTGGCCATGATGCTGCAGATGTGGAGAAATGGCACAGGATGTTTCTGTCATGTGAAAGAAAATGTAATGAACCTTAAAGGCAATGTCCCTTACTTTCAAATAGCAATGACTTTTACTTTCAATTATGCTTTCTTCATTGTATTGATATCTTTGCTGGTGAGGTAGAAGAAATGAGGATGCTGGACGCACATTTACGCTCTGTTGAGCTGAAAATGGCGGATGTGTCAGCTCAGCCCGAGGAACAGCAAAACAGGGTGAATAATTACAGCAGACCTAGCAGCGGTCTGAAACAAACCAAACTGCTCCTCAGGATGTCCAGCGTCGCCCTGTCACACCTCAGACAAAGAGGAGAGCTATCTCAGACAGGAATCCTTTTGGAAACTCTCCGGGCTCTTGGGAACTAAAAACCAGCACCCAACTTGCAATACAATACTGACTGTTGTTCCTCACCAGTGGTTCCTCTTTTGCACCTTCATCTGGGTTAGCAGGGGCTCCTGTTCTCCCTGGACTCTTCAGTGCTTCTTAGGCTTGGTCCCCTTCTTCCACAGGTTTTCAGGTCCAGGAATCCATCATTGGTGTCTTGCAGTCTCTTCTGGTTCTTGCATAACCTTCTTTCTTGTGTTCTTGTGTGTTCTAGGAAAGTTACTGTGATTTACTCCTGCTTTCCTGGGATCTGGGGTGGGTTCTATTACTTACCTTTGTTTTTTTTTCTAATACTCCCAGCGCCTCTCTGCACACTAGACTTCCCTAGGTGGCAAACTGACTTTCGCATTCCACTTTCTTAGTATGTGCTTTGTGTCCCCCCGGGGCCTTTTTCTAACTATTGTGATTTTCACTATTTTCACTATTGCACTGTTTTCTAACTGTTTTTACAGCTATTTATGCATACTAGTGTATATAATTTGTGTATTACTTACCTCTTAAGGGAGTATAGTCTCTATGGTATTTTTGGCATTTGTGTCACCAAAATAAAGTACCTTTTTTTTTGTAACACTGAGTACTTTCTTTCATGTGTGTGAGTACTATGTGACAACAGTGGTATGGCATGAGCTTTGCATGTCTCCTAGTTAGGTCTTGGCTGCTCATCCACACTACCCCTAGAGAACATGGCTTCTAGACACTGTCTACAGTTCACTAATAAGGGATAACTTGACCTGGTATAAAGTGTAAGTACCTTAGATACCCACTACAAACCAGGCCAGCCTCCTACATTGGTGGTGCAGCGGTGGGATAAGTACTTGCAATTTCCTTATCACTGTCACTGGTGCTTTCAACAGGAAATAATACTCTGTACCTAGAGCTATACACGTATACCTAGTTACAGGGGTCTGGTCTCTTTCCTTTCCAAGAGACTAGAAGTTAGGTAGGTTAGGTTGTTTCTTACACACTCAACTAACACTCACACTACATCATGTTTACTGCTGACCCTACCTCTGAGGTCATGGGTACTCCCTTTGAGGAAATGACCTTCAAAGAACTGAAGGGGCTTTGCTCATAGAGAAGTCTAGATGTAGGAAAGAACCCCAACAAGAATTTTCTGTTGAGCCTTCTCCTACAGGATGATCAGGAACACACTGATAACCAGGAGGACAGGGATGGAGATTCAAACCCCTTAGAGTCAGGGAATCATCCATCAGATTCAGGGGAGGGCTCTTCCAAAGATCTTATCCTTAGCAAACCGTCTAGTGTAGCTGGCAGTGGGATGGGTAGTCACTCAGGGAGGGCTCCCTTCACACCTAGAGGTCAGGTTACTAGAGTTAGCAAAGTTAGGGAAAGATCTACCTCTGCCCATTCACATTTCATCCCAGCTTCTGAGAGATCCCATGGTTCAACCACAGGTGATGACTCCATAGATAGGGAGTTCAGGAAACTGAGACTGGAGGAGGCCAGGCTAAGGGTGCAGCAGCAACAGCTAGCCCTAGATAGGGATGTCTTGGCTGTAGAAAGGGAAAGGCAGGGGTTGGGGTTAGTTCCCCATGGTGGCAGCAGCAGTTTCAGGGGTTATGGGGTCAGAGAGGACACAATTGATTTTCAGAAACTTACATAAAATTGTTCCCCCATACAAGGTGGGGGATGACATTTACAAGTGGTTTGCTGCACTTGAGAGGGCCTGTAAAGTTCAGAGGGTCCCTCACAGGCAGTGAGCTGCTATTCTCTTGTTGTCCTTCTCTGATAAGGGGAGGGCAGACTCCTCATTGTCAGGAAGGAGGACTCAGGCAATTAGAGTATCCTTACGAATGCACTCTTAGATAGATTTAGTCTCACCACAGAGCAGTACAGAGTAAAGTTCAGAGAAATAAAAAGGAATCCTCACAGGATTGGGTTGACTTTGTGGACTGTTCTGTCAAAGCTTTAGAAGGCTGGTTACATGGCAGCAAAGTGTCTGACTTTGAGGGCTTATATAATCTTCTATTGAGAGAGTATAGCTTGAATAACTGTGGGCCAGCTGTATCAAGCGATTTTGCATTCGCAAACGGTGCGAATCGCAAAATTCTGCCGTTTGCGAATGCAAAAATGCCTTTCAGAATGTATGAAAGGCATTCGCAGTGCAATTTTAAGGAATCGCTAAAATAGCGATTCCTTAAAATTGCGACCCCCATTTAGAGAATCGCAAATTCTCTAAATAGGAAATCGCAAATAAGGAATCCTTATTTGCGATTTCTTAAGCACATGTATCAAGCATTTCCTAAATGCAAATTGGGCATTTAGGAAATGCAATTACCACCAACAAAAGTTTGGTGGTAACCATGTGCAAATGTGCAAAATTGACATGTAGCGCACACATGCCCCTAAGGCATGTGTGTGCTTCACATGTCCGTAAAAATATTTTTGGGGTGCAGCAGAGGGGGCCTTAGGCCCCCAGCACCATGGGATTTGCATTTCCTAAATTGCGAATTCCTAACTGGAATTCGCAATTTAGGAAATGCAAAACCATTTGCAGCAGGCCCAGAGGTGCAAATGGAGTTGGATTCTCTATTTGCGATTCGGTAATAGCATTTGCGAATTTTAAGAAATCGCTATTACCGAATCGCAAAAATCATACATACCATTTTGCATTTCTTAAATAGCGATTTCTTAAAATTCGCTATTTAAGAAATGCAATTTGTTTTTTTGATACATCTGGACCTGTGTGTCTGATTTGTTGCACCAACACTTGATAGACTCAGATCTGACCTCTCCCCAAGAATTGGGAAAGAAGGCACACAAATGGGTCAGAACAAAGGTGAACAGAAAAGCTCACACAGGGGGTGACAAGGAAAAAAAAAGAAGCTGAAAGTCTCAGGACAAGGGTAGGGACAAACATAAAAGTAAAGACTCCTCATCAGGTCCGCAACACTCCTCTGGGGGTGGGGATAAACCTTCTTCCTCGTCCTCTTCTGCACACAATATGAAGCCTTGGTGCTATGTGTGCAGAGTTAAAGGCCATAGGCCAGGCGACAAATCCTGTCCAGGTAAAACCCCTGAACCTAGCACCACTACTACATCCACTTCCACTCCCAGTGCCCCTAGTAGTAGTAGTAGTAATAGTGGTGGGACGACTGGCAATAGTCATACTAAAGATGTGGTTGGGTTCACTTTTGGGTCCATCATAGAAACTGTAGGTGTAGAAACCCGAAAGACAGTTTCTGTCTCACCTAGTGGCATTGGCCTTGCCACGTTGGTTGCTCGTCCCCTGAACATGGATAAGTGTCAAGGCTCCACTGCCTGACAGAGTCTATGGCTACTTGTAAAGAGCAGGGGAAACTTATGTGATAGTTGATTTGTGCTCATCTTGGAGTGGGGGGAGGTGAATTAATTTGTGAGCAAATGACTGAATGAAGAAGATCGAGGAAGTCGTAGAGATCCAGACTGTGGTCTGGGACCTGTAGCATTTAGGATCACACATCAAGGAAGTGGGTGTTGGCTGAAACGCTTTACAATGGAAATCTGTGTTGCCTTATACCATTAATCCGTTCGGTGCTGAGGACGGAATGGTTCTGTCCTCAGCCATGGTGGTTGTATGCGGAGGACAAAACCATTCCGCCCTCTGCACACAATCACCAAATCCCTCTGCTGTTCACAGCAGAGGGATTTCCTTTTTTGTTGTTTAGCCTTGGGAGCATCCCCACCTACCAGAGGCATTTCTTTTCAATGTAATGAATGGCGCGCTGATGTCATAACACTGAAAGTGAAAGTGAAATGAGCCGATCATTTCACTTGCACTGCTTCGGCACTCATGGGGCTGTACTAGCCGCCCGAGCACTGAAGCACATGAGAGAGGTAGTGTTGAAAAGGGGAAAACCTCCCCTTTCCAATAGTACCATTCCCAAGTGGATCCCTGCCAAGGAGGGTGATCCCCAAGCAAGTTTTTACTCCCTAGACACCAGGGATTTATTTTTGTGAAAGGAAGTGGCCCTTTAGGCAAGAGCTACTCCCCTTATTTGAGAAATAATTTAGGTCATTATCTGCCTCCCTGGGGGTGGATTGCAGGCAGAAAACCACTAGACATCAGAGATTTTTATATAACATAATAGGGACCGGCTCCTTGGGCAAGGGTCACTCCCCATTATTTAGGGCATTATTATGGCCATTTTCTACCCCTCTGGGGACACGTCAACCATATTTTTAGGCCCATCTGCCCCCTGGGGGGCTGGCAAAAGGCCCACTAGACATCATTTCTCCTTAATTTGTATTAATAGGGGCTGCCCAGCATGGGCATGGTCATGCCCCCACCCCTCTAAAATAGGGAAACAGTCTTTTTGCCCCCCCCCCGGGGGGGCAGATGGGGCAATTACCCCCATCTGGACACATAAGCCATATTTTTAGGCTGATCTTTCCCCTTGTGGGGGGACAGAAGGCCCTCTAGACAACATTTCTCTTTAATTTGTGTTGATAGGGGCTGCCCAGCATGATCATGCTTATGCCCCGTACCTCTAAAATAGGAAAACAGTATTTATGCACCCCCCCGGGGGCAGATGGGACAATTAACCCCATCTGCCCCCTTGTGGGGGGGCATAAAGACCACTAGACATCAGGGATTACTTTTTTTTTTTTTCCTCATTTCATCACCCTTGCTTTGGTTAATGGGGAAAAGCACAGGCTCGTAAGACCACGGCAAATCTCCGGGTATATAATCCATACCACAGTTAAGCCGCCCCACCTGTTCTACTAATTGTGTTTTCCCCAAACGTATGTCATCGATCAAGTATTAGTATTTTCTAGAACCTGATCATAACCAAAGCAGCGCCCAAAAGGGTATGGGGGAGATCTAATCATTGGACTTAAGAGTTCAAAAATTCTAGAGGAAGAGACCAAACCGAAACCTATACAACACAAAAAAAAAAAAAAAAAGAAAGATACACTATTGATAAACATTCTCCCAATGCAACCAAAAATTGTATTTTCTAGAAAGGGGGCATCGTTGTTCCAGTGTGCATATTCGATTTACAGATGTTTGCCAGTCCGATGCACGGGGAGGAAGAGGATCAATCCATTTACGACATATTTCTTGTCTAGCTAGGAGGATTAATATAAACAACAAATGCTCCTGATGTACTGACAGTCTCCAGTACTTTGTACTCTGTTCCCAGACCCCAAACACCACTGTTGATAGATTTAAGACTATATTAACGTTGAAGATTACCTTTAAAATATTCCCTATATCCCCTCAATAGCTCAACAACTTAGAACATTGCCAGAACATATGAATATCATCTGCCTTGTCTTCCCCACATCTTGGACAGTTTTTCTGGGTTTTCCCGATGGCTGTTAATCTGGCCGGTGTCCAATACACCCTGTGGAGTGTAAACAGGTGATTTTTCTTCAACCCTGCTGGCCTAGTAGTA
Organism: Pleurodeles waltl; assembly: GCF_031143425.1. NCBI lineage: Eukaryota > Metazoa > Chordata > Amphibia > Caudata > Salamandridae > Pleurodeles > Pleurodeles waltl. The sequence continues at coordinate 1,422,357,479 of NC_090444.1, forward strand.
AGCCACAGTTCTGAGCAAGACTTTTGCCACAGTGCTATGACGTCTGATGATGGAAAAATCGCCCCCCACGTCAACAAGGGAAGGGATGCACTATCCTCTGCTGTTTCCAACAACGCATGGTACCACAATGCAACCTCTTTATTAATGATTCTCTGGTTTAATCTCCCTTCCCATATGCTCCTCCCTATTTCTCCTACTGGTCGAGATTTTACCCAACTAAATATCTGGAAGTACTTAAATCTAGAAACTGACCCCCCAGTAGCATCCTGGAATGCAGACCAACTTAACAATTCAGATCCATCTGTTATCTGGCCCCATCTTACCATCCCACTCGCTCTCAAGGGAATTGATAATTTATCGATGAGGCATTCAGGGGTACCAGGTGAGTCCCAAATGGGGGCAGAACTGCAGAAGTAAGGAATCTCTAACACCCTCCGAAAATACATCCAAACATTACATGCATGTCTGGGAAGTTTCAAACAAACCTTCTTAAAGTACCTAGGGTGTCCGAATTTATGTAGGAAATGATCTGCTCCTTCCTCAAGATGTACTGTTAATGCTCTCCAGACTAAATCATACTCTGACTTCTTACTCAGTAAGACTCTAATGTTTTTCAATTGAAAAGCCAAGTAGTACCTAAACAGGTCCGGAGACGCAATACCCCCCCACTCTTTTTTCCTACTCATCCTTTTCCATGAAATCCTTACTCCCTTAGAAGCCCATACAAATGAAGATAAGTCCCCCTGTAGTTTTTTAAACCAGCTCTTCTTAAACTCTAATGGAATAGAATTGAACAGAAAAGTAAATTTTGGAAGAATGCACATCTTCAAAATATCAGATCTTCCGATTATCGTGAGAGGAAGAGCGGCCCATGCCTTTAACAGTTTTCTAGTTTCCCTATGTACTATGTCAAAATTCAATTTAGCTACCTCACTAAGATCAGTTGTTAATCGAATCCCCAAGTATCTAATCTCCTGTTTAACTAAGGGGGAAGCATACGTCAAATTCCAACACATTATTTCCGTCTTTTCTGTGTTTATGCTGTACCCAGAAAATCTACCAAATTGTTCCATCAAGGTGTTGACCTTAGGTAAAGTAGACCTAACATCGCTCGTAAATAACATTAAATCGTCTGCGTATAACGCTAGTTTTTTTTCCCACCCCCGAGTTCGAAATGGAATAATCTCCTTACAAGACCGAAGTATAATAGCCAAAGGTTCAATGTATAAATTGAAAAGCAAGAGAGATAGGGGACAACCCTGACGCGTACCCCGCCAGATCCTAAATTCCTGTGATAAATGGCCATTAACCAAGACTCTCGCTAAGGGGCATCTATACAATTCCCCTATTGCCCTAACAAAGGGAACTCCCAAGCCCACTTTTTCCAACACAGCCCTTAAAAACAACCAATTAACACGGTCAAAGGCCTTAGCCGCATCAAAGGTCAAAATTGCCAATGGGGCCTTCTCTTGTTCCGCTAGATCTATTGCAGCAAATAACTCGTGAGTTACTTCATGAAGTTGCCTCCCCTTCATAAAACCCTTTTGATCCAAATGTATCAAATTGCCAATGGCTCCCCCCAATCTCTTAGCTAAGATCCCTGTATAGAGTTTCTAGTCTGTATTCAACAAGGAGATGGGCCTATATGATGAACAAGACATTGAGTCCTTACCCGGCTTTAGCAGTAAACAAATTATCGCCTCTCTCCAGGAATTCGGCATTTGGGCCCCTTCTATCAACATAGAATTAAATAACTCTAATAAGAATGGAACGATTTCATCCCCCAAAGCCTTATATAATTCATTGGGTAGACAATCTGGACCAGCTGCCTTTCCTTTTTTCAACACCTTTATACCTTCAACAAGCTCATCCTTAATTAACTTATCATTCAATAAGCGCATTTTAGACTCCTCTAATGCTGGGAGAGATGCTTTATCTAGAAACTCTCTCACCGACTCTTCCGAGTTAACCAAGCTTTCTAAATACATCTCCTGAAAAAAAAATACGAATGCCCCCTCAATCTCTTCTTGCTCCGTACAGATCTGATTCGTAAATTCGGATTTAACTGATAGGATATGCCTTTTGGAGAGGTCCGACTTAACCTTCCACGCTAACAACTTACTACAACCTTCTCCATATTCAAAGTGTGCATATTGACTACTTTCCCACTTTAACCTGCTGCGATTCTCCAAAAACGCGTCTAAGGAAGTCCGAACCTTTTCCTCTTGCCGAGACAGCTCCTCTAATAGATCGTTTTTCCCTTCTAACCGTGCATTATTCATTGAAACTCAAAGCTTTTTTAATGACAATTACATATTGCCCAGCTTTTCCCTCTCTTCTCGATACTTGTAAGTAGCTAGGCTCACTAACCTCCCTCTTATATAAGCCTTGAATGCATCCCAAACACACCATAAACTTGCAGTGCCTTGATTCATATGAAAAAATTCTCTTGTATCTTTTTTTAACGCTTCTACTATTGCGTCGTCTAAGAATAAAGCACGATTAATTGAACTCCTAATACCCTTGTTTGTGACCCTGATATCCAAATGTAGTGATACCGATGAATGATCTGAGAGATATGGTGTATTGTGGGCTACCCTTCTCACCTCTGGGCATAAACTTTTATGTATTAAAAAAAAATCTATTCTAGATCTGTGCCCATATTTTTTATTGTGAAATGTGTATCTGTCTCCTTCACCCCCTCTCCAATGCCAAACATCTACCATGCCTAAGTCCTGCATCGCTTGTTTCACCAATGCCCTTGTTTTAGGTGAATTAACTGTACCCTGGGGAGTTGACTTGTCCTGAGCAGGGTCTAACAATATGTTAAAATCCCCACCTAATACCACTGGGTACCTAGCTGAAAGTAAAATATTAAATAAGTCATGAAATGGCGTTGGATCGTCGATGTTCGGCCCGTAATACCCCGCCACTGTGATCCAATAACCGCATACACACAGTTCTACCAGTACCCATCTTCCTCTGGAATCGACCTGTACCACTCATACCAGAACTGCCACACCTTTTATTGTGCTAGTTTGGAAGGAGCAAACGCTAAATGAAGCCCAGTTCAACTGTTTAAGGCAGCTCTCCCACTCACTTTGTTGAAGGTGAGTTTCCTGCAGTATGATGATCTCCTCCTCCACCAATCGCAAGTATTCAAAAATCTTCCTCCTCCTACCAAGCACCCTTAACCCATTCACATTCCAAGAAAGAAATCTCAACTTTAGATTGCCGCACTTAGACATCATAAAGAGAAGGAAGAGAAAGAAAGAACACAGAACGCAGAACCCCCCAATCTATTAGACAAGCTATGAGGACTATTCTTGTTTTTACCCTTTTCAAACCCCTTTACCCAAACCAAACCCCTACACCCTGTGCCTCCTACCCCCACACCCAACACCAACACGCCCCCAAAGCCACCCCCTCCCCCCAGAGGAACCCTCCCTATTTCTACTAGGATAAGCATCCTGTTATCCTTGTTTTGAACTCCTCGTCGGGCGGGACTTTCCACTAGTACTTCTTGAGACGCCTTAATCTGATCTATAAATGCGCTAACCTCCCCGGGGTCTCTCATGTTGTACATTTTATTCTTTCACATAATACGGAGAGCAGCCGGGAACCTTAGTTGAACTGTAGCCCCTAGAGCACGAAGCTCCCGCATAAAATTTCCCAGTTCCCACTGCCTGTCTAACGTTGCTTTAGACACATCTGATCTTATCCTGAAAGACCAATCCCCCTTGGAGAAGGCTCCAACTTTAAGGGCTTCAGACAGGATTCTTTCCTTAATAGAATATGTGTTTAAATTTATCAAAATCCTCCTAGGGTTCTTTCTTCCGGGATTTTTCTTGAAAGGATCACGATGAACTCTCTGGATGTCCTCATCCAGATTAATCCCTACTATATTAGGGAGGACCTCCTTGATCAAAGCGATCACATAGCCCTTAATGTCTTCCCCTTCCAAACCCTCTGGGACTCCTAAAAGCCTAATATTATTTCTCCTCATGTTGTTTTCCAATGTCTCTAATTTGTCCTGCAACATCTTCTCTCCACGTTTTAATTGTAAGATATCCTTGGATTGGGCTAACACGCGCTCCTCATGAGCCTCCACTACTGCCTCCAACTTCCCCAACCGGTCTGTTAGCAAATTGATTTTACTTTCCAAAACTTCACAGGCTTCCCGAATCCTAGTTTGATTAGTTTCTGAAATCTCAAATTTTCCCCTAATCTCATTAGTAAGAGAGATTAACAACGCCTGAACATCCATGTCGCGTGATACTGATCCACTAGAGGAATTACCCTCAACTTCCAACAAGGGTGCTGTCATAGAGGGACCCACTCTCTGCTTAACTGGTTCCTCTTCTAGTGGATTTTGGGCTGAACCTACAGCTAAACAGCCTTCCACTAGATCTAATGCCCCAGAGTCGGCTAAGGCCGGCTGAACACCTGCCATAGAATGTGGTGGAGGAATTACGGTTTGAAAGTACCTTGTAATCAAAGATTCGCTCCTCCCTTGAGGCTCAGTTTGGCTTTCCTCCAGGAGTGGGATTACTTTTTTGTAGGGGTTGGGGCTGTCCAGTATGAGCGTGGGTATGCCACCAACCCCTCAAAAATGGGGAGTTTTTCTTCTCCCCAATGGGAAGCAAGAAGATATTTTATTCCTTTGGGAGTTGTTTTTACAAGTGCGCCCAACAGGTGTGGTTAACTCCTAGTATCATCCCACTTGCAATGGTGAACAGTTGCACTTTATGGGCTTGGGTAGGCTGCTACCTGGAAAAGTCTAATAGACCCAGACAGTTCTGACAACTAGATATCTGGGGGAGTCCAGGTTGGTGTGCATCGCATTCACCCCACAGCATTTTCTTACCCACAATGCCCAGCAATCCTCCAATGCTGAGTAAAAACACATATTTTCCCTCACATTTCTGTGATTCGCAGAAATCCACAAAGTACATGCCACCCAGCATTGCCCCACTTCTGCCGATAGCAATGCTGAGCCACTTGTGTGGTTGAGCCTAGTACCAGTTGCAGGAACATATTCAACCAGTGTCATTATGAGTCACCACACAGGGGCTCCTGTTGCCCTTGGTTTGATGTGTTCCTGTCACTATCACTAGGTCTAGCCACACAAGTGAGTTGACATTTTTATCAGAAGACTTAGGGAATGGAGGGTGGAAGGAAGTTTGTGGATCTGTGTAGATTCCAGAACTTTATATCAGATACGTGAGGAAAATGTGTCTTTTTCAGTCAAAGTTTGAGGTTTGCAAGGGATTCTGGGTAGCACGACCATGCAAGTCACCCCATCCTGGATTCCCCTAGCTGTCCAGTTTTCAAAACCTTACAGGTTTGCTACGTTTCCTGTTAGACTTGGCATCCTTGGCGTGGTCTCCCCTAACTTTTTGTCGCTGTTTCCCAGGTTGTTGATGTGTGCTGGACTCTGTTTTTGTAGTTTCTGGTACTCTGGGCACTTTACCACTGCTGTCCAAGGCTAAAGTGCAAGTGCTCATACATACAATGTATGTGTTATTGGCTTTCTATGATTGGCATATTTTATTTACTAGTAAGTCCCTAGTACAGTGCACTAGAGGTGCCCAGGGCCTGTAAATTAAATGCTTCTAGTGGGACTGCAGCACTGGTTGTGCCACTCACATTAGTAGCCCTGCAAACATGACTCAGAACTGCCAATGCAGTGTCTGTGTGTGCAGTTTCAAACTGCCAATTCGACTTGGCAAGTGTACCCACTTGCCAGGCATAAACCATCCCTTTTTATACATGTAAGGCACCCCTAAAGTAGGCCCTAGGTAGCCCCATGGGCAGGGTGCACTGTATGTTTAAGGTAGGACATGAAGTAATGTGTTTTATGTGTTCTAACTGTGAAATATTGCCGAATTCGGTATTCACTGTGCAAGGCCTATCTCTATCATAGGTTAACATGGGGGCTACCTTTAAATATTATTAAAGTGTAGATTCCTTTTGTGAGCAGATAGAAATTTGGAGTTTAGGGTCTCTGGACTCACAATTTAAAAATACATCTTTTGGTAAAGGTTGTTTTTGGACTGTGTGTTTGAAAATGCCACTTTTAGAAAGTATGCATTTTCTTGCTTAAGCCATTCTGTGACTCTGTCTGTTTGTGGATTGTTGGACTTTTTTCCTTTTGCAGGATCATCTCCAATCTTTTTGCCTCCTGCCTACTATTTTGTCTGACCTGTTGTTGTTGTTGGCTTTTGAACTCTGAGCACTTTACCACTGCTAACCAGTGCTAAAGTGCATATGCTCTCTATGTAAAATGTATGTGTCATTTGATTTCCATGATTGGCATATTTGATTTACTGGTAAGTCCCTAGTACCATGCACTAGAGGTGCCCAGGGCCTGTAAATCAAATACTACTAATGGGCCTGCAGCACTGGTTGTGCCACCCATATTAGTAGCCCTGTAAACATGTCTCAGACCTGCCACTGCAGGGTCTGTGTTTGCAGATTCTAACTGCCAATTTGACTTGGCAAGTGCACCCACTTGCCAGGCCTAAACCTTCCCTTTTCTTACATGTAAAACACCCCTAACGTAGGCCATAGGTAGCCCCATGGGCAGGGTGCAGTTTATGTTTAAGGTAGGACATATACTAATGTGGTTTATATGTCCTGACAGTTGCATACTGTCAAGTTCGTTTTTCACTGTTGCAAGGCCTATCCCTCTCATAGGTTAACATGGGGGCTACCTTTAAATATGATTAAAGCGTAGATTCCTTTTGGGAGCAGATAGACATGTGGAGTTTGGGGTCTCTGAGCTCACAATTTTAAAATACATCTTTTAGTAAAGTTGTTTTTGAGATTGTGTGTTTGAAAATGCCACTTTTCGAAAGTGGGCATTTTCTTGCTTAAACCATTCCGTGACTCTGCCTGTTTGTGGATTCCCTGTCTAGGTCAGTTTGACAGTTGGGCAGTTTGCACCTCTCTCTAAACCTTGATACAAAGGGAGCTGGGGTGTAGCCTGCATATCCTGATGAGCCATCTGTGCTAGGAGGGAGGGGAGGAGTGGTCACTTACACCTGAAAGGGCTGTGCCTGCCCTCACACAATGCAGCCTCCAACCCCCTGGTGTGTGTCTGGGGCCTGGCCTGGGCAAGGCAGGATTTCACAAACAAGAGATACTTTTCTTTGAAGGAAGCCTACTTCAAAGGCCAAAATGGGTATGTAGGACGTTGGCTCTGTATGTGCTATTTCAAAGTAAGGAATAGCCTGCACAGAGTCCAAGGGTTCCCCTTAGAGGTAAAATAGTGGTAAAAAGAGATAATACTAATGCTCTATTTTGTGGTAGTGTGGTCGAGCAGTAGGCTTATCCAAGGAGTAGTGTTAAGCATTTGTTGTACATACACATAGACAATAAATGAGGTACACACACTCAGAGACAAATCCAGCCAATAGGTTTTGTATAGAAAAATATATTTTCTTAGTTTATTTTAAGAACCACAGGTTCAAATTTAACATGTAATATCTTGTTTGCAAGGTATTGCAGGTAAGTACATTAGGAACTTTGAATCATTTCAATTGCATGTATACTTTTCAAGTTATTCACAAATAGCTACTTTAAAAGTGGACACAGTGCAATTTTCACAGTTCCTGGGGGAGGTAAGTTTTTGTTAGTTTTACCAGGTAAGTAGGACACTTACAGGGTTCAGTTCTTGGTCCAAGGTAGCCCACCGTTGGGGGTTCAGAGCAACCCCAAAGTCACCACACCAGCAGCTCAGGGCCGGTCAGGTGCAGAGTTCAAAGTGGTGCCCAAAACGCATAGGCTAGAATGGAGAGAAGGGGGTGCCCCGGTTCCGGTCTGCTTGCAGGTAAGTACCCGCGTCTTCGGAGGGCAGACCAGGGGGGTTTTGTAGGGCACCGGGGGGGACACAAGCCCACACAGAAATTTCACCCTCAGCAGCGCGGGGGCGGCCGGGTGCAGTGTAGAAACAAGCGTCGGGTTTGCAATGTTAGTCTATGAGAGATCAACGGATCTCTTCAGCGCTGCAGGCAGGCAAGGGGGGGCTTCCTCGGGGAAACCTCCACTTGGGCAAGGGAGAGGGACTCCTGGGGGTCACTTCTCCAGTGAAAGTCCGCTCCTTCAGGTCCTGGGGGCTGCGGGTGCAGGATCTTTTCCAGGCGTCGGGACTTAGGTTTCAGAGAGTCGCGGTCAGGGGAAGCCTCGGGATTCCCTCTACAGGCGGCGCTGTGGGGGCTCAGGGGGGACAGGTTTTGGTACTCACAGTCGGAGAGTAGTCCGGGGGTCCTCCCTGAGGTGTTGGTTCTCCACCAGCCGAGTCGGGGTCGCCGGGTGCAGTGTTGCAAGTCTCACGCTTCTTGCGGGGAGTTGCAGGGGTCTTTAAAGCTGCTCCTTGAAACAAAGTTGCAGTCTTTTTGGAGCAGGTCCGCTGTCCTCTGGAGTTTCTGGTCGTCGTCGAAGCAGGGCAGTCCTCAGAGGATTCAGAGGTCGCTGGTCCCTTTGGAAGGCGTCGCTGGGGCAGAGTTCTTTGGAAGGCAGGAGACGGGCCGGTGAGTTTCTGGAGCCAAGGCAGTTGTTGTCTTCTGGTCTTCCTCTGCAGGGGTTTTCAGCTGGGCAGTCCTTCTTCTTGTTGTCGCAGGAATCTAATTTTCTAGGGTTCAGGGTAGCCCTTAAATACTAAATTTAAGGGCGTGTTTAGGTCTGGGGGGTTAGTAGCCAATGGCTACTAGCCCTGAGGGTGGGTACACCCTCTTTGTGCCTCCTCCCAAGGGGAGGGGGTCACAATCCTAACCCTATTGGGGGAATCCTCCATCTGCAAGATGGAGGATTTCTAAAAGTTAGAGTCACCTCAGCTCAGGACACCTTAGGGGCTGTCCTGACTGGCCAGTGACTCCTCCTTGTTATTCTCATTATTTTCTCCGGCCTTGCCGCCAAAAGTGGGGGCCGGGGCCGGAGGGGGCGGGCAACTCCACTAGCTGGAGTGTCCTGCGGTGCTGTGACAAAGGGGTGAGCCTTTGAGGCTCACCGCCAGGTGTTACAGCTCCTGCCTGGGGGAGGTGTTAGCATCTCCACCCAGTGCAGGCTTTGTTACTGGCCTCAGAGTGACAAAGGCACTCTCCCCATGGGGCCAGCAACATGTCTCTAGTGTGGCAGGCTGCTGGAACTAGTCAGCCTACACAGATAGTCGGTTAAGTTTCAGGGGGCACCTCTAAGGTGCCCTCTGGGGTGTATTTTGCAATAAAATGTACACTGGCATCAGTGTGCATTTATTGTGCTGAGAAGTTTGATACCAAACTTCCCAGTTTTCAGTGTAGCCATTATGGTGCTGTGGAGTTCGTGTTTGACAGACTCCCAGACCATATACTCTTATGGCTACCCTGCACTTACAATGTCTAAGGTTTTGTTAGACACTGTAGGGGTACCATGCTCATGCACTGGTACCCTCACCTATGGTATAGTGCACCCTGCCTTAGGGCTGTAAGGCCTGCTAGAGGGGTGTCTTACCTATACTGCATAGGCAGTGAGAGGCTGGCATGGCACCCTGAGGGGAGTGCCATGTTGACTTACTCGTTTTGTCATCACTAGCACACACAAGCTGGCAAGCAGTGTGTCTGTGCTGAGTGAGAGGTCTCCAGGGTGGCATAAGACATGCTGCAGCCCTTAGAGACCTTCCTTGGCATCAGGGCCCTTGGTACTAGAAGTACCAGTTACAAGGGACTTATCTGGATGCCAGGGTCTGCCAATTGTGGATACAAAAGTACAGGTTAGGGAAAGAACACTGGGGCTGGGGCCTGGTTAGCAGGCCTCAGCACACTTTCAATTGTAAACATAGTATCAGCAAAGGCAAAAAGTCAGGGGGCAACCATGCCAAGGAGGCATTTCCTTACACAACCCCCCCCCAAACGAAAGAGGATGAGACTAACCTTTCCCAAGAGAGTCTTCATTTTCTAAGTGGAAGAACCTGGAAAGGCCATCTGCATTGGCATGGGCAGTCCCAGGTCTGTGTTCCACTATAAAGTCCATTCCCTGTAGGGAGATGGACCACCTCAACAGTTTAGGATTTTCACCTTTCATTTGCATCAGCCATTTGAGAGGTCTGTGGTCAGTTTGAACTAGGAAGTGAGTCCCAAAGAGGTATGGTCTCAGCTTCTTCAGGGACCAAACCACAGCAAAGGCCTCCCTCTCAATGGCACTCCAACGCTGCTCCCTGGGGAGTAACCTCCTGCTAATGAAAGCAACAGGCTGGTCAAGGCCATCATCATTTGTTTGGGACAAAACTGCCCCTATCCCATGTTCAGAGGCATCTGTCTGCACAATGAACTGCTTAGAATAATCTGGAGCTTTTAGAACTGGTGCTGAGCACATTGCTTGTTTCAGGGTGTCAAAGGCCTGTTGGCATTCCACAGTCCAGTTCACTTTCTTGGGCATTTTCTTGGAGGTGAGTTCAGTGAGGGCTGTCACAATGGATCCATATCCCTTCACAAACCTCCTGTAATACCCAGTCAAGCCAAGGAATGCCCTGACTTGAGTCTGGGTTTTTGGAGCTACCCAGTCCAGAATAGTCTGGATCTTGGGTTGGAGTGGCTGAACTTGGCCTCCACCTACAAGGTGGCCCAAGTAAACCACAGTTCCCTGCCCTATCTGGCATTTGGATGCCTTGATAGAGAGGCCTGCAGATTGCAGGGCCTTCAAAACCTTCTTCAGGTGGACCAGGTGATCCTGCCAGGTGGAGCTAAAGACAGCAATATCATCAAGATAAGCTGTGCTAAAGGACTCCAAGCCAGCAAGGACTTGATTCACCAACCTTTGGAAGGTGGCAGGGGCATTCTTTAAACCAAAGGGCATAACAGTAAACTGATAATGCCCATCAGGTGTGGAGAATGCTGTTTTCTCTTTTGCTCCAGGTGCCATTTTTATTTGCCAGTACCCTGCTGTCAAGTCAAAGGTACTTAAGAATTTGGCAGCACCTAATTTATCTATGAGCTCATCAGCTCTAGGAATTGGATGAGCATCTGTCTTGGTGACAGAATTGAGCCCTCTGTAATCCACACAAAACCTCATCTCTTTCTTTCCATCTTTGGTGTGAGGTTTGGGGACTAAGACCACTGGGCTAGCCCAGGGGCTGTCAGAGCGCTCAATTACTCCCAATTCTAGCATCTTGTGGACTTCCACCTTGATGCTTTCCTTAACATGGTCAGACTGTCTAAAGATTTTGTTTTTGACAGGCATGCTGTCTCCTGTGTCCACATCATGGGAACACAGGTGTGTCTGACCAGGGGTTAAGGAGAAGAGTTCAGGAAACTGTTGTAGGACTCTCCTACAATCAGCTTGCTGTTGGCCAGAGAGGGTGTCTGAGTAGATCACTCCATCTACTGAGCCATCTTTTGGGTCTGATGACAGAAGATCAGGGAGAGGTTCACTCTCTGCCTCCTGATCCTCATCTGTTACCATCAACAGATTCACATCAGCCCTGTCATGGAAGAGCTTAAGGCGGTTCACATGGATCACCCTCTTGGGGCTCCTGCTTGTGCCCAGGTCCACCAGGTAGGTGACCTGACTCTTCCTTTCTAGCACTGGGTAAGGGCCACTCCATTTGTCCTGGAGTGCCCTGGGAGCCACAGGCTCCAGAACCCAGACTTTCTGCCCTGGTTGGAACTCAACCAGTGCAGCCTTTTGGTCATACCAAAACTTCTGGAGCTGTTGGCTGGCCTCAAGGTTTTTGGTTGCCTTTTCCATGTACTCTGCCATTCTAGAGAGAAGGCCAAGTACATAGTCCACTATGTCTTGTTTAGGCTCATGAAGAGGTCTCTCCCAGCCTTCTTTAACAAGAGCAAGTGGTCCCCTTACAGGGTGGCCAAACAGAAGTTCAAAGGGTGAGAATCCTACTCCCTTCTGTGGCACCTCTCTGTAAGCAAAAAGCAGACATGGCAAGAGGACATCCCATCTCCTTTTGAGTTTTTCTGGGAGCCCCATGATCATGCCTTTTAATGTCTTGTTGAATCTCTCAACTAAGCCATTAGTTTGTGGATGGTATGGTGTAGTGAATTTGTAAGTCACTCCACACTCATTCCACATGTGTTTTAGGTATGCTGACATGAAGTTGGTGCCTCTGTCAGACACCACCTCCTTAGGGAAACCCACTCTGGTAAAGATACCAATGAGGGCCTTGGCTACTGCAGGGGCAGTAGTCGACCTAAGGGGAATAGCTTCAGGATACCTAGTAGCATGATCCACTACTACTAGGATGTACATATTTCCTGAGGCTGTGGGAGGTTCCAGTGGACCAACTATGTCCACACCCACTCTTTCAAAGGGGACCCCCACCACTGGAAGTGGAATGAGGGGGGCCTTTGGGTGCCCCCCTGTCTTACCACTGGATTGACAGGTGGGGCAGGAGAGGCAAAACTCCTTAACCTTCTGGGACATATTGGGCCAGTAGAAGTGGTTGACTAACCTCTCCCACGTCTTGGTTTGTCCCAAATGCCCAGCAAGGGGAATATCATGGGCTAAGGTCAGAATAAACTCTCTGAACGACTGAGGCACTACCACTCTCCTAGTGGCACCAGGTTTGGGGTCTCTGGCCTCAGTGTACAGGAGTCCATCTTCCCAATAGACCCTATGTGTTCCATTTTTCTTGCCCTTGGACTCTTCAGCAGCTTGCTGCCTAAGGCCTTCAAGAGAGGGACAGGTTTCTTGTCCCTTACACAGCTCCTCCCTTGAGGGTCCCCCTGGGCCTAAGAGCTCAACCTGATAAGGTTCAAGCTCCAAAGGCCCAGTTCCCTCAGAGGGCAGAACTTCTTCCTGAGGAGAGAGGTTCTCTTTTTCTGACTGTGTTGCAGTTGGTTTCCCAACTGACTTTCCTTTTCTCTTGGTAGGCTGGGCCATTTTTCCAGACTCCAGCTCTACTTTTTCACCCTGTGCCTTGCATTGTGCTCTTGTTTTTACACACACCAGTTCAGGGATACCCAGCATGGCTGCATGGGTTTTTAGTTCTACCTCAGCCCATGCTGAGGACTCCAGGTCATTTCCAAGCAGACAGTCTACTGGGATGTTTGAGGAGACCACCACCTGTTTCAGGCCATTGACCCCTCCCCATTCTAAAGTTACCATTGCCATGGGATGTGCTTTAGTTTGATTGTCAGCATTGGTGACTGTATAAGTTTTTCCAGTCAGGTATTGGCCAGGGGAAACCAGTTTCTCTGTCACCATGGTGACACTGGCACCTGTATCCCTCAGGCCCTCTACACTTGTCCCATTAATAAAGAGCTGCTGCCTGTATTTTTGCATGTTAGGAGGCCAGGCAGCTAGTGTGGCTAAATCCACCCCACCCTCAGAGACTAGAGTAGCTTCAGTGTGGACCCTGATTTGCTCTGGGCACACTGTTGATCCCACTTGGAGACTAGCCATTCCAGTGTTACCTGGATTGGAGTTTGGAGTGGAACTTTTCTTTGGACAGGCCTTGTCTCCAGTTTGGTGTCCAGACTGACTACAGTTTCGACACCAGGCCTTTTTGGGATCAAAGTTTTTACCCTTGTACCCAGGATTGTTTTGTGAAGAGGCTCTGGGCCCACCCTCCTGTGCAGGTTTTTGGGGGCCTGTAGAAGACTCTTGACTATTTTTATTTTTGGCTGTCTCACCACCTTTCCCCTGGGGAGGTTTTGTGACCCCTTTCTTTTGGTCACCCCCTGTGGAAGTTTTGGACACCCTAGTCTTGACCCAATGGTCCGCCTTCTTTCCCAATTCTTGGGGAGAAATTGGTCCTAGGTCTACCAGATGCTGATGCAGTTTATCATTGAAACAATTACTTAACAGGTGTTCTTTCACAAATAAATTGTACAGCCCATCATAATTACTTACACCACTGCCTTGAATCCAACCATCTAGTGTTTTCACTGAGTAGTCTACAAAGTCAACCCAGGTCTGGCTCGAGGATTTTTGAGCCCCCCTGAATCTAATCCTATACTCCTCAGTGGAGAATCCAAAGCCCTCAATCAGGGTACCCTTCATGAGGTCATAAGATTCTGCATCTTTTCCAGAGAGTGTGAGGAGTCTATCCCTACACTTTCCTGTGAACATTTCCCAAAGGAGAGCACCCCAGTGAGATCTGTTCACTTTTCTGGTTACACAAGCCCTCTCAAAAGCTGTGAACCATTTGGTGATGTCATCACCATCTTCATATTTAGTTACAATCCCTTTGGGGATTTTCAACATGTCAGGAGAATCTCTGACCCTATTTATGTTGCTGCCACCATTGATGGGTCCTAGGCCCATCTCTTGTCTTTCCCTCTCTATGGCTAGGATCTGTCTTTCCAAAGCCAATCTTTTGGCCATCCTGGCTAACTGGATGTCCTCTTCACTGGGGTTATCCTCAGTGATTTCAGAGTTGTTGGTCCCTCCTGTGAGGGAACCAGCATCTCTGACTATTATTTGTGGAGTCAGGGCTTGAGTAGCCCTGCTCTCCCTAAGTAGGACTGGAGGGGGGGGATTTCCCTCCAAGTCACTATCTTCATCCTCTGAGTTGCCACCCTCAGAGGGGTTGGCCTTTTCAAACTCTGCCAAAAGCTCCTGGAGCTGTATTTTGGTAGGTTTGGGGCCCATTGTTATTTTCTTTAGTTTACAGAGTGACCTTAGCTCTCTCATCTGTAGATGGAGGTAAGGTGTGGTGTTGAGTTCCACCACAGTCACATCTGTGCTAGACATTTTGCTTCTAAAAGTTGGAATACTTTTTAAGAATCTACAACTAGTTCTAGGTTCTAATTCAAACTTTTACAAACTTTTAAACTCTAAAAGAAATGCTAAACAGGATCTAACACAAGGCCCTAGCAGGACTTTTGAGAATTTAGAAAACTTTTCAAATTGCAAAAATCAATTTCTAATGACAATTTTGGAATTTGTCGTGTGATCAGGTATTGGCTGAGTAGTCCAGCAAATGCAAAGTCTTGTACCCCACCGCTGATCCACCAATGTAGGACCTTGGACTCTGTGCAGGCTATTCCAATGTAGGACGTTGGCTCTGTATGTGCTATTTCAAAGTAAGGAATAGCCTGCACAGAGTCCAAGGGTTCCCCTTAGAGGTAAAATAGTGGTAAAAAGAGATAATACTAATGCTCTATTTTGTGGTAGTGTGGTCGAGCAGTAGGCTTATCCAAGGAGTAGTGTTAAGCATTTGTTGTACATACACATAGACAATAAATGAGGTACACACACTCAGAGACAAATCCAGCCAATAGGTTTTGTATAGAAAAATATATTTTCTTAGTTTATTTTAAGAACCACAGGTTCAAATTTAACATGTAATATCTTGTTTGCAAGGTATTGCAGGTAAGTACATTAGGAACTTTGAATCATTTCAATTGCATGTATACTTTTCAAGTTATTCACAAATGGCTACTTTAAAAGTGGACACAGTGCAATTTTCACAGTTCCTGGGGGAGGTAAGTTTTTGTTAGTTTTACCAGGTAAGTAGGACACTTACAGGGTTCAGTTCTTGGTCCAAGGTAGCCCACCGTTGGGAGTTCAGAGCAACCCCAAAGTCACCACACCAGCAGCTCAGGGCCGGTCAGGTGCAGAGTTCAAAGTGGTGCCCAAAACGCATAGGCTAGAATGGAGAGAAGGGGGTGCCCCGGTTCCGGTCTGCTTGCAGGTAAGTACCCGCGTCTTCGGAGGGCAGACCAGGGGGGTTTTGTAGGGCACCGGGGGGGACACAAGCCCACACAGAAATTTCACCCTCAGCAGCGCGGGGGCGGCCGGGTGCAGTGTAGAAACAAGCGTCGGGTTTGCAATGTTAGTCTATGAGAGATCAACGGATCTCTTCAGCGCTGCAGGCAGGCAAGGGGGGGCTTCCTCGGGGAAACCTCCACTTGGGCAAGGGAGAGGGACTCCTGGGGGTCACTTCTCCAGTGAAAGTCCGCTCCTTCAGGTCCTGGGGGCTGCGGGTGCAGGGTCTTTTCCAGGCGTCGGGACTTAGGTTTCAGAGAGTCGCGGTCAGGGGAAGCCTCGGGATTCCCTCTACAGGCGGCGCTGTGGGGGCTCAGGGGGGACAGGTTTTGGTACTCACAGTCGGAGAGTAGTCCGGGGGTCCTTCCTGAGGTGTTGGTTCTCCACCAGCCGAGTCGGGGTCGCCGGGTGCAGTGTTGCAAGTCTCACGCTTCTTGCGGGGAGTTGCAGGGGTCTTTAAAGCTGCTCCTTGAAACAAAGTTGCAGTCTTTTTGGAGCAGGTCCGCTGTCCTCGGGAGTTTCTGGTCGTCGTCGAAGCAGGGCAGTCCTCAGAGGATTCAGAGGTCGCTGGTCCCTTTGGAAGGCGTCGCTGGGGCAGAGTTCTTTGGAAGGCAGGAGACGGGCCGGTGAGTTTCTGGAGCCAAGGCAGTTGTTGTCTTCTGGTCTTCCTCTGCAGGGGTTTTCAGCTGGGCAGTCCTTCTTCTTGTTGTCGCAGGATTCTAATTTTCTAGGGTTCAGGGTAGCCCTTAAATACTAAATTTAAGGGCGTGTTTAGGTCTGGGGGGTTAGTAGCCAATGGCTACTAGCCCTGAGGGTGGGTACACCCTCTTTGTGCCTCCTCCCAAGGGGAGGGGGTCACAATCCTAACCCTATTGGGGGAATCCTCCATCTGCAAGATGGAGGATTTCTAAAAGTTAGAGTCACCTCAGCTCAGGACACCTTAGGGGCTGTCCTGACTGGCCAGTGACTCCTCCTTGTTATTCTCATTATTTTCTCCGGCCTTGCCGCCAAAAGTGGGGGCCGGGGCCGGAGGGGGCGGGCAACTCCACTAGCTGGAGTGTCCTGCGGTGCTGTGACAAAGGGGTGAGCCTTTGAGGCTCACCGCCAGGTGTTACAGCTCCTGCCTGGGGGAGGTGTTAGCATCTCCACCCAGTGCAGGCTTTGTTACTGGCCTCAGAGTGACAAAGGCACTCTCCCCATGGGGCCAGCAACATGTCTCTAGTGTGGCAGGCTGCTGGAACTAGTCAGCCTACACAGATAGTCGGTTAAGTTTCAGGGGGCACCTCTAAGGTGCCCTCTGGGGTGTATTTTGCAATAAAATGTACACTGGCATCAGTGTGCATTTATTGTGCTGAGAAGTTTGATACCAAACTTCCCAGTTTTCAGTGTAGCCATTATGGTGCTGTGGAGTTCGTGTTTGACAGACTCCCAGACCATATACTCTTATGGCTATCCTGCACTTACAATGTCTAAGGTTTTGTTAGACACTGTAGGGGTACCATGCTCATGCACTGGTACCCTCACCTATGGTATAGTGCACCCTGCCTTAGGGCTGTAAGGCCTGCTAGAGGGGTGTCTTACCTATACTGCATAGGCAGTGAGAGGCTGGCATGGCACCCTGAGGGGAGTGCCATGTCGACTTACTCGTTTTGTCCTCACTAGCACACACAAGCTGGCAAGCAGTGTGTCTGTGCTGAGTGAGAGGTCTCCAGGGTGGCATAAGACATGCTGCAGCCCTTAGAGACCTTCCTTGGCATCAGGGCCCTTGGTACTAGAAGTACCAGTTACAAGGGACTTATCTGGATGCCAGGGTCTGCCAATTGTGGATACAAAAGTACAGGTTTGGGAAAGAACACTGGGGCTGGGGCCTGGTTAGCAGGCCTCAGCACACTTTCAATTGTAAACATAGCATCAGCAAAGGCAAAAAGTCAGGGGGCAACCATGCCAAGGAGGCATTTCCTTACAGGGTATAAGAAGGTGTAAAGAAATGGCTCCCTGTTGCAGTTACCCCCCACTTTTTGCCTGATACTGATGCTGACTTGACTGAGAAGTGTGCTGGGACCCTGCTAACCAGGCCCTAGCACCAGTGTTCTTTCACCTAAATTGTACCATTGTCTCCACAATTGGCACAACCCTGGCACCCAGGTAAGTCCCTTGTAACTGGTACCCCTGGTACCAAGGGCCCTGATGCCAGGGAAGGTCTCTAAGGGCTGCAGCATGTCTTATGCCACCCTAGGGACCCCTCACTCAGCACAGACACACTGCTTGCCAGCTTGTGTGTGCTGGTGGGGAGAAAATGAGTAAGTCGACATGGCACTCCCCTCATGCCAACCTCACACTGCCTGTGGCATAGGTAAGTCACCCCTCTAGTAGGCCTTACAGCCCTAAGGCAGGGTGCACTATACCACAGGTGAGGGCATAGGTGCATGAGCACTATGCCCCTGCAGTGTCTAAGCAAAACCTTAGACATTGTAAGTGCAGGGTAGCCATAAGAGTATATGGTCTGGGAGTCTGTCAAAAACGAACTCCACAGCTCCATAATGGCTACACTGAATACTGGGAAGTTTAGTATCAAACTTCTCAGAATAATAAACCCACACAGATGCCAGTGTTGGATTTATTAAAAAATGCACACAGAGGGCATCTTAAAGATGCCCCCTGTATTTTACCCAATTGTTCAGTGCAGGACTGACTGGTCTGTGCCAGCCTGCTGCTGAGAGACGAGTTTCTGACCCCATGTGGTGAGGGCCTTTGTGCTCTCTGAGGACAGAGACAAAAGCCTGCTCTGGGTGGAGGTGCTTCACACCTCCCCCCTGCAGGAACTGTAACACCTAGCATTGAGCCTCAAAGGCTCAGGCTTCGTGTTACAATGCCCCAGGGAACTCCAGCTAGTGGAGATGCCCGCCCCCTGGACACAGCCCCCACTTTTGGCGGCAAGTCCAGGAGAGATAATGAGAAAAACAAGGAGGAGTCACTGGCCAGTCAGGACAGCCCCTAAGGTGTCCTGAGCTGAGGTGACTCTGACTTTTAGAAATCCTCCATCTTGCAGATGGAGGATTCCCCCAATAGGATTAGGGATGTGCCCCCCTCCCCTCAGGGAGGAGGCACAAAGAGGGTGTAGCCACCCTCAGGGCTAGTAGCCATTGGCTACTAACCCCCCAGACCTAAACACACCCCTAAATTGAGTATTTAGGGGCACCCAGAACACAGCAAGATAGATTCCTGCAACCTAAGAAGAAGAGGACTGCTAAGCTGAAAAACCCTGCAGAGAAGACGGAGACACCAACTGTTCTGGCCCCAGCTCTACTGGCCTGTCTCCCCACTTCTAAAGACACTGCTCCAGCGACGCTTTCCACAGGGACCAGCGACCTCTGAAGCCTCTAGAAGGACCAAGAACTCCCGAGGACAGCGGCTCTGTTCACCCAAGACTGCGACTTTGCTACAAAGAAGCAACTTTGAAACAACTTGCGTTTCCTGCCGGAAGCGTGAGTCTTGACACTCTGCACCCGACGCCCCCGGCTCGACTTGTGGAGAACAATCACTTCAGGGAGGACTCCCCGGCCACTGCGAGACTGTGAGTAGCCAGAGTTGCCCCCCCTGAGTCCCCACAGCGACGCCTGCAGAGGGAATCCAGAGGATCCCCCTGACCGCGACTGCCTGCTTCTAAGATCCGACGCCTGGTAAAGACTCTGCACCCGCAGCCCTCAGGGCCTGAAGGATCCGACCTCCAGTGCAGGAGCGACCCCCAGGTGGACCTCTCCCTTGCCCAGGTGGTGGCTACCCCGTGGAGCCCCCCCCTTGCCTGCCTGCACCGCTGAAGAGACCCCTTGGTCTCCCATTGATTCCTATTACAAACCCGACGCTTGTTTGCACACTGCACCCAGCCGCCCCGCGCTGCTGAGGGTGAACTTTCTGTGTGGACTTGTGTCCCCCCTGGTGCCCTACAAAACCCCCCTGGTCTGCCCTCCGAAGACGCGGGTACTTACCTGCTGGCAGACTGGAACCGGGGCACCCCCTTCTCCATTGAATCCTATGTGTTTTGGGCACCACTTTGAACTCTGCACCTGACCGGCCCTGAGCTGCTGGTGTGGTGACTTTGGGGTTGCTCTGAACCCCCAACGGTGGGCTACCTTGGACCCCAATTTGAACCCCGTAGGTGGTTTACTTACCTGCAAGAACTAACATTAACTTACCTCCCCCAGGAACTGTGAAAATTGCAGTGTGTCCACTTTTAAAATAGCTATATGTGTTTTATGTAAAACGTATATATGCTATTGTGATTATTCAAAGTTCCTAAAGTACTTACCTGCAATACGTTTCAAATGAGATATTACATGTAGAATTTGAACCTGTGGTTCTTAAAATAAACTAAGAAAATATATTTTTCTATACAAAAACCTATTGGCCTGGAAATTGTCTCTGAGTGTGTGTTCCTCATTTATTGCCTGTGTGTATGTACAACAAATGCTTAACACTACTCCTTTGATAAGCCTACTGCTCGACCACACTACCACAAAATAGAGCATTAGTATTATCTCTTTTGCCACTATCTTACCTCTAAGGGGAACCCTTGGACTCTGTGCATACTATTCCTTACTTTGAAATAGTGCATACAGAGCCAACTTCCTACAGAAGGGCACCCAAAACCACAGACTTCTGGACATCAAGAGGATCCTCTGCCTGGAGAAGAGCTGAAGAGCTGAGGAGAAGTGCTGCCCTGCCTGTGACTGTGTTTTGTGGAGCTATCCTACAGTTGCTGCTTCTGCATCTGCAAGGGGACAAAGAATGGACTTTGTTGTGCATTCCTGTTTGTGAAGAAATCCCCAAGGGCTTGTCCTGAGCTTGCCTCCTGTTGTTGAAGTCTCAAGACCATCAAAGACATCTCCTGCCAGCACCTGGACTCTCTGCTGAGATGCCTGCCCTACCAAGTGGTGCCCTATCCAGTTCCTGGGGCTTTGGAAGGTGAAGCTGGCAGACCATAGACCGCCGTGCGGGGAAAATTTCGACGCACCTTCCGAGACGCAGCTGAGAAACGATGCGCCGCCAGCTTCGCGGCTGAAATAGACGTTCCACCTGCATCATGGCTGGAAGATTGATGCACGCAGCTGGAGAAATGACCCGCAACACCCGCAGACAGAGGCTGATAAAGTCTCAACCCACACAGCTCGGTTTTGCTGATACTGTGCGGCAGTATTTTTGATGCAAACCTTGCTGGGCGTGGAAAAACAATGCAAAGTCTGCCCGGAATCGAGTGCTTGCACGGATCGATGCATCGTTCTCCTGAGGAGAGGAAAAACAACGCACGCCTACTCGACCGGAGGAGGAGAACGACGCACGGTCTCGCTTGCGGCTAAGAAATCGACGCATCTTTAGCCTTTTCCGACGCACACTTGCCTGTGCATGTTATTTTGACGCTATTCGGTTACTTTTCAACGCTAACAGTGTTTTTACTGTTTTCGCAAGGATTTAAGACTCTTTTGCTTTTAACATTAATAACTTGACTTGTGTATGTTGGATTTTTGTTGTTTTGGTCTTGTTTTGTTTAGATAAATATTTCCTAATTTTCTAAACCTGTGTTGTGTCATTTTGTAGTGTTTTCACTGAGTTACTGTGTGTTGTTACAAATACTTTACACCTAGACTCTAAAGTTAAGCCTGCTTGCTCGTGCCCAGCTACCAAGGGGGTGAGCGGGCTTAGCTGATGGTGATTCTCCTTTACCCTGACTAGAGTGAGGGTCCTTGTTTGGACAGGGGGTAACTTGGCTGCCAACCAAAGACCCCATTTCTAACATGGATCCCCTGTCTGGGTTAGTTTGACAGTTGGGCTATTTGCACCTCTCCTCTAGACAGTGACACAAAGGGAGCTGGGGTGGAGCCTGCATATCCTGATGAGCCATCTGGGCTGGAGGGGAAGGGGAGCGGGGTCACTTACACCTGAAAGGGCTGTACCTGCCCTCACACAATGCAGTCTCCAGCCCCCTGGGGTGTGTCTGGGACCTGGCCTGGGCAAGACAAAATCTTACAAACAAGAGAGACTTTCCTTTGAAGTTTGCCTACTTCAATAGCAGAAAGGGGTATTGGACCCAAAACCCCTAACAACTAGATTACTTCTGGAATCAAGAGGAATCTCTGCCAAGGAAAAGAGCTGGGGAGAAGTGCTGCCTGTGACTGTACTTTGTTGGGCTATCCTGCAGTTGCTGCAGTTCCTGCTTCTGCCTGTGAAAGGGGACAAAGATTGGACTTTGTGGTATATTCCTGCATGTAAGGAATCTCCAAGGGCTTGAACTGAGCTTGCCTCCTGTTTTGAAATCTCAGAGCCATCAAAGACTTCCTCTGCTAACATCTGGACTCTCTGCTGAGAATCCTGCCCTGCCAAGTGGTGTCCTATCCAGTCCCTGGGCACTTGAAAGGTGAAGTTGGCAGACAAAGCTGAAAATCCAGGCACAGAATGCAGTGGAGGGAACTTTTCGATGCACCTTCCGCAACGCGGCTGATAAACGACCTGCAGCTGAAATCAGCGCTTCACCTGCATCGCGGCTGGGAGACGGACGCATCGTGGCTGGAGAAACAAAGTGCAAAACCCACTTACGGAGGCTGATAACGACGCAAACCCCACTCAGTACGGTTTTCTGATATCGTGTGACCGGATTTTCCACGCATCGTCCCTGGACATCAAAGTTAACCCGACTGCGTGGATCCGAGCGGCCCCATCTGGGAATCGACACATCGCTCTCTTGCAAGGAAGTAAAACAACGCATCGCCAACCCGACGGAGATGGGAACGACGCACAGCCTCACTTGTGAGTAAGGAATTAATGCATCACTACCCTTTTCAGGTAGTGCA
The DNA here is from genome assembly GCF_031143425.1 of Pleurodeles waltl. NCBI lineage: Eukaryota > Metazoa > Chordata > Amphibia > Caudata > Salamandridae > Pleurodeles > Pleurodeles waltl. The sequence goes on from NC_090444.1 coordinate 1,422,380,023, forward strand.
GCTTTATTTTTTACGCTAACCAGGTACTTTGCGTAACAACCGCATTCTCACTGTTTTCTGAAGACTCTTATTCTTTTGAAAATGCATATCTTGACTTATGTATGTTGGATTTCTGTTGTTTTGGTCCTGTTTGATAAATATTACCTATTTTTCTAAACTGGCATGGTGTCCATTTTGTAATGCTTTCTCTGGAATACTGTGTGTGTTGGTACAAATACTTTACACATTGCTTCTGAAGTTAAGCCTGCCTGCTCGTGCCAAGCTACCAAGGGTGTGAACGGGGTTAACTGAGTGTGAGTCTCCTTTACCCTGACTAGAGTGAGGGTCCTTGCTTGGACAGGGGGTAACATGACTGCCAACCAAAGACCTGAGGTGCCAGCTGCTCTAGGAACCAAAAACCACAGCTACCCACTTTCTAAAAAAAAGGTCTGTTTTGGGTAGAAAACGTTGATGTATCCATGTTGCGTTCTGAGAAATTTTCTGTTGCGGGCACTAGGTCTACTCACACAAGAGGGGCACCATTTTATCAGGAAACTCAGGAAAATGCTGGGTGGAAGAAAGTGTGTGGCTCTGTTCAGATTCCAGAACTTTCCACCACAGAAATGTGAGGAAAATGTGTTTTGTAGTCAAAGTTTGAGGTTTGTAAGGGATTCTGGGTAAAATACCCTGGTGAAAGCCAGGCAAGTCACCACATCCTGGATTCCCCTAGCTGTCTAGTTTTCCAAACTTTACAGGTTTGCTAGTTTTCCCCTAGATGCCAGCTGTGCTAGGACCCAAAAACCACAGCTACCCACTTTCCAAAAATCGGGTCAGTTTTGCGTAGAAAAATTTGATGTATCCCTGTTGCGTTGTGGGACATTTTGTGTCGCGATCAGTAGGCATACCCACACAAGTGAGGTACCATTTTTATCGGGAGATTTAGGAGAATGCTGAGTGGAAGGAACTGTATGGCTCTGTGCAGGTTCCAGAACTTTCCACCACAGAAATATGAGGAAAATGTGGTTTTTATTCAAGGTTTGAGGTTTGCAGGGGATTCCGGGTAAAATAACCTGGCAAGAGACATGTAGGTTGCCACATTCTGAATTTCCCTCGTTGTTTAGTTTTCAAAATGCATAGGTTTGCTAAGTTTCCTTAGATGCTAGCTGAGCTAAGACCGAAAAACCATAGCTACCTACTTAGAAAAAAACTGGTCAGTTTTACGTAGAAACATTTGATGTATCCATGTTGCATTTTGGGCTGTTTCCTGTCGCAGGCATTAGTTTTATCCACACAAGTGAGGCACATTTTTAACAGAAGACTTAGGAGAATGCTGGGTGGAAGGAAGTGTGTGGCTATGTGCACATTCCAGAACTTTCCACTACAGAATTGTGAGGAAAATGTGATTATTTTAGTCACAGTTTGAGGTTTGCAGATATTCTGGGTTAAACAACCTGGTGAGAACCACGTAAGTCACCCAATCCTGGGTTCCTCTAGGTGTCTAAGTTTCACAAATGTACAGGTTTGCTAGGTTTTCCTAGATGCCAGCTGAGCTAGGACCCAAAACCCATAGCTACACATTTTGCAAAAAATGGGTCAGTGTTGCATAAAAAGATTTGATGTATTCATGTTGTGTTTTGGTCCAATTCCTATCACAGGCACTAGAGCTACCCGTACAAATGAGGTACCATTTTAGTGAGAGACTTAGGGGAACATAAAATAGTAGAACATGTGTTATTACCAATTGTATTTCTCTGCATATGCACCTTCCAAATGCAAGGCAATGTGTAAGAAGGAAGTAATTGTGAGAAATACTCTCTAATTCACATGCTAGTACACGTACCTACGAATATTGAGATGTTCAAATAACCCCTGCTTCTAAACTTCATATCATGTGCCCATTTCGGAAATACATAGGCCCGTATTTATACTTTTTGACGCTAAACTGCGCTAACGCAGTTTAGTGTCAAAAAATTTTGCGCCGGCTAACGTCATTCTGAAGCGCCATGCGGGCGCCGTATTTATTGAATGGCGTTAGCCGGCGCAAGCAGACCGGCGCTGCCTGGTGTGCGTGGAAAAAAACCACGTACACCAGGCAGCGCCGGCGTTGGGAAAAATGGCGTTAGGGCGTCTTAAAATGGCGCAAGTCAGGTTGACGCAAAAAAATCGTCTTAACCCGATTTGCGCCATTTTTAACGACGCCCAGATGCCATTTACATGACTCCTGTCTTAGTAAAGACAGGAGTCATGCCCCCTTGCCCAACGGCCATGCCCAGGGGACTTATGTCCCCTGGGCATGGTCATTGGGCATAGTGGCATGTAGGGGGGCACAAATAAGGCCCCCCTATGCCACCCAAAAAAAAAAAAAAATTATACTTACCTGAACTTACCTGAATGTCCCTGGGATGGGTCCCTCCATCCTTGGGTGTCCTCCTGGGGTGGGCAAGGGTGGCAGGGGGGGTCCCTGGGGGCAGGGGAGGGCACCTGTGGGCTCATTTTGAGCCCACAGGCCCCTTAACGCCTACCCTGACCCAGGCGTTAAAAAGTGGCGCAAATGCGGGGTTTTTTGACCCGACCACTCCCGGGCGTGATTTTTGCCCGGGAGTATAAATACGACGCATTTGCGTCGCCGTCATTTTTTTAGACGGGAACGCCTTCCTTGCATCTCATTAACGCAAGGAAGGCGTTCACGCAAAAAAATTACGCTATTTGCCCATACTTTGGCGCTAGACGCGTCTAACGCCAAAGTATAAATATGGCGTTAGTTTTGCGCTGAATTTGCGTCGAAAAAAACGACGCTAATTCGGCGCAAACGGAGTATAAATATGCCCCATAGTTTTTCTTTCATTTTTTACTATTTATATTTTACCATATGAATTGCTCTCTACTCGTTACACAATGAAAAACCATTGCAAGGTGCTACTCAATTATTACCTCTGGGTACCATGAGTTCTTGGAAAACCCACAAACCCTATATATACCCATAACTAAAATGGTCTAGAATATGCCGTGGTATATAGCTTTTGGGAATTGGTCATTGTGATGAGAAGTTACAAATGAAAATGTTGCCACAAATGCTTGTTTTGTCCTGCTAATTTTCAATATTTTTATTATTTCAGCACTTGATTTCTTTAGCAAAACCTTGAAGGATCTACACAAATGATCTCTTGCTACATTTAGAATTTTGTCTAGTTTTTGGACATGCATAGCTTCTTGGGCCCCACCATGAGTTTCACACCCGTTATCACCACAAACTGGAAGAGAGTTCAAAGCACAAAAATAGGAAAGACTGGCTATCTCCCAGTAAAATGCCAAAACTGTGTTAGAAATGTGGTTTTCTGAATTAAGTCTACCTGCTCCTGAAAGCTGGGAAGATGGGGATTTTAGCACTTTAAACCTTTCATTGATATAATTTGCAGTAAAAAACAGACAATTTCTTCTGCAGCACTTTTTTTGCATTTTCCCCCCCAAAAGAACAAAATGTAGGAACATTTTGGCTAATTCCTCAGTCCCCTCTAAGAGAATCCACAAACGCTGGGTACCTTTTCAATCCCTATGATTGTTTGAAAAAAACTATGCAAATTTGGAATGGATAGCTTATGTGGACAAAACGTTATAGTGGCCTAAATTCAAACTACCCCAAATAGTGAAAAAAAAGCCCTAGCAATGGTGGGGGAAGGGACCTAGCAGCTAAGTGTTGGAGCTGTTTCCTTAACTGGTGTAGGGTTTGAAAAAAAAAAGACGGCCATTTTTTTTCAGTGGAGCCACGGATCCTCTGCATATCTATGAGGCTGATAAAAAAATTCAATTTTTGGCCTTCATTTAAATAAGGTAACAATTGTCATGAAAGAAGATCCTTATTTTGAGATTTTCATTCATACCTTTTGAGTGTGCTTTGTGCCTCAGCCAGGTTCTTTATATTCAGGGCCACTGGAATTATGCAGCAGCAGATAGCCAAATTCAGCATAAAGATTAGTAAATTATGCTGCTAGGAAACACAAATTAAGCAGCATAATGTGGCACATTTTGTAACAGTATTACTTCATTATTTTGTGATTTTTAAACTTGGTAACACTGTATGGGCATTGGCTGCACCTCATTAGTACCAGTTTAACACCAAAATATAGCAATAAGCAACAGAAAGGTGACCAGTCCAGCTTTGCAAAGGGCCTTTCACTGTGCGTCAACATGTGTCACTGCATTTTTAGTAGATTTTGAACCATTTGAGAATTTTTTTTTGTTAAAATCTGCAGATTCTGCAGCAGATGATGAATTATGTGGTAAATGGGGCAAATCTATAGTTATGTGAAAATCCCTGTTGCCGCACAATCACATAATTCCAGTGGCCCTGCTTATATTTTAGGTCTTTTCTTCAACTCCAGAAGGCAATAGATCTATGCAGAGCTGACACATTCATGGGGGAGAGGGAAACATTGCAAGCCTTGGTTTCATCCTTGTGGTTTTTGCCTTACATAACTGCCATATGTCCAGGTCGTCAGGGCAGATCATTTGGGGTCTGGGATAGAGGAGAGGCTGATGAGCACATGTTGCAGGTTGATTGTCATGGGATATATGTTTTTTCACAATAGGAGGAAGTCCACTTCTGGGGTTGGTCTAGTACTTGTGGAAAGTGGGAGTGATGGAGAAGTCGACACCAGGGTCCAGATTTATCAATATTTGACAGAGCAATGCAGCTTGACAACTTTCTTTGCTGCACTGGGTCAAATGGAGAGGGCAGGAATGTTCTATATTTATCAAGATATGGTGTATTCCTGCTCTCTCAGAGCACTAGCACACTATGGGGGTCATTCCGACCCCGGCGGTCAAGGACCGCCGGGGCCGGGGTTGGCGGGAGCACCACCAACAGGCTGGCGGTGCCCCGCAGGGCATTCTGACCGCAGCGGTTTGGCCGCGGTCAGAACAGGAAAACCGGCGGTGTCCCGCCGGTTTTCCGATGCCCTGAGGAATCCCAAGCTGTGCCGCCATGGGGGATTCCGACCCCCTCACCGCCATCCTGTTCCTGGCGGTTCCGACCGCCAGGAACAGGATGGCGGTGAGGGGTGTCGTGGGGCCCCTGGGGGCCCCTGCAGTGCCCATGCCAATGGCATGGGCACTGCAGGGGCCCCCGTAAGCGGGCCCCACATAGAATTTCAGTGTCTGCATTGCAGACACTGAAATTTGCGACGGGTGCAACTGCACCCGTCGCACCCTTCCCACTACGCCGGCTCCATTCGGAGCCGGCGTCCTCGTGGGAAGGGGTTTCCCGCTGGGCTGGCGGGCGGCCTTCTGGTGGTCGCCTGCCAGCCCAGCGGAAAACACAGAATGGCCGCTGCGGTCTTTTGACCGCGGTGCGGTCATTCGGCGGTTCCCGCCGCCCGCCGGGGTCTGAATGACCCCCTATGTCCTGCCAAGCACCAACACAGAGACCCTTGCATCATGGTGCACAGGTGTCTGTGTGACAGACAGGATTTGTTTTTGCAGAAAGGGACACCTTCCTGCACAAAAAAAAATTATTGGAGGCTTTTTCGTCTTTAGAAAGAGGAAACAACGAGAAAAAATAAAGATATTTCCGTTGTTGTACCTCTATCTGCAAGGCGTACAACTTTGACACATTCCTAGGTTTACTACTCAGGGTAAATTTTGGAATGTGCTAAAAAGCATGGGTGGATGCCTGGGAACACCCACTCTCCACACATGTAACACCTTCATGGTGCAGAGTGATGCAATGCAGTGACTTGTGCTGCCTTGCTTTACTCAAGATTTACTAAGCCACATGGGGCCCACAAGGTGGCTTTGCATGGCGTGGTAAATCTGACTTAAGAATGTCCTTGCGTCATCTTGTTTGATGTAAGGGCAAAGAAATCCTTTGATAAATCTGGCCCCAGATATGGATTGGGGCAGGGGGGTCTCTGGACAGTAACTAGATGCAAGGAGGCATATTTGAGTTTGTGGTGTCCATTGCTACTTTCGTCAGTGATGGAACAAAAAAGGTAGTATATAAAAATAGTGGCAAGTGTTGAGTCTTCAAAGAGGGAGTTCTGCCACAGCTCAAGTTTACAAAGGTGGTACACATTTTGGATGTCCAGGTGGAGGAAGGAAGAAGCTGCCTGTTTGGGTGATGGGGTAATAAGTGAAGGGGGTCAGTGAGGAGCTTACAAAAGGGCCTGTCATGCAAACAGGAAGATTATTTTCCTTTGGGTGTAGTGGAAGGAGTGAAAGGAACATGAAAGGGGATGCAGCTAGGGTCTGGTGAATGGTCTCACTGACATGTTTCAGAAGTTCCAGGAGGTAGCAAATGATCCAGAAATGATGTAACCGAGCCTTTGCTCAATCCCCCAACCTGGAGGAGATTGGGTGGATTGAATAAAACAGTCCCAAGAGATCATGTTGGGAGTGCCACATCCTTTTAGTTACCTAGACTTAACAGGCACATTCATGTTGAAGGACAGCTGGGTCATCTGACGTCTTTCTGTGGTCTGGGGTCTAGTATACCCCTCAGCCAAGGCCCTTGCCTGCTTTCAGAATATGAGAATATAGATCAGAGGAATAGGCACTCGTCGATGTGGGTATTAGCATCTAGGCCAGTGCAACAAGATTGTTTTTGTGCTACCTACCATGATCGCATGGAGTTAGCATGTTACCATCCTACCAACAATAAAAGAAGTGCAGCCATCGAGGTCAAATCAGTGAGGGGACAATGACCAGATCCAATGATGACAGTTGATATGATTTGTGGTTGTCCCTTATGAAAGAGGAGGATTTAATAGCAGGAACAGGGAACTCCTAAGGGATTGCTTATTCATAAATCATCTTGTAAGAGTCATCCTTTGGCTAGAAGAACGATAAGGCAGGGATTCCATTTTTGAAATACCTTTACCACTTGTTTTAGGTAATGCAGCATCCTCCCTATATTTATTTCAAGTAAAATGTATTTTACCAATATTAAATCTAGAGATTCACCTGGCATGAGCATTTACTGTTATGCTCTTCATCTAGATCAATTTACACTGATAAACAATAATGTAGATATTCCCATTTATAGCAGGAAATCAATCTTTAGCAAAGACACAGACTAATATTTTTCATAAGCTATTTAACCCTACTCTTAACACATAAAGCTAAGCAGGTAGAACACCCTTCTTGTAGTAGCAAAATAAGAAGGGAAACATTTATTCAGATGGAAACCACCTCACATGTGCAAAACTAATGTGGAGGAAAAAAGTCAGAAGAATAGGGAAACTGACTTTATGTTTAGATGAAGGGGCTGAAGTCATAAACACGCAGCAATAGCTAGGGGAAAACATCCAAGAAAATCAAGTGACAATGATGATTTCCTACCAATCACAGAGGAACTTTGAATTTTAAGCCATAGTAGGGGAAATCAATCATTTTCAGGTTCAGTTACTGATGGTGATCTTCCTGGATCAAGTGATTGAGTCCAGAAAATGTGCATCCACTTCTATGATCACAGTTGAGCTAGCACAATAGATGGCATCGCTATGCCAGGCTTCCATATGGATCTCCTATCTCTACACTTCACCAGACTGAAACGAACCTCAATAATCTTGTGCTGCTCTGAGGCAGGCTGCTTACATTCTTTGAAGGGTCCAAACTTGTAGGGAACCTGAAAAGACTACTTTGATTGAAGAGGATAGTAGGTCCATAACCTTATCAATTTCCTTAGAGTCATTGAGTCTGAAGCTACAGTTTCTTCTTGTTGATAACTCTTTACCCTTTTCCTGCTGAGGTTTAAGAATAGAGGACTTAGGGGCATATTTGCAAGAAAGTGCTGCGTCATCGATGATGTGCCACTTTTCCTGCGCCCCCGTACCGACACCTAACAACACCATGGTTGCGCTGTATTTACATATGCCACACCATGGTGGTCGTTAGCACAATAGCGTCAATATTTTTTATGCTATTGTGGTGCTTTGCTACACTAGCATCAAGCTCTGAGTAGGCGTTACAAATGATGAGAAAAATGGTGCAGTGAAATGTTGTAAATGGAACGCCTCCTAGCATACATTATGCCTGACGCAGGCATAATGTAGCGCAAGGTTTTATAAAGTGGTGCAATGCAAGCATTGCATCACTTGGTAAAAATAGTGTAGCAGAAAAGCCACCTTAGTGTAAAAAAACTGGCGCTATGGCGGTGCTACAGACTTGTAAATATGCCACAATTGATTTCTTGAATTTCATGACAAAGAAGACCCTCTGTAATAGACCAAATCATTGTTGGAGTTTCTTGTTTCAGAGCGATCATGTCAAAATAATGTAAATAGAACATGTATCATGGAGTAACAAAAAATAACAGTTCATGGGGAAGCTGAAGTAATATAGGGGGTCATTCTGACTCCTGCCGGCCGCGGTAACCGCGGTGCCGGCGGGAGCCGCCAGAATACCGCTGCGCGGTCAGAAGACCGCCGCGGTTATTCTGTGTTTCCCGCTGGGCTGGCGGGCGACCGCCAGAAGGCCGCCCGCCAGCCCAGCAGGAAACCCCTTCCCACAAGGAAGCCGGCTCCGAATGGAGCCGGCGGAGTGGGAAGGGTGCGACGGGTGCAGTAGCACCCGTCGCGATTTTCAGTGTCTGCATGGCAGACACTGAAAATCTTTTAGGGGCCCTCTTACGGGGGCCCCACGACACCCCTCACTGCCATCCTGTTCCTGGCGGTCAAAACCACCAGGAACAGGATGGCGGTGAGGGGGTCGGAATCCCCATGCTGCGCCGCCATGGAGGATTCCACAGGGCAGCGGAAAACCGGCGGGAGACCGCCGGTTTTCCGTCTCTGACCGCGGCCATACCGCCGCGGTCAGAATGCCCTTGGGAGCACCGCCAGCCTGTTGGCGGTGCTCCCGCGGTCCCCGGCCCTGGCGGTCCATGACCGCCAGGGTCAGAATGACCGCCATAATGTTCAAACAAGGCACAGAGCAAAAATGATCCTCCACAAGTTGTGGAAAATACCCCCCCCCTATCAATAAAATAGGGACCAGGACAAATGGTAGTTCTTCAGGATATAATAGCACCACAGCGAGCAGAAGCCCTGTGGGGGTCACTTGACTTGTTCATGGCCTTGCTTCATGGAAACCAAACGGAAGCATTAGGGTAACAACGTATTGAACAGATCACTACAATTGCCCCTATCATCCCTAACTGCATGACATTTAATAGAACCCCTTATCCTGAGAACTACTTAGTCTGCATGAATTGTTCATCCTGCAGCCCCCTACTTGTAAGAAGGCTGTGCACATTTGTCTTGTAAGCATCCTTTGTTGTGCCAAACTGGGAATGTAAAGCACTTAATACACCGAGGAGATAGGTTCGTGTTATACAAAACTGCAAATAATTAAAATGTGAATAATCAAATGCACAGCAAAAGAGCCAAATTAAAAAGAGAGCACAGCGTAGCAAAACAGAAAGCTTGCACTATCATGAGCATTAAGAAAGAAAATAAGTATTTCCTGTCTGCTTGACATTGTATTTATTTGTCGCTTTGAGACGCAATTATGAGGGTACATTAGTATGTTGAGGAGCAACGTTTATGAACTTATACATAAAATCACCTGATTTTATTGACTTAAAATTTCAAATGTCATGATTGTATGTTCAATGCGCTGTCTCTAGTGCCACGGGCTTCTTTCTTCATGTGTTCAATCAAATGTAGGATAATTACACCTAAACAGGTCAACCAGCGAATACACTCCTCTTTGTATTCCTGAGTGTACAGAGCTCCAGGTGAATTTCTGACATGTCAGTCACGACGTAAAGTGTTGTAGAATAGGCTGGTGGATGGAACACTGGGCTAAACGAAAGATATGGAAGACGAGTTATTTATTTATTTCCCCGTTAGTTAAACTTCATGCTTATTCTAGACAATCGAATCTAGTCTAGGAAAACTACCACAATTTACTATATATCAATAAATTACAAAGAAACTTTGTAGATCCCAGGAAACGTTATACATCTTAAACTGCGTACAATCTTGTATGCGTTTAATTAGAACTAATGAGGGGAGAATTTACACATAGTAGGACATCCCCTGGTTTTATATGAAAACCGTTGTACTCGCTATGCAACATATCCTCTTTCATTCGCTGTCTGCCCATAAAAATGTTATTTTATCTATTAAGATGTTCTCCCATGCAGATCAAACAAGGGCTGACTTTGCAAATGGTGCCCTGATGACACTGATTTCAATAGAGATTGGAGGGAGGATATGCGAAGAAGCCAACCGGAACGAATTTTCCGCGCATTGTTAGAGGGAAGTCGAAGCTAAACGACATAGAAGAAAGTCATACAACAACACAGTAAAACAGTTCCCCTTCTTATCTGATCTTTTGCCTATCTGTGTCCTGACCTTCTCAAAGTTATTATGATAATGCACAAATGGAGGATGCATGGACATCAATTCACCAAAATGCATGGGGTAGCAGAAGTGACCTCACGCCATTTCATCTTTACTTTCACTCACACACATCCTTACACAAATACATTTACTCATACACACAGTCTCTTTTGCATTAACAATCTCACCGGCAAGCATGCACACAACATACATTTAAAAGTGTTTTTTACTTACCGTAGTTGCCAAGGACAGTCATATTCCAGCTAACTGTATTACATTTTTTTATTACACTTATAGCGAATCATATTTGCTCTCAATGTAATAAAAAACTGATTGAAACCAAGGAATTGGAGCTCCAAGCAACGTTTATAAAGAGGAGCTACCCTGTGTTCTTGGCATTGATTTTGCTACCTCTAAGCCTGGGGCTGTAGAGGAACTGCCAGGAGTCGCAATGGGCAAGCTGGGAGTCGCAACTGCGAGCCTTGGCGACCAATAAATGACATCCACGGGGGATGATCTTGTAGATGAAAGAATGAGAGTTTCGGACAACACCAGGTGTGTGTATCGAACACATTTTTTTAATCTGTAGTGTAGAGGATATGTGCTTTGCGAGAGAGAAAGTATTGCTCCATCACACCTCTTTTTGTGTGTAAAAGGCCGCTTTATTGGAAACAGGTGCACTCACAAAATTCACTCCCTTGGCCTTGTGCCTTACAAAACTAAAACCTCACTATACATAAATTCTCCTAACAACACGCCCCCCTCCCCTACCCACCCCTCCCCTCTCCCTCCCCTTTTGCACTTGCCGCTCAATAGTCCAGTCCTCCTTACTTCGTGCTCCTATCTACTCTGTCTAGTACCTTAATAGTCAGTTGCTAGCGTCTTGAGCGTGCAAGTCTCCAGCCCTTAACGTTCGATACTATCTAAGTATCCCTGCTACTGTCCACCCTTATCCAATAAGCATTTTCCTGTCTTCTTTTCTTCCCATCCGTTCAGCTTTGTCATGTGCCCTTTCTCTGTCTCCGCCACCAGAAAAGGACGAGGACCCGGCACCTGAGCCGCCCTCTCCTTTTCTGCCCCCCCCATTCCGATCTGTCTCCCTGACCGTCCTAGGCACCTAAACTTCCCTAAACGTACGCTTCAACACATCTTTCAATTGGAGAATGTACAACTCCATGCCCAAAAAGGACAGGTGTACTCCGTCGCCCCTAAAAAATTATTTGTCTTCAAATCGTAGATCTGTGTGTTCCATTTACGTGAAACCTTGTTCAAAACAAAAGGTCTTCATTTCCCTATTAATATTCTTCCTGGCTTTTTCAATGGCTCCTGGTATACGAGCTCCCCTCCAAATCTGACGGGGAACAAAAGCCGTCCAAATTAAATGACAGCCATGCCATTGCTGGCGAATTACTGATAAATCTCTCTTCATGTCTCTTAATATGTCCAAACCCGTCCTCTTCACCATGTCATTCTCACCTAGGTGAATAAGTAAAACGTCTGGACAGTGTCCTCTCCCTTTAGGTCTCTGCAACGTCCCTAACAACTCATGCCAACACATACCCCCTCTACCTTCCCACCGAACGCAGTATCGTGTCACGTCTAAGCCCAAATTAGACCCCAACTTTGGTGGCGATCTAAAATGTCGCCGCAATTTATATTGTAGCCTTAGGCTACAACTAACTCCTATCCGTATAGCCCAATAGCGCCCAAAAAGGGCGCGAATGGGCCATACCACCTCTTGCAAACTCCCCGGGGGGGAGACTGCCGATTCCGGCGCTCCCCCCCAAAACCCCGATCCCCCTGAGCTGTTTCAATGGGTTTCACTATTACAAACTCCAATAAAGAGCTTAAAAACACACTGCACAAAAAACTATTTTTATATAGTATGCTTGATGGCAGATGTATAATGTTTATCATCTTAGTTAGACAATATCTGTTTTCATCATTTGCCTTTTGGTTTTGAAAAATACCTTATCGAGTCTTGAAGGCAGTGTAGTCAGTCATTTATTTTGTTGATTAGCTGGAATAAACATTTTTGCACGCAGGCGATGGACGATGCTGACACTAGGCAGCTCAATATGAGCAGACTTTATTTGTCCTCAAGTCTCAGATATGTGTACATGCATCATCATGTAGATTGAACAATTACATGTCTAACTATCCCAGTTAAGTCAAGATGTTGTCATGGTTATCCTACTGAAGTGAGAGTAGGTGTTGTGCCTCCTTCAAATTGAGCTTTTGTTTCATTTATAGATTTTTTAACAATTTTATTCTAACTGTCTTATCTTCACATTACCCTGTTTCCACTCGTTGAGCGTTTAGCTTCTCCTCCAAATCTTTTGCCATCCTTTTTCCAGCCCCACTATCACATACATACTTGAAGACACTATCCTTGAATAACAATCCAAGAGAGAACCCTGCAACACCCACCAAACCCAAATCCGCTTTTCTTCCACAGCTCACCAGATGAGGCCCTTCAGGATGGTTCAACCTAGTAACAAACTGCATTGTTAATAGGAACCACAAGGAAGCACACCTGAGCCAAAACCAACAGCTCTGACAGAGACTTGTGATATAGAAACATGTCAACCTCCAAAGTAAGTTCCTTGGAAACGTTTCTAGAAGAGAAGCATGGCACGTTGTATCACTAGAGTGGATATATTTGTATAAGTGTGCAGGTGTTGATGTGCAGTCATCGCTGTATTTTTGACAGCTTTCTCTAGTTGGCATCTGTCTTACATTTAGGATTCCAAATCACATGGTCCTAATTCCATTGGATTCTACTCAAGAGGGTGCATGACCGGCCACCAGTGGCTTGTGTTATTTGTGTAGGCACTCTGCTTTGGTTATGTAACTGTGCATTAGGATGAGAGGTGTGACTTGCCCTCTGTCAGAAGGAGATTACGGTTGCTGGGAGGTCTTCAGGCTCTTCCTTGTATCCTGAAAGGCTGGGTGAATATAAATTCTTGAGGCAGCATCACTCATGATTGGATGGTGTACTTGTCAACCCCTGTTGTATTAGTATTGCGTACTTGAGAGTCTGAAGAAAAATAATGGGGGAAGTAGAGTGCTATGGTTTGTCAGAGACAAACTTAGTTTCAGGTGAGACAGTTGTGGAGTTTGAGAGAGAAGCTAGTCAGATTGTCATTGAATGAGAGAGTCGAACAGGAAGTGTAGGTTAGTCAAAGGAAGGATTATTTGGTGAAGGTGGAACACATCTATTTTGTAGAGCACAGCTTATTTCCCCTTCCTTTCTTAGCATACAGGTTGGGTTGCTGCATTTTTCATTCTAGCATATGTTCACTTTCCGCACATCTGTTTAACTCTAGGCCCAAATACTGGAAACAAGGAACATGTATGTTCCATGTGGGTAGAACTAGTGGAATGGATAATGGAGGAAGCCGTTCTACAACTTACAGATGAATGTTTCTCAAACCTACATGTTTACCATTGTAGGCACATGTCCATCAGGGAGATCTGCCAATAATTTTAATCCTGGTTAAAGAAGAGTAGTGGATTTAAATAAGGATTCATTGTCCTTAATCTTGGAGCACCGTTCTTGCTGCATATGGGTGCGGTAGTCTAAATGTAATGCCAGAATTTTTGTAAGGAAAAATGAAGATTTTTGTTGGAAATGAGAATAAATGAAGAGCTAGGAAACGTTTTTCATTTGAAGATACAATAGTTAAAAGACTTTACAAGAAAGTAAAAGGAACGCCCACGAAGCAAGGAATATAGGGCTGTAGACGTTTAGACAAGACCTATAGGATCCAGTTAACACTGTATGGTCATAGAGCTGAGGCCCAATGCACCAAAGAAAGAGGGATGTGATGTTTGTGAGTGAGTCTGCAATATTGAAGGTCATACATTAGTTCTCCGCCCAAGGTTAGTTGACCTGTAAATTTAGGAAATTAAGATGCAACAAATGCAATTACATGTTTTACTATATTAACACTGCATTTCTTCACAGGTTCAGCTTTATCTTTGGTGTGTACCTTCTCCAATGATAAAAAGTGCAAAACATTGTTGAGACGTGGAGATGCGTAGCCCTCCAACCAGTGGAATGCAAGTGGATCACTCACCCATTGTCCATTGGAATGGATCATACAAGTCCACCATCATATTAGTGTCTTCTTATGGAAGAGTGACTACCTGACTCAATATTATTACTTACATGATTTGTATTCCAGGGCTTTAACATGACAGCCTACTGCATTATGTGTTTTGTAGTATTGATTTTTTTCCATTGAGCTCATTAGACAGTCACACCAAATATGAGTAATCTGTGCGTTGAAGCCTAGGTCTGCAAACACTGACTGTGATGACTTGGAATTAGGTGGACTCCCTGTAGGATTATTGGAAAAATATTCTGAAGCAGGTTTGTTTTCCATCTTGAATTGCAAAAATGAGAGCAGGGAGCTAAATTAAGGTGAAAAAGGTGGCATCTCCATTCCCACGAGGAAGTGCAACCATGCAGATCAGGTAAATGGCTGACTTGGCAAGCTGTGCTCTGATTAGATTGTTTTCGACAGAGGTTGGAGAAAATGATGTGGGAAGAATGTCGTTTGCAAAGCACTGATGAGACCTGCGAGAGGGAAGAAAAAGCGTACAGTTTATACTCACCAATGTGCTTATCACGGGCTTAAAATTAAAAAATATATATATATTTTGTTTGAAGCAGCTGCCTTTTCAATGGGCTCAGCATTTACACTAGCAACTGTTGATTTCCTCTGGCCAATGTGCAAGTGTCACTTCAGAGGGCTCGACTAAGCCACAAAAACTATACTGAATCTGTGAACACATAACTAAATCTGTTTGTATTATGTTCATATATTCTTATGAAGTGCCGTGTTAATAACCACCGACCATATGCACAAACTTCATTTTTAGTACTTCAGTAATTCTAATAAAGTACTACCAAAAGTGATTCACACACCTACAAGTGTAGATCTCCACTTCTACCTCTTCTATCCTTAGCACGGGTAGATCTACCAACATGCAAGTTTACTACTTAGTAGTAAATACAGGAGGGACCAGTCAGTGGGGGAGTGGGGAGTACTTACTACAAAATAGGTGGGGTTTAGGGAAGTGTGGAAAGGGCTAAAGGGAGAATGAGGGAAGGGTTTAGAAAGAGTAAGCCCATTGTTATTCACAAACTGCACTTCTAATGTTATTGCCATCAAGAAGTATCTAAAACAGTAATAAATGTACTTCAGCTCAGAGCTGGAGTAAGTTCAGTACCACACAAAGCCATCGACTGATACTGTAACATCTGCCTTCAGAAAATAATAGGTAAGGACATAAAATAAATCCTGATAGGAAATAAAAAACATCTATTTAAAAATGTAAACAAATTTAATTTGATGTTTAAAAATATGTAAAAATGAAACAAGTATTACTTAATTCTAAAATATATTAAACTTTTTTAAATTTAAAAGTTAATGTAACATTCATTTTTAATAAAATGCAATTAAAGTTCTTGTAATGAATTATATACATCACTTTTAATAATTATTACTACAAAAATGTACACTTTTTTATTTTGGGTGGAATCCCCCAGGGCCTGGCCAATAAAGGGTGGGTGCCCTGGAGCATTCCCAGGGCACCCACCTCATCTTTGTTGTGGGCCGCAGGAGGATCCCCAATGCCCTCGTGGCCACATCCGGCTCCCTGCCAGCACCTGGCCAACTAGTTTTGAAAATGTCCATTGTAATTGGCAAAACAATAAATGCTTTTCCTCTGGAAACTAGGTCCTATCTATAACTACTTAATAGCAACCACCAGTAGGTTTTATATATATATATATATATATATATATATACAGTTGGGTTCTGAATTTACTCGCACAAAACCGTAGAAATTCAGCAGTTATAGTTAACTCAAATAACCATATCTAGCGCCTTAAGGCAACCATAACTCGTGCCCCTGCCATGCACAGTTGTCTCATCAATAATTGTATTGCAAATGTTGCAATGATAATATCAATGATGCCATAGAAGGTGTCATTAATGATGTAATATGTGGTGTAATTAGCTGTGCATGGTGAGGGTGTGAGTTATAGTAACTTTAGGGCATGAGTTATAGTTAGTTGAGTTAACCATAACTGCTGAATGTCTATGGTTTTGTGCAAATAAATCCACAACCTAACTATAATGTCCCTGTAATGTTTTGTTTTAGCACAAGTGTTGATATAATGAGCGTTGTGCACACCCAGGCCAGGCCAGGCCCTGCGGCCCATCCTGCCATATACACCCAAACCCAAGCGTTTGGACGTGAACAGCACGGGGTTGGATGAAATGGGTGTTTTGTTTTTTTTCCTCTGCAAATTTACACAGAGGGCTGTGCTGAGACCTGTGGTGGATCCGTGGATCCGCAGATCAGACAAAAAGAAATGGGCCCTAAGGGACCCCTCTATGTGTCCTATGGGGTCAGGATACTTGTATCCTGACCCCTTATTTGTTCTTGCACTTTTCTTTTCTCACGCCCCTAGCTGATGTGACAAAGAAAATGACAGCTACATTTTTTCTGTCAGGTTGCGGCCAGCGAATCAGGGCCTTGACTGGCTCCGCAGATCAGCCGGATGATCAGGGTCCCTATATATCTATATTATTTAACCTTCAACAACTCCAAATCTACTGAATGGATTTGCACCAAATCACTACAAGCACTCTCTGGGTACAAAGATTTAGCTTCCAGCTAAATTTGGTGTTATTCTGTTCAGCGGTTCGGGCTGTAGGTGTGTCTAAAGGCCCTATGGGAAAAGGCATTGCGAAAACATGTTTTGGCACCCCCTACCCCTTTTGTCAGCCCCACTTGATGGATCACCCCAAAACTTTCAAGTCAGCAGCTGAACTGACTGTTGTATAAGCTTTGAAAATTTCCTGAAGATACGCAAAGCGGTGCCAAAGTTAATGGTCAAACAAAAAACGCTTTCCCTGTGGAAACTAGGTTCTAACTATTACTAACTATTGGCAGCATGTTTGGGTGCTAATAGAGGGTTGGCAGCAGGGCCTGGCCAGCGACCAGGCCTTGTGGCCAACTCCCACCACGCACAGCCAAAGTCCATGCATGGTGCTGAGTTGGGTGCTTATGGGTAGTTGGCCATGGGGCCTGGCCTGTGGCCAGGCCCTGTGACCAACCCCCTTCATGGCACGGGGTCGGATGCTTATAGGGGTAGGCCATGTGTGGTGGTGGTTAAATTACCATAAAGAAATTCAAATAACTTAACGTTTAAAAAAACTAAGAAATTATCTGAAAAAAACAATGGTTCCAGGGACGCGGTAGTTAGGAAATAAAAAAATTTTAAACATAGAAATTCACTTAAAAAAACAAAGGTTACAGGGATGTTATAGTTAGGTTCATGTTTTACACACACAAAACCATAGATATTCAACAGTTATACTTATGTTAAGAAACTATAACTTGTGGTCTAAAGTTACTTCACAGCATGAGTTTTAATTGTTCTAGTTTCTTCAGAAGTATAAGCGCTGAATTTCTATTGCTTTGAGGGTGTAAAACGTGAACCTAACTATGACGTCCCTGTAACCTTTGTTCTTTTCAGTGAAGTTCTATGATTTTTTTAACATAAAGTAATATGTAATTTCCATACGATAATCCAACCCCCGCCGTGCACAGGCTCTGGCGATGCACGTCAGGGATTGACCACATGCACCCAATCCCATGCCTCGTACGGCCTTTGCCCATAAATGACGGGGGTCAGCCACAGGGCGTGACTGCAGCCAATCCCACGCAACGAAAAGCCTTTGGCTGTGCACGGCGGGGATGTGGTGTGTTAGTGGGTGTATTTTTTTCCTTTGTGCTTTGAATCCGCGGATCCATTGCAGAGTTAAACTGGGGGCTGTGCTGAGCACAGCAGTGGATCTGAAGATCGTCGTGTAGGCCACCATAAATATTGGCCACTTTCTGGCCCATGTGGGGCCTCTCAGGGACCCTCCATCTGTCCTGTGGGGTTACGATACCTGTATCCTTGACCCTTTATGTTTTTTTTCACTTCTGCCTCACCCCCCCACACCAATGGCAGCTGCAACTTTTCTCTCAGGTTGCGGCCAGCCATTCTGAGCCTGCTTTAGATCCTGGATCTGTGGATCCCCCACAGATGGATCAGCGGAGGATAATCATCTCTAAATAAACAAGTTTCTTTTTTCTTTAATAACTCCAAACTACTGAACAAATTTACATCAAATTACAATAAGCACTCTTCCTGAATCAAGATCTACCTTTCTGTCAAATTTGCTATAATTCTTTGAAGCTGGTCAGGTTGTAGATGTGTTTAAAATCCCTTTGGGATATTGCATTGGGAAAATGTGTTTTGGGATCCCCCTTTTTCTCAGCCCCACCTTGAAGAATTACCCCAAACGTTCAAGATAGCAACAGAAGTGACTGGCAAACTAATTTTGAAAGTTCTGTGAAGATTCATCAAATGGCACCAAAGTTATTAGCAAAACAGAAATTTACTGTGTCCTAATTATAACTACCTATTGGTTATCGCCAATAGGATATATATATATATCTAAAAGGGCACAAGGAAAAAGTCACATTAGCTCCGCCACCTTCGCGTAAAAAAAACTACCAAAAATCGACAGGAAATAACCTGAAGCCGAGTCTCAAAATACACTGCCAACACTTCCTGGTTGAAGTGCTGACAGCCAATCAGATCTCTGAACAAGAGATATTGTGAAGATTCACAAAGCCTTTGAGGCTCCAGATGTACAAATTTGGTTTTCTCTTAATATTTCAAAAACTACTGAATGGATTTACACCAAATAACAAAAAGGCTTCTTTCTGGACCAAAAGCTATCTTTCTGCACAATTTGGTGTAATTCCATCTTGCAGTTTGGGCTGTAGTCGTATTCAAAACTCTTATGGGAATTAACATGGGAAATGCACTTTTTAACGCCCTTTTTCTTGGCCCCCTCTTGACAGATCACCCTGAAACTTTCCATGCACAACAAGACCCAACTTGACACCCAACTTGACATTATATTCGGAAAAACAGTACAAAAAAGACAAAGAAAAACATGGGATCAAAGGAAGAGTGGAAAGCATTAAAACCTTGAAACAGAGGTTCATCTTAAACCATAGCAAAGAAAAATGTACCCTTTAAACAAACATGGATATTTTGCACTGAACTTCCATATATTCATGTTTTAGAGCAGTTACAATATTCATATCTCTTCCTGTCTTTAAGACATATTTCATTTGAAATTCACATTTATTTGGGAATTCTAACTCCCATTTTAACATGTCTATATTAGGCGATTGTGTATAAGTACATCGGGGGTTTAGTGGCTCTCAAAAATCAAATTGTTACCAGTGTTGCTCAAATGTGTTATACACTTACCCATCTACAATGCCCTTAATCCTATGCAGTCCACACTTGTATTCATCAAACATTCTGCCACATACTTTACACTGTAGTTAGGTAACAAGTAAGTATACACAGACTGGATCTCTGTCATCATGCCGCTTATCAGTGTGTGTGTAATTTCCATTGGATTAAGTTAATACTGAGGGGATCATTACAAGTGTGGCTGTCTATAGACCGCCACACTCGCAGTGGCCGTCTTGACCACCGCCAATGTGGCGGTACCACCTTCACATTAAAACCCTGGTGGTTGGACCACCAGCCCGCCGGATCTTGGATCCCAGCTGTGGGGAGGTGGCAGAAATCTTAATCCGCCAGGGCATTGCTGCAAGCAGCGCTGCCCTGGGGATTATAACCCCGTTCTCGGTGAGCCTTTTCATGGCGGTAATGTGAACGCTTAATTTTTACTAATAAATATTCATGTATTTTGGATTAAGAATCTGCATAGAATTGATTAAAATAGAAAATAATGTGCGACTTAGAAAATGTGCCCACTTGAGTGGCCGCAATTAAAGTATGGAGTGTCAATAATAAATGCATGTTAATATAAATTGAAGTGCCTATGTTTAGGTTATTTTGGTAATGTGTTATATTAATGATTTTGCATTATGTATTTGATTTATTAATTACAGGCCTAAAGTTAGTGAGGTTTTGGCCTGGTTTTGCTCAACCTCATATTAAGCTGCCCTGTTTAAATAATAGTGTGGGATTGTATGTCTGGAGAAATCAATGCGTGTATTATTTTCACTGAGTTGACCAAACGTTAGCAGATGTCTTTAACTTTCTCATGAGAACTGCTTGCTACAGTGTCTTGTATTAGTAGTTGATGCATTGTATAGTTTGATGCATGAGACAGTGATGTTCCCAGGAACTAACAATGGACGCACTGACTGGAGTACGGATGGATAGAAATTTTTTGAGCTGACGAGGCTGACAGTGGGAACAGGAGAGCCAATCATCAACATGTGAAAGACTGTTTAGTTATATCTTAGATTTGTTCCTTTATTTCTATTGGAATCATTGTAAACTTATGATTCGTTGACCAATGGAAACGTGGGAAGTTCTTTAGATGATTTTAACTTAGCCCGACTGCACAAAGGGAAAGGAGCTCATTCCTACTTTGATTTCCTCCATAGAGGTGCTCATTCTATTCTGTCTGAGGAGCTGAACAGTTCCTGATCAAATCAAATGAAATCATTAACATTTATAAAGCGCGCTACTCACCCGTGCGGGTCTCAAGGCGCTAGGGGAAAAGGGGGGGTTATCGCTGCTCGAACAGCCAGGTCTTTAGGAGTCTCCGGAAAGCGGAGTGGTCCTGGGGGGTCCTGAGGCTGGTAGGGAGGGAGTTCCAGGTCTTGGCCGCCAGGAAGGAGAAAGATATCCCACCCGCCGTGGAGCGGCGGATGCGAGGGACAGCAGCGAGTGCGAGGCCAGAGGAGCGGAGGAGGCGGGTGGGGACGTAGAAGCAGAGGCGTCTGTTGAGGTATTCCGGTCCCTTGTCGTGGAGGGCTTTGTGTGCGTGGGTGAGAAGTCGGAAGGTGATCCTTTTGCTGACTGGGAGCCAATGCAGGTGTCTCAGGTGTGCGGAGATGTGGCTGCTGCGGGGTACGTCGAGGATGAGGCGGGCCGAGGCGTTTTGAATGCGTTGCAGGCGATTTTGGAGTTTGGCTGTGGTCCCGGCGTAGAGGGTGTTGCCGTAGTCCAGGCGGCTCGTGACGAGGGCGTGGGTCACGGTTTTTCTGGTGTCGGCGGGGATCCAGCGGAAGATCTTGCGGAGCATGCGGAGGGTGAGGAAGCAGGCGGAGGACACGGCGTTGACTTGCTTGGTCATGGTGAGAAGAGGGTCCAAGATGAAGCCGAGGTTGCGGGCGTGGTCTGTGGGGGTCGGTGCGGTGCCGAGGGCCGTGGGCCACCAGGAGTCGTCCCAGGCGGACGGGGTGTTGCCGAGGATGAGGACTTCCATTTTTTCAGAGTTCAGCTTTAGGCGGCTGAGCCTCATCTAATCTGCGACGTCCTTCATACCCTGTTGTAGGTTGGTCTTGGCGCTGGCGGGGTCCTTGGTGAGGGAGAGTATAAGTTGGGTGTCGTCGGCGTAGGAGGTGATGATGATGTCGTGCTTGCGTACGATGTTGGCGAGGGGGTTCATGTAGACATTGAAGAGTGTCGGGCTGAGTGATGAGCCTTGAGGTATGCCGCAGATGATCTCGGTGGGTTCTAAGCGAAACGGAGGGAGGTAAACTCTTTGGGAACGGTTTGCGAGAAAGGAGGCGATCCAGTCCAGGGCCTGGCCTTGGATCCCGGTGGAGCGGAGGCGGGTGATTAGGGTGCGGTGACAGACGGTGTCAAAGGCAGCCGAGAGGTCGAGAAGAATGAGGGCGACTGTTTCACCGTTGTCCATCAGGGTTCTGATGTCGTGTGTGACTGAGATGAGGGCGGTTTCAGTGCTGTGGGTGGTTCGGAATCCGGTTTGTGAGGGGTCGAGCAGGTTGTTGTCTTCCAGGAAGGTGGTCAGCTGTTTGTTGACGGTCTTCTCTATTACTTTGGCTGAGAAAGGCAGAAGAGAGATGGGGCGGAAGTTTTTCAGGTCGCTCGGGTCAGTCGTAGGTTTCTGTAGTAGGGCGTTGACTTCGGCGTGTTTCCAGCATTCGGGGAAGGTAGCAGAAGAAAAAGAAAAGTTGATGACAGTCTGGAGGTGCGGGGCGATGATGTCGTCGGCTTTGTTAAAGATGAAGTGCGGGCAGGGGTCCGAAGGGGCGCCGGAGTGGATAGAGTTCATGATGGATTTGGTTTCTTCCGTGTTGATGTGGGTCCAGCTGTTGAGGGTGATGGCCGGGGATGCGGGTTCGGTGGTGTTTGGTTGGGTCTGGTGTCCGAAGCTGTCGTGGAGGTCGCTGATCTTGCGATGGAAGAAAGTGGCGAGGGATTCGCACAAATCCTGTGAGGGCGTGACGGCGTTGGCGTTGGCGCTGGGGTTGGAGAACTCCTTGACGATGCTGAAGAGTTCTCTGCTGTTGTGGCTGTTTTTGTCCAGTCTGTCGGTGAAAAAGTTCCTTTTGGCAGCGCGGATCAGGTGGTGGTGTTCGCGGGTAGCGTTCTTGAGGGCGGTCATGTTGTCAGCGGTGTGGTCCTTGCGCCAGGCTTTCTCAAGGGCGCGACAAGTTTTCTTTGATTCTTTGAGGGTGTCAGAGAACCAGAGAGGTTTTTTGGTGTTGGTCTGTCGATGCGTGCGTTTGAGGGGAGCAAGGTTGTCTGCGCAGTTGGAGATCCAGTTTGTGAGGTTGAGGGCTGCGTCGTTGGGGTCGGTGGTGAGGGTGGGTTGGTTGGCGGCGAGTGCGGAGAAGAGTTGCTCTTCAGGGATCTTGTTCCACTGTCGACGAGGGATGGGTTGAGTGTGGAGGTGGCGGGTCTCGCGTCGGAATGTGAAGTGGACGCAGCTGTGGTCGGTCCAGTGTAGGGCGGAGGCGTGGCTGAAGAAGACGTGTTTGCTGGCGGAGAAGATAGGGTCGAGCGTGTGTCCGGCGATGTGGGTGGCGGTGTTCACCAGTTGTTTGAGGCCGAGGTTGGCGAGGTTGTCGAGCAGGGTGGTGGTGTTGGGGTCGTTGTTTTGTTCCAGATGGAAGTTGAGGTCGCCTAGGAGGATGTAGTCCGGTGAGGCGAGGGCGTGCGGTGAGATGAAGGCGGCGATGGCGTCGCTGAAAGGGGCGCGTGGTCCGGGAGGACGGTAGACGAGGGATCCTCTGAGGGTGGTCCTCGGGTCTGTGCGAATCTGAAAATGCAGGTGTTCAGCGTTATCTTTAACATTATTGCTTAAAATTCTAAAGCTGAATGTTGATTATTACACATTGCTCTTAAATGGTTCGGATAGCTTAGAGTCCCCATTTCTGAACCATTCCCTTTCATGGCCCGTTGCTGATGCTGAACGAGCTGATATCCAACTGACGAAGATAATCACAGCTTGCTGATCCAAAAGAGGAGAGGTATAACACAATGCTATTGTTCATGTTGTAAGTTTGTCTTTTGTTTCTAGGTACCAACCGCTATTTTGATAGAGCTATAGCTAGGTGTTTTCCAAATTTATGTTGACTAACTTGTTTTGCATGAAGCCCAAACATGCTGTTCTAATCAGAAGGCTAGTAAGGGAAACCTTGATATGTTAACAGGTTGCTATTAACAAATAATTGATGTTGCTCAGCTGCTGAATCTTGATGTATACTATTTCTATTGCGCAGTTATTTCTGCTATTGATTTGTACTGTGTCTCTTGAATATTTAGTGATCAATGCGTTAATAAACTTGAGATTCTTTAGACGATTTGGTCAACCAATGTTGTTCTTGTATATGTACCAGATGGTTTTGACACTAGTTTACGGGATATTAGCATTGTTAATGTAGGGAAATAAACATTCAACTTTTACATAAAGGTGTGGTTATTCATGGCCAGATAGGTCATGGTGTGTGAAGATTCCTGACTCCAAAGGTATTTGAATGCTGTTTATTGATATTGTTGAAATATTGTGCTGATATTGGGATTTATGGTGGAATTACCCTAAACGTAGTTAAAAGGTCCATCGAACCTTTAACGCATCCCCTCATTAATTAAACCTTAAGAGACCAAATAAGGACCGATGCACTTGCAGAAATGGTAGCAGAGTAGGATGGTTAGCCCTCCTTGGGTGCCATCATAAAGTTTTCCACATGGTTACATCTCAGTAAGGGGCCATCATAAAAAAAGGTTTACGTCTTTGGCTCGCTAGAAATTACAGCGGGGTAGGACGGTTTGTTTCCTTAATAGTCCAGCATTAGGATCTTTTTCCCTTTAGAAATGGTAAGAGAGTTGGATGTGTAGTATCCTTAAGAGATCAAAATAATTCACAGATTCGGTAAGAGAGATTGATGAAAGTCAAGAGTTTTCAGATTTGATGATACAAAGGGGAGAAAAAATGTTTCCCTAAGAACCACCTATGACTTTCCCAGAGCCTTGGAGCTTGCCAATGCTTGTTTGAGGATATTCTCAGTGTTTCAGGGACAGTATGAATGAAATAGGTTTTGAGCTTGCAGAGCATAAACAAATTGCAGGTGAACTGCGATGTTTGAGAGTCTTTAGGGAGTCTGCGTACTCCAAATGAGGTTGTTTAGGGAGTTTGCGTACTCCAAATGAAGTTGTAGAAGGAGTTTGCATACTCCGAAGTGTGAGAGTAGGGAAGTCATTGAACTTCACATGTGTGGGGCGCCTTTGTGCTAAAAAAAAAATGTCCAGGTAGTTGTTGGTATATGGACCCTGCGTGGTCTATGACTCTGAAGTATTGAATACGTGTATGAGATTTGGAGAGTCCTAAGTGCACCAGGACAGACCCAATGATCAGTTGAGGGTGAAAATTGCGGGTTGAATTTTGGCCACTAGTTAGGGAAACTGAGGAAGAAAGGGTAATTGTTAGAGTGAAAAACCGTCAGTGAAAAATCTGTACGGTTTCTGAAGCAATTGTGTTACCCTACCTGTAGTAAGCAGACAACTTTGTGTATTGGTTTTACTTAGTGCTCGCAATATTTCGCATTCGTTTGTATGAATTTGAGAGTAGGAGGACAAGCCAAAAGACTTTGTCAGCTGCTGTACGTGTGAGTGTGACATCATTGGAGCCACGTTGGGATAGGTTGGTTAGTGAAAAGGGTCGCAAACGGATTGGTGGACAACCGTGAAGCAACTGGTTGAGGTCAGTGAAAAGGATTTTGGGACTGAAAGTCACTTCCCGATTTGATTGAAAGTAGCATAAATTACAGAAATGAAAATGTTCAAAGCATTAAAGATTGCCTTAAGGGAGATATGTTTATTCCAACTAGAATAGGAGAGATTACACCGCCAGAAGGTACACCCGCCTATATTGTATTTGAAGGACAAGGTGCTGCGCCATGTCTTTGGCTGAAACAATGGTGCAAGGAAACAGAGAAAGATGGGAGCTCAGCATTTCCTGCCCATGGAACATTTAATTTGAGGATTTTAGAGAATCTGAGGAGAGTTCTATACAATCTGAGACCTCCCCCGAGACCAGCACAGTTTGAGGCATTAGTGATTTGGGAACTAATAGCTAGACAACAACAGAAATTTAAATTTGATAGAAGAATGAGAAAAGCTGCGAAGACACTAGCCGAGGCTAGATGGGATAGTGACCAGAAATTTTTGAGAATTGAGAATTACAGGGAATTCAATAATTTCCTGCTATTACACAAGAGAACAAGAATGAGGCTAAAAAGAGCACTAAGGAGAGGGACCTTCGCGCGACAGAGAACAGAATTTTACAGAGAGTAGGAAGTCTTTACCACACAATGAAGAGTCAGATGATGATGAGTTTATTTTACAGTTATTGAGAAATCGTCCCCCACCATATGCAGTGCATTAGAGAAGCTCAAACACCAGTGTAGATCCTACAGCCCCGATATCCATTGAATTGACCGAGAGCCAGATACAGGTTAGCCATAGTAGACCCAATACTTTAGTGATTCAAAGGCCTATGTCACAGATGGATATTCCTGTAATTTACCCAGATGAAACCTAGTAGTGCCGACAGGACAAGTTCACCAGAAGCCAACATTGGTCCAGATAGAGTCAACCCCGAAATTGATGTCCCCAATATAGATACAGACAATCCTGAGATACACCCACATAACAGAATCACAGACGGAAATGTCCTCATTGATCAATCAAAATGCAGGAGCAATGCACCCACAAGACCCAAATGCACGACCAAGTCCAGATGCAGTGTCAGTACTAGTTACCATAGGTCCAGTTATACTATTGTTTGCCCAGGGAAATGATGGAAACAGTGATCAGAAAACCGTGTGCCCGAGTATAGAAAGGGAGAGATATAGTGCAAACGCAGGAGTGATAACTCCATGAGACCAACATTTGAGGGAACAGGTCCATTAACTGATTTAAGTCCTTTCAGGACTCCTCCAAATAATGAGGTGAGATCATACATAGGTCCTAATCCAACCATGGTGACACCAGAAACCCCGAACCTAACATTACAGCAAGTGCTAGGTATAAGCAAGAACAACTTTACGTTACAAGGTTTGACAGCACTGCATTTGACTGAATGGTTAGAGAATTCGAGTAGCAGTCAAGGAGATTCCAGTGGAGGAAGTGCCCTGAATTGGACCTGACTTAGACTAGAGGCAGAAGACCTGATTGAAGGAACTATGGGATCAGACAGAATTGACACATTCAGAGAAGATGAGTTGTGTTACTTGTGTAAACTGATTACTAAAAAAGCAGGATAGCACACCAGAAATTTGCAGGCTTGGCAGAGAAATATGATGTAGAAATTGAAAAAACAAAGCACTTAAAGAGGAGTTACAGGTTAGATTTGGACTCAAAGGATTTTGAAAACACGAGAATCCCAGGAATGAAAATTCATATCAGAGAATTAATCCAGAGCATTCAAACAAGGGTACCATTAGAAAGGGCAAGGCAGATGGGTGAAGAAAAGAGACAAGAGAAAAGGGGATTCTGCAAATCTTAATGCAAATATGCAGCAGGTTGAAGACCCAGTGAAAATTCTACCAATGAGAGAGATTCCCAGAGGGAATTTTGTCCATGTCCCTTGGAGCAGAAGTGACATTCTGTCATTTACAAATGATTATCCCAGATTGAGAGAGAAACCAGTAGAGTGGTACCAGCAAACAGATAGGTTTGTGAAACTCGCAAAATGCCTGTGGAGGATTTGAACACCCTGTTAGAGATAGTGAATCCAGCAGACATATGGGTTGAATGCCAAAGGAGTGTAAATTGGCCAACAAGAGAAATTCAGAGAGATCTAGCAACATGCATACCATCTCCTGACGTAATGAAGTATTACTATAAGGTGATTGAATTTTTGAAAATTAGAATTTCGCCCAAGAACATTGACTAGCAGAGACTAGACAGGACAGCCCAGGAATCAAAGGAGTCAATACATGCATATTATGAGAGATTGTTACAGGCATTCAAACATTGCAGTGGCACAGAAACAATCGAGCCGAAAGACATGATTCATTTTGTGTTCAGATTTATTGAAAGATTGATACCTGAAATTAGCCAGAAGATTTAGAGTCATCTGATTTGTTTGCAAGCGAAGCCGATTGATGAAGTATTGCAGCATGCAAAGTAATGTACTGACGAGATTGAGTTGAAGCAGAGAAAGTTGAAAGAGAAGGCAGTGGTGATGCAGATTAAAGCAGCACAGATGGGAATGCAGGGAAGTTTTCCGCAACAGCAGCAGCAGCGAAACACGTTGTTTCAGAATCAAACAAGAGGTGGAGGTCGTGGTGGAATGGAAGGTGTGAAATTAGTCCTTTTTTTTTTTTAAATCTGTTTATTGAACATAATATAAAACAAGGTCTGGAAATAGCAGTACACTACATACATTTTGGGGAAAAGTCACCTAACTTCTAACGTTTGTACATTACATTGCTCAGCATAGTTATATTTCAATGTACTGGCTTTCCGTAAACATTCTATAACTAGTAACATTTGACATGATGATTAATATTCTTAGATATATACTTTGGCGTCCATTATGATAGTGGGAGCGTGTAGCTGTACAGGCTCCGAGGGCTACATTTCTGTTTGTGCTCTTTGGTATAGGGGGATAGCTGTGTCGTGGGGTGGTCGATGGGTAAATGTGGTGTGGGCTAGGCCTAGTGGTGCAATAGTTTGGATCTATTCTTGGCAGATTCAGTTAATGTGTATAGATTTAGGGATAGCGTATTTTAAGATTATTGAAGGGTATAACTCATGGTGGGTATTTGTCATCCCTAGATTCAATTCTAACTACAAAGAGATCCCAATTTTCAATCCCACCTCGTGTCTGACCTCTATGCTGTGATTGCCTCAGAGTTTGAGATTCCGCCAATGTGTAATCATGCAGGTCACGTAGCCAGAGGGAATGGGGAGGGGCATTTGGGGCCTTCCAATGTGTAGCTATCAGGCGTTTGTATGTTATGAATGCTAAATCTACAAACTTGTGGACATGTTTATCTTTTTTTGTGCGGTATCGTATATTAAGTAGACAGGATTCTGGAGTCTGGGTAAGCGGTTGGCCTGATAGGTCTATAGTTGTAGTGACAATTTGGTTCCAGCCAGTGTTGATCGTGTGGCATTCCCAGACCATATGATAGAAGGTTGCTGCGGGGTAGCGCATCTTGGGCATATGGAGTTAGCCCCTGGGTATATTTTATGAATATGAGCTGGGGAGAGATAAGCCTGATGCACATAATTAAATTGCATGTATCTTAGTCTAAAGTTGCGAGATACGGACTTGATCGAAGTGAGGGCTGTGTCCCAGGATTTTTGTGCAATTGGTGTAGGAAGAGCGGAATCCCAACGATGTTTGACCTGGGTTAGAGCTTTACAGCTTCTTGTTAGGAGGATTTTGTATAGTTTAGTAACAGTGTGTTTTGCCTCTCCCATAGAAAGTATTGCAGAGAGTAGGAGGGATTCGTTTGGTTCATTTTGACCGCAGCCCCATATGTTGCATAGCAGATTATTGATGGCATTGAATATCAGAAAGGCTTGTGGCTGCATTACCCCCGCAGCCGTCAGATCTGCGAACTTGATTGCTCTGGATTCATTATATAGGTCTCCTGTGTTCAGGGTGTTAACCGCTCGTACGTCATGATGAGAGGATAAGGCGTGGAAGCCCGGTAGCTGTGATACTGGGATTAAGGGAGAATAGGGGAGGGGTTGCATTTTGCCTTGTACATATCTCTTCCAGCAATGTCTGGCCGAGCTAAGCAGGGGAGAATTGTGAAGTAGGTGAGGGAGACCTGTTAATAACCATGCCAATATCTGTGTAGGGGTTATGTAATCCATTATTGCTGTAACCTCTGTGTTGGACGGCTCGTTGAGCCATTTAGTGACCCATTGAAGTTGGGCTGCTGCATAATATAGCTCAAGGTTCGGCATACCCAAGCCACCTTCCTCTTGTGGGTATTGCGTGGTGTTTAGGGCTACTCTGCGTCTGTCTCTGCCCCAGAGTAAGTCAGTTAGTAGGGAATGTACTTTGTGGAAAAACGAGCGTGGTAAGGCCAACGGGAGTGCCGAGAAATAATATAAGAATCTCGGTAATATTAGCATCTTGACTATTGCTATCCGGCCCATGGGCGATAGGGGCAAGGAACTCCAAAATGCCAGGAGCCTCGGGTGGAGCGAAGCAGCCTATCTAGGTTACCTTCCCTTAGGTCTGCCATAGAATGATACACTTGGACACCCAAATACTTGAAGGTTTGGTACGACCATGGTAGTTGGTGCATGCGGGGTGGTGCTTGTTGTTCGGGGGGCAAACAAGTGAGGGGAAAGATACAGGATTTAGACCAGTTCACACGTAAGCCAGATACAAGAGCGAACCTATCTAGTATATGCATTATCTTAGGCAGGGAGTCAGAGTGGTTGCGTAAATATACCAGGGCGTCATCTGCGTACAAGGAAATTATGTGATATGTATCGAACTCCCTTATGCCCCATTTATGT
Source organism: Pleurodeles waltl (assembly GCF_031143425.1). NCBI lineage: Eukaryota > Metazoa > Chordata > Amphibia > Caudata > Salamandridae > Pleurodeles > Pleurodeles waltl. The sequence continues at coordinate 1,422,410,227 of NC_090444.1, forward strand.
GCGTATCTCCTGAACTTAATTGCAAGTGGTTCCATAGCTATTGCGAATAGCAATGGTGAAAGCGGGCAGCCTTGTCTGGTTCCTCTGTTCACAGGGAAGGCTTCCGACACTACCTGGCCGGTTTTAACTCGGGCTGTTGGTTTGGAGTACAGTGTGGTAATCCAATTGATGAAGCCACTCCAGAATCCAAACGTCTTGAGGGTGCTAAATAGATATTCCCAGCCCAGTGTGTCAAACGCCTTCTCGATATCTAGTGACACAGTCACACTATCTGGGTCAATGGTATTGTGCATAATACAAATTAGGCGCCTTATATTAATAAAAGTGTTTCTTCCCGGGATAAATCCCGACTGGTCGGGGTGTATTAAGTTTGGTAGATGGGGGAGCAATCTATTTGCTAGGATTTTTCCCAGAAGTTTGCAATCAGTGTTCAACAAAGAGAGTGGTCTATATGATCTGACATCCAAAGGATCCCGCCCCGGTTTTGGTAGAACCACTATTAATGCTTCCCTCATGGATTCTGGCAATTGTTTTCTATTACGCGCTTCATTAAACACCTCTAACAGGGGTTGTAACAGGTGAGTGCTTTGCGAGTTATAATATTCTGGTGGTAAACCATCTGTGCCAGCGGTCTTGCCTCTTGCCATCTGAGAGAGGGCCAAGCGAAGCTCTTCAATAGTGATGGGGCCGTCTAGGATATCAGCGTTGTTGACGATGCTCGAGTTTTGGGGAATCTGAGTTAGGAATTCGGCCAGTTGCTGTTCTGTGGGAGGGATAGAAGATTGGTATAACGTGTGATAATACGTATAGAAGGCCTTGTTGATGTCAGCTTGAGTGTTGACCTCTATTCCTGTTTGTAGTTTGATAGCTCCTATCGGCGACGATTGCGGTGATTGACGCACCAACCACGCCAGTAGTTTGCCCGATCTGTCCCCCTCGGCATGTTGTCTCGTTTTAAAATGTCTATAGTCATGTCTACCAAGACTATTGTCCGTTTCTCTGTATTTTGCTTTCAGTGATATAAGTGTTTCTGGTGGTGTATTATTTGTTGAGACTTCAATCTCCGCCCTATGTATTTTGGCCTCCAATTTTAATAATTCTGAGGACAGCATTTTCTTAATGCCCACCGATGCTGCCAGGCAATGCCCTCTAACTACTACTTTATGGGCATCCCATTCAGTAGCTCGGGTTGATCTTGTATTTTTATTTAGAGAGAAATAGGTCGACAGGCATGTGGCCAATTCTGTGTTAAAGGGGAGGTCAGTCAAGGCGTCTGGCTGTAGGCGCCACGTTGGAATGCTGGCATGAATATAGCCCCATAACAACATGGAGTAATGTGGATTATGGTCTGATATAGTGCGGGCTAGGTAGCCAGATGTAGTTACCTTTGGGATTATGTTAGATGTAGCGAAGAACATATCCAGCCTAGTGTAGAGTTTGTGTACTGGTGAATAGAACGAGTACTCGCGTAATGTGGGATGGGAAGTTCTCCATATTTCAGTTAGCCCGTTGTTAGCAGCCCATTCTATCAGATCAAGCGATGCACGTTTAGCCGGGGCGCGTTCCAGTGGGGGTATAGAGCGGTCTTTCAGGATATCCAGAACGCAGTTGAAGTCTCCGCCCCATATGGCATCTATTGCGGGGTCGCTGAGCATGCTACTGCCTAATGTCCCTAGAAAGTCACGCTGATTTGTATTAGGAGTGTATAAAGTTATCAGGGCTAATGGGTCGCCGTCTAGAGTGCCTTCTAAAACTATGTACCGCCCGTTTGGGTCGCACTGTTTGCGGGACACAGTATATGGGACCCCGGGGGCTATCCAGATTCCAGTTCCTGTGGCATATGACGAAAAGGTGGTCCCATATAATTGTCCTTTCCACTTTGTTTTAGTAAATGCCAACGAGGATTTATCTAAGTGGGTCTCTTGCAACATGGCTATGTGTATCTGGTGCCTCCTAAGATATGTATAAATCTGTTGTCTTTTACTTGCGGAAGCCATGCCCTTTACATTCCATGTTAAGGTTTTGTATTGTGTAGCGTAGTGCTTATTTTGGGATGCCATGGGATTTGAGTAAGATATTCTGAGGGGATACCACTCGTGGTTGCGCAAGCCCAATTTTCTTTGTTATTTGATATCTATACCCATCAACTAGCCTCTTAGTTACTGACATGTGTGACCTACTTTTAAGGTTTACATTGTGGTGTGACGCTCTATAATTAGTACATGTCAATACATATAACAATAAAACTTTCCATTCAACTACAGCTACAAGATCCACTATATTTAACGACAGTAGCAGATGTGATAAAAACAAGGGGGTAATAAAACTTGTCATCTTGGGGTAACAGTCCATATAGTGCGGAGGGTGTTCCATGGCTACGGGTGGTTAAGTGATTTAGATCCGGCCTATTTTGCGTATATTGGTGTCATTGCCAGACCTGAGCGGTAGCGAGCCGGGTACAAAAGACAAGGAAAGTATTTATGCAATTACAAACGACGACAGTGTCTAATTAGGAACAGCAGATGAAATGGCATCCTGTGTATGGGAACAAGTATTTAACAAATGTCATCTGCTGTTCGTGGAGTGAGGTTTGGGCCCCGGTCAGTTTCCGTTGAGTCGGAGTTTAACTCTAGTTCAGGTTCTGCTTCTGATTGCTCAGAGAAAGATGTCGGTGATACATTGGCAAAACGCTGCGCAGACTGTAGCAGTAGCAATCGTTCAACTCGTGATTGTTCAGGGGAAGGTTTGTTGCCTTGTTTACTGCGAGGTTTACGTTTATTTCTCGGGGGTAGGCTTTTGTCATTAGGGGGTGTAGGGTCAGCTAGTCCTTTTGCATGAAGCCATGTCCATGTGTCTTCAGGAGTTATGAAAAATAGAGTACGAGTGTTGTCTTGTATTCGGAGTTTAGCGGGGAACAGCAAGGAGTACTTAATATTGTGCTCTCTGAGACGCTCTTTGATCCGGTAGAATGAGTTTCGTTTTTTTTGTACCTCCCCTGTGAAGTCCGGATAGGCGGTTATTTGCGTGTTCTCAAAGTGTATTGAGTTCAATTTTCGGAATAGTTGTAGTATAAGGTCTCTGTCGCGGTAGTTCAGTAGTTTTGCTATGAGGGGACGTGGATAGGCACCCGGTGGTGGGGGTCTGCCCGGTATCCTTTGGCGCATTCTATTGAAAAGAACTTTGGAACGTTATTTTTCAACACCGTTTCAGTCAGCCATTTTTCGATAAATAGTTCTGTATTTGGGCCCTCGGCGTGCTCCGGAAATCCCACGAACCGGATATTATTTCGGCGCGATCTGCCTTCGGCTTCTTCGGCTCTTCGTTTAAGTGTCTCAGCTTCTGCTGTTATGGCGCTTAATTGGGATTTAACTTCTAACATAGATGGTGTAAGGTGTGACGTGTCTTTTTCAAGCTCAGCGACCTTTTCTGTCAGCGCCTGCTGGTCCGCACGAAGCAGGTTAACATCTTCTGTAATTGAGCCAATCTTCGCTTCCAGAGTTGTTTTAGTATCCAGTATGGCTTGCAGCACTTTTTCAAATTGTGTTAAGTGCGTTTGCAATGTCTCTTCCATTTTCTGAAGGGTTTGGTATGTGTCTGTGGCCCCGGATGATAGAGGCGGTTTGGTTGGATCCATGGTATCAGGGGGCACACGCGGGGTCTTTGGTTTTCCCATCAGATGGCTCACGTTTAAAGTTATTGCTGAACTCTGAATTCAGCGTTGTGTTGTTTAGTTTTGTCTCAGAGGCTAAGTTCAGCGGCGTCGGCGGCGTGTCTCTTGCGATGTATAGGAGTTAAACTACGGCACGGTGCCTGTGGACGCCAGGCGGCCTCCCTTTTTTCTACACTACGCACTCGCCGGACGGCGTTACCAAGGACTGTTCCTACTGCAGTTAATTTCTGCGCTGTTGTGGCATCGGCTCTTCGTCGATCTGCCTACTAGGCACTACTTTTCCTTGCTTGCCCCTGTTGTGATGATCCGGCACACTCTCACGTTGCTACAGCCTACTATGGCTAAATCGCGTTGTTTTCGCCCCTTTAGTAACAATATTACTATGTATCCGACGGTTTTCCAGCCATTAACTCTGCCAGCCAAGGGCCTACCTGTCCTCTAGAAGGACACAGGAGGTCTTCGGAGCGCACTGTTCAGCCCGCCCGATATCCTCTGATCGGGCGTACGCCGGGGCGGGAGTCCCCGAGGCTCGCACTTACCGCCTCTTGGGAGCTCCGCAATCCAAAACTAGCGCGGCTCCGGCCGCCTCAGTTTTTCATTCCAGAAGCGCACGGGTGCCTCACAGCGCGATCACGCGGCAGAGGAGGGCGCCGCGAGCGTCCCTCGGGCCTGGCGCGAGTTAGGCGTCCCAGGCAGCTCCCTCAGGTCTGTGCGCAACGCCGCCTCTGCTCCGCTGGTTCCGCAACTGGGGGGGGGGGGATTGTTGTCAGCCCCGTAGCGGATCAGGACGTCTTTTTACAGGATCCTAATTATAGGCCGGGTCGGAGCTGCGGTTTATACGTCCGACCCGGTCGCCATCTTGGACACGCCCCCAGGTGTGAAATGAGTCCTGATTTGAATACTGTGGTTGTTGATGTGAAAGCAATGAAGAGATTGTTACCATGTCACGCTTATGGAGGCCTCGGACTTTGGAAACTGGAGTGTCCGATGTTAGTGCAGGAAGTTGTCGTTCAGCAAACAAGCAAAATCAATTCCTTTCCAAATATGAGAGGACCGAGAATGAGAGGTCACAATTCAAATTTTCAAAGTAATGTGAATCAGGTGCAAGGTTTTCAGCCCATGCAACAGAAGCAAATGTCAACATTTGCAGATGCCCTTAGTCGCAGCAAATACAACTGCAAGTTCAAATGGTACCTAGACAGCAAATTCAGAAAGGTCCATACGTGAAGGGAAAAGTAATAGGTCACAAGGTCTCATTTTTAGTTGACACAGGAGCTTCACACTCTACAGTGAGAACTGCAGAAGTTCCAAACCTACCCCTTTCAGGGAAAACAGTCCAGATTGTAGGAGTTGCAAACCAGTATTTGACAAGTCCAATTACAGAACGGGTTCAGGTTAAGATTGGAAACTTTAAGGATTACACAAATTTGTCGTTTGAGACTCGGGTCCAGGATCCTTATTGGGAAGGTACTTGTTGTGCAAAATGAGATGTTCAATTACTTGCTCAAATGATGGAATTGCCATACAGACAAACTGTGATGATGAAGATGACCTGACCCCAGAAACAGATTGTGACACAGTAAATGATGAATCCCACTTGATTAGATTCTTTCCGATTTTCACAGTGAAAGATCTTCCTTCTGATTTACAAGGACCAGTTAAAATGAAAGTGTGAGTTTTTACAGAAAAATACATTGGTCTAATAAAAGGAGTTGAGCCAGTTAAGGTCCCAGGGAAACCAAATACAATGTTTCCCCAGATTCCTCATTACCACATGACACAGGAGACACTTGAAGGGATTGCACCCATAATGGCAGGATTCATAACCCAACGGGTTTTGAAAGAAGTGTTGAGCAGCCCATGTAGTTCACTGATAATGGGATTGCAAAAGCCCTGTGGGAAATTTTTAATTGTTCAAAATTGATTTGCACCCGTGACAGTATTGTCAGAAAGAAGTGAAATATTCGGGACACCTAATTGAAAAGGGAATTAGGAAAATTTCCAGAAAAAGGGTCACAGCCGTATTGCAGATGAATCCCCCAGCAACACAGAGCGATGTCAGGATGTTTTTAGGAATGGTGAGCTATAGTTCCCAGTGGATTCCCAAATTTTCAGTAATTTCAAATCCCTTGCAGAAGCTGACCCACAAAGAAGTTACTGATCCTCTAGTGTTAGATTAAACCTATATGAAAGCATTTACTGAGTTGAGAGAAAGCCTGTGCAATGCCCGAGCTTTGGGAATTCATGATTACATCAAACCCTTCATGTCGTTCTGTCATGAGCGTGATGCAAGTTCATTGACTGTCTTGTCCTGGTGGTGTAGACCGCCCAGTAGCATATTTTTCAGCTACTTTGGACACAGTTGCAGCAGCTTTACCAGGCTGTCTGCGATCCATTTCTGTAGTTGGACTAAGCCTCACTCAGAGTGAGAGCATTGTGATGGGACACCCTTTAACTGTCATGGTCCCTCACTCCATTGACGTTTTACTCACCAGAACCAAGACTCAGCATTTAATTAATGTCAGGCTGACACGTTATAAAACAGTCATCCTGGGGTCCCTTAATGTATCACTGAAAAGGTGTCCAGTACTTAACACAGCAACCTTGCTTCCAAAAGAAAATGTTGAAGTTGACAAATTGAAAGACGTTGAACATGACTGTCTGTAAGTAACAAATTTTTGCACAAAACCAAGACCTGATATTTGAGATACTCAATTAGAAGAAAGTGATCAAATTGTTTTTGTTGATGGTTCCTGTTTAGAAACAACATGGGAACACTGACAGCAGGACATGTTGTATGCACGATTTCTGCAAGTATTTCTATACTTGAAGGTTCCTGGCTTCGAGGAGTGTACTCTACACAAGTGGCGGAACTGTTAGCCCTTACTAGAGCATGCCATGTTTCTGCACAGCCTAAAGTTACCATCTATACAGACAGCCAGTATGGATCTGGAAAAGTCCATGACTTTGGCCAGCTGTGGCCACAGAGAGGTTTCCTGATCTTTTCTGGTTCACCAGTCAGAAATTATGAGAGAATTTGTGAGTTGTTACAAGCTATTCAAATGCCTGAAAAGATAGCTGTGGTGAAATGCAATACACACCTGAAATCACAAGATTTTGTGTCAGTGGCAAATGGATTTACGGATCAAGTTGCAAGGTTCTGCTCATTGAACTGTATATCATTCAAAGATAAATGGGAATTGTTACCTGAAGACGAAACATGCCCAAGTTATGCATTACATGTTATAGACACATTACAGGATAATGTTGACAAAGATGAGAAAAAGAATAGGATTAAGTTAAAATGTGTTCAACATGAAGACGATGTCTGGGTGTCCGGGGAGGGACAAGTGGTTCTGCCTAATAGCTTTGTGACTCAAATGGCCAGATTTTATCATGGACAAGCACATGTTGGGAGGGATGCCATGGTCCATACCTTTAAACAATCTTGGTTCAATCCAAAGTTTAGACAGGTTGCCACAGCAGTTTGCCATTGTTGCATTGTCTGTCAGCAGATGAACGTGGGTAAAGGGACTGTGGTCAATTTGAGCCACATTGGAAGAGTGAGAGGTCCATTTAGCAGAATGCAGATGGATTTCATTGAAATGCATGTGTGTGGAGGATTGAGATATGTGTTGGTGATTGTATCTTTAGTCATTGGATCGAAGCTTACCCTACACGAAGAAATGACAGCCTCACAGTCGCAAAGTTACTTTGGTTACTTTGGCTTTCTAGTCTCTTTAGAATCAGATAGAGGAAGTCACTTCAACAATGAAGTAATTACATTTCTATGTTCAGCTTTAAACATTGAGCAGACGTTGCATTGTATTTACCTCACTGAAGTCTCAGGACTTGTGGAGCAGATGAATGGTACCATGAAATCAAGAATGGTAAAAATGTGTGCGTCCACGAACCTGAAATGGCCTGACGCACTGCTGTTAGTTCTGATGACAATGAGAAACACACACAACAGAAAAACAGGACTGTCACCACATGAAATCCTCATGGGCAAAGCAATGAGGTTGCCAGTGGTTCCTGCTAATGTTCTTGTGAACATGACAGATGATATGGTGCTGGACTACTGCAAAGGTTTGGCTGATGTGGTTCGCTCTTTCTCTCATCAGGTGGAAGCCACCGCACTGCAACCGTCTCAAAATCAAAGCCACAGCCTGAGAGCAGAAGTTTGGGTTGTGATCAGAAAGCACATGAGGAAGACGTGTTTGTAGCCTCGGTGAAAAGACCCTTGCCAAGTAGTACTGGTTACTACTACAGCTGTGATGTGTGCTGGAGATCTGAACTGGATCCATGCCAGTCATACTCAGAAAGTACAGTGTCCTTTGGACAATGAAGAAGGAATGTTGAGAGTGACAACAACATCCAGACCAACTCCAGAATTGGAAAGGGGAGAAGGAGAAACAGAGACTGAATCTGAGCAAACTGAAAGTGGTTCAAACACTAGAGCCTAGTCAGAGGAGGGCTCTCCCAGAAGCAGACGGTCTTGAAAGACAAACAGAGCAAACTACAGACCCCAAGGGGGAAGGAGTTGAGGTGGAGCAAGCCAAAACAATCTGTCTCCTCCTGAACCAGTCGCAGGTACATCAAGAGAAAATCATGTAGAACAAAGAGAAATTACAAGTCTGACACTAAAAAGAGCATTAAAGAAAGTACCAGTGAAAGGAGATAAGTGGCCGAAGTCACAAGCAAAGAGAAAAGAAGCAATTACAATGACAGCAATTGAGGAAGAAGTAGATACAACAAGAAGAGAAGATTTAAGTAATGGAGAGTTAAATGGAGATCGAAGATTGAAAAGAAAGAGAGTTGCAAATCGAAGGTACGCAGGTCCTAAATGGGTGTATGCAATGACATGTGAATGGCAGAGTGAATTTTTGTCTTTTTGTTTTGATCGAGACATTCCAGGTCAATATTTTGGCACTTGAAGAAGATAAATGAACTGAACTTTGCAAACTGTGAATCTGAGAAAATGCAAGAGAGAGACTATTGAAAGTAACCGGAAAAGACCTTTGAAATAACCTGATTTGACAAGCTGCTAAACCAATTTTGATAAGCCACCTATTTTTGACAAAGGATCATGAATGACTGAAAGCTGGAAATAACTGCTAAACAAGGTTGACGATTTTGTTTTAGATTTTTGGTGCATAATTATAATTTTTCTCTTCTACTTTCTGATTCTTTACAGATCATGAATAACCAATAGCCAACAGAGTAGGAGGTGCTGTAAATACATGGGTATTGGTTCGGCGATTGTATGTATAATATTGTGACAAGAATGTGGCCAACCATACTGCTGCTCTAGAGACAACTACTGCACTCAAAGAGGTAGAGAAGTTCAGGATTGATAAGAAATATTTACACATAGATAGTACCCAGGGAGAACTTTCTTCTAATGTTTTCTATCGCTTACTGCGTGAGTATGTTGAAACGATGGATGCAAGACCTTGTTATGTCAGCACGTAGATTCCTTCATCAGTAGAGGAAGGAGTTACCTACAATAGTTTGCCCCTTACTTATGGAAAAAGTTGTAGCCTTTTAACAATCCAGAGTCTATAACCAGGAGTACATTCAGCACTTCTATTCTAATCACAATGTTGTGTTTTCGTTTGTCCCTATAATTAGGTACCTGAGTAGAGTAGCTAAAGAAAACATTATAGAGTTAGTAAGAGGATTCTTTGAACCTACATTGACATTTGGCACTGCTTACATGCACAGGAATAACTTGACATGCTTGCTTAAACCTGTAGAAAAGAGCTTCTTAGATCAGACAAATGATAGAAGAAAGGAGTTAAAGGAGAAATTAGAAAAGGGCTTAGAGAAAAGGACATTTAGAAATGATCATCTATTAAGTGACATAAAGACATAAAGGAAGTTAGCTTTAAATGCACAACACGTAGGAAATCTTTGTGTATATAGGCCTAAATCTAGAACTGATACGTTGTTTGTGGGAATGAGTGAATGTAGACGTGTTTTTGTTCCAGAGTAAATGGACGTTCATGTTAAATGGACAAACCCCAGCAATTCCAGGAGTTTATTACATCTGTGAACCAAAATGCATTTTACCGTCTTCCAAGAGGAAGGTATGGCACTTGGGTTACTTGGGGATAGTTTTCCCAAAGATTTATCAACTTGAGAACTTGAGTAAGATATCTAAACTGACCGAATTACATCATGTTAGACAAATGCGAGAATCATAATCTGGCATAGTTGGAGACATATTTGGAGCATTAATTTCTTCAGTGGGATATATTCTGAATTCTTTGAAAATGTGAAAGTTGTCTAATATTGTGGACAACATGCTGACAAATTTTTCAGGAGCCATAATCCTTCAAAACTGCCTTGCGTTAGACATCCTTTTAGCAAAGGAGGGCGGAGTTTGTAAAATGCTGAATCCACAACATTGTTGCTCATATATACCTAACAATAGTAAATAAATTAGAAGCCTTATTAAAAAATTTACTAATGATAGCGCTGATTTGAAAGAGCTGAAAGAACCTGGAGTTTGGGGAAATGTTGGCAAAGGTTTTGCTTCTGTGGGAAATTGGCTTGGCAACCTAGGGAAAGGGATAATATTGAAAATAATACAGTTGATATTGAATATTGTAATTTGCATAGTTGGAGAATGTGGAATCTGTAAATTGTATCATGTAATTAAAATGAAGAAATTGAAAAATGATCAGAGGAGGGAAGAAATGAGAATGGAAAAATTGTTCAGGGACAATTTGAAAAGGGAAAGAAGAAACAAAAGTTATATGGAGGACAAATTTTAATTGAATACAAATTTGGGTGATGTCTGATGACATATTTAGTCATCAGTGGAGGGATTGTGAACACTAAACTTTTAATAATAAATATTAATATATTTTGGAATATGAATATGCATAGAATTGATTAACATAGAAAATAATGTGTGACTTGGAAAATGTGCCCACTTGAGTGGCCATCATTAAAGTACGAAGTGTCAATAATAAATGCATATTAATATAAATTGAAGTGCCTATGTTTAGTTTTTTTTGGTAATCTGTTACATTAATGATTTCGCATTATGAATTTGCTTGATTAATTACAGGCCTAAAGTTAGTGAGGTTAAGGCCTAGTTTTGCACAGCCTCATATTAAGCTGCCTTGTTTAAATAATATTGTGGGAATGTATGTCTAGAGAAATCAATGCGTGTATTGTTTTCACTGAGTTGACCAAATGTTAGCAGATGTCTTTAACTTTCTCATGAGAACTGCTTGCTACAGTGTCTTGTATTACTAGCTGATACATTGCATAGTTTGATGTGTGAGACAGCGATGTTCCCAGGAGCTAACAATGGATGCACTGATTGGAGTATGGATGGATACAAAAAATGTTACCTGACGAGTCTGACAGTGGGAACAGGAGAAGAGCCAATCATCGACATGTGAAAGACAGTTCAGCTATATCTTAGATTTGAGGTTTTATTTCTATTGTACTAATTGTAAACGTATGATTCTTTGACCAATGGAAATGTGGGAAGTTCCTTAGATGATTTTAACTTAGCCCCACTCCACGGAGGGAAGGGAGCTCATTCCTACTTTATATTCCTCCATAGGGGTGCTCATTCTATTCTGTCTGAGGAGCTGAACAGTTCCTGATGATTTATTTCTATCTTTAACTTTATTGCTTAACATTCTGATGCTGAATGTTGATTATTAGACATTGCTCTTAAATGGTTCAGCTAGCTTAGAGTCCCCATTTCTGAACCATTCCCTTTCATGGCCCATTGCTGATGCTGAACAAGCTGATGTCCAACTGACAAGGATAATCACAGCTTGCTGATCCATATGAGGAGAGGTATAACAAAATGCTATTGTTCTTGTTGTAAGTTTCTCTTTTGTTTCTAGGTACCAACCACTATTTTGATAGAGTCATAGCTAGATGTTTTCCAAATTTATGTTGACTAAATTCTTTTGCATGAAGCCCAAACATGCTATTCTAATCAGAAGGTTAGTAAGGGAAACCATGATATGTTAACAGGTTGCTACTAATTGATGTTGCTCAGCTGCTGATGTATACTATTTCTATTGTGCAGGTATTTCTACTATTGATTTGTAATGTATCTCTCAAATGTCCAATGTGTTAATTAAGTTGAGATTCTTTAGAAGATTTGGTAACCAGTATTGTCCTTGTATGTGTACCAGATGGTTTTGAGACTAGTATATGTGATGTTAGCATTGTTAATATAGGGAAAAAAAACATTAAAACTTTTACATAAAGGTGTGGTTATTCATGGCCAAATAGGTTATGGTATGTGAAGACTCCTGACTCCAAAGGTATTTTGATGCTGTTTATTGATGTTGTTGAAATATTGTGCTGAAATTGGGATTTATGGTGGAATTACCCTAAGCGTAGTCAAAAGGTCCACCAAATCTCTAACACGTCCCCTTATGAATTAAACCTCAAAAGGCCAAATAAGGACTGATGCACTCACAGTAATACCGCCAAGAAAAGGCTGGTGGACAACAGGTGCAGGAGGCCACGGGGGGGCCCCTGCACTGCCCATGCACTTGGCAGTGCAGGGCAACCCCCTGTCCAGCACCCTCACAATGTTCACTGTCTACTTTGCAGACAGTGAACATTGCGAGGGTGCTGGTGCACCCAGCGGGCTACAACATTGCAGCAGGCTTGATTATGAGCAGGATACAATGCTATAGACTGTTTCCCGCTGGGCTGGCTGGAAACTCTTAATAGGGCTGGCAGGGAGGTACCCTGTGTGGAGGCAACCTCCCTTCGGACGTTCGGTGGACAGTGAAAAAGGTCCACCAAACTCGCAATGACCCCCTTAGTCAGCGTTGATGTCTCAAATAGCACTAATTGCAGAGGAAGATTGTATTTTTTTCTTTTTTGACGCTTTCTGCTGTTGAAAGCTGCAGGCCTTTCGTCAAGTCAATGGCATATTTGTGAAAAGCTTTTGTCTTCAGAAAGGCTATATAAATAAAGATGGATAGCTGAATACCTGTGTTGACAGAGACAAGAATATGGCACTTTGTTAACGAGATCCAGTTGTGAGAAAACATATGATGAGACTGTGATAAAATGTTGAATGTTTTAAAGATAGACAATATTGTACATGAAAAATGTTTGTAATCAGGTCTGTACATAAAAAAGAAAAGATTGGAATAGCTGGTAGATTAAGAGAACAATGATGCATTTTGTTTCTTCCATTCACAAATGAACTTAGTGAAAAAAAATAAAATGTTGAGATATATCATTCTCGAAAATGAGTGATGCATTTTAATATGATTTGGTAACTTACCTAAAACACCTTACATATAGGCAGTGTATCATTTAGGTAATGTATTACTCTCGCTCTGGTATTTTCTCTATCAGTGCTTTGTAATGTTAAGTGTAAGCTTCTTCACAAGGCCTGCAGCTCACCCCAAATGATGTTTGTTCTCTGGTAATGGGCTCCAAATTTAGTTATTTGGAAGGGTGTGATTCTGTTCCCGTCTCACGTGCAATAATCTATTCAGTACACTACTTGGTTGAGATAATCTTCAATATCTAGAAGATAAATTAGTAAATTAGGAATTGGCAGCTAAACAGAAGATTCCATATTCAAGATTTTTATGAACACTTTCCGTATAGAGAGCCTTTAATCCATAGAAAGTGAAAAACAATGCGCAGAAAAAATCATCAAAAGGATCTCTGAACATATGCTCTCATAGCAGCCAAGTGGGTGAGAGTATATACAAGGCAATGTGGACATACTGTAGCATCCACTAAAGAAGCAGAATTCCAATGTTGTGACGAATCTGATTTTATTGGAGCAGGCACGCTAATAGGCCACCAATTTGCACAGCAGCTAAGGGCCAGGCCCAGCAGTACAAAACACTTCAAGCAGCAACGTTCTGAGCCAATGCTTGGAACACAGAACATGGAAAACTGAACAACCCTCCTCAGAACTCTGATCAATCCCACAGGATACACATACCAAACATAACACATATGCAGGGCTGGCTTTAGAGATGGTGGCGCTCGGTGTGACAATCATTTTTGGCACCTCCACCCATGACTTCCTCCTCTGATTCCCCCACTTTCAGTGGGCAAAAGTGCCACTCATCTCTCCATAGCACCTCTCTCATATACATTTAATTTGTTTTAAAGCACTGGTAAAGGATGGATTTACTAATAAGAATGTAGATCTACCCAAACAAACTGTTCTTTGCAACATTAGGAATAGATAATGAAAGACTGAGGTACACCGGTATGCATATCTACACATATCAAGTGACTTACATAAAGACAGTCCGAAACCACTCCTGCACAAAATCATGCTAATATCATTTTTGGGTAAATGTCTCTCTTTGTCTGCCTTTTTCTCCCTTTTTCTCTCTCTCTCTTTCTCTCTGTCCCTCTCTCTCCCTCTTTCTCTCTTCCTCTCAAATGCATAACACAATGCAACACCAACAAGAAGAACCCCACACATAAATACACACAGGAATGCAATTTACATTAAAACACTGACACTGCACACTACTAAAAGATATGAACTAGGTTTATTCTGGTAAACAGACAAGCAAATATCACATGAATAAAATTGCATTCTAACTCATAGCCCATGCCCACGGATTTACCCACAAACATCACAAGCTGACACTAAAATTCACAATTTCAAAACCACATCACATGGGCAAAAGCACATAGATACATACATACACAGAAACACACACACACTGCTAACACATAAGTGACTCACACTACTAGTTCTAAAAACTATTTTTCAAACGTTGCACATAGCTATGTAATAAATATCTAAGCATCTGGATCATTCTGTAATATCAGAAAATTTGAATCCTATTCTAATACACAATTAAGAAACTGTGGACTCTAAGGGCCTCATTACGGGTGTGGCGGTCTTCAGACCACCACACTAAATGCCCTGGTGGTCAGACCACCATGGTTCCACCAGCACCGCCATGATCCATGACACCTGCAGCCTGGCGGTGGCAGAGATGCAGAGCCCTGCCCTGTGGATTACAACCTTGTTCTCCACCAGGCACAAGAAGGCCCCTGCTCTGCCCATGCACTCGGCATGGACAGTGCAAGCTCCCCCCCTGCCCAGCACCATCGCTATGTTCACTGTCTGCTTTATTGCAAGGGTGCTGGTGCATCTTGCGGGCTACAGCATTTCCGACGGCTCGTTTACGAGCCAGAGACAATGCTGTAGCCTGCTTCCTGCTGGGTCGGTGGGTGGAAACTGAGATTTCCGCCCTCTGACCTAGCGGGAAACTCTGAATAACTCCGGCTGGGTTGTTACCACGAAGGCGGCGGCCACCCTGTTGGGAGGTTGGTGGATATTCTTTCCTGTCCGCCAAACTCGTTATTAGGACCTAAGCGATGGCACAGGTACACTGCTTGAACATTGGCTTATTCGATTTCCCTTTGTCACTGAATGACAGCAGCAGCCCCCTGTGACTACAGTGGCATTCAGTGACAGCACCTAAGACTGGGGACACAGCATGGGTGTTGCAAAGGTGTTTCCACCTTATACGCTCTGCAGTGATGGGGGCGATGTTCCTTTCTCTCTTGCATGGTTCCATTAAGAGACACTGACAGTTTGAGCAAGATGTACACACACATCCCCTGCTCAACTTTTCACTTCTTTGTATTTCCTTGTCACAAGTGAAGGGCTCTGTTTCCTATGTGGCTGTATCTACGTTACATACATTTTATTAATAGATGAATTAAAATATTACAATTAGAATTACCAAAAAGTGCTTCATTTTTGCTTTCTTACCTGCCGGATGCATGCAGTTCATTTAAGGATACTTACATTTTGTTGTGTATTTAAAAAAAACAACATCCAACGTCACACAATTAACTTGAAAAACTCCTCTCACTTTGCAGTCAGAGAAAGTAGAGAAAATGAGCCTGATGCTTGACCTCTGCCTTAGAATCGCTGGCTAGTGTGGCAAGTTAACCACATAATTTAAAGGCATCTTTAATTACTGCTCTGGCTTTGGGAGCCACCAAAAATCATCCATAGTTTAGGAAACACCATTCTAGAAGATTAGATCATTTGTCATCAATTGTGGTGGAGGTTCTAATTTTGGAGAGTCTACCTGAAATGTGACCAAAGCAGGCAAAGTCCCTCACAGCAAGCTGTTTTGTTTTTAGGTTTCATTGTTGCAGAGTCCAGGATTTTCCTTATTGTTGCACTGAATGGAGTGGGAATAGTATACTTTATACCTCCTGAGTCGACGCTTTCCCTATTGTTGCACAGACTGGAGCAGGAATAGTGAATTTTGCCCCTCCAGAATCCAATGCTTTCCTAATTGTTGCACTGACAGAAGTGGGAATAGAAAAGTTTACCCCTCCTGAGTCCAATGGTATTCCTGCTGTTGCACCATTTGGAGTGGGAACAGCAAATTTTATCTCTCTAGAGTCCAGCACTTTCCTTACTGTTGCACGGACTGGAGTTGGAATCGTAAATTTTACCCCTTCTGAGTCCAACACTTTCCCTACTTTTACACAGACTGGAGTGGGTTTTTACCTCTCCTAAGTCCAACGGTTTACCTGCTGTTGCACAGACTGGAGTGGTAATAGTACATTTTACTTCTCCTGAGTCCAATGCTTTCCCTACTGTTGCACAGTTTTGAGTGGGAATAGTAAACCTTCTGAGTCTAACACTATCCCTACTGTTCCATCGACTGGGGTCGATATAGACCTGCCCACTGGCTCTGGAGGGGGCATCATGCCCAGTGAGCTTCATCCTGGGGAGGATGGGGTGAGTGGATGGCTTCTTCGCTGGTTCTGGAGGGGGCATCGTGCCCAGTGAGCTTCATCCTGGGGAGGATGGGGTGAATGGATGGCTTTTCCACTGGTTCTGGAGGGGGCATTGTGCCCAGTGAGCTTCATCCTGTGGAGGGTGGGGTGAGTGGATGGCTTCACTGGTTCTGGAGGGGGCATTGTGCTCAGTGAGCTTCATCCTGGGGAGGATGGGGTGAGTGGATGGCTTCTCCACTGGTTCTGTTGGGGGCTTCATGCCTTGTGATGCAGATTTTGGGGAGTGCAAGGTCACAGTCTCTCAGCTGGGTTTCATACCCACAAGATTTGCAGGGGCCAGGCCACACAACAGTCCATGGACGCAGGAATACGCACTGTCTGCCGGCGATGACGGCTGTTCAGTGGTGGCAGTGGTGGTGCTGCTGCTGCTGGTGGTGGTGGGGGGAGGCTCCAGCCCATCCCCTGCAGCCTCAGACAGCTGCCCAATGGGGCAGGTGGCGGACCTGGTAGTGGTGGTGGGGGAAGGCTCCAGCCCATCCCCTGCAGCCTCAGACAGATGCACCACCATGGTTGGTGGTGGGGGCTCAGACTGAGTCCCAGCACCAGGCCCCTTGTCTACTGCCTGCTGTTGCAGGGCCCTTGCCCTTCCTTCCTGCACTGGGACTGGCTCCTTGCCCTTCCTTCCTGCTGCTGTTGCTGGCTCCTTGCCCTTCCTTCCTGCAGCTGGGGCTGGCTCCTAGCCCTTCCTTCCCGCAGCTGGGGCTGGCTCCTTGCCCTTCCATGAGGCACGCACCCTTTCCGTCTGGCTGGCTGCTGGCCGGGATCCTTTCCCACCTGAAGTTGTTGGGGACACTACTGACCTGTGGACTGGGTGGCTGAGGTGCTTGCCGGAGTTTTGACCACCCTGGCCTGATGTGAGGGACGGGGGGGAGGGCTAGGGAAGAGGTCAATGGTGGCGAGGAAAAGCTTTTTAGGGACATAGGGCGGGAAGAGGGAGATGGTTTGGGAGTGGAGGAAGAGGGAGTGGGGGTAGAAGGTGTCAGTCTGCTGTGTTTGGGTGCAGGTGCATGGGCTGGATGCTGTTGTGAGGTGGATGGCTGTTGGGTGTCTGAGTGCTTGCGTTTGTGTACTTTGGGAGGAGGGGGCACAGACACAGTGGGAGAGGACACAGGCAGGATGTGGGGGTGGTGACTGCCAGTGAGGGGTGTGTACTGACAGGTGTGCTGGTGGGGGTAGTGGCTGACGATGTAGTGCATGCAGGTGTGAGTGGAGACACTTCTTGGAGGGAGGTGGACGACGAGAAAGAGGGGGCCACAGTGGAGGCAATTTATGTTGTTATGTCGGCTTCTGAATGGTGTTAGTGTGAGTGCCTGTGGGATGAAGTGTGGTGCTTGTGTTTGCCATGCCCACTCTTGTGTGTTGTCCTGGGTGTCTCCTCATCTCACTGTGTACTTGGGATAGCTTGGGGTTGATGGGAATGGGATTGGGAAGAGGAAGTTGGAGGGAGGAGGGGGGAGGGTGGAAACAGGGACAATGGCTGCCATCAGAGAGGAGGTCAGAGCCTGGATTGATCTCTGTTGGGCCGCCAAGCTAGTGTGAATGCCCTCCAGAAATGCATTGGACTTTTGCATTTGGGCTGCCAGCCCCTGAGTGGCATTCACAATGGTTGACTGCCCAACAGAGATGGATCACAGGAGGTCAATAACCTCCTCACTCAGGGCAGAAGGGCTAACTGAGGCAGGGCCTGAGGTGCCTGGGGCGAAGGAGATGCCCACCCTCCTGGGTGAGCGGGCACGGGAAACTCGCTGAGGGGCTGCTGGTAGGGCGGTGCTGGTAAAGGCGGTGGCACCTGTACCTGTAGTTGGGGTGGGCACAGAGGTGTCCGCTACCACCAGGGAGCTCCCATCAGGGGAGGTATCTGTGTCCGAACTGTCCCCTCCAGTCTCCGCCATGGTGCTCCCCTCGACCTCTGTCCCACTGGTGCCCTCACCGTCGGTGGATTCGGCCTCCTGGGTCCTGTGGGATTCAGCTCCCGCCATCGCTGGTGCCTCTGCTCCTCCGCCAGATGATGCTAATGCACATAAGGACAGGGTGACAAAACAAAAAAGGGTGGGGAAGAGACAAAGGATACACTTGGTC
This sequence comes from Pleurodeles waltl, assembly GCF_031143425.1. Taxonomy (NCBI): domain Eukaryota; kingdom Metazoa; phylum Chordata; class Amphibia; order Caudata; family Salamandridae; genus Pleurodeles; species Pleurodeles waltl. The sequence goes on from NC_090444.1 coordinate 1,422,428,801, forward strand.
AATAGTGGAACCAACACCACCGTTGGCGTACACCACACACTCACACACAGGGAACAGCCCTACGCATTAGGCAATGCACTACCAGTTACAGTGCTAGCCACCAGCCCATGGATAGGGACACCTAACGCAAATTGCAGCATACCTGAGACCCACAGACGACTACCAGTAGTGGATGCCTACTAGCGTGGTTGGAGGACTTTCACATCAGAACCCTCCCCAACATGGGACCTACTCTGCAATGCCAGGCCTGGCCTAGAGGCACCCACAGGGCCCACACCCACCACCCGGATACCACCCCACCAGGTGTAAGTTGTAATGTAGGGCACTGTACTCACCCCCTTGTTGCTGCTGTGATGCCCCCAAGCGCCCATCTAGCTCCGGATAGGCCACCACCAGTATGCGGCAGTGGGTGCTCCGCCTGCCGTACACCCCCAGGGTCCACACATCCTTGGCGATGGTACACTATATACCCTTCTTTTGATGGGCGCTGACCTGCAGGGAAATAGACACAGGGAAAGGTATTGGTCTGACCGTCCTGGCTGTTACACTTATGGCCCACCATGCCCCTTCCCATTCCCATTAGCACAGACATGCCCCAGTATACATGCTGCACGCTGCCCAGGGCCCATCCACCACCCCCCCTACATGAGGCCTTCACACACAGCACTCCATGCATTGACGCCACATGCACTCATCTGTTGGTCGGGAGGCCCATACAGCAGTCGGTACTGAGGTAGGACCCCATCCACCAGTCGCTCCAACTCCACCGAGATGAAGGCAGGGGCTCTTTCCCCAGTAACACGCGCCATGGTCGGTTCATGACACAGGTCACAGTAGCACATGCAGTGTAGGTCCTCTCTTGTTGAAGGTCAGGTAGTAAGTGAGTGAACAGATATAATATGGCGGTCACGTCCGCGGTGGTGCGTACCATCACCGCCGGCGTACATCACCTTTGCCCACTGTACCCCATAGGGCCCAATGATAACCAATGAGGAGTTTCACAGCGGTTCTCGACCGCCTTCCGCAAAGGCGCACAATGTCAGTGGAATTATCTCATTTCCACCTGTCCCTCCATACAGGACAGGCGGATGCCACTTCAAGGGGGTTGCAGGCCATGGATCCTAACTTTGTCACAGTACACAAATATACATTTTGGACATATCCCACCAAAATAATGTTACAGTCACAACATGCATTGAACTGTAGTGGTTAGAATGTACAGATAATGACAAGCTGCTCACTGTTTTGCCCCATAGATTGCAACCACTGTGGATGAATAGGAGATGGAGACATCCCCCCGTGTACAGACCCCTGGTGGTCTTAGCAACAATGGAGGACCGGCACATTATCCTCACCTATAGACTTGGCAAGGCCACAATCACTGGGCTGTGTGCCCAATTGGAGCCTGACCTAATATCTGCTATCTGTAACCCCACTGGGATCCCCCCTCTAGTGCAAGTCCTATCAGTGCTCCATTTCCTGGCAACTGGTTCTTTCCAAGTGACAGTGGGCTTGACAGCAGGAATGTCACAGCCAATGTTCTCAATAGTGCTGACCAGAGTGTTGGCTGCCCTGATTAAACACATGTGCAGCTACATCGTTTTCCCCCAGGTGGAGGATTTGGCCACAGTGAAAGCTGACTTCTATGCAATGGGACATATCCCCAACATCATTGGAGCAATAGATAGAACACATATTGCATTTGCCCCCCCCCCGGCGAAATGAACAGGTATTCAGAAATCGAAAGAGTTTTCACTCCATGAATGTCTAGATGGTGTGCCTGGCGGACCAGTACATCTCCCATGTCAATGCCAAGTATCCTGGCTCTGTGCATAATGCCTTTAGCCTGAGGAATAGCAGCATCCCTAATGTGATGGCCTAACTCCAGAGGCACAGGGTGTGGCTAATAGGTGAGCCCTGGTTCCCACCCAGTGGATGTTGGTGTACGGGTATGTTGTGGTCCCTAAGAGTGAGTGTGTGGCTAACAGCTGTCCCTCGATATTTACAGGTGACTCTGGTTACCCCAACCTCTCATAGCTACTGACCCCTGTGAGGAATGCCAGGACAAGGGCAGAGGAACGTTACAATGAGGGACATGGGCGAACAAGATGGATTATAGAGAGGACATTCGGCCTCCTGAAGGCCAGGTTTTGGTGCCTTCATCTAACAGGTGGATCCCTATGCTACTCACCCAAGAAGGTCTGCCAAATCATCGTGGCATGCTCTATTTTGCACAACCTTGCCTTGCGCCGCCATGTGCCTTTTCTGCAGGAGGAGGAGGCTGGAGATGGCCATGTGGCAGCAGTGGACCCTGTGGACAGTGAAGATGAGGAGGCAAAAGATGAGGATGAGGACAACAAAAGTGCAGTTATTCGTCAATACTTCCAATGAGACACAGGTAAGACAGCGTTATTTTACATATAATTGACAGTTTGATGTGTGACATTGTCACTGGCAGGCTGTGAATTCCTAATTCTATGCCCACTCACTGTACCCTTTGGCATCTCTTTTTGCAGATGCTGGTGCCCCACTATTGCTCCTGGTGTGTTCAGTGCAGCCAACTACAGGTCTTTCATATGTAAACATTACTGTACAGTTGAATTGCAACATTTGGACCTGGTTAAAGGAATTTATTTTGAAAACATTTGACATACACCATAATTGTATTTTATCAAAGTGTGTTTATTGCAGTGCTCTGAAAAAGAGGGGGTAGTACAATGGGCTGGGGTGATGATGGAGGAAAGTCCAGGTTAGAGTCCAGTCTATGTGTATCACAGGTGCAGTGTCTATGGGGGCATAGAAAGGGGAGCAATGGCAGTTTTAGGTGGACAGGGTGACCAAGTGGTACACAAGGGTGACAATCAGTCTTATTTTCTGGCGGGGGTCTTGGCAATGGTCTCCGGCTTCTGCCTGGATCGCAGGAAACATGTGCGGGGTGGTTCTCCGTTTGCGGGGGAGGGGTGCTGGTAGCCTGTTGGTCATGTGGCGGGGCCTCCTGTTCACTAGCGGCAACAGAGGTGGAGGGTTGTTCAATAGTCTGGCTAGTGTCGGGGGCCCGCTGCCTCCCTCATAGTGTTGGCCATGTCTGACAGCACCCCTTCAATGGAGACTAGGGTGGTGTTAATGGCCTTCAAGTCCTCCCTGATCCCCAGGTACTGTCCCTCCTGCAGCTGCATGTTCTCCTATGTCTTGTCCAAGATCTGGGCCAGCGTATCCTGGGAATGTTGGTATGCTACCAGGATTGCAGTGAGTGCCTCCTGGAGGGTCTGTTCCCTGGGCCCGTCCTTCCCCTGTCGCACAGAAGTCCTCCCAGCTTCCCTGTTGATCTGTGCCTCTTTCCCCTGAACCGTGTGCCCACTGCCACTGACCCCAGGTCTCTGATTGTCCTGTGTATGTGGGGTGTCCTGGGGTCCCTGTAGTGGTGGACACACTGTTGATTGACGTGTCCTGGGGACAGAGGTATGGGCCCTCTGGGTGAGTGCTGTGCTGGTGTTTCCTGAGGGGGGAGGCTCTGTGGTGGTATGGGACTGTGCCTGGGTAACCGACTGTCCGGAGGTCCCTGATGGGCCAGGTTGGTCATCCAGATCCAGGCGTGCAGAGCTGCTGTCATCACTGTGGGCCTCTTCTGTGGGGGGACTGGATGTTGCTGGCACCTCCTCTCCAGTGACGTTGTGTGGGGGACCTGTGGGGATGTAAATGCAGTGTTATGGTTTCTGCGTGTGTCATCTTTTGTATGGGTATGTTGCCCTCTATGGTTGTTATTGCCATGGCCGATTGGCCTTAGTGAGAGTTGTTGTATGGTGAGCTACGTGGCTGTTTCTAGTGTGCATGCCGTGGTGATGGTTGTCCATGCAGGTCTGTGATGGGTGTCCATGCATTGGTGGGGCATGCAGGGCTTGGCATTGGGATGAGTGGGTTGTGATGGTGGGGTGTATATGAGGTGGTGGAGTTATGGTGGTGAGGGTAGAGGTGGGGGTTTGTGATGGCATGCAGGAAGGGGGGTGAAAGTAGTAAAACGTTGACTTACCAGACTCCAGTCCTCCTGCTACTCCTGCCAGGCCCTCAGGATGCAGCCGTGGTGTCTGTCTCTTGCCAATGGTTTGTATTCGTAAAGTGTTGTGGGTGATGTAGGTGTGTGTTTTATAGTGGTGTGGGTGAGGTGTGTGTATGTGTGTCAGGTGTGTGTAGTTTGAATTGTCCAATGTAATGTTGTTTTGTTAGTGTGTGTGTATTTTGAGCGCGGCGGTATGTACTGCCAATGGTTTACCGCCATTGAATGTCCACCGTGGTGATTCGTGGGTCATAATGTTGTGGGCGTTGTTCTGTTGGCGTAACGGTGTGGGTTTTGATACTGCCACATTATCACTGACCTTTGGGCTGGCGGACTTGTGTGTGTGCCTGTATAGTGATGGATTGGTATGTGTGTGACATAATATGGTTAGCGGATATCCGCAGCGGTGGCGGTATGTTGGCGGCAGTCAGCATGGCGGTAAGTGGGATTTACCACCAATGTCATAATGAGGGCCTCTATGTATTATTCCTAATAATGTATAGTTTTGTTTATATTGTTTAAAATTATATTCATATTATTTTTAATTAGCAATGTTTGCAATATATAATATATTTTTAGTAAAAGAAATGTTTTTATATTGTTTTTCTTTTTCTAAAAGTAAATACATTGGTATGGTTTCCAGTTTATTTGCTACGGTTGTTAATTTACTGTGCATATATATATATAATTTACTGTGCATATATATATATATATATAATTATATATATATATATATATATATATATATTTATATACATATATATATAGTAAATTATAATATAAATTACAATTATTTTAATAATAGTTTTACAGTATATATATGTAAAGAAGCATACACACATACATATTTGTGATTGTTTAAATAAGTAAATATGTATATATATTTGTATATAATTAAATATATTTAATTTACATTATCTTACTGTAACATGCCAATATATTTAATGTTTACTATTTTTAACTATATACATGTATCTAAAAAACAATATTTTTGTATATATCTTTCAATATTAGTGTAAAACGTACTTTTTTATATTTTTGTACTTACCATTATATGTATAGGAAAACAATATTTTTGTGCTTGATATTTTTGACGCAATATTTTTGCAGCATGATATTTATGGTTCTGATATTTTGGCAGTCAACCGTTGAAGAACTAGTGTGGACAGTACGAAATATTTACATTGAGCTTTGGGTCAGACCATTTAATACACTTGTAGGCCTTCTTGTCAATAGCATTTGTATGCTTCTTGTTCAATGTATTCATTTATCTTCTTGTGATAGCTACTTTACCATCCTTTCGGTTGGATAACTTGTATTATTCTATTGTTGACATTCAGGCAGCTACTTTTTTTTATGTCAGTACACCATACATGTGCATGTGCTTTCTTGCTCTCTCCCTTTTATGCTGTATGCCACCTCAACATCCTATCACCCTCCTTCACATACAATGAAACTGTACATCTGTCATTGGTGATGCAATTTAATTGCTACCTATTCAATCACTTATGTCATTCCCAACAGTTACGATAATCTTTACATTAAAAATAAAGAAGTACCCACATTTCTGTCAACATTGAAAAAAAAAACTATTTAACATTGCACATAAATAAATAGTCCATTAATTTACTTAGGTTGGTAGTCTAACAGTCCTCTCCTTAATCCACGAGGTCATGCGGTACCCAATTATAACTCAACCGGGAATCTGCATATGAAAGATGGTTGTCTGACTTATTGCAGTCCTTAATAAATTTTACTTGTATTGCAAGTAAATGGACTATTTATTTATGTGCAATTTTAAATAGGTTTTGTTTGTTTTGTTCAATGTTGACAGAAATGTTTGTACTTTATTTTTAATGTATAGATTATCGTAACTGGTGGGAATAACATAAGTGATTGAATTAGTAGCAATTAAATTGCATCACCAATGACAGATGTACAGTCTTATTGTATGTGAAGGAGAGGTATTATTTTTTCCTACCAATTGACCATCTTTATTCATAATGGTTTGATTTTACCCAGGTCTGGTAGGGCAATTTTGGTAGACCCCTCTTGTTTGAGTATCAAAATCCTATCACAGCACTTTCCACATGGCTCATCCCCTCCTCCTCCAGCTTGCCTCTTGCATCCCCCACCCTTCCCTTTCCTATCAGGAGGAAAATTAAATCATATCATTTGTTTAAACCTCACTGTCCCAAGCGCCTACATTGCTGCCCCACCTGCCACGCCTGATCCCCATTCTTGCCTTTCATGCTTTACCTCCACCCCAACTCCTGCTCCTCCTAAGCTCCCCACCACTCACTGTTCCATTCTTTTAAAAAAATATACATTTTTGCAGGGCCTGGAAGTTGTAAGTTGACATTGGGTGGCATGTGTGGTGAGGCATGCGCAGGCATGTGAATTGACACTGGGGCTGTCCTAACGTTATGACTCATACAGGTGCATGCATGATGACTCATGCATGCATGTGCATAATTTCGCTTATTTTTGCTGATGCTGAAAAGGAGCCTCAAACGGCTTTGCCAAAGACAATTAGTTTGCACTGTCAAAAAACACAGATGAGACCTATTGGTTTTTCTAATACATGTTCTGTTATGCCCTTGAGGAGACGAAAAGCCCAGCAGGGCAAAGTGATTTGGCTGTGCTCCTTCAGGAACGTCTGGCACCTTCAAAAACAGACAGCTTCCTTTGGATACGATTGTTAAAGCCTACCAGGCCTGATCCTGGGGCCCTTGTGCATACTACCTTGGTCCCCAAACGTCTCTTGTGCGCTGCTGCAGAAATGTGTACTCTATACAGCAATCTCTTTACAAGCTATTTACAAACACAAAACCTATGCTTCAGTATGATCATTACGCTATACTGCTCTCCAGTAACATAAGATGAGAACGTTTATAGTGGAAGCACCCATACAAAAGCTGAGAGCTCAATGGAGGTAATTAATACAGAAAAACAGAGACAGAGTAGGACAAGCATTGGCAAAGCCCATAGGTTTCGACTATGCATGAGTTACTAGCTTTGTCAATGTCTTTTAGCCATATTGTACAGCAGTGTGGCTGCTGTTCAGCATGGCTAAACATTAGTGGTGTGCTGTACAGTAATGTGGCATAGAAGAGAGTGGAGTAGATTGGAGTGGAGTGGCAGTTAGCAGAGTAGAGTGGAGTAAAGTAGCGAAGAGTAGAATGGCGCAGAGTAGAGTGGCATAGAGGAAAGTGGAGTGGTGTAGAGTAGAGTAGAGTGGCGTACAGTAGAGTGGATATGAGAGGCATAGAGTGGTAATGAGTGGCATAGAGTGCCAAACAGTGGTGTGGCAGAGATTGGAGTGGTGTGGTGTAGAGTGCAGTGTCTTTGACTGAAGTGGCATAGAATGGAGTGGCATACACTCATTGGGCCAGTTACAGCTCCCCAGCAGACCCCTGGCCCTCCTGCCTGCCGCTGACAGCTCCACCTGCATTCCTGAGCATGATAGCGACAGCTCTGCCCACATTCCTGAGTCTAATTGCTCCAGCTCCACCCTCATTCCTGAGCCTGAGTGTGAGAGCTTGGCCCGCATCCCTGAGCCTGATTGTCACAGCCCCCCCTGCATTCCAGAGCCAGATTGCGTCTGCTGATCCCCCTGCTGACGCCTCCTTTGTGCCACTGCCGCTCCCACCCTCCTGCCTTCTCACCTCCCACCATAGCCCCTCCCACCTCACAAGACAAATAATGGTGGCTGCGGCACGGTCTTGGTGCAAAGTGCCTGACCCATCAGGCCAGTCACAGCTAGCCAGCCGCTCCACGCCTTTCTGCCTGTCTTCGACAGTTCCACCCGCATTCCTGAGCCTGATTGCGACAGCTCTGCCTGCATTCCTGAGCCAGATTGCATCTGCTGACGCCCTATTGATGCCTACTCCACACCACTGCTCATCCAGCCCTTCTGCCTCCAATCCCAGCCGCTCCTACCTCCCAGAACAAATAATGGAGGCCGCAGTGCGGCACGCAGTGGGTGCACCCGGTGCACCAAAGTCACACCCATCTGCACCCATCTGTGCATGGACAGCACCACCGCCTGGGCCCCTGGTCCTCCCACCCCCCACTGCTACACCACCAAGGAGCTCCAGGCGCTGAGTGTCAGACACTCCATCAACAGCTGCTTCACGGTCTCCTAGCGCTCAACTAAAGGACCCTTCACCTGCCTACACTGCTGTTTCTCCTGCAACGTGGTCCACCTGCGCACACTAATGCCTGCACTGCACACACACAGAAGACTACGAACAACCAAGCACCACTCCAGTGCATACTGCTAAACCCCCGCTCTTTATGCAAACACACCAGGGAAATCAAGGACACCATCACCACCCACGACGTAGACCACCCTCCTCAAACCCAGACATCGCCATGGCCATCCATGATGGCTACAAGATGATACACCAAGACTGCAACAACAAACATGATGAGGGCAATGCCATCTTCTTCAAAAAACTATTCAGTGCTCATCACCGACGATGACCCAACGCCCCTCAAGGAACTTCCAACTCCAGACTGATGCCAACACCACAATGTGAGGCACTCTCGCATACAGACCTCTGGTACCACATCCAGTCTTCTGTGATGCCATTTCCAACCCCATCACCCCCCTCGCCATCGCCACCCTAATGACCCCAACAACACCAACTCCACTTCCCTCATAGAGAACCTCAGCAACATCGGCCTCACCCAGCTGGTTACCAAACCCACGCAAAAAGCCGGACACACACTGAACGCCATCTTCACTTCTAGCAACAGAGTCAATTTCACCCATGTGACTGAACGCACCTGGACCGACCACGTTATAGTCAACTTTACCATCTCCAATTCCCAGCACACTACCTCCAAGCACCTCAGCACCTCCCACTAAAGCTGGGGCAAGGTGACCAAGACCCTATGGGCAGAAGCCCTAGGCACCGCACAACCTGAGCCCACGGCAGACCTTGATCTCAACCAGGCTGTACAAAACTTCACCACCTGGAGCACCAAATCCACCAACAGAGTGACCCTGCTGAAATCAGCTAAAACCAACAACACCTCCAAGCCAGTGAGATGGTACACCCCTGAGCTCCACAAGTGACTGCCACTGACTCGAGAAACAATGGTGCATGACCAAGCACCCCTCAGACAGAGCCACCTACAAGGCAGCCCTCAACAATTGCCACCAACAAATCAAGGCAGCAAAAAGAGCAGCAATTACTGCCTGCATCAACACCTCTGCCAGCCACACAAAAGAACTCTTCAGAATCATCAAGGAATTCTCCAACCCGATAGCCACAGAGACCACAATCCACCCATCACAGGAACTCTGCAATACCCTCTCAGACGACTTCCACAGCAAGATCACCACTATATACAACAATTGTGATCCCCAACCCTCCACCTCCAGTCTAGACAGCAACTCTCAAGCAGTGAACACCAGCCACACAATAACCTCCTGGTCCCTGATTACCAACCAGACCACCACAGCCATTATGTCATCCATCCACTTGGGGACACCCACCGACCCCTGCTCCACTGGCTTTTCAACCTCAGAGCCAACACTATTAGCACAGAACTAACCTGCATCCTCTACACCTACATCTCCACAACAACTTTCCTGTACGAATGGAAGCACGCAAAGGTCAGACCCTCCTAAAGAAACTGTCTGTCGACCCCACTGACCTCCAAAACCACAAACCGATCTCCCTGCTCCCCTTCCCAGCCAAACTGCTTGAGAAAGCCATCAACCAACAGTTTACCGACTACTTCGAATGAAACCACCTTATTGACACCTCACAATCAGGATTCTTGTCCCAACCACAGCAGAGAGACTGCACTGATCACCGCCACGAACTAAACCAGGACCCTCCTTGACCATGGAGAGTCAGTAGTTCTGATCCTTCTGGACCTCTCTGCAGCATTCAAAACAGTGTCCCACCACACTCTCCTCAACACACTTCATAACATAGACATTCAACAAAACGCCCTTAAGGTTCTTGCCTCTTTCCTCTCAGGCCGCACGCAGATCATCTGCCTTCCTCCCTTCACTTCTACACCCAAGAACATCACCTGTGGCATACCCCAAGGATCCTCCCTCAGCCCAACCCTGTAAAACATCTACATGACCCCCCTCGCAGACTTCGTCAGATCCTACAGACTCAATTTTGTTTCCTACGCTGATGACACTCAACTAATCCTCCCACTCACTGAAGATTCCCACAATGCCAAAGCCAACTTCTGAAATGACATGACCAATGTAGCAACCTGGATGAAAAACAGCTGCCTCAAACAATACACTGACAAAATGGAAGTCCTGATCTTTGAGAAGAACACCTCCGTATGGGACCATAGCTGGTGGCCAGCAGAACTTGACCAGAAGTTGGACCTCTCCATCAGACCACACACAAAACCTCAGCATCATCCTTTAATGCCAATTACCCATGAATGGACAAGTAAACTTAGTCGCCTCGTCCTGCTTCTACATCCTCCGTAAGGTCTGCTGAATCTTCAAATTGATCCCTACCGAAACCAGAAAGACAGTCGCACATTCTCTGGTCCCCAGCTACCTCAACTATGGCAATGCTTTCTACGCCAGAATATCCTCTTAGCTGCTGAAAAGACTCCAGACTCTACAGAACACCGCAGCCAGACTCATCCTCAACCTACCCAAGCACTCAAATATCAACCCAGACCTCAGGAACCTCCACTGGCTCCCGGTCCAGAAGAGATACTAATTCAAAATCCTCACACTCGCATACAAGGCTCTCCACAACCTAGGGCTGTCCTTCATCAACCATTGACTAAGCATCTACGTCCCAGCAAGACTACTACGCTTTGCCTCGCTAAACCTCACACACACACACACACCTCACATCCATCGTAACTGCAGTGTAGGCCGCTTCTTCTCCTACACAGAAGCCTGCCCCTCCACCTCCGAACAGCTCCCTCCCTAGTGGACTTCAGAAGGAGACTGACATGGCTTTTTCGACTGAGACACAGCACCCTCAGCACCCAGATACGCTTAGGAGTAATAGTGCTATGCTTTACAAATGCTATGATTGATTGATTGAGTGATAGATGGAGGGAAGTAGCATAGAGTGGAGTAGTGTAGAGTAGCGTGGCATAGACTAGTACAGTTGTGGGTGTAAGTAACTTAATAAAGAGCCAAGCTTAAAATCAACGCACAGGTACAAGGCATAAAGGGGATGAATGGCTGAAGGGCAATGAAAATAGAGCTGGGATGGCAAGCATCTTGAAGGTGTAAATGTGTTGCTAGTGTGGCATTTATAAATTATAATTGCTTAATCCAGCCTGCCTAAAATGTAATTTTATTTTAAGTTGTGCAAGTAAGCCAAAAGTTGCAGGTATAGATAAACAATGCCCCAAAATGAGTTTGGAATCAGAATGAATGGAGAAAGCAGCGTGAGAATTGGAAACAGGGAGAAATGCCCTAGAATGCTTGAATAAATCACAGCGTGATCAGCAGACAGATACTAATTAAGCTGTGCTAGATCCACGCTCCACAGAAAGAAAAGGAAGTGACTCCCAGCCCATGCTGGCCAATTAGTAGGCAGAGAGTGACAGTGAAGCTAAGCAATGGGCAGACTTCAAGCCCTTTATTACAAACAATACCCACTGCAAGCAAGAGTGCATCCGCTGTTGCAGGTGAGCAGAAAAGAGCAAAAAATAACAGAGTTGAAGGAAAATAATGAATAGAGAGGGAAATATAGATGTTGCAAAAATCTATGTGTGGTCCACAGGTAGCAATTCTAGCCAAACTGTTGGTAAACATAATTACCGCAAGAAAAGTTCACCAACCTGCTATAAATGAAATGGCAGTGCCAAGCCTCTGCCCCTACAGAGCTGATGGGGGCATGACACTAATCTCTTTAAGACATACACCTGTCAAAATAAAAAAACTTTCTGACTTTGTTGTTAGTCAGGCTCACAGGAGGTGGAAAAACTTCATTCTCACCACTACTGAAGCTCTTTATTGTTATGCCATCAACATTTTAAAGCACATTTCTGCATGTGTATTGGCATCAGATTGATAGCACTGTACAACGTTCTCAAAGAGCACACACAAAAATGAAATTCGTATTTTGACGCTGTAATGAAAGATGTTACAAATATCCAAACATAAAGCATCAATCACAGAAGGACAGTACAGTGTATTGACCTGCAGCATCTCTCCTCCAAGCAATACAGCAGGAGAATCCACAGAGCTATGTTACCAACACTGTCAAATCTTCTTCATTACTGACTATTGAGCTAAAGTTGCAAATATTATTTTATTAAACATTTGTCAGCTTTTCTGAAAGTAGCAGCCGACCCAATGACAGTCATAATTGTAAGTGACCAGGTGCTCATCTGGTGTAACATGTTTCTAATTAAATGAATTAAACACCAATACAATGCCTCACTGGGGCCTCTTTCTGCCTAGCTATGTAATGGACACTTGTATACCAATAGTGCAGTGGAGTTTTGGCTGATACCTTTGACATCACAGTATTGATCTACACATGACCATATTGGTATTATATTATTTGAATTGGTAAAAAGCTAACTGTAAAATGGTGCACTGAAAATCCATACTAAGGTGCATTCACTATGGGGAGGTAGTTTAATGCTTGCGGTAGAATCAAGCCAACTAAGAACTATTCATTTAACTTGATTTTGTATGTTTCCTTATGATGATTAAGAATAGTTTTTACTGAAACAATAATGAATTTCTTGAGGAAAATGTTTTAAATGTTGTATGCTAATGTTGAGAAATGTAGTTCCCATCATATTTACTGATGTATAAACAAGATATTTCACTTTTGCAATTTATTGTAACATGAAATTAGATGAGATTTATAAATGATGATTTTATATTTGCAACGTATATATGTGTTTATTTAACTTGGATAGAATGTGCCATTTTAAATTTTGCTTTAGTTAGTCGTGTTAAGGCTTGCTGAGCCCCAACCCCATAAATGTGAGAAAGTTGTCTTTTTTTTGCTTACGTGTCATTTCTCTCAGATTTCATTCACATGAAATGTTAGTTTGGAAACTGATGTGCTATTATTTTATTCAGAGAGAGCCAGAGAAAGTAACCTTGAGTATAGTACACAGAGAGACTGAGAACATGAAATGAATTATGCGTTGTTGCAAAAGCTGTACAGGACAGCAAAAACGGATACCTTCCCATGATGGTCTAGGGAACTTGTCTGGATGTTGCAGATGTCTGTTGTATGATGTGCCCCGACTGGACAACTGGAATCTTTCGATCCTTATGCACCTACCAACGGACAAATCATAATTCACTTTTAACTTTAATTTAAAGTTTCCAGTTAGACACATCAGGAGAGACCCCCTGGACTTTGAGAGGTGCAGACGTATTTGCCCTTGCCCCACAATTTTCCAGTGTTTGCTGAGAAGACTTAGATTTTCTTTAACTGATGAGAAGACTCTCCACCCAACTTCTGAGATGCTGACACTTTCCCTTTTTACTTACTTTTCTGCCAACCTTGGTTAGCTTTGCTTAGCCCCAAATGTCAGTTTTCCAACTTGTTTTTGCCCTATGTTTCCTTTTTACTTTTTGTCCTCATGTTTTGTAGTCCAGCATATGTCATTTAGGGCCCAATGTATGACCATTACACATTCCGACTCGCAATTTGCGATTTTTGCAAGTCGCAAATTGCGAGTTGCAATCTGTAATGTACAACAGTGTCTGAGACACCGTTAGCAATTCCCAAATGGGTCGCAAGGACCTGCCTAATTAATAATCATGAGATAGGTTGCAATTTGAGACCCATTTGGGAATGGCCGTACTCACAGAAATAGTGTCCTGCTGGGGTCAGCAGACCACTGTGTCTGTGACTGATTTCTCAATCAAGTATTTTTTTTAAGGAAAACAGGCTGCATTTCAAAAATAAAAATGAAAAGGTTTCTTTTTATTTCTACTTTGAAAAACACATTTTCGCTACCATTCACAAAGGGGAAGAGGTCCCAAGGGGTCTGTTTGTGAATGGGTTAACACCAATTTGAAATTGGTAGTAACTGCGATTGTTTTGCGACCGCATTCACAGTCACAAAACAATTATACATGGGCCTGCGAGTCGCAATTAGGAAGGGACAGCCTTGGAACGCTCCTTCCTAATTGCAGGTCGCAATCCATATTATGCAAGTCGGTAACTGGATACTGACTCGCAAAATAGGGATGGTACATTGTACAAGGCCATTTTGCAGTCGTAAATGGTGAAATTCTCCTTTTGAGACTGCAAAATTGCTTTGTATATCAGGCCCTATGTGACTTGTTCTCTTTGAAGGTTCCCCATTGCTTAGCTAGCTATTTAGATGATTTCAGGTTGCACTGATGCTTAAATGAGTAAGACAACATTTATTTTCCAAACATCAAGTCCAGCTATTGACATTTTGTATCACACTTATCTAATGTTTAGTTTGTCTCATGTTAGTGCACCTAAACTTTTGGTCGTCACTTTGCTCACCCTATGGTGATACTGTGTCTTTATAGTTTGGTTTTGAGAATTGTTTATATTGACTTGAGTATTAATCTGTAATAAAACCCTTTAACTTTATTTCAAATGGGGTTTTCATTGTGTTGCCATATTGGTCATACTGTAAATCAAATTTTGATTGGTTGTCGTAATTACCATCTCTTACCACCTGGTTAAGGTGAAAAGATTTGTCAACCTTGTTTACAGCATACCTAAAAATGTTCCATCACCAACTTCTGCCCTTCGTCTGGCAACAAGCTCCAAGAGACATGCTGGCACTTTGCATACTGGGCCATATGAGAGACTCTGAATAACTCTACTGATCCTATTTCCATCAATCGGCAATGTGTGGTTGGTTGTGTATGGTTAGGAAAGATTTGTTAAATGTCTAGATTAGTATCGGTTCATATTAGTTCATTAGTTAATGTGAAAATTAAACAAGTTGTCTCCTGCCCAAGATCCTCGTAGTATGTTATGTATATGGCTTGAGGTATTCAAGGACTTTTCCTTTTTTTTTTTTGCTGAGTTTTGGATAGTTAGCAGAGTTCCTTTCTGGCACCCACACTCATTGAAGTTGAATCAGTTAATGAGAAAATCAGAGAACTAGGCTTAAACAGAGGAACACAAATTCAAACTGTGATAAAGATACTCAACTATATTTACAAAATAGCCATGAGCAAGATGTGAAAATTGTATGGAAAGATCTTTCAGTCACTCAGACATGGCTATCCAAATACATCTTAATACTTAACACAGAAAAAACTGAGTTTCTATCAGTAGATCTTAAAGTCAAAACTATTAGCAATCAAAGCAGAAATTGATAGCAAAGCAACATCCCTTGTGTTCATGTTTGATAACCAACTTTCCCTGTACCAATATGTCACCATTGCAAAATATTCTCACTTGCATTCAGTTGTAAGTCTTATCTATCTGACAGCAGGGCAAGACCTACAAGCACTATTACTATCACTTGTTTATTTCTAGTTTGGACTATGAAACAGCTCCACTCGTGGACTTCTCAAAATTTAGCTTGACTCCTCAAAACGTAGATCCAAATTCATCTGCAAGACTAATTACCAGTACTAAAAAATATATTATATTTCACCGATAATAAGAACTCTGGTTCACAAAAGAGAGCTGCTACGTATGATGCTTGAAGATGAAGAAATGCACAGATATCTACAAAGCTTATTGAGGAGCTCTGATGAAAATGCATGCAATTTGGATGGAAGACTGATGGATGGAAGACTGACATAAAGGGGGTCATTCCAACCCTGGCGGTCGGTGTTAAACCAGCGGCCAAACCGCAAACAGGCTGGCGGGAAAAAAAATGGAATTCCGACCCTGGCGGAAACCGCCAACAGAGACCGCCACATTACCACACCGCCCACCACGGCGGCACAAACAAACAGCGCGGCGGTCACCGCCAACAGACAGGCGGGAGACAATGTACCGCCCACTGTATCACAACCTACCAATCCGCCACCTTTTCCAGGGCGGTAGCCCCGCCGATAAAAACACGGCGGAAACAGCCATTTCGAAAGGAAAACGCTCACCTCCATACAGCCCACGAGGAATAAGGACAGCATGGAACCCAGCGATTGTTTTCCTACTCCTCTACCAGGAGCACGAACGCCGGCGCAGAAGACAACGGTGAGTACTGCACCTACGACACAGGGGGGGTGGAGAAAATATTACGGGTACACACATATGCGACACACCCACCCTCACCCTCACCCACTACATCACACACATCAATGCGTATCAACATATCAGAGTGACACCCCCCAAACCCCCCAGAAGAATGCAAACACAAAAGGAAATGATTCTAAACATAGGACTATATTGTATTACTGGCTTAAAAATATAATTCTACATCAAAAACTGTTATATACATAAATGTACAAGTCCGAGCATTGTAGCATGTAATGTCCGTGGGCCACTGGGCCCAAATCACATGGGCAAAGCCCACACAAGATACCTGACTCCAATGGAGAGAACACTGCAGGGGCATCAGATAGCAAAACTACAGGCACCTCAGGGGGAAGGGAAGGGGGGCACCTCAGCCAGATGAGTCCACGACGCCAGATCCACGAGGGGCCTTCATGGCCACTGTTCAATCCTGGGGAGTGCAAAGCCACAGTCTCTCAAGTCCGGACAGTGGGTGGCTTGCCCACTGTTACATCCTGGGGAGTGCAAAGCCACAGTCTCTCAAGTCTCTACAGTGGGTGGGTTGCCCACTGTTCCATCCTGGGGAGGACAAAGCCACAGTCTGTCAAGTTTCACAAGTGGGTGGGTTGTCCACTGTTCAATCCTGGCGAGTGCAAAGCCACAGTCTCACAAGTGGATAACAGTCTCCACCGCCAACAGACAGGCGGGAGACAATGTACCGCCCACTGTATCACAACCTACCAATCCGCCACCTTTTCCAGGGCGGTAGCCCCGCCGATAAAAACACGGCGGAAACAGCCATTTCGAAAGGAAAACGCTCACCTCCATACAGCCCACGAGGAATAAGGACAGCATGGAACCCAGCGATTGTTTTCCTACTCCTCTACCAGGAGCACGAACGCCGGCGCAGAAGACAACGGTGAGTACTGCACCTACGACACAGGGGGGGTGGAGAAAATATTACGGGTACACACATATGCGACACACCCACCCTCACCCTCACCCACTACATCACACACATCAATGCGTATCAACATATCAGAGTGACACCCCCCAAACCCCCCAGAAGAATGCAAACACAAAAGGAAATGATTCTAAACATAGGACTATATTGTATTACTGGCTTAAAAATATAATTCTACATCAAAAACTGTTATATACATAAATGTACAAGTCCGAGCATTGTAGCATGTAATGTCCGTGGGCCACTGGGCCCAAATCACATGGGCAAAGCCCACACAAGATACCTGACTCCAATGGAGAGAACACTGCAGGGGCATCAGATAGCAAAACTACAGGCACCTCAGGGGGAAGGGAAGGGGGGCACCTCAGCCAGATGAGTCCACGACGCCAGATCCACGAGGGGCCTTCATGGCCACTGTTCAATCCTGGGGAGTGCAAAGCCACAGTCTCTCAAGTCCGGACAGTGGGTGGCTTGCCCACTGTTACATCCTGGGGAGTGCAAAGCCACAGTCTCTCAAGTCTCTACAGTGGGTGGGTTGCCCACTGTTCCATCCTGGGGAGGACAAAGCCACAGTCTGTCAAGTTTCACAAGTGGGTGGGTTGTCCACTGTTCAATCCTGGCGAGTGCAAAGCCACAGTCTCACAAGTGGATAACAGTCTCCACTGGTTCTGGGTGGGGCCTGGTGCCCAGACTGCTTCGTGCAGCCCTGCCCGACTAAGATGCGGGCCAGCCCCTGGCGCTCATGGTTCAGCGGTGCTTGAGACGGCGGGGCCCAGTTCAGCGGTGCTTGAGATGAAGGGCCCAGTTCAGCGGTGCTTGAGACGGCGGTGCCCAGTTCAGCGGTGCCTGAGACGGCGGTGCCCAGTTCATCGGTGCTTGAGATGAAGGGCCCAGTTCAGCGGTGCTTGAGACGGCGGTGCCCAGTTCAGCGGTGCCTGAGACGGCGGTGCCCAGTTCATCGGTGCTTGAGATGAAGGGCCCAGTTCAGCGGTGCTTGAGATGAAGGGCCCAGTTCAGCGGTGCTTGAGACGGCGGTGCCCAGTTCAGCGGTGCCTGAGACGGCGGTGCCCAGTTCAGCGGTGCTTGAGATGAAGGGCCCAGTTCAGCGGTGCTTGAGATGAAGGGCCTAGTTCAGCGGTGCCTGAGATGAAGAGCCCAGTTCAGCGGATCTGGCCATGGCGTGGAGCTCATTTGCCACCTGTCCTGTGGCTGGCGGTGCCTTCCTGCCCATCTGTCCTGTGGCTGGCGGGGCCCTCCTGGGCTGCAGTGCCGGGCATGTTGGTGGCCTCCTGCCCACCTGGGATGGGGCTGGCGGGGCCCTCCTGGCCAGCTGGGCTGATGGCGGTCTTGTCGGGCGTGCTGCCCTTCCCAGCCTTCCCTGATCGCCTGTGGCCCTTCCCCACCTTGGGCGGTGTGACAGCTGTCTCCACACCTCCTGGCGGAGCCATGGTAGGGCTTTTTGTGCCTGGTGTCTTCACCCTCTCGCGCCGGCCACTGCCTATCTTTGATTGTTTCTCCGGGGGTGGGCTGCCCGTGCCTTGGCTCCGTACTGAACTGGCTGCCCTGGAGGGTGGGGGACTCCATAGTCCATGGCAGACTGTCATGACAGGGCCCGGTTTTGTGGTGGCTGAGGTGCTGACTGGAGTCCTATGACATGGACGGGGTGGGGGAGTTGGTGGAAAGAGGTTAAGTTTGGACAGGAAAAGCTTTTTAGGAGCAATGGGAGGGGTAGGTGTAGTGGGTATGGGAGTGGAGGAAGAGGATGTGGTTGTAGGAGTTTGAAGTCTGGTGTCTTTGGGTGCAGGTGCTTGGGCTGGAGGCTGTCATGAGGTGGATGGCTGTTGGGTGGGTGGCTGCCTGCGTTTGTGTATCTTGGAAGAGGGGATCACAGACACACTGGGAGAGGACACAAGTGACGTGTAAATGGCAGTGGGGGTGGTGACTGCACGTGTGCAGGGGGTTCTGGTGTGTGTGCTGGTGATGGAGGTAGTGGCTGAAGATGTAGTGCATGCAGGTGTGAGTGGAGACGTGACAGGGAGGGAGGAGGGAGACGAGGAGGAGGGGGACACAGCGGAGGCAGTGGGTGTTGGTATGTCTGTATGTGGATGTTGCTTGTGTGAATGCCTGTGTGATGTGTGGTGCTTATGTCTGCCTGAGCTTCCCTTGGGTGTTGAGGTGTGTGCAGGCTGGTCTGATGGTGTGTCTGGGATAGGCAGAGGTACAGGTGATAGGGTCTGGGTGGAGGAAGTTGGAGGGGGGAGGCTAGAGACAGGGACAATGGCTGCCATCAGTGCTGAGGCCAGAGTGTTGAACGATCGCTGAAGGGCAGCCTGACCAGAATGAATGCCCTCCAGGTATGCATTACTCTGGTGCACCTCTCTTTCGACACCCTGGATGGCATTCAATATGGTAGACTGCCCAACAGTGAGCGTCCTCAGGAGGTCAATGATCTCCTCACTGAGGGCAGCAGGGGTGACTGGGGCAGGGCCTGAGGTGCCTGGGGCAAAGGAGATGCCCACCTTCCTGGGTGAGCGGGCACGGGGCAAACGCTGAGGGGCTGCTGGGAGGGCGGTGCTGGTGCGCTGGGTGGCGGCTGTACCTGTTGTTGCGGGGGGCACAGATGTTGCCGCCACCACAAGGGAGCTCCCTTCAGAGGACGAGTCCGTGTCACTTATTTCTGCCCGAGTCCCCGCTGTGGAACTCCCCTCGTCCTCCGTCCCACTGCTGAAATCAGAATCCGTTGCATGGCCCACCATGGCCATGTGGGATGCAGCTCCCTCGTGCTCCGATGCCACTTCTCCTCCGCCTGATGATGCTAATGCACACATGAACAGGAAAACCACAAAAAAGGGGGGGGGGGAAATAAAGACATGTTGAGTGCATGCATTGGCGACACCGTTGGCGGACAGGACAGATACAGAAGCCCCCTGCACTACGCCACGCACTTGGGGTCCACTACTCAATCCGTGGGACATGGCCTACAAGCCTATGGACGACATCTGCACACATAGATGACACAGGGCCATGAATAGCTGTACTTGGCACCCTACAGAGGTAGGGGGTGGGGGCACAGGGCCATGCCTTACGGAGGGGCCTAGCCTACAGAAATCGCCCTGGCCTAGGGATACCCACAGCCCTCCTCCCCCACCCAGACACCTCCACTGCGCACAAAGTCACCAGAATAAGAGTGTACTCACCCCCTTGTGTCTGCTGTGATGTCCTCACGCGCCCATCCAAATCGGGGTAGGCGACCGCCAGGATCCGGAACATCAGGGGGGGTCAAAGTCCGACTGGCACCCCTCCCACGTTGGGAGGCCATCCCCAGCTGAGCCTCTGCCGTCTTCCTGCTCCAGCGTCGGATGTCCTCCCATCTCTTCCGGCAGTGGGTGCCCCGTTTGTGGTGGACCCCCAGGGTCCGGACGTCCTCGGCGATGGCACGCCAAATATCAATCTTATGGTGGGCGCTGACCTATGTGAAATGTACAGGGGGAGAAAAAGAGTCATCACCTTCTGCACCCTCAATGTGAGTGGCCCCCCATCCCTACCCTTGCCATGTGGCACATGCTCTCATCCGTCGTTTGATGCATGCCTCAATCGCTCCCCTCCCCACCATCTTTCATCCACCCCACTCAACACAGGCATTGGCCACTAAGCATGGCCCCAGTGTACTTACCTGTTGGTCTGGAGGACCGTAGAGTAGCGCATACTTGGGGAGGACCCCATCCACGAGTTTATCCAATTCCTGAGCAGTGAAGGCAGGGGCCCTTTCCCCAGTCGCATGAGCCATTGTCTCTTCCAGACCGAGGTCACAGCAGCACTTGCAGTGTAGGTCCTCTCCTGTCAAAGATCAGGTATCGAGTGATTAAGCCGATAGAAAATGGCAGTCACGCCCGCGGCGGTGCGTACCGCGGCGGTGCGTACCGCGACCGCCGGCGCACATCGTCATTGGCTCCTGAGACCCATAGGGTTCAATGTTAACCAATGCTGCTTAGCGCCGCGGTGTGCCACGCCAGCGCATTTACCTCACATCCCATTGTCGCACTTCACAGGTCAGACAGCCGCCATTTCAAGGGCCCACATGGCTTACTTTTTACTGCGTCACACATACCTAGGCCTTGCATCAACACTCATACAAGCCATTCAATGCATTGGGAATCGTGTTTTGTGCAAGCTGTGGTTACGTACCTGTGGGTTGATTGA